>NC_054388.1:67323327-68523327 GCF_017654675.1 Xenopus laevis
GGGCTATAGCTGTAGTGAAGAATGCACCTTATGTAAAATGGCATGGAGAGGAAAAAATGGTTGCTAGAGTTTATATTATGTAAGCTGACTCAAACCAGGGACTGCTGAACAGAAATTAATGGCCTTTGAACGTTCAGGTTGTGCACTTAATACAACTTTATTGTAACTTTCTAACGTTACGTTATCTTTCCATGTTTAATACTGCAGGACATAATGCTGTTGCTAAAGTTTTATTTGCCTGTACATGTATGGGACCTGTTATCCCGAATGCTCAGGGCCTGGGTTTTCCGTAAACATTAGATAAACCTAATAGTCTGATTCTGCTTCCAATAAGGATTGATTATATTTGTTTGGATCAAGTACAAGGTACTTTTTTATTACTACAGAGAAAAAGGAAATAATTTTTTAAAATTTGGAAGACTGCCTTTCCACAATTCGGAGGTTTCTGGATAGTGGGTTTCCGGATAATGGATCACATACCTGTACAAAACGCTGATTGCATGTGCACACATGGTTTTGTGAAAATTGCTCTGGGTGTATTGTAAATTACTGTTTTTAGTAAAAATGTAACTACTAAAAGGCCTTTCAGTTGGCTGTAGCTATCTCTGTAATTTGTTGTCATATTATGCATACAGCTTTGAAAGCTGCTCATGTAAAAAATTATATTTTGATAAAAATGTTATGTTCTCAAGAGCCTTTGCTTTATTTTATTTGAAATGTATTTCGTAGTGTTAAGTCTGCTAATAGACCAAATTTGTCTAGGAGAAACTTGTAAACAGCTTGCTATATGCATTCTGTGCTCCACTTATTTTAAGATTCCATAATTAGAACTGGTGATTGGGTTTCCAGCAAGGTGCATTTGTCTGAAACAAACAACGCAAATGTAAGCACAGCTCAAATTGATGTAAATGGCCATTTGAATGAGGACATTACAACATATAAAATGAAGTTTCCTTCATTTATAGGAAAAATGTCATTTTTAAACCATACATATTTTTATCTGTAACTGGGATAATGAGTGCTAGCAAGATTGAAGGTCTGACTCAGACACAGCCATATGTATGCAAGATCTAGGCTCTAAGATCAAGGAAAGGTCTTCCAATGTCATCTTTTCTGAAATTTGCCCGTGCCACGTGCAAGTTTAGGAAAACAGTGGGAGTTTAGGGAGCTAAATGCGTGGCCTAAGACTTGGTGTAGGAAGGGTTTGGGTTCCTAGAGCACTGGGCTGATTTTACAGTCGTGACGGTTTGTCCACGGGGGTCCACGGTGCTAGGGTAAAGAATGGCTAAGAGGTTGGAGGAGTGTTTAAACTAGGTAAGGGGGGGGGAAGCTAGGGTAGACGGGGCAGTGGGATTAGTAAGGGGTCATAGGGGAGGAGTGAGGGGGGCATACAGTTTACCAGCTAAAGAGGTCCCTCTGTTACAAGGAAAACAGAATAATACCAACTTAACATATAATTCTCCACTAAGTAATGCAAATTTCAAAAGTAAAAGTAGTAACCTACGATGTATGATGGCACGGATTTTGTCTGGTAAAATGGGAGACCTAGAATTAATTGCATGCTTTAAAAATTATGATATAATTGGTATCACTGAGACCTGGTGGGATGAAACATGGAGACCATTGTGAATTTAAATGGTTACGCCCTTTTTAGGAGGGACAGAGGGATTAAAAAGGGTGGAGGAGTGTGTTTGTATGTAAAGCCTGAATTAAAGCCATGCGCTAAAGAAATCACAATAGCTGGCACTGGTGAGGGTGTAGAATCACACTGGGTAGAGATTTTGACTGGGCAAAAGGTAACAAAAAGAATTATCGTTGGTGTATGCTATAAACCACCTCGTATAAGTGTCGAGTATGAAGCCCAGCTACTCTTGCAGATACAAGCGGCTTCACAGCTGGGTCAAGTTGTTGCTATGGGTGACTTCAATTATCCAGACATTGACTGGGGTAATGGGGTTGCTAAGACAGAAAAAGCTAGTAGGTTTGTAAATATGCTGAATGACAACTTTTTATTCCAGCTCGTTCAAGAACCTACTAGGAATAACTCTCTTATGGACTAACTAACAATACTGAACTCATCTCTCTATTTGTGTGGATGAGCATTTAGGAAATCATGATCATCCCAGGGTACTTAGCGAGCTTAGCTCTGTGATTGCCAAACCTCTTTACTTAATTTTTCAGGATTTATTGAGATCTGGCATAGTGCCGATAGCATTTCACTCCTAAAGTGCAGGCACAAGTCACATGACTTGGGGCAGCTGGGAAATTGACAATATGTCTAGCCCCATGTCAGATTTCAAAATTGAATATAAAAAAACCTGTTTGCTCTTTTGAGAAATGGATATCAGTGCAGAATTTTGCTGGAGCAACACTATTTTTTTCCCATGACTGTATCCCTTTAATTTCTTTTTCTCTTGCCTAATTGGGGGACACAGGCACCATGGGGGATGAAGATCCTGCAGCAGGAGATTGGACACTAAATTGTTAAAAGTTGACTCCTCCTCCTGCTCTGGTTTTCATCCCCTGTCTCCTCCTAACATCCCCAGTTTCGTTTAGTGTCCTCAGAAGGAGAAGACATATTTAACCTGTGGCTGGAGCAATTGATCAGACTACGTGTTACGATCATGCCACTTTTAGGGGCCACTGATCCTTTCAAGAGCCTCTCCAGCTATACCAAATTGCCCTACAGCCTTCCCGCTCTACGGAGGTCTGCAGGCTTGCTCCTATCTCCCTGCGCTGCTTCCCGCTCTTCGGAGGTCTGCAGCAGCGCTCAACACACTATTCTGGTGTTTGGTAGGTATACTGCAAATACAGATATATGTGTTTGTTCATATATATTTTTATTTGTAAATTCTATAGGGAGACTCTACAAAAGGGCGCGGACCAGCTGGTATTCTTGTGAGTATGAACTAATTGTTTCACTCTACCTTAACCCCCTTAGCGTTGCCATACTCTCCCTGGTTCTCTTACCCCTGTGTAGTGCACCGTTTTGGCCCGGTTCCTCCCCTCCCTCACTCAACGGTTCCTCCCGCCATCTCTTACTCGCGCGGCTTCTTGCGTTCCACACTGGAACGCACTTCCGCTTTCGCCCAGCGTTCCAGTAGGACGCGCCATTTTCTTTGCGCCTCTCACTTCACGCGGCACACGGAGCGGTTCTTATGCTCTCTACAGGCAGCTTCTACTCTCCTGCAGGGAACCTCTTCAGCGCTTACCACGGACAGGCACGGAGCTTCCAGGTGTATGTGCTGGAGCGCAGGCAGTAGAGTACCTCCTACAGTACTGTGATTGCACAGGTTTCCAGGAACTGAATTGAGCAGCCAAAGACCTTGGTAGAGTGCCTGTCTCTCTGCATTCGCCTTGTCAGGCAAGTACCTGTCTTTTACTGCATATTGGCCTTAGGTTCAGGGTCCCTTATCCCATATACCTATTCTGTCTCCACAGGCCTTTCAAGCCAGAAAGACTCGCTCTGCCATCCACCCCTCACTTGACTGGGGACCCCTGTCTCAAAAAAAAAAAAAAAAAAAAAAAAAATTTGTTTATTTTCAATACAAGGAGCATTATGGCAGACAAAACAGAAGAGCCCAGGGCCTCCAAGTCCTCAGCTCTTACTCGCTCCCATACTCAAATTTCCTTTTTTGGCCTGCACACAATGCAAAGCAAAATTTCCCACCGCTTCGGCTGATTCAGTGTGTTTAGCATGCAGACCACCAGCCTCAGTGCCACCTCCAATGGCCAGCACTTCTGATTCTGAGTTAGTCAGGGCCTTATCCCTCTCGCTTGCAGGCATCCAAAACCTGGCACGCATTCCTGAGACCCTAGACAAAGTCCTTGAGCACCTTTCACACCCTCCCAGGTTCAATGAACGTTCTACAACTGCTAAGAGGCATGCTCTTTCCCCTCCAGACTCCCCAGGTGAAAATTTCACTCCCTCCGATGAGGAAGGCCAGGTTTTATCAGAGGATGATTCTGACCAAGAGCATCTGGATCCAGATTTAGACACTCCGAGAACACAAAAGGAGGTCGAAGGCCTCATACAAGCAGTACTTAATACACTAAATATTGAAGACTCAATCACGACTATTGAACCTGCCAAGAACATCTTCAAGAGACATAAGAAAAGTTCACATATCTTTCCAGCATACGAACAGCTCGACGACTTAATAAAGTCCCAGTGGAAGCACCCTGACCACAGGGTTCAGATTTCTAGGAGATTCTCTCAAACATACCCCTTTCCTCAGGAGTGCACCGATCTCTGGGCAACACCCCCAGCAGTAGACCCTCCAGTTTCCAGACTGTCAAGGAACACCACCATACCTGTAGCAGACGCGGCTGCATTCAAGGACCCTATCGACAAACGCCTCGAAGGGTTCTGCAAGTCGGCATTCACAGCGTCAGGCTCCGCCTTTCGTCCAATCTTCGCTATTGCCTGGGTCGCAAAGGCCATGGAGGTCTGGGTGGAGCAAACAGCACAACTTATTGGTTCAGAGGATCCTACTACTGACAATCTGTTGTCTCAAATTGCGGATGCTACCTCTTATATCGGCGATGCTGCAATTGACGCAGCGAAGATGGTGGCACAGGCCTCAGCCCAATCTGTGGCGGCTCGGAGATTTTTGTGGCTAAAATCGTGGTCTGCCCATTTAACATCCAAACGCTCACTAGTCAGCCTCCCCTTCCAAGGAAAATTACTCTTTGGAGCCGAGCTTGACAAGATCATATCCCAGGCAACGGGTGGCAAGAGCACCCTGCTCCCACAGACTAGAACCAAGAGACCTCCGTTCAAACGGAGACCCTTTTTTCGTCCCTTCAGGCAAGGCCAACGTTCAAAGACGCAGACGGATAAATCCAGCTCGAATTTCCGTTCCCGCTATCAGGGCAAGCCACGACCCAGCTGGTCTTCCAACAAGACTACAACTAAACCCTCCCAGGACAAGTCCAGCTCAGCATGAAGGGGTGCCCACCCCCGAAAGGATCCCACTAGGAGGCCGACTCAAATTCTTTCGGGAGGTGTGGCAAAGACAAGTACGGGACCTCTGGGTCCTTCGGGTGGTTTCACAGGGACTATTAATAGACTTTACGCAAAGACCACCCCACAGATTCTTCATTTCAAGGTTGCCCAGTCTAAGACTCAACAAAGCCAAGTTTCTCTCGGTAGTACACGACCTTGCCAAGGCCGGGACTATACAGCCAGTACCAGATACAGACAAGGGCAGAGGGTACTACTCCAACCTTTTCATGGTCCCCAAAAAGGATGGGTCTCTACGACCAGTGTTGGACCTCAAAGACCTCAACCCCTTTGTTCGCAAATGTCGCTTCAAGATGGAGTCAATCCAATCAGTTTTGGCGGCTATGGAAGACGGCGAATTCATGTCAGTAATAGACATCAAAGAAGCCTACCTCCACATACCCATCCACCCAGCTCACCACCGGTTCCTCAGATTCTTCGTCGACGGTCAGCACTGGCAATTTGTAGCCCTTCCCTTCGGTCTCTCATCGGCTCCTCGCACCTTCACCAAGGTCATGGCGGCAGCACTAGAGGAGTTGAGACTCAAAGGAATACCGGTCATTCCATATTTGGACGATCTTCTCGTAAAAGGCTCATCAGCATCCGCAGCTCATCGCCACACTGCCCAGGTCCTACACACCCTGACCAACTTAGGGTGGATGATCAACTTCAACAAATCCATTCTAATTCCGACCCAGACAATCGAATACTTGGGTCTGATCTTGGACTCAAAGCAGGGGAGGGCCTTCCTCCCACGGGACAAGGCATACACCCTGCAGGACAGAATTCAGACCATCCGGACGGCTCCCACGGTCTCACTGCGTGTGGCCATGAAAGCTCTCGGAACGATGGTCGCAGCCTTCCCATCGATTCCATACGCTCAATTCCATACCAGGCCCCTTCAACATGCCATTCTCCTTCAGCAGAGGAGGGATCGGACGGATCTCGATCGCCGAATAGTCCTTCCGCACAGTGTAAAACTCTCCCTCGACTGGTGGCTTCATCCACATCGCACAGCAGACAGAAAGCCATTTCCCCCACACCACTGGACTATTCTCACGACGGACGCCAGCCTACGAGGTTGGGGAGGCGTACTGGAGCAAACGACGGTCCAGGGTCTTTGGGGCCGAGAAGAGAAGAAACTTCCCATCAATCTCCTGGAATTGAGGGCGATTTGATACTCCCTAGAGAACCTGACCCGCATGCTCCAAGGTCGAGCAGTACGGATACAATCCGATAATGTAACCGCAGTTGCGTATATAAACCACCAGGGCGGCACAAGAAGCCAAGCGGCCCTTCAGGAAGCAAGCAGCATCCTAGACTGGGCGGAACACAACGTTCCTGCTCTATCGGCGGTACACATTCCGGGGGTCGACAATTGGATAGCGGACTATCTGAGCAGAGAAACGATAGATCACGGAGAGTGGAGCCTTCATCAGGACGTTTTCCAACTCTTAGTGGAGAGATGGGGACTTCCAGACATCGACTTGATGGCGTCCCGAAGCAATCGGAAGGTCCAACACTTCGTGGCAAGAAGCCTAGATCCTCTGGCTTACGCAGTAGACGCTCTAGTGATCCCTTGGCAATTCTCCATGGCGTACATATTCCCACCTCTGGCACTGCTGCCAAAGGTCATCAAGAAGATAAAAAGAGAAGGAACTCAAACAATCCTGGTGGCGCCGTTCTGGCCAAGGAGAGCGTGGTTCGCGGACCTGGTACAGCTAGCGTCGGGCGAACCATTTCATCTGCCTCAGAGGGAAGATCTCCTCACTCAGGGTCCCATCGTTCACCCGAGTTCTCATCAGTGGGCTTTAACGGCGTGGCTCTTGAGGCCCTAGTTCTCAGACGCGCTGGAGCTCCTGCCGAGGCCCTACCCACCATGCTTCGGGCACGGAAGCCTGTTTCGGCAAAAGCCTACCACAGAGTGTGGAAGACATTCATCATGTGGTCTGAAAACAGAGGATCGGATCCTCAGAAGGCTAAAGAAACTGACGTCCTCTCTTTCCTACAGGAAGGGTTATCCAAGGGTCTGGCGGTTAGTTCGCTGAAGGTTCAAGTTTCGGCTCTGTCTGTCCTACTCCAAAGGCGACTTGCACTCAGGAGTCATATCAAAACTTTCCTTCAAGGCGCTACGAGGTTGGTGCCTCCGTATCGTTGTCCTGTACCCCCCTGGGATCTTAACCTAGTTCTTCAGGAGGATCCCTATGAACCCATTGATTCTTTACCTCTCTCTACACTGACTGAAAAGGTGGTTTTCCTCTTGGCCGTCACGTCGGCTAGGAGGGTGTCTGAACTGGCGGCGCTTTCCTGCCAGCAACCATTCACCATCATACACAAGGACAAGGTGGTGCTCAGACCTACTCCGGACTTTCTACCTAAAGTAGTTTCGGAATTCCACCTGAACCAAGATATCGTTGTACCTTCCCTATGTCCGGATCCCAAGAATCCTGTTGAGCGTAAACTGCACAATTTGGACGTTGTTCGCGCTATCTCTTCATACTTGCAGGCCACCAAGACTGTTAGGAAGTCGGATGCTCTCTTTATCATTCCGGCGGGACCTAAATGCGGTTCCAAGGCAGCCAAGACGACGATCGCTAAGTGGATCCGTAATACGATCACTTGGGCCTATGCCCTGAAGGGGAAGCCACCTCCACTCACGGTGAGAGCTCACTCCACTCGCTCTCTCAGCACGTCTTGGGCAGTCCGTCACCAAGCTTCGCGGAACAAGTTTGCAGAGCGGCCACCTGGACGTCCCTTCATACATTCACGCGCTTCTACAGGCTACACACACTAGCTTCAGCCGAAGCCAGCTTCGGGAGGAAGGTGTTGCAGACTGTTATTAGTTAAACGCCTTTTGGGGTAAGCAGTGTCCCGCCCTCTGGGTTGCTTTGGGACATCCCCATGGTGCCTGTGTCCCCCAATTAGGCAAGAGAAAGAGAGATTTTTGTACTTACCGTTAAATCTTTTTCTCTTGTCCTATATTGGGGGACACAGGCCTTCCCTCCCTGTTCTGACACTGTTAACTGACTATTTGAAGTTATATACTTGTTATTACAGTTCATAAATTCGTGGCTGATTTTTGATATTTTGATATAGTTTTCAGGGGGTTTCCAACTGCCTCTTCTGTTTTGGGTCATGATGCTCCTTCTTCGGTCGAAACTGAGGTTGTTAGGAGGAGACGGGATGAAACCCAGAGCAGGAGGAGGAGTCAACTTTTAACAATTTAGTGTCCAATCTCCTGCTGCAGGATCTTCATCCCCCATGGTGCCTGTGTCCCCCAATATAGGACAAGAGAAAAAGATTTAACGGTAAGTACAAAAATCTCTTTATGAGAAGGTAAGTAGGGACCTCAATTCTGGGATGGCAGTGGATGTGATTTACTGAGACTTTGCTAACGCATTTCAGTGCCACACAAAAGTTTACTTGGTCAAATTAAGGAATGTTGGCCTGGAACATAGTATTTGTACCTGGATAGAGAACTGGCTAAAAGACTACAAAGAGTGGTGGTAAATGGAACATTTTCTAATTGGACCAGTGTTGTTAGTGGAGTACCGCAGGGCTCTGTACTAGGTCCCTTGCTTTTCAACTTGTTTATTAATGACCTGGAGGTGGGCATTGAAAGTAATGTTTCTATTTCTGCAGATGATACTAAATTGTGCAGAACTATAGGTTCCATGCAGGATGCTGCCACTTTGCAGAGTGATTTGTCTAAGTTGGAAAACTGGGCAGCAAACTGGAAAATGAGGTTCAATGTTGATAAATGCAAGGTTATGCACTTTGGCAAAAATAATATAAATGCAAGTTATACACTAAATGGCAGTGTGTTGGGAGTTTCCTTAAATGAGAAGGATCTAGGGGGTCTTTGTAGATAACAAGTTGTCTAATTCTGGGCAGTGTCATTCTGTGGCTACTAAAGCAAATAAAGTTCTGTCTTGCATAAAAAAGGGCATTAACTCAAGGGATGAAAACCTAATTATGCCTCTTTATAGGTCCCTGGTAAGGCCTCATCTGGAGTATGCAGTGCAGTTTTGGACTCCAGTCCTTAAGAGGGATATAAATGAGCTGGAGAGATTGCAGAGATGAGCAACTAAATTGGTTAGTGGGACGGAAGACTTAAATTATGACTTGTAAGTTTATATATAGTATATATCAATATTAATAATATATCATAATATTAATAATATACCTAAACCGACTTACTAGGGTTTCTGGTTCTTTTGAGCAAGCAGACAATGAATCCACACCAATGAGCGTATAGTAAAGTGATGTATTGTAAAATAAATTGATTGTTCTACATAAATGATTACACTTAGACTAAACAATAATTACAATATTTACAGTTACACATTACACAAGTCTACATTGTTGTTACCAAAAAAGTAGGGGAATATAGTTCAGCTTCATCTCTGTCTTCCCCTCTGATCTTCATTCCTCACATGTTCTCTTGTCCTAGGCTCATCCCTGGCTTCTCCAGCTCTCTAGCTGCCTCCTCTCAGCTGCCCAGCCCCTCACATTTGTCCAACGTTCTTTTATCCTGGGTTCTCACCTGCCCCCACAGAAACCTTCCCAACTGCCAAGATGCTGTGATAAACCCCCAACTTGCCTACATCCTGTTGAGCAAGTTTTCTCACATACAAAATCAGTTTTATGGTCCCCACAGCAGACATAGGCCTTGGTAATCACAGGAAAACCTTTGTTATGATAATCAGGGCTTCATGTAAGTTCCCTGAACAACAGCTTTCATATTAAATAACAAAATCAAGATGGCAATTTCTTACAGACTGTCAAGGTTGGGGTTGTTTTCTCTGGAAAAAAGGTGCTTGCAAGGGGACATGATTACACTTTACAAGTACATTAGAGGACATTATAGACAAATAGCAGGGGATCTTTTTACCCATAAAGAGGATCACCGTACCAGAGGCCACCCCTTTAGACTAGAAGAAAAGAACTTTCTCTTGTGTAGCAACGTAGGGGGTTCTTCACAGTCAGGACAGTGAGGTTGTGGAATGCACTGCCGGGTGATGTTGTGATGGCTGATTCAGTTAATGCCTTTAAGAATGGCTTGGATGATTTTTTGGGCAGACATAGTATCAAAGGCTATTGTGATAATAGGTATGGTTATATAGAATTTAATTAAAAGTAGGGAGGGGTGTGTGTATGGATGCTGGGTTTTCATTTGGAGGGGTTGGACTTGATGGACTTTGTCTTTTTTCAAACCAATTTAACTATGTAACTATATATTTAACCATTTTGATCCAATACAGTAAAGCAAAATAAATACTCCATGTCTCCCATCTTTTCTCAAGTTAAGAAAAAGGAGACTAATGTAATCAATATAACAGCCATACCAGTACTAAGATTTTAAAAAAAGCCCTGTAATTTCAGGTACACAAAGTCCCAGTATAACACACCATCCTGGCATTTGCTAGAGGTTCCAAATCTCCAATCCAGGTCTGCTTATGGATATAATTCCAGCTATTGCATTGAATTGACCTCTGTAATGATCAGTATCTTGCTAAAGCAACTGGACTTGAGTATTTTTGAAGGTTTCACCACTCATCCAAGCTGCTTCTTCAGCTGATGAGCAAAAGCCTTCATAGATATATGCAATGTTCTGTAAGTTGCATTGTTCAATAAAAGTCCTGATTCCTGTCTAAATACATAATGTTTATGCAGCCTGTTCTTTACAAACATTTGTTTTTGAAAGCTTCCTTTTTGCTGCACACAAGTTTTACTATTGCTGGTAGTTGTCTGAGATGGACACAATTTACAGCTGACATTAGGAGTATGCAATTAAATATACATATGCTACAAATATCACAAGGAGTGACACTGTCAAATGATGGGCTCAGTCACCCAGGCAGCAGTACTAAAACACAAAACAGCCAGCATTTTGAGTTGGTTAAGTTTTAAGCTATGGGCAGAGGGGAGCGTTGGTTCAGCTACTCTCTGCCTGCACCAAGGAGGATATGCAGATCTGTTTCTGTCTGAAAAAAATATCCAATCTGAGAAAAGTGGAGCCAACACTCTCTGCCCATAGCCTAAGGTTGTCATCATCAAACATTTAAGCCTGCAAGATACTACAGAGTTAAAATTATAACCATAACACTGGTGTCATTTATGCCTATGAGTAAGTTCCTGTAGGCACTTAAAATGCATCAGCTCTATCCTCTAGGGTGTTCTTATTTCCTATACTAGAATTTGGAGTTTGAGCAGTAACATTTTCACACACTAAAGCAAAGCCACAACTGCAGGGATCCATTTAGATGGTGTCTCCTTGGTCATTGGGTGAAAAACCCACACATACATAGACCCTCTTAATGTCTTGTATACAGAACATTCATCTATGGTTTGAGTCTGTCTGTCATTGGGAATAGCTCTTACAAATATGACAGGCATAATTGGGGTGGGAGCTTTAAGTCGTGCTTCTGTGTTATGGCCATCTTGCACCTGAATATAAACAGCCTGTACTTCTAAAGAGCCACGCGTTTTCTATAATTCTTGGCCATACACCTACAGACAAATTCTGTAGCTCTCTCCTTGAATAGTGCTTGAATTCAGCCCTCTTCCCACAGCCCTCTTACCAGAACATGAAAGTGGCAAGGGAAAGGGGGTGGTGTAGGCAAGGTGAAATCTCCAGGGCTGAAGGGAAGCATCTGTTCCTAGGCTAGTTGGCAAAACTTCCTTGTGAAAATTGCTTGAAGATGAGCATTCTCTTGAGAAGCTATGAGGATCCACCTTTGAAAGACCATTTCTTGTCAATTGGGTGACAAATTTCTGGATGCAGCCTCCACTTGTGCTTTCATAATAAAAGGAACTGTGCGCACAGCATGTAGACAAAATGTTCATGTGTCAAAAAGTCATATGGTTGTCCATTTTATTTAAGCTCCTAACCCTGTGGAGGATCCAAGCAGCTAAAGAAAAATGCACTATAACAAAGAGAGCATTCAAGACAATATAAACTCTTAACAACCTTCAATCAATTCAATGCAGAGAGGACATAATATAATATAAAACAGTATACAGAGCTTCTTGGCACTCCAGACAAAACATTTTTTTAAAAAAACATTTTTAACCTCCACAGTCATGGTTTTGGAACCCCTAAAGCCTGGCCAAAATCATAATACGGTAAAGGTGGCCCTACCTCTGTCACTTGAAGCAAGACTTCTGATGTCCTACATCCAAACTCCATCAAACAAATATTTTAAACCTTGAAGGTTCCAGGTGGATTTACTAACTATAGCAAAAATAGCTAACAGAGCAATATACAGATTTGTTGCTACTGTCGCGACAAGGGTTAAGAAAGGAAACTTCATGAGTAACAATATTGTCCAACCTTTTGGTACAGTGTGGGATCAGCTAGAGGCACAAATAGTTGTTATAGACATTCATAAAATAACCTAAATGTGAAAATTGTCAATAACTTAAACTATGAAGAAGAGTTGGTATAGCATAAGACTAAAAAGGTGTAACCAAACAAGAAACCCTTAGATCTAACCCTAAACCACTGATAAGCAGGTTTCTGTTCTCTAAGTCCATCTTGAAACTGAAGTCATGCTGTAGGTTGCCTTAATTCTGAACATAAATACAATAAACTATATCCTACGATATTGACACAGTGTTGGGTAAACGTTATTTTCTAAAGGTTAGAATTCCTTCTTGTGACTAAGGTTTATGGTTTTACAAGGTTTGGAATTGTTGCCCAACTTAAAGAGATACTGACACCAGAAATTAAACTTTTTTTTTTACATCTATCATAATATTGCCTTTGAAAGCTACTTATAACTTTGCCATAAATTATTTGAAGGATGCTTTAATATTATCTGTCTTGATACCCCATGTTCCTGTATGAGGGGGCTGTCATATTTGGGCAGCAGGAGTCCGTTAACATTAGAAACTTTAATTTACAGGCTGAGATGGGACAGTCGGGTTGGCAAAACAGTCAGGTTTAGAAACTTCAACTAACAATCTCGGCAAAAAAAACTTTAAAAACTTTTAATGTACATTCATATTTTCAAAAGTATTTTTTTTGTGTCAGTATTACCTTAAGAACAGGCTGAGAAAAATATCAAAAAATACCTGGAAAACAGATATGTAATAATGTAAGAAGGCAAGTACAATAAATAATGATCTGTAGATGAACAGACTTCCTACCTTCCAGGTAAAGACCACAGATTAGGCTCCTTTCTGAGCAGGCTGAGAAAACTCCTTGTATTTCTTCATCAACAGTAAGATGCATCTTATCTAGAGGCCATTCATTTTTTGAGCTAAACTTTGCATGACAGCGGTAAGAATATTTTTTTTTCTTGACAAGTCTGAATAGAAAAAGTAAAGTCTATAAGATGGTGTAATGAAACCCTTTAGTAGAAAAGATTTGACGAGCACTCCATTCACCCGTTCGATTAAAAGAAGTAAATGTTTATTTCAACAAATTAAAAGCATCCATTCCCTGACGCGTTTCGTATCTTCCGATTAGTAGTCATGGGTATTACATACACATGCCAACGGCTTTTTAAACAGACACTCCGGACATGATCTCAGCAATTAAATTAGATTAAAACAGATTGGAGCATATTAACCCTTTTGCTGTAAATAGCTTTTTAACAAGTGGAAAAAATATTACTTCAGTGTTTTACATTTGGAATAAATAATTTCATTGCATTTTAGCGCTGACTTCATATTTCTAATGCGGTAAATCCTTATAACAGAAATTAATTGAGGTTGTGATTCCATCAATTAAATAAATAAATTCCTTGCATTTTAGCGCTGACTTCTTGTCTCTAATGCCGTAAAAAGTTTTTTATATAACAGAGATTCATTGAGGTTACGATTCCATCCATTGAAGCTTCTAATTACAATCCATATAAATTACATTTCAGTTAAATTACAATTTATATAAATTACATATTTATTCTGACATGTTTTCCCAGACGTCACTGATTTTTCTAAAGCATTTAGTTCATTAAGTTTTTCAACGAGGCGCAACATCCTTAGAATTTAACTTCCTGAAACTATCCATATATGTGATAAATAAAGATTATCAAATTAATCTAATTTTAAAGTCCAGTTAATAAGTGTAAGTGATTCAAAGGAAAACTAAATCTTTTTTGAGTTTGTAAAGAAGAATGCAGACATTATTATTTAAAAAGCCTAATGTTCTCTTTTCTTTACTTTCTGTAAAGGAATTACACAAATTAGATACATTTTTTTCATGTTTTGATTTGTAATAGAATGTGCAGTGTGCCCAATGCATTTGCGTGTATGGAAACAAATGTTATTATAAGGATTTTGAGCTTTATTCACTTATTTAAACACACTGGTATTATTCTGAACACAACTTTATGTAGGCTGTTCAAGGGCATAATTAAGCCCTAGTGCAGTTAATGCAAAATTATTTTGGAGTCTAACAAACAAAAAACAATTAAAAGCAATATATGGCATCTTAGATAAATGTAAACACATGCTTTAACAGCCCTTAAAATTGTCATGGTTATATGAGTTTGGCTCATTATCAAAAGATAAAAATGATTTAATAAACACTTAAACATCCTCTCACATAAACCAAGTAGTGATGATAAAAATTATAAGAACGCCCTATTCCATAACAGGTAAATGGCCGGTGTTCACGGACTAATAATAAGTATAATATCGATCTTAAGACCCCCCGTCCAGGATACCCAGAGGTCATGCCTAAGCCAGATAGGGGGAAGGGAGGCAGATGGTGATCCCAGGTAGATGGTGATCTCAGGTATAATATCATGGCATGCTGACCAAAGGTCAAGACCCTGCAGACAGAAGTCAAGGGGTTAATTAAATGTTAGGCTAGGGTACAGAAGTGTTTCTCCAGAAACTGCAGACGCCCATCCTGTCTGAGATTAGCAGACATAGCTCACGGGGTTTGTGAATGTTGGAATCAGGAAACCATTGTATGGTGCAATACATTTGCCAGTAAGTTTCCATACCTTCCAATGTAGAAGTAGGGTTGTGACCATGTATGGTATATCCGTGTTCCCCTTTTTCTTGTATAAGGTGAATGCTGTCTGAAAGGTATATAAAGTTTGGACCGAGAGGTGTGTCGGTAAGTCTTCGGGTTTCACCTAGGTGCCATGCTGTGGTGTTACTTCGACAGCTTACCCAGACAAAACTGTTATATTGTCTTGTGCTAATAAACTACCTCACTTACTAAAGCATTTCCTTTCTGATTTTTGTCTTACAAACGAGGTCATGGTATATAAAAAATACCAAAAGGTCACTTTTAGAGCATTGTAAAAATTGGTGATTTTATACATGTGCATCAGTGAATCTGTTCCCAGGCATTCATTGCCATATCTAATATCCTGAAGTACAATACAATGCGTATTCATCATTTGATAAATATATTCTAAAAAAGCAAACAGCCATTCAAGTATGATAAGCGTGGAGGGAAATAATTGTTTATGGCACTCAGCTTAAGCTATTCTGGTAATTATGTTGAAAAATACAATATTTATTCATTGGATCAAATTTAATGAAGCCTCCTGGCAGTAATTATAAAAATTACTGTAGCAGTAAATTACTAATGAGTTGAGATGGTCTCCCTACCTGTGAGAAAGGACTGGGGGTTGAAAAATCCTGATATCCACACTACACTTGGGAGAGAAAGATCTTGGGTCCATGTGTCAAGTCCTGGCATCGAAGTAGATCATCGTACGTACAAAGTGAATACAATTTAGACAAGATTGGCGTTATTATTGTCCTTGGAATACCCGATCACTAACATGGCAATATGATTCAAATAAATGCCTTTTTCCAAAAGCATCAGAAGATTTCTACTCACAGTTACTATTACTAATAATGAAAATGCATTCAAATGAATTTATTAAGGAAAATAGGAAACATTAGAAATATAGGAAACAGAAAGATTATTATTATAAATAGTCAAGAAAGAAACCATTAGCAAAGCTTACATTCATGTGTTATGTATAAAGGCCATTATGCTCTATAAAATGAATATAGAATTGTGCTCCAGAAAGGAGAACATCTATGCAGGCATCATTTTTGGGATTTCTTTATACAAGGTAGTAGAAAAAACACAAACCTTTCCCTGTAATAGAGAGTTAGGTCTATGGTCCCAGTGGCATCATTAAAGTTTGCTTGGCCCGGTCAAAATCCATCCACCACTTCTTGTAGAGAAACCAGAGGTTAGATTATATTTAAAAAAATATACATTCACTTTGTGCACCTATTGGTCCTTTAATCTTCCCAGTATTTTTCATTTTTAGTGTTTTTTTCTTATAAAAATGTAATTGTTTTTGTTCTGCAACTATTCAAATTGCCTTGGACTTTCAACTGCTATCTAGTTGCTATTAATTATTAATTAACCCAGGATTCAGGCAGTAGTTTAGAAGTCAGAAAGTATGATCAATATGAAACAGAATAAAATGCAATTGAAAATAAACCCCAATCAACCAGTAACCTCAAAGATAAATAAAAAAGTTGCCAAAGTAGTTCTGGAGAAACTGCCACTAACAAAATTCACTTTGTGAAAAAAAAATGATTGTCGGCAACTTTTGATTTGGTTATTCAGTCATTGCTTATCTTTATTTTTTTTACATAAGCTTTAAAGCACGGATAAAACAAGGCTGCATTGTTATTGCCTCCATGGGCAGCAGTGATCAGCTAAAGTACAAAGTCTCTGTTTAAGGTGATAACCTGCAATTACATCAGATCTGCATAGCTTTGAAATTGCCGAAAATGGCTCTGATACCAGATATGTAGCCTTCTATCCAAAGCAGGCAGCACAGATTATATATTTTCAAAAGAAGTGGAGTGCTGTCTATGAAATGTTTGATAATATAAACTAGTAACTTATTTTTTGGCACACAATCCTTATGGCTGCACTAACCAAGTACTGATATTAAATATTCTGCTGAGAGTAGGTGTCACTGTATCATTAGTTCATGAATGAAACCACTGCTTTCTGGGGATATCCGACATCCTCTGTCTCTGCAGAAAGAATGGTTTAGAGAAAAGGAAGAGGAGTTCTATTTCCTACAGGAAATTACTGCAGACAACAGTCACTCACATGCGTAAGGGGTAAGACCCCCAGAGGTATTCTCTCTTAGTTCTTAGCTAGAATTAGCCAGTTTGTGTTAAACAAGTGGATCAGAACCCACTTAGTGCCAGTTAGGGTAGCTGAGCAGTACAAAATTCCAACAGGAGGTTAGTGGGTTGGTACTGTGGTTGTACTCAGGTAGACTCCTAGCAACCCAATCCTCCAGTGATAAGGAGGGTGTTTTTCTATAGAGAGGATGCTATAAAAATGTCCATCAGCAGACCTGGTTGGGCAAGACCTTACAGCATTGTTCATATTCATTGTTAAAGTTTATATTGAATTATTTCCTGCTGTTGTAGGATCATTTGACTAATTTTCATATTGTTGCATTATCACTGTATTGCTTTAAATGGCTAACTGACTTGCTACCCCTCAGTTGCTACATAAGTGGCACCCATTAATTTCCACCATTTTAATATCATAATTTTTTTTATAATCTTCTAACTTCAAACAGAGGGCCCAGCCACTGGTATGGCCCGTGTTGTACCCTAGCCTGGCATATCAAAGGTTAACCCCATTCTGGCCTTATACCATCACAATACTGCTATAAGCACCAGATATCTTTTTGGAGGTCAAATATCTGCTTGACCAATGGCCACATTACTTCACCCCCAGACCGAAGCAACTTGCACATGCCCAGCATATGTTCAATGAAAATATGCCTACTTCTATATGTGCCTAACATATGCCTTAAAGTGGACCTGTCACCCAGACATAAAAAGCTGTATAATAAAAGTCCTTTTCAAATTAAACATGAAATCCAAATTCTATTTTTTATTAAAGCATTAATAGCTGTTGTAAGCTCATTTAAAAATCTCAGCTGTCAATCAAATATTTTCTGCTCCACAGACAATGACTTTCACTTTCCATTCTGCACTTCCTAGAGGTCACTGCTCTCCACACATTCCCCCTGTTCTCTTCACAGTTTAATTGTGTAACCAGTGCATGGAGATGGACACCGGGTTCCCCATTCTGGTGCACAAACAAAATTCTGGGATGATGCAAGGCTTATCTTAATAACAGTGTCCACAAATTGGCTCCTGCCTGCTTGCTATAATTATGAATTTATTGAAGGAAACAAGATTCAAATAATTTATATAGTGTAATTAAAGTTCTATTTGGTTGACTAATGTGATAAAATAGGATTTTGGGGGTCAGGTCCCCTTTAAGTCAAGCCATATTTTTAAAGAGATCTATTCTAACTATGTGGATATACTGTATTTAATTCAGTCAGTGTTTAAGAAAATGAGCGTGCTTTCTGAACAAATAAGCACCAAATAGTGAGGTAGATTGTATAAACGAGCTTGGATTAACTGCAATTTGCCCTCAAGAAAGCGATGGGCTTACCCCCGTAAGTGGCAGCAACCTTGCAGGGGAGATAGATAAAGGAATTATTGATGGCACCCAGAAGGTAGAAATGTAAGTATTTTGTTGTGCTGAAGGCTCAACACAGGCTACCTAGATGTGGAACTGCCATGCACATGCTGATAAAAGCTGCAGACTTAGTCTGTCTGCAGCTATTGGCCAGTGTTTGAGGCTCACCAATCGAACTGTTTAACTGATATCCATCTGAAACTCTGCCTTATATCTTTTGGGTTGGTTTAAAAATTGGTCAAATACTGCATTGATGCACTAATGCATTTCTCATCTGACAGGTGTTCACACATCCCACTGTATGTTCCAAAGATCAGATCATTCCATTGCATTAGTGGCCAAAACAGGGTATATCACTGTATGGCCAGTGTAAGGCTGGGATTTGAGTCTATAAACCAGAACAATAGTTTATATTATTGTTGTATATAGGTTTATTTCAGTCACATGGACATAGTGAAGTTCAATATGTATGGATGTAATGTACAGTAGGTGGCCTAGTAACTTCTGTTGCACTGCAAAATACACCAACGAATACACTTTTAGGGGCATCTTAATTAAATAGTGAACACACAGTTAATGCCAAAGTAAAACTGTAAAATCCCATATTAGTGTACAGAGCTGTGGGTTCTCTGGCATACTGTGAAGAACTCCCCATTGATAAGTGTGACCTTATGTCTCAAAAAACAGACTCTTATCAAACTTTATATCCTGTGTCCTTGAATCAATAACTTTCTGAACTAGAAAACTCTGTTATAAGCTGGATTCCCTTTTCATTGCCTATAAAAGCTGTTAAAAACAATATCTAGTTTTTTAAAAAAGCATATTCCATGAACAGTCTCACAGCATGGGACCTTTGACATATCTTTCAATTGTTCCTGATAAAAGTAGATGTTTTACGCTTATATCACCCCCACTTTTTTTTGCCTTTCACATCTTTGACAGCTACCTGCACATGTTAGTTAACCTGCTATGTAAATGAATTTATGTTTAAATTTATAACGAAGAGGGGACATGCTGAATAACTGTACAGTACATGAAAAACATGTAATTTGTGAATTCATACAGCTTTCCCAGCAAGTCAGAACAACAAATTGGAGCTTTTAAAATTTTTGGGGCTGTACTTAACATTTGCATTTCGACAAAAATTTGTTTTAAATAAGTATAATTTGCCAGACAATTACAGTACGAATAATCTTTAGTGCATTTGCAGATGGATCCATTTTAAGATATAGAATTCAATGAATCGCTTTGGAAATATTGCCTGAAACTAGCGTTCAGACAATGGGGAAAGCAAGATTATTTGGAAGTCATTACACGCAGTAAAAATAGTGCTCATTTAAAATCAATTTCAATAAAACATTAAGGACTCAACTGTAAGCGTATGAAAAGGTAAGGGGCCGATTCACTAACATCGAGTGAAGGATTCGAAGTAAAAAAAACTTCGAATTTCGAAGTGTTTTTTGGGCTACTTTGACCATCGAATGGGCTACTACGACCTTCGACTACGACTTCGAATCGAACTATTCGAACTAAAAATCGTTCGACTATTCGACCATTCGATAGTCGAAGTACTGTCTCTTTAAGAAAAAACTTCGACCCCCTAGTTCTAAAAGCTACCGAACTCAATGTTAGCCTATGGGGGAAGGTCCCCATAGGCTTTCCTAAGTTTTTTTGATCGAAGGATATTCCTTCGATCGTTGGATTAAAATCCTTGGAATTGTTTGATTCGAAGGATTTTATCGTTCGAACGAAGGAATAATCGTTCGATCGCACTATTTGCGCTAAAATCCTTCGACTTCGATATTCAAAGTCGAAGGATTTTAATTCCCAGTCGAATATCGAGGGTTAATAAACCCTGGATATTCGACCCTTTATGAATCGGCCCCTAAGTGTGTACAAGCACATTGTAGGCAAAGCATTCTGCAAATAAATTAATAAAGAAGAATGTTCATAGGATTAGCCATGGTATTTTGTTAGAAATTATTTATATAGAGACTTTATACTGACATCTAGTACCCCTTTTTGCCATAGAACTGGTCAACCTCTACGGCTTCAGTACTTACTGTTCTATTAACACCCATCAGTGCACCCATTAAGACCCATTAAGACTTCATGCATTTCATGCTCATCTGAGGTGGCTACAATGCAATGCATAAACCTGCTTCAACTGGATACACACGTCTAACATTCAAAAAATACTATACAATGAATAGAAAGGTCTCTATTTTATCTGATCCGATGCTGCAAATGACCGTATGTCCCAAAAAAAAGAGTAAAACTCAAATTCGCATCAGCTTCAGACACATCAGGAAACTATAAACTATAACGTCCTGTTATTACCAAACAACAGGCCAGTATTTAGGAAAGGATGTGGCAGTAAATATTTCACAAGACCAGACAAGGTGACAGCATTTTCCTATACTATAAAAACAATCAATTGTGTTGCACTTTCTACTGTATACAATATAGCAGTGTAGTAACTTTTATATAATCTCATGTAAATGGTGTTGTTGGAATGATAAAATTATACAAAAGATAAAGTATAGGGAAGAGTGCATGGTCATGCAAAGAAAGAATTAATTCACCTATCCCATACCACAAGCTGTCAGACTTTTTCCTTCCTTCCAAACTTTCAAGCGCTCCTTAAAGACCCATCTGTTTAAAGAGGCCTATTCGATGTACCTTAATTAATCATTACTGTATCAAAAATGACAAAGTGTTTATATAATCCTAATGTCTCAATTGTACCCTAGCCTTTTAGTTTGTAAACCCTATTGTACTCTGTAATCCTTGTCTGTTACCCACCATTTATTCCCTGTTTGCTATAACTGCAGTAAAGCACTGCGTATCTTGACAGCGCTATATAAATAAATGATGATGATGATGATGATGATACTCCAAAGGTGATTCTCAATAGCGTTTCCCTATGCAGCATTACTTTTTTTTATAAAGACCATTCAATTAAAAGAGAGTTTTGTATGTCTTTAGTTAGCTGAAGAGTAGAAAGTAGGTATATTCAAACCATAGTCTCCAATGATAGACCTTAGCGGATGGCTTTTATATATAATTAGATCATAAACTACTTTGAAGGTCTTTTTCTTCAAGTGTAAGGGCATTTAAATAGGGGCAGCATGTTCTAACCCCTCATATCTCTACCCTTAAAAACCGAAACCCACATCCATAGAAGAAATTGTAAGAATAATATCCCCTGCTCCAAAAAAATTCTTACAAGTCCACTTGAAGTAACATCTTGGAGTTTTTTTTTGTGAACTCTGATTTAAAACTGTGATAAATATGCCCTTAAGGGTTCAGAGTTAGTTTGGCTGCATCAAAATCCTACTAAATGTGGTAGCATTTTGCCAAATCAATGATGTGTAAATAAAGATAGATCATTCTAGCCTTCGTAGTTAAGAAAGGGTCATTATAATGGGATTTTGATAGATCTATCCGTTTCTCCTATATAATATTTTGATGTCTTAACCCTTTTGTTGCCAGCCGATTTGGTTGATTTGGTACTTTTACTGCCAGACCATCTTTGAACTATTTGTACTCTTTCACTTTAAGGGCCTTTCCTGGGGGGGGGGGGTCTTTTAGTTTACCCAGGTGTAATTCCATTTCTGTAAAAAGATATAGGCTTCTAAGTGTCCAATAATATGAAACAAATCATGTTTCACATATTAAAATCACATATATTAGAAACGATTTGGAAAGTTATATTTCTCCTGAATGCTCCAATACCAAATATATAGTTTTATGGAGATTTCTCACTTGTATAGCTCAAAATCTCCAAACAGTACACTACCAAATTTCCAAAGCACTGCTCCACAAAATGGAATACTTCTGAATTCAAGGACAAACATTCCACTAACAGTAGTTTATCCTATAAAACTATGCATTATTAGAAAGAGCAGACTCTTAGGGGCCGATTCATGAAGCTCGAGTGAAGGATTCGAATTAAAAAAACTTCGAATTTCGAAGTGTTTTTTGGGCTACTTCGACCATCGAATGGGCTACTTCGACCTTCGACTACGAACGATTCGAACTAAAAATCATTCGACTATTCGACCATTCGATAGTCGAAGTACTGCCTCTTTAAGAAAAATCTTCGACCCCCTACTTCGGCAGCTAAAAGCTACCGAAGTCAATTTTAGCCTATGGGGAAGGTCCCCATAGGCTTGCCTAAGTTTTTTTGATCGAAGGATATTCCTTCGATCGTTGGATTAAAATCCTTCGAATCGTTCGATTCGAAGGATTTAATCGTTCGATCGAAGGAATAATCCTTCGATCGTTCGATCGTAGGATTTGCGCTAAATCCTTCGACTTCGATATTCGAAGTCGAAGGATTTTAGTTCCTAGTCGAATATCGAGGGTTAATTAACCCTCGATATTCGACCCTTCATACATCTGCCCCTAAATATATCTATGAACTCCAAACTACCAAGTTGCAATTCTTTCCTAAAGTTATCATTTTTTTATTTTTTAAAAAATGACCTCAAAGCTTCCAGTCTGTAAAGATACTAGATACTGCAAAATCAACACATTTACAGCATTTTTTGGGGATCAAACAGGGCCGAATTGGAAATGTCACCAAAATTGCCTACCTTTGCCCCCAGGCCAGGATTTGTGGAAAAGGCACCCCTAAGCCCGCTGCCATTCGTTGCCCCATCCCCTCCCCTTTTATTCATGCAAATTTTCATCATTGGGACTGGAGCAATGGACATTGGCACACAGGAAATTTAAAAAACTATTTTATCTCCTGCACATCTCCAGTGTTTCTGAACCAATGTAGGTATGGTTGGGCAGCATGCCGCCCCTTAAATTCCTGCCGCCCGGGCCTTGGTGGCCTTTCCACAAATCCGGGCCTGGGGGCAAAGGTAGGCAATTTTGGTGACATTTCCAAAAATCACCTCAAAACCTCCACCCTGCAACATCTTATCTCCCACATACTAGGGGCCCAAAAATGTAGACACCACATTCAAGCTATCAGTTCTGTAATTCCAGATACTGCAAAATCAACACATTTACATAATTTTTTTGGGGGGGTGGCAAAGGTAGAAATAAGTATGTTCGCCCACAAAACTTCCAACTTGAAACATCTTACTTTTCACATACTATAAGGTACCAAGATAAAACACCCTAAATATGAATGCCTGGGGTCCACTGAACAGTTTGATGCCCAATGTACATAGATTTATTGAAGTACATGGCATGTGAATACCACAAAATCTACCTTGTGCATACATTGATTTGATGGTTTACATTTACACTAATTTATAAACATTGCCAGTTTATAGAAACCATATATTTTTGGAAAGTATACATTCTGATGAATCCAAAATACTTAATTATGTCTTTCTACTCCAAACTACCATACTGCAAAGCTACACTAAAGGCATTAGTTTTTATGACAGTTCTCACCCAATTTCTTACAAACAATTTTAAAACACCCTAAATATTGATTCCAAGGGTTTACTGAACAGTTTGAAATCCAATATGCATAGATATACCAAAGCAGCTGCCATGTGCAAACCCCAAATAAAAATATTGCATTTGAATTTTCTCAGCTGCTGATTCACCTTCTGTGAACAAAAACCCTTCACTGCGTATTATGTGCTGCAAGACCCCATAACTGTTCAAAGACCCACAAAACCATATATTTTTGTAAAGTACACATTCTGACAAATCCAAAATTGCTAAAAATGTTTTTGCACTTCAAATGATCAAAGTGCAAACAACAATAAAAAAAAACATAAGAAACAACAATGCAAGCATAAAACCGCAATAAAATCACAAAAATCAAATACAATTGAGCAAACCAATGAAATAACAAATTAACTGATCTGACAGCCTGGTTAGTGGTCAGAATGCTTGATCCAATAGTCACGCTGGGAAATCAACAGTTTTTAGGGGAATAACAAGGGGGAAACTGACAAAATGAAGAACAAAAAAAAAAAGTTGTTGGTTTTGTCCTAATAAGGTTTACTTGTTTTAATTATGTATTATATTCTAGGTGTATCGTATTATAATGTTTACATTTTATCAAGACCCACAAATAAATAGTACTTACTATAAGTAATATTGCACCAGCAGTGATGACCTTGTCTGGGATTATGCAAGTTTATTGGGCTATTTTACTCTCACTTACCAAGAGATAAATGAAGCAATAAAATCATCTAACAAGCACATCTGTCCAATAAACCAATCTGCGCAATAAAATAAATGCCCTATTGAAATCCTTGAGAGATATTATTATCCCTTGGGCCCCAACATCTTCAAATACAAATGATGTATAAGATTTTTATATACAGGTTAAATTTAACAATATGTACCTTACAATGTATTCACTAATATGTAAGCAAGCAAAACTACATGTGTTGGTGACCAAAACCCCAGTCAGCAGTACAAATATTCTATTTTGTTGCCTTCCTTTAAAACTACTGGTAATATGGCATTTAACTGCAGTGCCAAACATCGCTTCCCAAATTCAACTTCCTCTCGTTAGAACAAACACATTCAATTGTGGTGTAGAATATTACTGTGCAACTAGCTTTTGTCTAATACCAATCCAAAGGGCAATAACTGCAAAAGATCTAAGAAACCAGACAGTCAGCCTCATGTATAATTTTAGCATTAAAATTTAGCATTTTCTCTTCTCATCATAATTCTCATCTGTAATTCTGAGGACACATAATCATCAAGTGTAAACCCCTTTGTTTGGTGTTTCTTTGAATATCATTTAGAATATATTTAATTTCTAATTCTGGAAAATAAAAGTTCTACGAAAAAGGGGAAAAAAAATGTTATGGGACAGATTAATACAAATTCAAGAAAAATCGTGGAGCCAAAAATTTGCATGAAAAAACTCAGCAAGTAAAAGCTGATCATTTTCCAAAGAAGTCAGTTGGAATAGTCTCTGAAGATTCAAGCAACTTTATTTAATTTTTCCCACCAGTTTATTAAAACAGATTTTCATTGAAAATGAATGGAACTATATGAATATGTTTATGTGTGTGTTTTTGTGTGATAAAACATGATGGTGACTAATCTTTTTTCAGAGAATTATTGATAAAATGAAATTTTATATTTGCTTGAAGAATTTTTTTTTTTTTTTAAATGTAATAGTTTTTTTCCCAGAACTAAATTGAATTAAAACTTTATGCTATAATCTAATAATAAACTTGTATACCTTTATTTATCATGTCCTGGGTTAATTTAGCTAGTGCAATCATGCTGGTGCAGAAAGGGATTTTTCTTTTTTGGCTCAGGTTTAGTGCTCTGAAGCAAAACTGCAAGTGATAACAGGCTTGAAAGTAAAAATGGCTCATAATTATATGAAGGTATAATACCGGAGCTGTACTCTTCCAAAGATGCAAACTGGGGTCAGTGATTTTTCCCTCTCCCTATAAAATGCTGCCAAATTTTCAGCACTTACCACTGAGCAAGGCTGTATATTGAAGGATACGCCAGCTTCGTCCAAGTGTCGGGGACATTATCGAAAAAAAGGGCTGACTGCATTTCCAAGAGACTGCCAACTCACCCTAACAAAAGAGAAACATTAGTGCGCTATTTGCTTTTCAGATAGTGCCTGTGATTAGATGACATGATAAATGCCAAAGAGCAAATTTTTCTTCTCATGGAAATATACAAGGTGCTGAATGTTGACGTTTGAACAAAGTAGGCTCTTGGGCTTTCACAAGTCACACAACTAGTCTGCTGAAAGGAATATTAAATAGTAACTGGAACTAAAATAATTCTGCTTGTGTGTGTCATACAGAAAAACAAAATCTACTAATAACCTATATGACTAACTTTATTTCCACTACCAATAGCAAGACATATGTAAATATGTAGAACATTCTGATAAAGTCTTTATGCAGCTATACAGAATTCCAAATTGCTAGCCGAAGTCTTTTGTAATTAGTGATGTGGAAGATGACCCGAAGCCTGCAGGACTCGTGGGTTTACCCGCTCATCGGGCAGGTTCGGGCAAACTTCCACATGTTTGTGACTTTCCAGATGTGCACTTTTTAATTTACTTGTGCTGGCGTGCCCTGCTCCCTTTTGTGACATCACAGCTGGGAGGCGCAGGTATATAAATAGGAGAGAGTGACCGTTAGGGTTGGGTACAGGTTCTCCAGTGTCTCTCTGTTAAGTCCCACATCACTATTTCTAATGTATCCTATTATACAGTGAAAAAGGAGAGCAAATTGGACACCTTGGAGGTGTGGCATATGATGTTGCTGGATTAGTGCTGGGTACAAAGAGGGTTCAGGAGTTTATCTTTTTGTTATTTTCATTTGTTTCTACTGTCCAAACTTGCTTCTTCTTTTCTTTTGGTGTAGGTTAGGGTATGCAAATATACACTGACATACAGACAGAGCAGGTTTAGTTTAGGTATCTTTCCCTACTGATGTTTATTTTATTTGTTTGATAAAACTCATGCAGGAAACTGTGTGAAACTGAGATAATAAAATTAGAAAAATGTAATCTCTATATATATGTGTGTGTGTATATATATATATATATATATATATATATATATATATATTAATTTTAACACAGATAACACACCTATTAACTAAATAAATATGACCAATGGTCAATGCCTGGGTGCTGGTCAAAATTGTAGTTTATTTCAACATTTCGGCTACTCACTCAAGCCGCACTTCCTGATGACGGCTTGAGTGAGTAGCCGAAACGTTGAAATAAACTACAATTTTGTTTGACACCTTACAAAGTCCTGTGAGTGCGGTTCTCTTTGATATGCTTAATATATATATTTTTAATATAGGCATCAGATATTATTTATAGCAGGCAAATCCTTAATGATTGCAAAATGCTTTAAAATGGTGAGGGTAATTACTTTTATTAAGTATTTTATAGGGAATGCAAAGGAAAAAACAATTGTTTTAATAAGTTCATTAAAGTGAGTGCCTCCTACTAAAATGTATATAACAAGGTTTTACCTTTTTTAAGCTTGCAGTGAAAAGCACCATGAAATGTCTTATCTAAGTAAGTAGTTTTTAAGTTGTACTCCCAAAGGATTAAATAGCTGAGTCCACTACATATCAAAGGAACTCATTATATGTGAAAGTTTAATGAAGAGCCTGATTTTGAGCTGAGGATAATCAGGAAGTGCAAACCTCAAGCACAGGAGCGTTAATTAAATTGTTTATGATGAGCACTTGTTTGTGTGTTATACATGCTAAATTGAGGTTAATCTATTATAGATTTCCTTTTTTTGGGGGTAAATATTGTTTCAACATGTGTTTTATTCTAATTTATTGAAGAGCTCAAAGGCTTCTTTCCCCATGTCCCATGAGGCTATGAATTACAGGACTTGTAAGTTGCATGTGTAATGGTTTCAGTTTGCTGCTTTCTGTGATTTGCTGCCTCATAGCAGAACTAGCCCTCAGACTTATGCTGGCCATAGATGTAAAGATTTTTAAAAGATCCAATCGTTATCGTGAGACCACGATTATCTCGAAATGATCGTTTAAATGTACAATGTGTCCATCAACTAAAAAGACCATTTCAGGCGATATTGCCAGCAAAACTGAAGAGCAGCTGCCTGCTTGGCCCTGCAAACATAGATAGATTGTACTGGGACCGATAAAGATTTTTAAACCTGGCGATCAATTTTCTGACAGATGTCGGGCTAAAAATCTTAAGATCTACGATCGTTCAAATCCCACTAACCACACAATAATTTGACGGATTGGTCGGACTGCACTGAAATCGGTCGTTCGCCAAAGAAGAATCATCGCGTCTATGGGGACCTTCAGGGTCACACAGGCAGATTTGGGGAGATTAGTCGCCTGGCCACAAATCTCCTCTTCTTCGGGGCGATTAATCTCCTCGAACTGTCTCCCCTGCTTTCCCGCCCGCTAAAATTGTAAATTGCACTCAACGCAATTCATTTTCCAAAGTCGCCCGAAGTTGCCTCATGAGGGCTACAATAGCAAAATAAATTCATTCACATCTTGCGATCGTTATTGAAAAGAAGGTGACCAAAAAATAAAACAAAGCAATAAAGTCCCTTAAGTGTTCACATTCATTTTGATGATTTCAAAGACAACATCAATATGGGAACCAGTTCCAGTTCTCACAGGAAAAATAAATTGACACTGGGTGGGACTGCCATGTTATTGCAACCTCGAGCATAAATCACAAAAAAGGATAAGCACACTAAATTATATACCAAACTCCCTTATCTTTTTTGCTGGTGCTCCCAGTTCCAACAGTGTCTGTTTACACTGTACATGTATATCCACAAGTGAGTAAAAATGAACAGAACACATCATAAGAAGGCCTGCTTTATTATTAGCTTTGCTCCTGTTAGGGGTATGTATATGGGATTATGGGTTTAATCAGTCAAATAAAAATATTATTTATCTTTAGCCCAAACTTTAGCTTTCCCTTTTTATTGTTGCCTTATGATCTGTTAAACTATAGCCTATTTAATGTGTGTATCTGGCTTGGCTCACCATTCCTTTGAAAGGGTGGCTGTTCTCTATCTGTCATAGGAAGATATTAAACATACAGTGCAATGCAAATAACATCTTATTGATTCTTGGAAATAGGGCTTCATTTCTTTGCATCCAATTCTAACTGGGATGTGACCCCCAGGGACATGGTCTTCAGGGAAGTCCAGGGAAGCCGTGACTTAATTCTAGATACCCTGGTAAAGTCAAATCTGTGTGCCTTGGGAACAAATATATATACAACACATATGTCACCAAATGGAACATAGATCATATAGCTTCTAGGTTCTGTAGTACTCTAGTACTGTAAAACATGTTTCTATATGCAGTAACATTTATTAGATGACAAAAATAATCTTAGTGATTAGCGCTATACCAAGCATTGAAAAGGTACGACCCTATTTTACCAACCTTCTTCTCTTCTGTCTTTGCTGCTCCTTCCCCAATGATATAATCCCGAGATTGCAGTTCTAGTAATGTCTGGGGAAGGTTATCCGAAGTCACTGTTAAGAATTCATTTTCTGCATTTGGGAGAAGGCCGTAATAGATAGGACTCTCTGGAGGCAACATCTCATCTATGTATGTATGTATGGTATCCTTGATAATCTCAGTTAGCCAAGGCTAGCTTCCATTTAAACTAAGAATTAAATAAAATAAACAAAAAAGGGCATTGTGTCACAATAATGAACTCGCAGGAAATGTTATTCATTTATGAAAATTTCCAAATTAACATTATATCTAGAAAAGTCAAGGCAACATAACTGAAAGGTTTGAATGGCATCAAACGTCTCTGGTGGCTCTTTTATTTTTCTTGTTATTGTTTTTCATTTTCTCTCTTCTTTTTGTTTACTATGGATTCTTAAGATTGAGCCAAAATGAGTCTCATTGAATTTGACAGAAAACAGAAATAATCCTTCCAGGCGGGGTTGCTTAAGATCTAAGTTTCTTGTGTGCCCACCAGCAGGATTTCCATTCTTAATTCTCTTGTCCTAGGAATTCTTTTCACTCTTTGTTACAAGAGATCAAGAGGATGTCTGTTTCAAAGCGTGCTGGCGTTTGTGCTCCATGCGGCAAGTTGGACTAACTTACAGCATGAATAAATATTTAGGGTCAAGCATTTCAAGACTTGAAATGAAGGGTGGCATCATATCTTAGAATGCATGGGCCAGTTTTAATCTGTCTAATCAAACATTTCTATATAATAATGTACAGTCTTTGTTGGATTGGCAGCAGGTTGGTTAGGAAGCATTGTTGCTATTTATTGATTCCCTATGAAATAAGGGAAAACATATATTTTTGGTAAAGTGATGTAAAAGTGACTATAACCTTATTATAACCTTATAATCTTCTCCTGACTGTTCTTTAAAGCAGAACAGTGTGGTCAGGTACATTTTTGCTTCAGATGCTTTTTGGAATGCTTAAATTAGTAAAAGGCAGCATATTCAATTGCATATTAGGGAATTTCCCTCTAATTGTCTGAGACAATGTAAAAATAACTTGGGACACCATCTCACCTCTTCAATACCTGCCACATATTAAATCCACCTACTGCATGGCTAATTAGAAATTAATTTAGATACATTTACAGATGGCGATGGTTTTTGTGCAGCCATGCAGCACTAATCTAAATTTATTGCAACCCTGAATTTAGCTTCCACCAGTAATTAAATCAGAGTGCCTTACCTCCTACCAGGCATATATGGGTAGGGGTTGTAAGGACCCAGAAAAAAAAGAAAAATGTTACGCATCAAGCAGGAAATTGCAGACCTGGTTGGGTTTAGATTTGTGCCATCAGGCTTAGACTTAGTTGGTGCATTTCTATTTTATGGCGCATTTCTGGAATGGTTAGGACCTGGTGTTTCCAGATAAGGGATCTCTTTGGATTTTAGCAGTCCATAAGACTGCTAAAAATTTTAAATATAAATAAACCCAATAGGATTGCTTTAACACCACTATGGATTTATGCAGCTTAGTTACCATCAAGTACAAGCTACTGATTTATTATTACAGAGAAAAAGGAAATTATTTTTAAAATTTGAATTAGTTACTTAAATTGCACTCTAGGGGGACGGGATTCCCATGCTTTGGGATAACAGGTTTTCTAGAAAGATATCTTATTTGTAAATACCCTCATATTATAAACTGCCAAATAAATAATGCCTGATGCATTTCACCCATGTTTCTGCTTCTATTTGTATTGACTATGTTCATCTCTACCTATCCTAACTGCTTCTTTTGCTCTGCTGAATTCAAAATTGAAAATTGCATTTATATAAAACAAAAGTTCATAACCAGTTTAAATATTAATCAATTGCTTTGATAATATAATAACATGAAAGCAATTTCAGTGTCCAAAATACTGTAGCTGTTTTAATATGTAAAGAAGCAGGTGCTTGCCTGTGTTTCTAGATTAAATAAAATAATGAAATACACTTGATTTAGATTTGATTCTTTTCTGGCATTATGCAATACCATGTATCTTATATGTGGGTAAAAATGTGTACTGTGCTCTGAAGTATGTACAGGAGTAACAAAAACGATGTGGGTAACATAATACATGTCTGTTACTTAAAATGGAGTGATTATATTTGAAAACCCAGTAGAGAGCGCTGTAGGGCTGGAAACGTGCTTGCTTAGTGTGATGACCTGATTTAGTTGCATGTATTCTTCCAAGTATGTACAGCACAGTCTCCTGTCCCAGTCGTCAGCTATATGACCACCGTACATAATCTCCCCAAACAAGTAAAGCAAATCTTTCCACAGCACCTGCCAGAGAGAATTTGAGAAATAACACAGAATTAAATGATTATTCAGTAAACCAACTATGACCAAGATTGTTCTTATATAAAAAAATATATATACAGTATTTGTAGAAATCTCTTGCAATCCTCACTAATGGTCAAATTTATTAACGTTTCAAAAAAAACAACATTTCTACCTGAAGATAAATATATATTGCTACTAATGAACTACCCTTAAAGATATGAGGCTTCTCCTAAATGTAACCTGCAATTTGCAAAACAGTGTAATAAATTGGGTTGTATAATGTATTATGTGCATGTTTGTGTAATGTAATACATTCAAGGTTGTACAGTATATCTGAATAATGGATACTAACTCAGAATGTAGTGTACTACATTATATCTTCGGTGTGCTGTCGATCAGAAAATTTTTGGTATATGGCTAACACCGCTTGTTCTATGACATTTCTTTGGACCTATGTCTGGTCCTGTAGACTGCAAGCTCTTGGGATAAAACCAGCTTAGCAACTGCATACTGATAGGGTGTGTATAGACTTTAAATGCAAGCTATTTGGACAATGGCAAATAACTGTTTCTTTCTCAGATATGTGCTTTGTATATGACCAATAATTGGTGACGACTGCAGTATGGGGGGGGGGGAATCAGAGCTCTGGTTTTAAAGCAGGAATTTGGGGCATATGTCCTGGTGAACAGAGGGAGCCATGGCAATGCAGCTTATGAAGAGCCTCCATCTAAGGAAGGAAAACTTGACACAATTCAGCGGTATCTACTCTAGTCCTTCAACTGTTGCTGAACTTCAGCTCTGTTGGGTGGCTAAAAGTTAAAATGCAATGACAGCTTAGAGGTCCCACATTACAATGGAGAATGCACCCAGCAAGCATTTTGTAGCATAAAAACTGCCTTATGTACTATCATGTCTAAGCTGTGTGTGTATGTTCCCTTCTCAGCCTGTGATTGTTACGTCTCTGATTGAACTAGGAAATTGCAGCATTTAGGAAGAAACAAAGGCAAAGAATTAGCAATATTTACAGACACATACAATTGCTAGAAATTCATGGGAAACATTTCAACATATCAACCGATCTTTTGCAATATTGTGCATAGTCAGAATGGAATATTCGTATTTAATTGTGTGAATGGAAGATTAGCACCTGGGCATTTGCTTACAGATAACTTGTACAGAATACTGACAGATATTGTGAGGTCGCCAATACTAAAGGGGTATTTTCTTGCTCCCCCGGTAGTTCCACCACTGTTTTTAGTTTAAACATCCAAAAACATTCATGTTGGTAATGTTTAACCATATATGAGACCCATATAGAGCTGAAGCAATTTTAATTAGGCATGCACCTTTAGAACCAAACTCCTGTGGAATCACTGACCTTTAGTTTTGAATATTATAGTGTCAAGAAGTTATAACCTAATGTCCGTACGTATATACCATTTTAAAACTGGCTCTAGAGTGACTAGTCTAAGCATTATTGTATTGTCTAAGTATGTCAGCTGAATATCTAATGCAGATAAACTGCCAATAAAGTGCTGTGTGCTGGGTATATTATGGTAAGGCAACAGGATTTTACTGACTTGATTAAAGTTATCCAGAGCAAAATCAGCAATATATAACACTTTTCCATAACAGGGCATTCCGCCAGTCTAGCCTCTTAATTCTATACATGGTACTTGCCGTTTTCTATATACCACCCCCAATACAATGACTATTAACTGAAAACGCATTAGCAGTAGGCTAATCAGGGCAAATCACTTCTGAAGTCCAATGAAATCCACAAGAGCTTTACCTGCTGTATAATATACCAACCACCCTGTTGTAGTGAGGATAAGGATGGGGCAGGGTTCATTAATATCTGTCATTGTTATCTCTTAGGATACATTATCATTGTGCTAGGATATGAGAAAACAAAACAGTGGATGACGCTGATGCAATAATATTGTTGGTCTCCTTCTTTAATGAAAAAAATGCAATAAAATATTCCTGTATTTACAACAAACAACTAAAGGTGCACAGGGAGGGTTAGGGCAATCAACCAGTGGTTCACACATTTGAGCCATAATAATGAAAAACATTTGGGTTTCCTAAAGTACCTACTAGCCCCTTAGCTGTGGTGGTAGCAACTTACTGTTGACCTTATTTAACACCATGCTCTTTCATCTATTGCTAGTGTGGTAGGAAGGCATTATTATAGATGGCCATCAACAGTGGCTCCAAACCACCATCCCTAAGTAATTTCTTTGAGAGCGGGCTGTGCAGTTAGTGAGCATTGGGTGTAGGGGGAACATATTTAAGAACTTGGCATCATATGATATAAAATATTTTAGATAAATGTAAGGTTCCTTATTTTTATTATGCAGAGGATTAAATGCAGAAACAAAGACTATGAAGAACAGTCCTCCTTCATGAAATATACAGTCCCTTGGTGGATCTGCTTTCAATCGAATTCTAAACACAACAATTGGGTTTAACATTGGTAAATAAAATCATGATATGACCCCCAACAAAAATATTAATTAATTGCACAGTTGTGTCTACACTGCCTTAGTAAATGCAGGTATAACCCAGCAAACTGTATCATGCTGCCTGTAAAGCAAGCTGACACTGCATCAGTTGAGCTTAATCATCTTCCAAAAGAGGGGAAATACTGTGCTGAGTCTAAACAAGGTGAAATCGCTCTTGTCATTGTAAAACTGTTTGAATGCACAGCCAATTTCATTCTGCAAGCACATTCTGTACGAGGAGAGAGCATTATTCTCTCTGGTTTCTTAGCCCAATGCTGAAGCACTCATATAATGAATACCATCAGCTTACTTGAAGTATAACCCAGTGACCTTCTTTTGATGCCTTCTCCATTGCAATTTCTGCAATAACTTCCTGTCCTTGACCCAAAAAGATATTGTGACGTTTTCCTGAGTCAATGTTAAATCCCTAAGGAGAACAGGCAACAATATCAATCAAAAACTTTCACAAATAAGACCAGGGAAAGGGAATAGGAACAATAAACAGAAAACGATCTCATTCTATACAGTAAACAATAACATTCTGTGAGTGTATTAACGTTTGGCTGTCGAGTTTGGTTCTAGTTTAACCCAACAACAACAAGAAGCAACAACCTGGAAATACATATTTCTCTGTGTGTGTAAGAATCTGTAAAAAAAACTATATATTATACAGTGAAATACACTATACTTACTAAATCCGTGAAATGTGCAAATAAATGAGGGCACTAGTGAGATAATTGACAACTCAGGAAAGGGCTGGCTCATAAGTGGGACATGGGCTTCAGTTGCCTATGATTCAAGTGGCACAAATACTAGTACATATATTGTATTCACATTATGGGGCCAATTCATTAACTTCGAGTGAAGGATTCGAAGGTAAAAAACTTTGAATTTTGAAGTTTTTTTTTGGCTACTTCGACCATCGAATGGGCTACTTCGACCTTCGACTACGACTTTGAATCGAAGGATTCGATGTAAAAATCGTTCGACTATTCGACAATTCGATAGTCGAAGTACTGTCTCTTTAAAAAAAACTTTGACCCCCTAGTTTGCCATCTAAAAGCTACCGATGGCTTGGCTAACTTTTTTTGATCGAAGGATAATCCTTCGATCGTTGGATTAAAATCCTTCGAATCGTTCGTTTCGAAGGATTTTATCGTTCGATCGAAGGAATTATCCTTCGATCGTTCGTTCGATCGAACTATCTGCGCTAAATCCTTCGAAGGATTTTAATTCCTAGTCGAATATCGAGGGTTAATTAACCCTCGATATTCGACCCTTAGTGAATCGGCCCCTAGGTGTGTGATTTAGCAAAATCATCAACATTTTTCTTGACATTAATACTTTTGGTAACGTAATTGAAAAATAATTTATAAAATAATGGAATTTTAACAATCTTGTTTTATTCTGACTCAGTCTCAACTATATCACTGTCCCATTAAATTGGCAGAAGTTTTATAAATAGGCAGTTCTTATTTTGATATATGCAACTGAAATGATTGGAAGTAAGACACATTCCTACTTGGAAGGCACAATAATTAAAGGAGATTTATAGCATAAGTGAAAATCCCCCAAATCTTGTAGTCAATAATGTATAATCTATGTAACCAGTTTCACTCTGGGCTAAAAATGTTCATTAATTTAGTTTTTTATTTTATTGAAACTCCTCATAGATCCAGTATGGTCCTTGTCTGTGTTTCAAATAAGGGGTGGGCATGTCCTATTGTTCCTTGTTTGAAGCATAGTACAAGGTGGGTAGGGCCCCACATCAAATTATTTTACAGGCCCCAAAAATGTCTAGAGATTGAACTATTTTACCAATATTTAATGAAATTGTATATGAATTAGGGTCTCATAGGGCCCCTATACCTCCTGCGCCCCCTGCAGCCGCAGGATCTGCTTCCTCTGTAGTTACACCCCTGGGCGGGAGTGGTAACAAAGCTTATCCAAATTAGAGACAATAAACTACAGAATGATTTAAATCCAAAAATATAAGAAATTTGGTTCTTTGGTATGTTATGTAAAATACCATAATACAAGGCTAAATTAAACAACGTGCAGTTCCTACCTAATGATTCAACATCTTTTAGTGGATCCACTCCAGGGGAGAGGATGAAATGACTTGGAAAATTCTGTCTTGCGTGTCTCCACATATTTGGTTTTTCACCAACAAAGTTTCTGCATAAATATAGGTTGCAGAAGGCCCCTTTGTGAAGGCTGTTCAAGCAGTGTGTAGGTGTGGCTTAGCAGCACAATCTGGAAGCCCAATTTGGAAACCCACAAACAAAATCATCATCACATTTCTTGCTTTGAAAGTCAGTTCTGAATATGATGATCTGGGGAATATGTTTATGGGATCCCGTGCTCAGTCTTTATTTTGTCAGTAAGTCCCTCATGTTTATCTTTAAGCGTAATGGGTGGTAGAGTGAAGCAGCATGGAAAATATTGGATACACAAGTTTGGCATGAAACCTGTTTTGTAAACTGCCAGTATCAATAACAGAATGAAGTTACAAGGGACTAAACTGTTCTACTCGGTTTAGCTCCAAGCTTATCACTAGGTCAGCTTATGTCTGATACACCAAATATTTGTGGTACAAAACTACTATGTAAACCAATAACAAACAGTAAAATATGTTCCTAGCCTTGAGAAAGAGGCAAAGGTCCATGTCTGGAGTAATGCATGGAACCCTAGCCTTAAAGCTGGCCATAGACGCAAAGATCCGATCGCACAAATCAACGTACGATCGGACTTTCCCATCTCCCGACCCTCCACTAACCATTCAGATCAAAGTCTTTACCATTCCGATCAAATAAGAACAGATCACCCAATGTTCTGCCCCTGACAGCAATCGTACGATACTTATGTCTGACAACACTAGTGACAGTCTCCCACTGAAAATCGTACGATCGGCAATACACGCAGAGATATTATCGGCAGGCGACAGAAATTTTCTAACCTGTCCGATCGACCAAACGACCGATCTCCGACGGACGAAAAATGTCGGGACTCTCCACACATGGTCCGAAAATCGTACGAATCCACGATTCGTACGATCGGATCTTTGCGTCTATGGCCAGCTTAAGTCCCCCAGTTGATTAAACCTTTGAGATAATGTATTTTGAAAATAAAATCCTTTTAAATACCTGACTGCATACTGCATTCGGTCTGCACATCACATCATCATAACCAAAGCAGGAAATTAAGTTCCTGGGCAGATATTGCTTTATTCATTAATAAAAGCGAAGGAAGAAAAAGCAGCAGCATTAAAAAAATTATTTATTATATATTATAACTCTATCTGTATATATTTAGAATCCAACAGATTTACATTTTATGGAGGCAAATACCCATTGTGAAGTATCCAGCTCAGGTTGTGCAACCGCAACTAGGGAAAGACTTGATAGCTATAACTAGTTTTAAGTTATATAACTAAGCTTTTACTAACCAGTCAGAATCTCTGATAGAAAAAATGGTCTGATATGTTGTTCTAAATTGGTTTTTACAACCCGCTGACAACAATTATATTGGCTTATGTTTCAAACATTTGTGCTAATGTCAGTGGTAAGTCGGTGTTCACTTATTATTTATTGTAGTGCAACCCCCACTGGGCTATGAAGAGCCACTAAGGGTCACTATACTTAAAATGTTCTTGAAGAACTGATCTCACTACATGGGGTTACAAATTATTGTATTTTTTGTACAGGTGAAAAGCAGATGTAGAAGTTGTCTCTACCATTGAGATTTCCATTTAATGCTTTGTATGGGTAGTAACTCACCCAATATGATCACACAACCAGTGGAGGGCGACTGCACCAGGGCCCCCACCCCTTCGGGGCCTGCCGGCGGTTCGCGTGTCAACAGACCTACAGGAATACTTCAGCTACACTGAGTCAGAACCAGACAAAAGAAAGGAATAAACAACTACTTTTTCAACCGCAATTATATTTACACATAACTTTAATATTTAAATGTTCATTAATATCTTTGCAAAATTGTCTAGTGGAACACAATTTTCTTTTTTAAATTAAGGAATACTTTTAAAAATGACCCCTGTAAATAAGGCCTAATATTAATCTGTAACGATCTCTAGCTAGTGAAATATAATGGACCTTACATCCAAGGTATTATTGCTGGAAGCTTTTTGGATGAACATTGCAAGCTTTGGAAAAGTGATTTTGGAAAAACTTCATCTAAATCATTTGGCATTCCAGATGGAATCGTTATCCAGATAGTGTGTGAGCAATTCTAACAACCAAATCTGAGAATACTAATGACTCCAGCTAACTCTTTGAATGTATAAAGCAAAACAGGACCTAGGAGCCATGGCACCAAAAGCAAAAGTTCCATTCTTTGTCCCCCCATAATGACACCACCCCATATCCCTTATCTGGAAGAGTTAGTGGTGGATGCAGATGCACTTATGCAGGAAGGTAATTGTTCTTATGAGGAGTGTCTCTGACTGTGTTCTAGAAGCATATTTTCTGGAATTGTGTCCCCCATTTTCCAATATGGTTGCACCCTAGACTGGAGCCTTTGTTGCCATCCCCTAATTCTGGCCCTAGTTTAAAGTTGAGGCCCTACTTCTCACACCTAGTGCAAAACGATTAATAAACTTATTAACTCTATTCAGGTTATTGCATCCATACATGGTCCTTTGTAACTTGATGTTATTGCCAATGCACCCCTTATCCTGCTCTGATGAATGAGGCACACGTGCATGCATTAATGCAAGGGACAGGTGAGATTGCCATCAGCTTAGACTGCAAGTAATTGCAAGGTTCCCTCTGTGGGAGGACAACAGCAACTTATTTGAACCGAATGACTCTAAGAATAATGATAATGCATTGCATGAAAGTTATAAAGGAAAATGCTGCATGGTAGGTTATATACACATATACACAGTGTGCATTTCACTGTATTTGTAAAAGAATCCTCAGGTATTTTACAGCCAGGGTAGATTGTTGGCTGAATCTGCTTATTTTCCATTAGATGGATGTCAGTTCCTTTCCTGTCAGAATGAAACAAGCTGGAACAAATATAAAAGGTTTTGCTAACACAGACATCACTGGCCCGAAACCAAAAGAAAAAGAAGTAATCTAATAAAAAAAAAAAAAACCAACAGATGTTAATTATATTGAATTGAGTAAACTGGGCTTTCCCACAACTGTTTTCACTAGACATGTAAAAAACAATAAGCACTTAAAGTGCAGTTCAGAGCATATTTTATTACTTTATTATTTCCTGGATGTTTAATGAAATGAGCCACAGTGAGTCAGCACGTGTCATCTTTTTAAAGTGATACTGATTTTGTCTGCAGCTCTGTCTTCTCTTAAACTGGCCATGCACATACTAATCTTATAGTATTTTTTTTTTTCAATAATTTTTATTGGCGTTTATATTAAACCACAATAAATCTGACCAATATCCATGTTCTATGTACTGATATCAGTCAGTCAAGCATGTTCTAATCAGTCAAGCAAATCTAATCTGTTGATGCACCATATATAGTTTGTTAATAATTATACTAATAGTCGTTTTCCATGCTTTTATCTACCATTCCCTCTTTGCCCAGTTTAGTGGGAAAGAGATGAATAGGAAATAATAGCAGGAAAATGAGCATATATTAGAACTGTAATTAAAGTTCCTATTTAAATTGTTATTTAACCAGTGGAAAAAAAAGACCAAAACACAAATCTGTTCAAACAGAGGCAATGTTGTATTTATTACAAAAGCACAGTACAAAGTTTTTTATGATTTGCCCTGTAACTGTAACAGTACACTCTGTCTAAAAACGTACCTGCAAACTAACTGCAGTGTTCCAATAACTACCTTTATATGGCTTTCCATATTTATCATTCCTCATCTTTTCACACTAATTTGCTAAAATGGAAGAAGGAGGAGTGGGTACAGAAAAAATGGGGGGATATTGCAAAACTGCTACAGTATTAGTGCTTGTTGCTGAGTACAGTCTCAGCCCAGTCTCAGCCAGAGGGAAAGTGCAAACTATGTCTGCTCAATTGTAGGGATGGTCGAATTTTTTCACCGAAAAAATGACGCCCATAGACTTGTATGGCGTTGTGCGTCAAAATAAAAAGACGAATTTTTGGGGAAACAAAACGTGTCAAATTCGCCCATCCCTACTCAATTACAGTGAGTAAACTTGTATTATAAGGCACAAACATTAACATGAAAGGTTTCCTGAGTCAATACTGTTACACAAGTAGTGCCTGCTGCTGAATCTATCTCAGCCAGAGGGAGAGTGCAAACTATGTCTGCTCAATTACAGTGAGTTACAGTTGTATTATAAAGGACAAAGGTAACATGAAGTCAATATTTGCCCTGATACTACTCATCATTTCCTCTTTTCTCACTCTGGTAGTAATTGTCAGAGTGGGAAAAAAACAAGATTTTTTATACTTACCGTTAAATCTGTTTCTCTGTGATCAATAGGGGGACACAGGGACGATGGGGTTAAGCTCCACCCTCCAGGAGGCAGGACACTTACTAATAAATTTGTGGGCGTGCCTAACCGGCTTAACCCCCACACTCCAGCTTATCCAATCAGTTTGTCACAAAAGATGCTGTAACAAGATTACGTAATAATCAAAATAATAATCAAAATAATAACCCACGTAGAAGGTAAATCAGGGAATTATCCCGACATGACCAAACGGTCAATAAACAAAAGTTTTAGGGCGGGCCGCCCTGTGTCCCCCTATTGATCACAGAGAAACAGATTTAACGGTAAGTATAAAAAATCTTGTTTTCTCTGTCATCATAGGGGGACACAGGGACGATGGGGACTTAACAAAGCAGCCCCCAAAAACAGCAGGGCGGGAAAACGAATTAACCATTACTTCAGCACAGAATGAAGCACCTTGCGCCCAAAAGATGCTTCAGCTGAAGAAAAAATATCAACTTTATAGAATTTTGTAAAAGTATGTACAGAGGACCAGGTAGCCGCCCTGCAAATCTGGTCCAATGAGGCCGAATTACGCCAAGCCCAGGAAGCTCCGATTGCTCTTGTAGAATGAGCTCGAACTCCCTCCGGTGGAATCTTCCCTTTGGCCATGTATGCCTGTCTGATGGTCTCCTTGATCCATCTAGAAATGGTAGCTTTAGATGCAGGATGACCCTTCCTGGGCCCTGATGGTAATACGAAGAGAGTTTGAGACCGTCGAAAAGACCTTGACTTTTCAATATACCATCGTAAGGCTCTAACTACATCTAAGTTGTGTAGTCGACGTTCCTTATCATTCTTTGGTTCCGGACAGAGAGAGGGAACAACAATGTCTTGGTTGATGTGAAATGACGAGACCACCTTAGGAAGGAAAGACGGAACTGTGCGTAGGACTGCCTTATCCTTGTGGAACACTAGAAAAGATGGATCTGCCGATAGTGCACTCAGTTCTGACACTCTTCTAGTGGATGTAATTGCCATTAAGAACACTACCTTCCACGTAAGCCAAGTATCTGAAATAGATCCCATCGGTTCGAATGGTGGATCAAGAAGGGCCTCGAGAACAACGTTTAAATCCCATGCTGGAACTGGAGGCTGATATGGAGGAACTATATGTGCCACTCCTTGTAGAAAAGTGCGTACTGTATCATTCAAGGCTAGTTTGGACTGAAATAGGATTGACAGAGCTGATACTTGTACTTTCAGAGAGCTGAGTTTTAGACCTCGCCTGAGCCCGCGCTGCAGGAAAGACAGAACTCCATCCTCCTGGTAACAGGACACTTAAAAAACTGATTGGATAAGCTGGAGTGTGGGGGTTAAGCCGGTTAGGCACGCCCACAAATTTATTAGTAAGTGTCCTGCCTCCTGGAGGGTGGAGCTTAACCCCATCGTCCCTGTGTCCCCCTATGATGACAGAGAAAAGAAAAATGAATAGCGTTTGCTTTTATGAAACACAAGGAGTGACTGGTACTGAGTCCATCTCAACCAGCATATTCACTGGTTGATGCCTTGCACTACATAAGATCAACAAGTCTGGCATAATCAGGGACAAAACTGCTGAATCCCAATCTTAAGCAGGCATCCAAGAGGTCATCTTAGCGTAATTTGTATTTTATCAGCTTTATCCTGTTATCATGTTTGAGAATGAGGATTTGCACAAATAGGTATTGCCAAAGCTTGCAGATAGACACATAACATAATTCCTTATATATGGGTATTGTTCATCTGAGATCAGGTTGTAAAAACTGCCTTTTAGTGCCCAAGCTTTAAAGCGAATATCACTTTGCAGAGTCACAATTTCATTTTCCATGTGCAGAGATGCCCATGTGAAAAAGGCTTGTTATTTGTGATGTTATTTCTCCATCAACATGAGTTGCATAAGGAAAGCACATAACAGTGGCAACGGGTTCAAGTAGGGCAAAGTCCTTGAATCGTCTGTCAAAGTCGCAGATAATGTTTTCTGTCTCTTTTAGGTACTGGCCAGTTTCAAATTCTGTATTTTTTTTCTTCTGTTTTATTAGCTCAGACGACATGTTTTTAAAATTTCACAACTGAAATGCTGCAATTGGCCACTTGTTAGGTGGAGTTTTTTCTTAAATGTCTAAAGTAATATCCATTACATCCTTCATTTTTAACATTTTGCCACATAAGGCCTGCTGGTGAATTATACAATGGCAATGTAGAAAGTCAGGAAACATTTGATCCTTTCGACAGAGTGAAATGAAACCACTGTCATAGCTGGAGCCCCATCAGTTGTCATGGACACAAGTTTGTACAGTGGCAAATCTGTATCTTTGAGAAATTGCTTGAATAGCTGAAATGTCCTTTCCTCTAGTTTTACCTTTTAGTGGCAGAATTTTAAGAAAATCCTCTTTTATACTCATATCTTTTAACACCATTCAAATATAATCTGTGATGTGTCAGACATATCTGTGGACTCATCAAATTGCACTGAAAATAATTCACATTGTGCTATGCTTTTTTTTATTTGTGCCATTACATCTTGTTCCATAACTACACAGCGGCCTGTCACTGTATTCCTAGAAAGCTGAACAACTTGTATTTAAAACCTTGCTGAAACAACACATCTGCTGCCACTAGAAAGGCTTCTTTAATCAACTCACCATCTTGAAAAGGCTTTTTGTGATTAGCGAGAATGTGGCTCAGCCTAAATGAGGTTTTGGATTTTAATGGGGGCTTTGTTAAAATCATTTGCTGCGAAGCAAGAGAGGGTTTTAATTCTCTAACTTTGTGCTTTCGTAGCTCACTTTTGCAAAGAAAATTCAATATCATATTTTGTATGAACCGTTTTAAAATGTCTCTGTACATTTCCTTTTTTTGGCAGTGCAACTTTTGCATGGCATATAAGGCAAATACAGTTTGACTTTGACATAGTAAAGAAAAAGTCTTGTTCCCATTCAGTGCAAAAGCAATAGGTTTTGGATTTTGCTTCTGAACTCATTGTATTTGCTTGTTGCTAGGTATGCTTTGCGGATACTTTGTGGAGCCTTTCAATCTTCACCATGCTTTTCCAATTTTTAGAGAAGTTTTCAAAGCTACAAAGAATCATACAACATAATAATTAGTTATATGTGTGTTGTGATTTAATTTTAACTGTTGTAAAAGCCAGCTGATTCATAGACCCTGAAGCAGCAGAGAATGCTGTCATTGCTTGTTTGAAGGGACAGAAACAGCACTACAGAAAAGGGACAAAAAATACTTTCAAATGCACTCACATTTACAGCTCTGCAGTTGGGATTACAGTATTGGGGGATATTGTGAAATTCCAATAAATTCACTTATTGTCACATCTATGAGTGCTCCATCATCTACATTCATTGATCAGCACCGAGGACTTGATTCAAAGTTTGGTGAGTGCCTGTATACATATAAAGACTATATATACTATATATATCTATTCGAAGTTTGTATATATATATATAACCACAACTAATGGTCGTGATAAAAGGAGCAGATTTAACTGTTTCCAGCTTAGAGGCCACATACTCTGATATAAATGAGCAGTAAATCAACATAAAAATGTGAAGGATGAAAGGTAACTTTAAAAAAAAAAATTATTTTCCCTTCATTTGTAAAATATGTCTTCTGTAATTGGTACTAATGATAGCTGTTTTTTCTTCAAGAGTTGTTAAACCTTAGCTCTCACAATTCTTTGACAGCTGAAAAGCCACAAGTTGAATATGTCTCATTTAAGTAGCTCTTTCACAATCAGGGATCCCAGTCATTGTCTGTTGCCCTGGTCTAGCATTGCTCTGACTGGTCATGATGTGCCATATTTCTTTTAAAAACTGGAAAAATTCTGAGGCAAATTGATTTGTTATATTCATCAGCAGACAGTGTTGTATTAGTCCATTTTTTATAAAAAAAAAAAAAAGTTGACACTTTGCCTTATAATTACTTCTGTTAGTAAAAATGGCCTACAAAGTTCAAAGACTTTTTTTGTTCCCCTTTAAAAAATCTGGTGCACAACTTCAGTTGCCTTTTAGAAGGGCAGCAAGAGGTACAGGTATAGGATCCCTTATCTGGAAACCCTATATCCAGAAAGCTCCGAATTACGGAATGGCTGTCTCCCATAGACTCCATTTTATCCAAATAATCCAAATTTTTAAAAATGATTTCCTTTTTCTCTGTAATAATAAAACAGTAACTTGTACTTGATCCCAACTAAGATATAATTAATCCTTATTGGAAGCAAAACCAGCCTATTGGGTTTATTTAATGTTTACCTTAATTTCTAGTAGACTTAAGGCATGAAGACCCAAATTACGGAAAGATCCGTTATCCGGAAAACCCCAGGTCCCGAGCATTCTGGATAACAGGTCCCATACCTGTAGTAGGTTGTGTGCTCCTCAAATTGCGCATTCTATAGTGACAACATTGAAGATCATAAAGTGTCTTTAAGTTGATGGGTGACAACTACAGTTAAAACTCATATGACATCACTCTATGGATATAGAACTGGAATTATAGTGGCATAAAAGACTTGACAAGCACTGGTGTGTCTTATTTCTAGAGTGACTCATCTTCATTGCACATAAAAATGTACTCATCAAGTTAATGTTATTAAAAATAGATATTACCTTGAACTGTTCCAAATCTGGCCTTTCTAAGTTGACAATATCAGGTAGAAGTTGATCATCTAAAAACCATCTTATGTTCGAGTAAAATTGATTAAATTTGTTTGGGCTTGTATTTAGGGTGACATTTACACTCCTTATCCCCAATTCTGATCTGATATCTGCAAAGCAAATCAAGAAATCTGTAAATCTTGAAAAGGGTATTGTTAGTGTTATAAATGCTCTTTGGTATGACTACAGATGAGTCTTCAAAATAGGTTAAAGGCAGATCCTGTCATAGATTAATAAATGGATATTTAGACTAATCTACATTTTTTGGTTGAGAAGGTGCTAAGTTCAAGTTTTGAAGACTTCACCTTTACTTGGGTCATCATAGTAAGAATAGTAATAAGTGGTCCTATTTATTTCTCATATTTCCATTTATTTTATTTCTCCAAACTTCTGTGAATGTATCAATGGCTCATAATCCCGCTGTGTTGCTTTTGTGGCCTTTGGTACTAATTTTTTAGTAGCTCAAGAGCTGGCTACAAAACATCCAAAAAGTCCCCCATTGATGCTATGGAAATTGCCTACAATTGCTGGTGCAAGTGCTGAATCCCAAATTGCCATGTTTCTATAGTAGAGACAAGATCTTGGGCTTCTTCACAAACCGTAATGTAGGCTACTACTGTGTCAGCATTGCCTGGTACATATAACAGTTCTGAGGGTATAATAGCCCTTTAGACTTTAAACACAGTAAGATTATTCACAACAATGGCTGCCACATTCCTGACTTGTTAAATTAATTCAGACTCTACTCATTTCATGCTTAGAAAGTTGGGTTACTGCTCACTTGTATGAGGCAATGCAGTAACCCTTTTTCCTTCGATACGTTTTTAGTTGTCTCTATAATCAAAAATATAATGTTTTGAAGGAAAGGGCTTGTGTATAGTATGAGAATGAATTTTTGAACATACTTGCAGTATCCCTTTAATTACTAGAAAAAAATGCTATGTCATCAACATCACATTTTTTCTTCCATCACCTCTAGCTGTTGAAATATTTTTTTGAAGACATCAGTCCTTGAAATTCAAAATCACCACCAAGTGTAATAAGCAGTTGTCATTTTTTTCTTGTCAAGAGTTTCTGAGTCTCAGCTCCCCATGAAATCACTCCTTGCATCAAATACCTCCAAGGGAGTGAGAAATGAAAGATACCTTTCAGTGCTGTGTAGAGTTTGTAGGCAAACTGATCAATACTCAGCATGGGGAAGGCCTTATCTACAACTATAAACTAGGGGTATCTCATAGGGCATTTGTTCAAGGATGCCAAAGCCTAAGCTGAAAACTCTGTGGATAACACTACTTGCAATGATATATTGGAGAGTAATTGAAATAATAACTGTCTGGACTAGTTGTCAGCAGAGCTTGAAATAAATTACTGTAATTGATAAGCTCAATTTGACATAAGGGATATTAAACTGACCCTAATCACCGATGAATTAAAGAATATTTGTTACAAAATAGGCATTCTGTGTCTTGTAAAAGATAAAGTGAAGAGGACACAGTAATTAGAGACATGGGTTTAATTAACTCTGTTGCTGATATTAATGGATTTAAAGAAAATGCATTGAAATAAAACAGAGTTAATAGTTAATTTTTTAGCTATTATCTGTTAGCTCAACTGGAAATTTCTCTGTGATTAAATAAAGGAATGTTACTTATTTGTCCCAGATTTATCATCTAACCTATATTAGGGCACTTGGTTGAAACTAAGATTTTAGTGCTGTGGGAATTACAAATTTTATTAGAACATGAATGAAGGGATTTAGCGTTTATGAAAACTTGTTAATTAGGTCCAAAAATGTAAACATGTATGTATTGGTCTGTTGCTAATATCAGCACTAAGCACCCAGCTGGAAGCCAACAGTGTCTAGGAGGATGCTGGGGACTGTCATTATTAAAGGGGTGTAAAAGCAGTTGCATAAAGGCTATAGAAAGTCATATTTAGTGGGCATGACAATTTATGATGCATCCTGAACATCCACTACTTATTTAGTAATCCAGTAAAGGAAACACAATCGATTGGTTTACTGAATTGCCATGGCCAAAGCAGCACCAAATCATTGGAATAGCTGAAAACAGTAAAAATGTGAAGTTGCTACTAGTCACTTACCTTCCCTTCTAAGTGTCTTCCTCCCAAGCAAAGCATCAATAACTAGGTCAATGGTTTCTTCTAAATTTTTAATCAAAACTGGGTCTCCAGCGACAACTGCCTGCTTCACCTCATCAATGTACCTTCACAGAAAATACATATGAATTATATGTCATTTGATGCATAGCAACCTTTATTGAAAATGGAAACACTTTCATCTGCAAATTCTTTACATTTTTTGCTTTACTGAACTGTAATATGATCATACATGGTAAAAAAGAAAGACATTATCAACTCATATATTTGTAAGAAAAATATTCATACATTTTGTTAATTATCCTACCCTTTTTGAACCAAATGTATGACCTTTAATCTGGAACCATATCTACATTCAAGCCATTCCTAGAAGTTGAGGGTTATGGTTCCCATCTTTTAGCCCGGTGGAGACCAGGCATGGAGGGGGTGGGCTGTGCTGCATAGGGGGCTGGGCCCAAATGCAGAGGGGGTGGACTGTGACATCGGGGACGGGCTGTGACACAGTGATCGTCTATTGGCTGATCGCCGTCTGAATCGAAGAGAATCCTGCTCGGTTTTCCCAATTTGGAAAACCGGGCAGGCAGATTTGACCCTGGCAGCCCATTTAAATTACTGGACAGGTGGCAACTCTATTGAGGGTCAATCATCAAAGGTTATAGCTCACAGTTTGTAAGTATTGTGCCATTCTGAATCGATATAAAATCACTAGGCAATCCCACATTATTCCATTCTGCAATTAATGATTATAATTTGACCATCAGCCAAAAAGGGGTAGGCTGATATGGCATAGAGTACAAGTAAAGTATACCATCCCATTATTCAGCAGCTGCTGTTTATTTAAGAACCCCTGCAAAAATATGGATTATTTACTTTAGAGATATTAAATATGCGTAGAGGTTTAAGTATGTTTTACTCATGTAGTTTCCCCTGTATTTGGACACCTACGTGATTCTCTGATTCACTCAGGCAGCTATGTCCCTTTCCTGGGTCGATAGTAGTTCAAGGTTTTGCCCAGTAGTAGGCAGTGTTTACAAGTTTAAAAGGGAGAACACACCTGTGCTCAGGGCTCTCTCTTCCTGGATCCCACTGTGTGGGGAGGTGGGTACAGGTCAGGGTCTAAGCAGCAGGGTCGGACTGGAATGCCAGTGGCCCACCAGAAAACCTTAGAACATGGGCCCACTTTCCATTATTCCTCCTCTCCTCACTCAACCTCTTTATTCTCCTAGTCTTTTATATATACTTACTATATTCTTCTATTATTACACATTCTTTTCCCATAAAGAAATAGGGAATGACCATGAAATTGGCCAAATAGAAGCAAGAGGGCCCACTGACACCTGGGCACACCAGGAGTTTTACTGGTATCCCGGTGGACCAGTCCGACACTGCTGAGTGGTGACTGGCTCGGGAAAGTTTATTTAGCAGCATAAGTTTGTGTAACAGTTGCTCTAGGAGAGAGAGTTAGTGGCAGATTATTTTCTGGCTCCAAGGAGAGTTGTCAGGGACATGAGTGGATGAGCTCAGCTGCAGGGAAAGTGCCATGGAGAAAGATGCACCGTGGGATCCCTAATGCTGGGGAAAATCACCAAGACAGGCTGCTCTACCCCCCTGAGAGGGATCTAATGGCAATATCAGAAAGTGTAAGCCATATCATTTGCCATTGTAATATTAAGAAGTTATCTGTTTGAAGCAATTAACCTGGACTGCGGTTACTTTCAGCCTGATCGATCTATTCACAAGGAGACACCAAGGACCCACTTGAGGGTAAGGTGCTTAAAGGGGCCACAACACACTGCTGGGAGTTGCAGGGAGTTGTCCATAGACTCAGGGTGCCCAGGATACCCAGCAAGTCACACTATTTCCACACATCTCCCATAAGGCATCATGGGCAGAGACAGGCAAATCACTCCTTTATGACTCTTTGGCCAACTAAATGATAGTTGAAGAAGTCAGGGCTATTTAGAGTTAGATATTGGATAAAAATATATGCTATCATAGATATTCTTGAAAATATGGATAAATGCAGGGGCTTGACTACAGAGGAAGTAGACCCTGTGGCTGCTGGGGGCCAGGGAGGTATATGGGCCCAATGAGGCCCTAATATATATACAATTTCAGTAAATATTGGTAAAACAGATCAACCTCTAGACATTTTGGGGGCCTGAAAAATAATTTGCTGTGGGGCCCAGTAATATCTACTTACGCCACTGGATAAATGACAGAACAATGTTTTCATATGTCTCTAACATTGTTACATTATGTTAAAGGTGGCCTAGAACAAATGATGACCTTCAAAGAGGGCTTGAGCCAAAAATACAAAAATAGACTTTAATGAAAATGATACTATTATTTGTATATATAGCCCATATGATTGTATGAAGATATGTTCATCATTTGGGCAGTTGAGCAGTGTTATGTTTGTTCTTATTCTATGTTTGAGAGTGACTGTTTTATGTTTTCTTCCCTCTTGTATAATTCAGAATTTAATAATAAACTGAATGAATATCCAAAGGGACACTTACCTTTTGACATCTTAGGAATGGCATCCACAAATGTGCAACCAGTTCAAAACAATACTTTCTGAAGAAGGAGCCTGTGTATTATATGAAGGATGTGGTAAACAGGACACCCCCACACAGGGTTCATGGTAAATAGCCACAGAGCCCATTTCACATTTTCTGACTGCCAAGAAAATGACCAACAAAGCTACCAATATCTGAAATGCTATGGTAGAAATCTCCCAAGTAAACCTCCCAAGTAAAATTCATTATGGCTCATGCAATGATGGTGTCTTTGAGTTGGAAAGTTGTACAGTGATTGTAGTTAATTTCCTCAGTCAACATTGCTTAGCTCAGGAAATAACATAACATTTTTCTTACTTTTTGCCCATTGTTTAATTTAAGTTCAGCCTATTGACTGAACTCATATCAAACAAGGGGGTCTACTGCCTCTTTCAAATTTTCTCATTTTCTGTGCCATTATATTTAGGAGAAATACAGCTTTGGAGTTTTGACACAACACAATACATTGCGCTTTGTAACAAGAATTTTTCCACTTTGAACATTAATAGATAAAAGTAAATGTTAGATTTGTTACATTCTTAGGAACCATAAACCCAGCATGCTAAAAACATAATCATCGTGTTCATAAGCTGTAATTGTTATATGTATTTCCTTGCAAGCTCACAAACATCTTCTAACAAATGCTTATTTTTAGATATTTTTAACAAACAAAAAGTTTGAGCTATTTATTTAATATTGCCAAACACACAGATATTTGAATATACTGTATATAATACACAAAATCCATGAATATCTTGTAAAATATATCCTTATAAACGGTGACTAGTGATGTCATCAGTTATAAACAGTGAGTAGTGATGTCATTTTTGTCACATGACTCAAAAACTTGTGTATTAAATAAAGTATCCCTTGTTGGAAAATATGAGGATATTAGAAATAACCTCAGAGTTCCATGACCTGTATAAAAGCACTCGGTCTTCAGCCTTGTGTTTTTATATGGTCATGGAACTTCTCGGTGACTTATAATATCCTTATATTTTACAATAGGGGGTACTTTATTCACTATATTATGAATTATAAATATATGTATTATAAATAAATTAGGATAATGCACCTCCTGCTGCAAAATACAAGGATATGAGAAGACACCAAAGCTGTTAAGTGACCATATAGGTGACTGCAGGGGGTGTATTTTTTCTATTTCTACTATATCAAAAGGTTATCCGATTTTTATCCGAGGTTTACCCCTGAGAGCTAAAAGGCCCTCCTTTAAATACATGTGTGACATTTGCATTAACCAAAGTCAAAAACAGGACTGGCTTCTCTGAAGATCTGGTTATATAAATATTGGTAGTTTGGGCTCATTCTTTAGAAAGGGCCAATACACTCAACACAGCCTTTCCAAGTGCAACAGACACATTTTGTGCCTGTGAGTGGCATTTTGAAGCAGACTGTACATCCCAACAAGTTTGGCAAAGCATTAGTTCCTTCTCCATTGCATCCTTCACAGGTATAGGAACTTGTATCTGTCTGAAGGAGAATATATGGTTCTCACAGTTTTCTTATAGGGCACTAAGCCAAAAGAGAAACGAGAATGATTTCCCCAAGACAGGGGAAGTGTAATAGCTCATTAATGATATGGAAGGCATGGTGCATGTCATGATGCTCATCTGCCTGGAGTCATAATAAATGTCCACTATAGTCTTTTACATAATTCCAAATAACATATAATGACACACAGTGGATGTCCCTAAGCTTTCCAACTATCTTCCACCACAGGCAAGCACTTATTTATGCAATAAAGTTCCGCATCCTCTTTAGTAAAATTGGTTTAAGATCTCCAATCCAGGGAGATCCAAAATACTAGAAACTTGCTTAGTAAATATACTACTACCTGCTGATATTTCACTTGCCCTCCAGCAGTGGTAGATCTATAAGGAAATGCCAGTACCAATGCACAACCAACTTATACTGACTTGACTTAAAGGAGAATGAAAGTTCCAATGCAAGGGTGGAGTGTCAAAAGTTAAGGTACCCCTTCACGGATTGTAATGACTGACCTGATACCCTAGGTCAGTATGCCCTAAAGTTTGGCACCCCCCTTGGATTGGAACTTTCCTTCTCCTTTAAACATATGTTGATGTTTTTCTGGTATTATCCCTGCTAATACTACCCAGGCCAAAATTACACTAAGGCGTTGCAAAACAGAAGTTCTTACTACGTTGCTGCTGGGTATCCCATCCTAAATACTGGTTGTCAAGGACCTACGAGTACCACTACAATTCACCCATGTACCCAGTGATGGCTGCCTTAAAGCTACAATTTTTTTTGTAGGCATTGTGACTAATATGTCATCCAGTATATTCAGTGATGTTATTTTTGAAATGATTTTGTTTTACCTGCCGTCCATGATCTGACTACAATCTGACTTTCAGCATTATAAATATTGAAGTTCAACACTTGGCAAGCAACAGGCTTAATTTTCCTATACTTGATAACACACTATGGGCTTGATTTAATTCAATGTGGTAGGGTACATTTTGTGTGATAAGTGCAACTTTTTGTGTGTCCACTAATTCATTGAGCTAAACACTTATCACATTATAAGAAAACTATTCCCCCAAAATGAATACTTGAGCAACAGTCCTTATTTTTTTAAATGGCAATTTTCTATTTATGATTACCCAATGGCACATACTACTAAAAAGGTATATTATTATGAAAATGGTTTATTTACATGAAGCAGGGTTTTACACATGAGCTGTTTTAAGCAATATATCTTTATAGAGACCTACATTATTTGAGGGGTATAGTTTTCCTTTAACCAATATATCCTTCCATTACCTATGTTATTGCTATCTAATGGCCCATTAAAAGTAGCAGATAAGCTTACTTTTCTCAATTTAATTCAACGCAAAACTGCTTGTCGTGTGAAGTCTTTTGCGGTAACTTCCGGTTTCCCTTATGCCACTTTGAACTTGTGGAAATACTTTTTCTCCTATGGGATGTGGCATAGATATGCTTTTAACCATGAACGCTATGTGAGTGTATTTCAAATATTTGCTTTTAAATAGTAAAAGGTATTTTACACTATTGCTGCTGTATATTACCCTACAACAGGGGTACCCAAAAGGTAGATCAGGCTCTACCAGTAGACCTTGAACTGATGATCAGTAGATCTCAAGACACTGTCAACAAACAGCTTGTCTAAATCACCCTCCTGTTTTCTGCTTTTCATTCAGATATTTATTACACTAAGGTTATATAAGAAATATTTGTTTAGCAATATACATTTTCTCAATATTTAAGTAATATTTTCCATGGAACAGAATGCTAAAAATGATTTTATGGCTGTAGATCCTAATGGGACATCATCACTAAAAGTAGACCACATTAGTAAAGTATGGCCACTCTTGCCCTACAGCCTACACCAGAAGGCGAGCTGTGTTGCAGGATTAGATTCCTATGTTCAAGTTGTGAAAGATAACGTTTGTGTCTACACACGTGGTGCATTTAATAATTTCCACAGAGCACAAAAAGAGGTGTTATATACCAAACAATATCACACTATATATTCTCTTTGTTTGTTTCCTGGGCCTCTGGTGCTGGCTTCTATTGCAGGTGTTGTGAATTAGACTTGAAGGCATACAAGTTGAGCTGGATAAGGAGCGTGAACTTACTCGGACCTTGGCATATTTACAGTATTTTCTGATACTGTTTTGAAAGCCAATGTGGCATTGAATCCATAACCAGTTCTTATAGTGTATGTTTGGATTCTGGGATGATAAATATGTTTGAGTATTGGTTATAGTGTGACCTCCACTGTGAAGCTTTAAGTTCCCCCTCCATGGGCTTTTACCATGGAATGGCAGGGCTTGGAGAAGGGCATCATGAGCCTTTTACACATGACTGATTCCTGACCTTAGTGAAGAGAGGCCTGATTTTGGTGCAAAAAATTTTTTATGATACCTTGGCCTGTCATTTTCATATCTACTTAATAACCAGTGTTTAATGGATCTCTATGAGCTTATCAAAAATTATATTGATCCTCTGTCACCTACACATAGGGCAGTTGTGGACTTCTACAAGTTTTTGCTCCCCTGTCATTTTCTGGCATCTGGCAGCTTTCAGTCTTCAGAAGGTCTTGTCAGTGACTTTTCTCAATCCACTTTCTCTCGGTCACTGACTCAAGTTCTACAAGCTCTTAAAAAAAGATGTAATTTATTCATTCATTTCCCCAACACCAAACAGGAGTGGCTGAAAGTGAAAAGGGACTTTTATGTCCAAGGAGGTCTGCCTAACGTCATGAGTGCAATAGATTGTACTCGTGTGGCTTTATTGCCCTCTCATGGTCAGGACAGAAAGCAATTTCATTCAATCAACATTCAAATCATTTGTGGTGCAACTATATTTAGTGTACACTATCAGATGATATAGACATATGGTTTTAAAGTGCAAGTTTACATTTTGAAAAGTCCTTTATTAAAATGTGAAGCTGAAGTTGATTTTGTACACAGTGACTTTAACATAGTTGTCTTGTGGGTTTTAAAAATGTACATGTGTGTATGGTTTGCAGTGCCAAACGTACGTGGAATAGCAGACTTGAAGCATGCAAGTTTCTGCAGGATGGAGGACAAAGGCAGTCCCACGACAATTTCAGAATAGCAACTCCTTTTTTATAATGTTGCAATGTCTGGGTGTGATGTTTAAGTAATAGAGGTTATTGGTTGTTATGAGCCAATAGAAGATGTTAACAGAATGCTTAGGCAATGTGGAGCGTTAGAGGTTAACAGGAAGTTTCAGCATGAAAAATTTAAAAAGTTATGAACTTGACATTTGTTGTATTTATGCAGTTGTAGATGGAGGTAGAATTTTGCATGTTAAGTTGTGGCGTGATTTGTGAAAAAAAGATCCATATCCACTTCCACACAAGACAATAATTCAGTACCGCTAAATTAAACTTTTCTCGCGTTCACTAAATCACATATTATAATGAATTGAATTTTGTACACTAGTGCATTCTTTATTGGAGGTAAACACATCTTTTCTTTATGCACATTTAGCACATTGAAGTGCAACGAGCCCTAGTTGTGAAAAACATCTTGGTAGACTATAAGGGGTATTTTGGGAATGAGATATGCAACAAAATCCCTAGGCAATATATTAAATCCAGACAAGTTTTTAGCCATGGGTTTATCTACTTCTACCTCCCATTTATTTGGTTATGCAATGCAATAACACATTGAACAGCAGCCAAGCGTAAAGGAATATTCTCCAAATTAATCTTCCAATGGACATTGTTGAAATCTGCATGATTTAGTGACTGGATTAGAATAGAAGTAGACTGGCAAGTAATCCCTCATGGAGCAACAAAGGAGGCTGATTTAATTTAAAGTGAACTGAGTTAACTAACACAGTAAACTGATTATTAACCCCATGAGTACCAGGCTGCTTTATTATAAATGTGTCAGGGACATTGATGTGCCTGAGAAGTTTCAGAACTTGCCCATTCTCATAAATTTTAGGCTTTTGCAGTGAGGATCCATTAATGTTGTTTTACTATTATGACCAGTCTTTGTGTTTTAATTAATCATATTTATAGCAGATACATAATAATTATTCACAGGGTAGTCGTTTCACACTATTTCCCTGAGCTCCAAGAAACGTAGGGAAATGCTGAGAATTTAAAGGTCAAAAATGCATTTCTGCTATGAAAATAAATGCATGATAATGACATTATTTTGTTCAGTTCATCAGGTTCTTTGCTTGTGTTATTGCCAGATCAGTAGTGTATAGCACTCTTTGCAGCTTGCTCTGTAGAACCTCTCCTCTAGACCTTTCACTAATCTTTTAGCCAGCTCAATAGTCTTGTTAGTTCTATTCACTTCTTCTTGAAAGCACATTTTCTCAGCCATGGATCTTTCAAACTCAGTTGTTAAAGCAGCCAGGTTTGTGGTATAATGGATTTTTAAAAAATATAGTTTAAGTGTAGAATTAACACACTTCTGCACTTAAAGAAGTCCTGGCTGTATGAGTCAGTGATGTGCGGGTTGCAAAAAGCTTGATTAGACCAGAATCAGCACCCGCCCGACCCGCACCCGCCTGCACCCAGCTTGCTCACTCTGTTTAGAGATCCGCACCGACCTGCTGATTACGCCACAAAAGGGGTGGGGCAGGAGCGCCTATAAAACCAGAAGCTGAAAGTTGGCAGTGTAAGGTTGGCATTTGCGGGTTGTAGGTCAGTTTGAGCTCGTTTCTCCCTGCCCACAACCCGCAAATGGTGCAGCAAGGTTGGCCCGAGCCTGCCCAAACCGCAGGTAAACCCCCGGGTCCCGCGGGTAGCGGGCCAGCACGCATATTACTAGTAGAAGTTGGGGAGACCGTCCTATATAGAATATATGGCATAGAAAGCCAAATGGGTGAGTGAGGTTGAGACCTGGGGTCACCATTTTTTCTGGTACTCTTGTAGGACAGTTTGACATTATGCGGCAAATTCACTAAGCGCCGAAGCGCCTAACGCTAGCGCAAATTCACTAACGGATGCTGGCGTAACTTCGCCAGTGTTACTTCACACCCTAACGCCTGGCGAATTTGCGTAAACGGACGTAACTACATATGCGCGCATTGTTCTGAACGCTACCTTTTACGCCAGACTTCCTTGGCCAATAGCGCAATAGAGTAGATAGGGATTGCTTCAAAAAAAGTTAAATATTTTTCTGAGTCCCAAAAAACGCTGGCGTTTTTTCTTTATTATGGGTGAAAAAGATCGAAAAAATTTTTGGGGCTCCCCTCCTTTCCCCCTACATTTCCTAACTCATGGCAACTTAACTATACAGTGGGCACATGTGTAGGGCAAAATAAAAATTTTATTTGATGTTTTGAAGGTTTCCCAGGCTTGTGTACCGCTGCTACGAATACTTCCATTGAAATTTGAATTTGGCGCCGTATGCAAATTAAGCATCACTAGCGTAACTTTGCTTTGCGAATCAACGCTAGCGCAACTTCGCAACCTTACGCTACCCCTGAGCACAACTTCGGATTATAGTGAATTTGCGGAGCGCTGGCGAAAATACGCCTGGCGAAGTGTGGCGAAGCGCGGCGAATTGGACGCCAGCGCAACTACAATTCTTAGTGAATGTCCCACTATGTGCTTGGTCAGTCACTCTTGGAACTCAGGTGATGCTATATATTTAATAGAAAGGCACCATTTTTTAATTCTGTTCTGTTACACAGAGGTTACTGATACCAGACTATTCAAGTTTGTCAATTAATAATAAATCGTTCTCTTCCTCTCTACTTTTTGCATAAAAGCCCTGCCTATTAATCTCCAATCTTTAAATATCTCCCCTTTTCGAAACAGACTTTTTTTTTTTGCTACCATGATCAAACAGTGTCACATTGCTATGACAATCGCTGCCCAGACCTGGAATACAGATCAGCTTTAATTGTGCAACGCGGTATTGCTGGTGCATGTCAATCACAACCCATGAATTGAGAAAAATTTGCTCTGTTCATTCTGTTCAATGATGTACCCAATTAAACCTGTTAGAATTCATGATCTTCAGTCAAGGTTAAATGAAAGTAGTTACTCCTGTCAGCTAGGTGATTAAATGCTGCCTACATCAGGCACATTTATGTGCAAAATTAAAATTTTGGTATAAAGCATGAATCTTTATGCATGCCCATTAATTATCTTGCCGTTGTTCTACTTATTAAATGCTCGCTGCATTTCTTCTTCATCAGTTTCCTTTCAAAACTTATTTCATAGTTCACATTCAAATAAAATTCAGTGTTTAAATAAATTGCTTCACCGAAGAAACACGCTAAAATTCAGGAATTTGCCCGCTAATGTGTTAATGAGTTTGAAAGCAATTAAAATGCTAAATATTCTGCAGAATCTCTCTGTTGTTCCATATCAGTAATTCAGTAAAGTGCAGGGTCTTTGATTTGACCCTTTATGCCTCTACTTTAAACTAGTGTCAAGTCTTTCCTGGGGAGACGTCGTGGAGTACCAGGAAGTTGGGAGCCTGGAGGTAACCCAGGGTGTAACCATACACAACATTACAGAGATCCAAATCCATGATAATGGTGAAAGAATATTTAATAAACTTAGAGAAGTGATTACAACTCACGGTGCTCACAATGTATATACAAACTTTTAGTAGTAAGCGGCAGGCAGGGACACAGTGCAGAAACAGGCTAAAGAGTAAAGGCAGGCGGCAGAAGTGTCTATTAAGGCAAACTGCCATTGGAATCCCAGACCTACTGCCATGTCCAGGGTGGAAGTAATATGCCACTTGCACATAGGTCATCAGAGCAGGCAGTGCAGGAACATAAGTGCTCCTTGCAAGTACTCAGAAGTGTATAAGTTGCATATGTGAATAAGCTCTTCCCTTTTCAGCTCAACGTGGCTTAGCTATGGTGTTTTTTAAAATGGTTTTATGATAATAAAAAGTAAAAAAATAAGAACCTCTTAATACATGTCCTGCCTCTGTAAATTACATATCCGTATAGAATGTAAACTCTACAAGGCAGGATTTTCTTTCCATCTGTTTGACTCTTAACAGGTGGTTCTTAGCATTTTCAGAGATGCAGTCACTTATGCTATTGTAAATAATGGCATTAGAATGTGACTCGCTTGGAACATGTAAGTAGTGGCTATTTACAAAAACTGCCATTGGAATCCCAGACCTACCGCCATGTCCAGGGTGGAAGTTATATGCCACTTGCGCATAGGTCATCAGACTAGACAGGAGCATAACCACTTCTTGGAAGTACTCAGAAGTGCAAGAGAAGTATGAGTTGCATTTGTGAATAAGCTCTTCCATTTTCAGCTCAACATGAATTAGCTATGCATGGTTTTTAAAACAGTTTATGGTTAAAAGATAAATATTCTAAACTTTCTAGTGTTTCTGGTATCAATGAATTACAATCCAACAGTCCAAGCACTTAAGTAGGGATTAACACTAGCAGGGACGGAACTAGGGGTAGGCAGAAGAGGCAGCTGACTAGGGCGCAATGATTGGGAGGGCGCAAGGCAGCTACCTTTTCTTCTCCTCTTCCTACCCCATGACTGGACCTGGCACTAGACTTGTGCATGAACGACATCACTGCGCCTTTTAGGCGCATGCGCGCGACAACACCTCTACGGGCATGCGTGTGAAAGTCTCTATTGCGCATGTGCTCGCAAACGCCTGTTCCAAACAGGCATGTCCCAATGCCGCTACTGCACATGCGCGTGAAAGCAACTACATCGCGACAGGGATGGGGGGCCATCTGGCTGGCTGGCTGGTCTGCCTAGGGCGGCCAGCAAGCCTGGCCCGCCTCTGAACACTAGCAGCATTGATAACACTTCTTATTGTTATCTGTTATCTTACATACAGTATCATGTCTTTTGTCTTCTAATGTATGCTCTCTTATTTAGAGAGAAGATCACACAGTCACACACAGTGCTGGTAAAATGCAAAAGATTCATTTGATAGGACTCACGTATGCAAAGTGATAGACTGAAAACCAATGGGGATAACAAAGCAAAAGATAACCAATAAACAGAGTTGTTGAATTAACTCAAATATCGGCATATCATGGTTCTATTAAAAAAAAAGGAGATCTGTAAAGACAAAAACCATTAGAAATCTATGTAATATCAGTATGCACAGGGAACACCCATCTTAAAGTTCCATATAATTATAGCACTCTCAATCAATATAATGCAAACCCAATCAACATAATGTGTTACATCCCACTTATAATTAAAGCCTTTGGTATTCTAGTGTTCAGCATAACGATCCAAAAAGCCTTATGTTTAGAAGGGAATGAAAACCTCTATAGAAATGTCAACCAGTACTGTATCATTTTGTGTATTGCAGGGATTCTTATCTTGAAGGCCAGTTAAGGTGAGAATTAGAAGGAATTTGCTCTCCTAGATACACCTGAAACCCCATCTTGACTGCCAGTTAAGAAGAGATTTGGGGCAATTATATATGTCCTAGATTATCTATGGATGAATGACTGATACTCCAATATTTTGCTATACTGTATGTGCATCAATTTCATGTGCTAAGGGGGTTCTTCAATGAACTTGAACTGAAAATGTTTAACAATCACTGGTATAGTGGGTGGGGGATCACGCAAAAATGCAGGTCAAATTTCACAATGAAGTGAAATTCAGATCACTTTTTGCACCATTTTTTCTTTTTTTAAAATTTAGGGGGAGTCTCCACCAAGTCAGCTCTGTTATACTCTGTATAGTAAGGAGACATCCCATTTAAAAACTCACTTTAAAATAGGGACCTTTGAATACATACATCTCAGTTATCCAAAGGCTACAATATGTATCCCCATAACAGCCAATCGGGAGGTCTAAAGCTGGCCATAGACGCAACGATCCAATCGTACGAATCGTGTATTCGTACGATTTTCAGACCGTGTGTGGAGAGTCCCGACATTTTTCCTCCGGCGGAGATCGGTCGTTTGGTCGATCGGACAGGTTAGAAAATTTCTGTCGGCTGCCGATAACATCTCTGCATGTATTGCCGATCGTACGATTTTCAGTGGGAGACTGTCACTAGCTTTGTCTATCGTACGATTGCTGTCAGGGGCAGAACATCGGGTGATCTGTTCTTTAACTACTTTATTTGGTCGGAATGGTAAGACTTTGATCTGAATGGTTAGTGGCAGGTCGGGAGATGGGAAAGTCCGATCGTACAATGATTCGTATGATCGGACCATTGCGTCTATGGCCAGCTTAAAGCAGCAAGTTGGCCAGCCTGAGACAATGGCAATATAGGGATTTAAACTACAAATAAGTAAAACTTTCACAGAACACAAGCTATGTAAACAGATACATCAGATCGACATACAGATGATCAGCCAGGATCTGTGCGTCTGACTCAACCATTCAGGGTATAGCTATGTTTGCCAGATACACGATTCACAGCAGTTTCATCTGCAATGATACATTCATTGACTATGGTTAGAAACTTACACAGGCAAAATAAAACTTTCTGTAGCATTCCGGGCCAATTTATAGTGTTTCTGTTTTACAGGTGACATTTAAATGGTAAGTTCAATGTAAAATTAACTTTTATAATGCAGCACATTTTGGTATTCTAAGGTAAGTTGAAATGCATCTTTATTTTGTATCATTTGTGGCTTTCCACTTTTTGTTAACTTTGAATTCTGCAGCTTTGTAATTTAAAACATAACCTTCTATCTGGTTGCTTAGTGTCCCACCTATACAAGGGTCCAACTTACTGCCTTACTACTAACCAGGCAAGAGTTTAATGAGTGAAATATGAATTAGAGAAGTTCGGAGTAAAACTATACCAGAGAAGTTTACTATAAGATTCAAAATCTCTTGTTTTCATACTCATTTAGAAAAAAAAAATCACAAACACATAAAAGCACATCATGTGTTAAAACATCCCAAACAAAAATAAAACATGAAATAAACTCACCTACGTTGACTGAGTGGATAAAGGAAATGCAGGAGATACGCAAATTCGAGGAAACACACGCAGAATCTCATAAGGCAATGTTAAATAGAGATGTCGCGAACTGTTCGCCGGCGAACTTGTTCGCGCGAACATCGGGTGTTCGCGCTCGCCGGAAGTTCGCGAACGTCGCGCGACGTTCGCCATTTTGGGTTCGCCATTGTTGGCGCTTTTTTTTGCCCTCTCACCCCAGACCAGCAGGTACATGGCAGCCAATCAGGAAGCTCTCCCCTGGACCACTCCCCTTCCCTATAAAAACCGAAGCCCTGCAGCGTTTTTTCACTCTGCCTGTGTGTGCTGAAGAGATAGTGTAGGGAGAGAGCTGCTGCCTGTTAGTGATTTCAGGGACAGTTGAAAGTTTGCTGGCTAGTAATCGTTTTGATACTGCTCTGTTATTGGAGGGACAGAAGTCTGCAGGGGTTTGAGGGACATTTTAGCTTAGGTAGCTTTGCTGGCTAGTAATCTACCTTCTACTGCAGTGCTCTGTATGTAGCTGCAGTGGGCAGCTGTCCTGCTTCTGATCTCATCTGCTGACTGCTGCAATAACAGTAGTCCTTGTAAGGACTGCTTTTATTTATTTTTTTGTTGTTTTACTACTACTACTACTACTACTACTATAAGAGCCCAGTGCTATTAGTCTAGCAGTGTTGGGGAGTGGGACTGGTGTGCTAATCTGCTGCTCCTAGTAGTTCAGCAGCACCAACTTTAATTTTTTTTTTTAATATTCATTTTTTTTTATTTTACTTTTTTTATTTTACTACCGCTGTAGTAGTGTATAAGTTGACCTTTTAGGCATTATTTGCCCTGTAGGCATTATTTGCACACTGTTTTCTTCAACCCGCCATCGAGCTGTGTGACCTTGTTCCCATTCTGTCTAAATATCCATAATATTACCGTCTCCAGAAAAAACACCGGAGTCACTTTTTTCAAGCAGCATTCATATATTTTACGTAATCCGTATCCACCGCTGTAGTAGTGTATACGTTGGCCTTGTAGGCATTATTTGCACACTGTTTTCTTCAACCCGCCATCGAGCTGTGTGACCTTGTTCCCATTCTGTCTAAATATCCATAATATTACCGTCTCCAGAAAAAACACCGGAGTCACTTTTTTCAAGCAGCATTCATATATTTTACGTAATCCGTATCCACCGCTGTAGTAGTGTATACGTTGGCCTTGTAGGCATTATTTGCACACTGTTTTCTTCAACCCGCCATCGAGCTGTGTGACCTTGTTCCCATTCTGTCTAAATATCCATAATATTACCGTCTCCAGAAAAAACACCGGAGTCACTTTTTTCAAGCAGCCATAATATATTTTACGTAATGGCGAAAAATGACTATTTTCAGCATTTATATGGCATATTTTTTCTGGCAACTGTGCTTCAGTGGCTGCGTCCAAAAAACTGGGCAAACAATGCCTACAAGGTCAACGTATGGCAGTTGTTTAAAGAGAACAGTAGATTACTAGCCAGCAAAGCTACCTAAGCTAAAATGTCCCTCAAATCCCTGCAGACTTCTGTCCCTCCAATACAGAGCAGTATCAAGCAGATTACTAGCCAGCAAACTTACTATCATCTGTCCCTGAAATCACTAACAGCTCTCCCCCTACACTATCTCTTCCAAGCACACACAGGCAGATTTTTCAGATACATTTTTGCCCTTGATCCCCCTCTGGCATGCCACTGTCCAGGTCGTTGCACCCTTTAAACAACTTTAAAATCATTTTTCTGGCCAGAAATGTCTTTTCTAGATGTTAAAGTTCGCCTTCCCATTGAAGTCTATGGGGTTCGCGAACCGTTCGCGAACCGCTCGCATTTTTGCGCAAGTTCGCGAATATGTTCGCGAACTTTTTTTCCGACGTTCGCTACATCCCTAATGTTAAATCATTGGGCGACCTGGCGCCCTTGGCTACAATATCTCGACTCTACTTCATAAAGAGACAAAGAGAGATAAACACGTAATTAGGATAGTCAACATTAGATCACGGTTGGAAACTTTTAGTCCGGGAAACTATTTTGATAATGTTTGTAGTCTAAGGCTGCTAGGCTGTAATGCTATGTATGTAATGCAAACGTAATGCCCTTTACTGCTAGTAAGCTATTTGCAAGAAGCAGTTTGGAAACTTTTTGTGTCCAAGTTCCTGTCTTTCCCTTTTTTCTCCCCTCCCTCTTTCTTTTCTTTATTATCGTTAGTACTTATTCTTTGATTTTGTGCTTTGCTGATTCATTCTTTTTGGATTAATCATACTACATATTCCCCGTTTGACTCCCACCTCAACCTGACTTGCACCCAGACAGCGCACAGTGGATTTTATAGATTTGTAGAGTATATGTTTTCTCCCAGGAATGCTTTAGGGAATTTAACCCTGATGGAGGGAATATGTCTAACCTACCAGATTAATGTACTAGGATTATACCCGTTACCACTGTAAGTGAATGTACTTGGAGGGAATTCTATTTTATGTGACCTTTTTGATGCACGGTGGAAAATAAAAAAAAGTAAAAATGTAAAAGAAAAACCATGAAATAAAAATGTTTCTAGCAATCCATGCAATGCACACACATATCTGAACACAGAACTTGCTAATTACTTACATATATCTTTTTGAAAAATCCAGGAGATATGAAAGTGGATTGATAAATAACGGAAGAAAAGCAAAATATTCATCATAGCAAATAGTGAAAAATTAAAGATTTCAGCTCACATTAATTAAGCCGCAGTAAGATGAATAGCCCCTCTCAGGAATAATGAGGAGGCACTTCTTGGTCTAAGTTTTATACCTGCTTGTGATGAATGTGCTAATTCTGATTTATTCATCTTGCTAACATTTGAATTAACGACGTGTTAATAGATTGACATAGGCCCATGAACAAAGCCTTTAATCACACACTTTTTGTCGCTCCTAAATTTGTGTTCCCACTTGCATCAAATAATACAGGCAACGATAGGAACCTGTCTAGTCAGTGGGAAGAAATAACCTGTGGTTATGCTGGATTTAGCAGGGAGAATCAGGCACAGTCTAGCTAATAACAACTAATAAGGGACAAGCTGAGTTTATTAAATGATGAGTAAAGGGGGTAAAAACATGAAATACTCTGTTGGAGGTAAATGGTGGTAAAACCAAGCTTTTTTTTCAGCTGTAAAAACAGTTGGGGAGCAACATCAGTTCTCACCATTCTAAAATCCACTACCAACTCCTCACTTTTGGCCACATTTAAGTGTAAATAATTAGCAGCCCACCACAAAACTGTCAATTACACTCCTATATTCAGCATCCTGATACTGGATATAATAACAGAATCATCTGAAAACTTTTGTAGATGACATAGAAGCCATATGTATGTAGATATTGTAGATGAATAGATACCTTTCACTATGAAAAGCACAGTCCTGTGCCACATGATACGACTCACTGTCCATCTACACATGCTGACCCTACACTGCACCAATTAGACCCAATAAGGGCAAAGCCAATGTGCATTTGGGAATCCAATCAGCTCTCCAGTATATAAATAACTAGAACATCGAAATGGATGTTAACTTCTAACTTATGGCACAGTGATGGATTTTCCATGTGGAAACACATTTGTTTCTGGTCTCTGGTGAGTCTTCTTTGTGTGAATATTCAGTGTCCCATATCTATTTACTCCACCAGTGAACATAGGTATAAATATGATTTTTTTCAATGAATATGCTTTAAGCATGGGCAAGTGTGAGGTGTTTACACTCTTCAGCCACATTTTTCTCTTGATTCAGTTTCTCTGTTTGTTGCCCCACTTTGGCTATCAGTGCCTCCATGTCCCTGTTTTTCTGTTGAAGTTCTACTTCTTAAACAGAATGTTTTGACTTCATATCCTCCACCTGGTTTAATACAACAGGGACCTTGTTAATTAAGTTTTGAGACATTTTTTTCAATTATATCAAAATCACTTAGCTTAAAGTTGAAACTATGCCTTGGGCACCATTGTAAACATGTATAATTATTTTGTTCCTCTAGAGGATGTGCAATTATCTATTTATCAAATACTGGCTTGGAGGCAGCAAAAAGAAAGAGAGACTTTCTGGCTAATGATTTGCATATTGGAAGTTTATTTTGTTTAAAGTGATTTTCTTTTAAAGAAAATGTTAGTTTATTTGCACGAGTGCAGCAGATAAATAGCTGAACTACACAAAATGTACGCAAATAACCTTTGCTTTTTAAAGGAACAGTAACACCAAAAAATAAAAACATTTAAAAGTCATTTTAAATATAATGTACTGTTGCCCTGCATTGGTAAATGTTATGGGGTATATTTATCAAAGAGTGAAGTTAATAGTGAAGTTCCGCCACTAGAGTGAAATTCCGTCACTCTCCATTGATTTCTATGGGATTTTTATAGGCGTATTTATCAAAGGGTGAACTTTCGCTTTAACCCATTGATGAATACACCTTTCAAAATCCCATAGAAATGAATTGAGAGCTGCGGAATTTCACTCTTGTGGTGGAACTTCACTCTTTGATAAATTTACCCCTATGTGTTTGCTTTATAAAGACTACTGTAATATATATATATATAAATAGGCTGCTGTGTAGCCATGGGGGCAGCCATTTAGGCTGAAAAAAGAAAAGGCACAGGTTACTTAGCAGATAACAGATAAGCTCTATAATAAAATACAATTGTACTGTATTCTGCAGAATGCATCTATTTGCATGTAACCCGAGCCTTGAATGGCTGCCCCCGTGGCTACACAGAACCTTGTTTATATAAATTATAGTAGCGTTTCTAAAGGAAATATGACAGTTTTACCGGTGTAGGGAAACAGTACATTATATTTTAATTACTTTAAAGGAGAACTAAACCCTAAAAATTACATCTTTTATGTACTGAACTTATTGCTCCAGCCTAAAGTTTTAGCTTCTCAATAGCTGCAATGATCCAAGACTTCAAACTTGTCATAGGGGGTCACCATCTTGGAAAGTGTCTGTGACATTCACATGCTCAGTGGGCTCTGAGCAGCTGTTTTTATCAAGCAAATTATCAAGCAGAAAATGAGGTTGGTCTGTAATATAAGCTGATGCTACACGGCTGATTATTAAATTCTGATGCTTATTGCACTGGTTTCTGTGCTGCCTTTGAGTAGTTATCTGTATTAATTACTAATCAGCCTTATATTCTGACATTTCTATTCTATGTGTACTGTATATTGTGAGTTGGTCCCTAAGCTCAGTAGGTGACAGCAGCACAGAGCATGTGCAGTGAATCAGCAGAAAAGAGCTACTGGGGCATCTTTGGAGACACAGATCTTTACTGCTAAATGGTTGTGGCTGCCTTGGGCTGGTACAGAAGCACAAACATAATGTACAACATTTCTAGCCTACTTCTTTAGTTTAACTTTCCTTGTCCTTTAAAGCACTTTCATTTTTTGGTATACTGTTCCTTTAAGCATTAAAGAGCGTTCAGTAATATAAGCAAAGTGCCAAATATCAAAATTGTTTCTCTGCACAGATGACCTGATGGTTTTATGTTTATTTTAATATACGTCACACTCTCAAACAACAATAATAGCTAAGAAACCATTACTCGTAAAACTACTGATTAACAGATACATTACATAGTTACATACATAGTTAACCTGGGTTAAAAAAAGACAAAGGTACATCAAGTTCAACCCTTCCAAACAAACCCCAGTTCACATACATACACATACATATATCTATCTATATACTCAAATATAAAAACTGTATATACAGATACTTCTACACTGTACTATTTAACTGTAGATCTTAGGTTCACAATAGCCTTGGATTTTAGGCTTGGTTTTAAATTCATCCAAGCCACTTTAAATAGAACAGTAGAATATAACATTTTTTTATCTTCTTTTTACTAAGGGTTCGTTTCAAATGCAGCATCTGTATACTTCTTGTTTTTTTTTGTTGTTGCACAGCTACTTAAAGTTTCCTGTCTGGCATATTGAGATTGGCTAAACACAAAATAATTTTTTAGCAGCTAACAATTTAGCCAGTAGCCTGAGACAGTTAACTGTATGAAAATTGCTGCTGCTGTACCATCTCATACAGTGTCCAAAGGAAAAAAAATAGCCAAGTCAATGCATGAATGCTGTATCTTTGTACTCATTTGCGTACCAGATCTGTATAAAGACTATTGTTCAGAAGTGTTCATTTAGATGGTCCTCCCATTACTCCTTGCTAGAGTGCTTGATCACATATGAGATGCCCCCCGTTATGTCAAGAACAAGGAAAAGGAGGAGGTTGATATAATGCAATGATGAAATGCCAATACAATCCCAGAAAAGAGCACTGCTCCTTAAAGGGTAATTACATTCATAAGTAATACCATCAGAAGGAAGTCATCTGAGATGGAAGTCACCTTATGTCGGTGGCAAGCACAAAGGGGGTGAGGGGCATATAATCCAATAAAATTACACATTTGTATATGTTGCACTCTTTGGTTATACAATGTGTAACATCACCACTACTAATGATATAAAGAGCGGGAGCCTCCTGACTGTCCTCTTTTATCAATGTCTATTGGAGCCAAAGCAAACAAAAGCTCTGTTAGTGGTGCCTCGATATACTGTAAGTGATGTTGTCTTCTAATAGCAGAACCTAATAGCCGAAAGGCATCAGCCCTACAAATAAAATTCATAGGCAACTCCAGTACATCACAGAGGTTCCGAAAGATTTCTGCCCAAAGGAAACAACATAATTTGTCTACGTAAACCTGATGAACATTTTCTGATGAAAAACCCAGTGTAGTAGATAAGAAAATTATTTTATAAAGGAAGAAAATCTGTAGCAATTTTGTAAAAAGGTTGTAGCCAGTTTTTAGAATCTAAATTCTGAACCAAAATTAATCCTGATTATTGGTGCATCCCTATTACTAAGACTATATTTTCCATCTTCCATCCTGCTGCTTTAAATTTTTTTAACTATGCTTTTTATTTGTGTTTTTCAAAAGTGTACACCATGGAGCTTCTGTGCAGTGGCATTACTATAGAGGAAGCAGATCCCGCAGGGGGGACCGGGGTCACAGGGAGCCCCTGGGGAATGGGGGGCCTGGACCCTGTGGTCAGTTTCCTCTATAGCTGCTCACTGAAAAATTGTGCAAGGTAAAATCAAGTTTCTTGACGCAATATAATTAAAAATTATATATTTCCAAATGTTCTTTAAGCAATTCATAGCTCTGCGCTGCGGCATCCTGTACAGTATTAGGCTGACATTGTTTCCTGCTATTTAATTTGTTGAGTTGCTCTTTTGCTGTTCTCCATTATTCATTTCTTGAAAGAAATCACTTATTGTGTTGAGTGTATTCAGTCTTTTGCAATCATTGTGTATGGCTATAAATCACTAAAAGCTCATCTGAACACATCATTAACAACATATTGTTACCATTTGCCGGGTGTTTTGACACAAGCTTTGAGCTGCTGAGCCACTGGTATTTTAGAAATGTCATATCAAGTGACTTCATTGTTCTCCTTCTAGATCACACAGAATTATGTCTACATACTTAATATTATAAACAAAGTTCTCTTGAACAGTTCTGTCTGACCATATTAAAACACTGCAATAAGATTTTCCAGTTTATTTTCCATAACGTATATGGTCTTGCAATATACTAGAGTTGGGTGCTCTTTGTAGGCAAGAAGGAGACTAATACAATACTTTGTATATATATTGTAAAGAGGAAAGTATTACACAGAACGTTAAAGAAAAATTATACCCCAAACAATATAGGTCTCTATAAAAATATATTGCATAAAGTAGCTCATATGTATATATGTAAGCTAAGGTCTGTTGGGCTTAATGAAATTGGTTGCACGTGGATAGGAAACTGGCTACAGGAGTAAGGCTCTTAATGGGGTCTCTCAGGGCTCGGTATTAGGTTCACTTTTATTTAACTTGTTTATTAATGACTTAGGGGGGCTTTTGTAAGTAATGTATCAGTGTTTGCAGATGACACAAAACTATCCAGCCCAATAAATTCCATCCAGGATGCAGCATCCTTGTAACATGATCTTGACAAACTGGCAATCTGGGCAGCTAAGTGGCAAATGAGATTCAATGTTGATATATGTAAAGTCATGCACCTGGGATGTAAAAATATCCAAGCCACTTATACCCTTAATGGGACTGCACTAGGCAAATCTATTATGGAAAAGGACCTTGGAGTCCTTGTAGATGATAAACTTGTCTGTAAAAAGCAATGCCAGTCAGCAGCATCAAGGGCAAATAAGGTCTTGAGCTGTATTAAAAGGGGCATAGAGTCACAGCAGGAAGCGGTCATTCTTCCACTGTATAGAGCATTGGTAAGGCCCCATCTAGAAAATGCCAAACAGTTTTGGTCTCCATCTCTCAAACAGAACATCATTGTATTAGAGAGGGTACAGAGAAGGGCAACTAAGCTGGTAAAAGGTATGGAAAATCTTATCTTTGATGAAAGACTGGCCAAATTGGGGATGTTCACGCTGGAGAAGAGGCGTTTAAGGGGTGATATGATAACTATGTATAAATATATAAGGGGATTATATAATAATAGCAATTGAAGGAATACAGGGTTATGGGAGATAGCTCATAGTACAAGTTGATCCAGGGACTAGTCAAAAGAAAGTCAAAAGGTTGAACTTGATGGACGTGTGTCTTTTTTCAACCTAACTTACTATGTAAAAGTCCGTTTTTTAGTAAATAAACCATTTTCATAATAATATTCTTTTTTAGTAGTTTGTTCCATTACGTAATCATAAATAGAAAATTGCCATTTTAAAAATAAGGGCCGCCCCCTGTGATTTTAGGATACACGGTGCACGTAAACAAACCATACATGTTAGGTCACATGAGCCAATTAACAGACAGAGTTCTGTCTTTTGCTTAAATACTTCTTCCTGTTACAGTTAGGGGCACATTTACTTTGCTCGAGTGAAGGAATAGAATAAAAAAAACTTCGAATTTCGAATGTTTTTTTTGGCTACTTCGACCATCGAATTAGCTACTCCGACCTTCAACGATGACTTTGACTTTGAATCAAACGATTTGAACTAAAAATCGTTCGAATATTCGACCATTCGATAGTCGAAGTACTGTCTCTTTAAAAAGAACTTTGCCACCTAAAACCTACCGAGGTGCAATGTTAGCCTATGGGGAAGGTCCCCATAGGCTTTCTAACAATTTTTTGGTTCGAAGAAAAATCGTTCGATTGATGGATTAAAATCCTTCGAATCAAACGATTCGAAGGATTTAATCGATTTTTTCGTTCGATTGAACTATTTTCGGTAAATCCTTTGACTTCGATATTTGAAGTTGAAGGATTTACATTCGGCAGTCGAATATCGAGGGTTAATTAACCCTCGATATTTGACCATATGTAAATCTGCCCCTTAGAGTTGCAGTATTTCTGGTCAGGTGATCTCTGATGAAATGGTGGTTCGAGGCAAGAGATGTAAAAGGACAATATTTACTTTAATATATATACCAGTTTGGTAAGATTCTTTAATATGCAACTTAACTATCTGTTGCTTGAGTATTAAAGGAGTATAGTTTGCCGTTAAGATAAGGAACAGCGTTACAAAGACGATGCCTATGCATACAGATTGATAATAAAGTTGGAGATTGACTTCTTAGAAAAATAAAATTGAGAATGTTCATTAGATCAATGACTTTAACATACTATGATTCACACTTGTCCCCAGATTTCCCTACCAAATACAACAAATGTCTAAACACAATAGTCAAATTCATCTGTAGAAAACCAGAAAACCAGAGTACCGTTTGCTGGGTGTTTTGACACAAGCCTTGAGCTGCTGAGCCGCTGGTATTTTTGTAATGTCGTACCAAGTGATTTTCCAGATTACACAGAATTATGTCTATTATGTGTTCACTAGGTTTAAGCAGGTTCAGTGCTTGAACCTGCTCTGGTTCACATTGGTCTCCACACATGTTGGGGCTAACTTCACTAAGAAAGAAAACACATTTCTGAACACAAGAGTCAAATTCATCAGGAGAGAACCTAGACAAATGATGTAGTGAGGGCTGATTCTGTTAACACCTGTAACATGGGCTGGGATGATTTCTTCTACAAGCATAATATCCAAAGCTATAGTGATAATAAAATCTGCAGTTCATATAGATATTGGTATATATAGTTTCAGTGGGTGTGTGTAGGTATGTGTGCTGGGTTTCATTTGTTGAACTTGATGGACTTTTTTCAAACCAACTTACTATGTTACTCGGTTATATGTCCATTACTAAATTTTGGATGACATATATGACTTGAACCCCTGTACAGCACCTCATGCAGAAAACCTCTATTAAATACTTTCATTTAGGACATATTGGCCACTGTGGCTTTTCCAATATAAAATGCTCCAAATTGGCCATTGATTTCAATATTCAATTTTCACATGAAAACACAGATTGTTTTCCCCTAGCCTTTTACTGGTTTTACTGTCGTTTTACTCTCTACTAACTAAACTTATTTAATATAATGTCATGTTATCAGCAGTAAGACAACATTCCTGGCATTCTGGAACCATTCTGTAACCAAGCCCTTTTCATCCTGGAATACCATGCCCAGCACAACCAAGGGTTCTTCTCTATGTACAGTATGTTGTGATAACAATTCACAGCTGCTTCCCTGCTTTGCATAGCAAATGTATTTGCACAGTTGTCAGGATGATGGACGGGAGGAGAATGATAGGTGCAGTGATCTCTGCTTGTTGTTACATACAATAGCCCAGCAGGAACCCTGATCTGCTGGAGAGACAAGCGGTGGTCCATTATGGAACATATTACGTTTGTCTCCAGGACACACATGACTTCACGAGGGTGTCTAACCTCATTCATAATAGATGCTAATCTTTTCAGGGCTGACTGATGACAGTACTTCCTGCCCTTCACGGAATTAGAGCTCGGTTTTATCAAAGGACTCAAACAGCCTGTTAATTAGACTAATTCCCTTCATCATGAATTATTTATTCCCATTGGTCTCTGATCACTGTGACATTAATGGGTTACGCTCAACTTGCTTCCACACTAGTATACCCTATATTATTAAGTACAAGTTTGGGGTACTTCTCTCCAGGACATTTCTGGTTTGTGAAACATTTGAGGAATTTATTAGGATGATTTAACCCCTAAAGTTCTGATGCAAATACACAAAATATAAAGTGGATATAAACTCCATGGCACCAGTGTAGTAAAGTGTGAGCCATGTGATGTCTGTATTTATCGCAAAATTATATAGAAAAGTCTGGTTTGTTTTTTTTGGTATAAATGCACAAAAAACTTGATTTTTTCTTGCTTAATATATGAATATCTACATACTGTAACTTTCAACATCCATGAAGTCATTACCTTTGACTTGCTGAACTTACTTACGTGTGTCTATCACTCTGCTAAGTACTGATATTAAGCGCTCCTGGATTTTGCATATATGTAGACAGGGGATTTTATATAGAATCCTGGACCACTCTGTCTGTTAGCTGGGGACATGTTTGTCAGCAGGTGAGAAGAGTTTTCCATTTAATATATCTGTTCCTATAAAATCCAGTACAAATGAAAACAAAGATGTAGAGTTTCCCTTGTGGAGAACTTTTGTAAACACAATTTTGACCCTAGCATCTCAGCCATAAAGCATGACAGTACTGCTGTTTGTAAGAGAGTTAAGATGACTTAACCATTTGATTACACAGCATTGTTCAGTCATACGTTTATATTTATCATTGTCTGCACCGTCTGAATTTGTCAGTCAATCAAAAGAGCTTCTGGTCTGGGATAGAAGGCTAGGGACATTGGTTACCTTTTCCCAATTACCTTTATAATAAAGCTAAAGCATTTAGTACAGCTATGGGGTCTATTAGCAGGAATGCTTGGGACCTGGTGATTACTAGATAAGGAATCCTTCCATGATTTGAATCTAAACTCTCTAGAACTCCAGTATTCCATTATGGTAGAACTGCTGCTCCTTTACCCCTGTTGTAGTTCTATACTGCACAAGCGATATCTTGAAAGATGGAGGACATGGGACACTGTAGATCTTTGTTGCAACTAGTATTTATTGTGTGTTACTACATATTTTGAGCAAAGTCCTCTCTTCCATAATTTGGCTTTAGTCTGATAACAAATTATTTAAACATTCATGAAATCCATTAGAATTAATACCACTCAGTTAAGATCAAGTACAATTATAATTATTTGCTTTAAAATCAAAAGGCTTTCCCGTAATTTCGAGCTTTCTGGATAATGAGTTTCCAGCTAAGGGATCCCAAACCTGCACAGTCCAGAAACATTGTAAAAATGAAAGAAAAGTAATGAAAAACCTACATGCACGGTGTTTATTTAATTAATTTACAATTGGTTGGGGAAGTCAAGGGCAAAAAATGGGCACATGATGCCCTCTAATAAGTCAATGCATTAATAAAATACTAAATTCCTTTATTTGTCACTTTGATTAAATATACAGTATTGCAACAAAATGCACAAGAATGTAAAATGAACCCAATGTTATATAAAAGCTAAAAGAATAAGAATGTCAGACTTTCCTCTGACCTTAACCTGTTACAGCAAAGCATAAGCCATCCTCACCATTTCAGCCCATATTAAATATCATAACAAATACAGACTGAATGTTATAACAGTTATAAAGGGATTTTCTCATTTTTTGCCAGAACTTCTCACTTGCATCTACACTCAAAAACACATCTGTTAACCTCTACCTAATGCAACCAACCAGGTCAAGCTTATAAAAAATGATATGTAATTGAGGCTTAACAGTAGGGGATTCTAGAGATATGGAGCATCTACAGAACTTTTTGCTGTTACACTTACCCCAAGGTCCTCCAGCCTTTGGATACAACTGCTGCTAACAGACTGTAGGGCAACGTCAGGCCAAGCATGAAACCAGTCAATTGCTGTACAGTTCACAAGTGCCGTAAATTTCCATGCTCTCGCCCTTAGAGTAAAACCTACAGGTGAGAAACAAGACAATATATAAAAGAAAAATTATGCACACGAAGGTTAGGAGGATATTTTAGGCAATGCTGATGTTACTTTGCATAAAAAAAGAATGTGTAGGGGGAAAGACATGGCACTAGAATGTCGAAACAATCAGATCTATTATAGGGAATAAATAAATACTTTTTATTTGTTTAATTATATAGAAACCAGAAAGTGATAGCATATATATACTGTGACAAACCAGCAATATTATATTAGGGCATTTATTAATGATCCTGATGCATGGGCAAGAACATTAAAGGCCACAATTTTGCACCTCTTAGTGATCATTCGAGAAGCACTTGCATGTGGGCATATCTGTGCCCTGCACCTCACTCCACGTTAAAAATCCAGTGGCTGGTATACAAGGGTCCAATTCAACCTGTGCAGAATGTTAGAGGGTAGAAGAGGCGATGCCTACTTGCCTCCCCAGCCAAACGCAGATATTGTTTTATTTATTTGGGAAGTGTAGGTCCTTGTGCTCCAAAATGGAGCAATTGGGTGCTCACCAAGATGTCTAAGTGTGAAAACATTGCAGCGCCTGCTTATAACACTTAGCACCCTGCCCCTAGAATGTTAAATGAGCCCTCATTTGCTTCTGAGCTTTCAATTTTTTGGAGATCAAATAAATTAAAAATCGAAATACATTAGCGGTCATGTTTGCATAAACATATATATTTGCCATTGTCCGAGCCTTCTGGGTCTGTTATTTGGATCAGTCAAAAAATCTACTGGTCTAAACTGTAGGATCTGATAGAAGGCAATGACAAATTCTTGCTAATCATTGCCCAACATCTTACATGTGAATGGAGTAAAATCCATCTAGTAGAAAGTCGTCCTAGAACAATAGAGTATACCTGTTGTTTTAGCATCAAAGACCAAGGACCAATTTTATATTAATAACCTTTACTTAGGAATTAGGTGTTGGACAGGCAGGTGCCCACATACTCAAGGCCACATACTGTAGTGTACAAGCAGCGACCATGCTAAACACTTTTGTATTTTTGCATTTTGCATATTTTCACAGAACTAAAAATACTTTTATGCTGTTTATCATCCTACAGTGCCTGCATGTTGATTGTGAGTAAATGTCAATGTGACCTTTGAAGACAACTGTGAGTAAATTATAGCTTAACAGATTTTATAGTTTTGTAGGTATGAATGGAAACAGATGGACAGTTAGACATTTATTTTAGGGAACATTACAGCTCTTTAAGCCACAAAACACCCCCTCTTATCATTCAGTTTCAGCAGTCAAAGTGAAACAGCATCCATAAATCTACAGAGTCTTTCTAATGGATAGTCCCAGGCAGAAAAAGCAACTGATGATTTTTTGGTGACGTGCAGAAAAACTTGTGATAATACTTCCAGCATCGTAAAAATAATAATGAATCATCACAATTTCAAAGGCAAGTGGCAGTCAGCCAGTAGGAACATGTGTTCCTCTTCTTTTATGAGCAGCAGGGACTTGCTATATTGTGCAGCTCCCTTTCTTTATTTTATCCTCATCTTCAGCTTTCGACGGATGCGATCAATAAAGAGCTGCCAGCAGTTCTCTCTGGAGTCCGGAAGACCCAGGCCACGTAGCTCTATTCGTGTAGAAGAGACAATGCTATCGACTCCCTCTTCTCTGAAGAGATCTTGGATTTCACCTGCGGGTTACAATTGAAAGTACACAGCATGGGGGACAGCTTCAGTACCAGTAAAGGAAAAGGCTGCCTTAAAGGAACAGTTCAGTGTAAAAATAAAAACTGGGTAAATAGATTATATGTGCAAAATAAAAAATGTTTCTCATATAATCAGTTAGTTTAATGTAATGTATAAAGGCTGGAGTGCCTGGATGTCTAACATAACAGAACAGAACACTACTTCCTGCTTTTCAGCTCTCTAACTAAGTTAGTCAGTGCCTTTAAGGGGGGCCACATGGGACATTATATTAGACATCCAGTCACTTCAGCCTTTGCAGATTGCATTGTAAGCTAACTAACTATTATTAAAAATATTTTTTATTTTCCACATCTATTTACCCAGTTTTTGTTTTTATACTGAACAATTCCTTTTATGTAACAAGGCTTAAAGGGGACCCGTCACCCAAAAAAAATATTCAAAATCCTGTTTTATCACATTAGTCAAGCAAAATGAACTTACACTATATACATTATTTGAATCTTGTTTCCTTCAGTCTGGGAATTCATAATTATAGCAAGAAGGCAGGAGCCATTTTGTGGACACTGTTATTAAGGCAAGCCTTGCATCATCTCAAAATCTTGTTTGTGCACCAGAATCGGGGACCTGATGTCCATCCCCATGTCCTGGTTACACAATTAAACGGTGAAGAGAACGGGGGAATATGTGGAGAGCAGTGACATCTAGGAAGTGCTGAATGGAAAGTGAAAGTAATTGTCTGCCCCGCCTCTATGCCCTAAGGCATAGAGGTGGGGCAGGCAATATTTGATTGACAGCTGAGATTTTTTAAATGAGCTTACAACAGCTATGAATGCTTTAATAAAAACGAAATTGGATTTCATGTTTGATTTGAGCATTTATTATACAGATCTTTATGTCTGGGTGACAGGTCCACTTTAACTGACCTTAAAGTAGAACTATGGGCCAGTTTCAATTCAGTGAAAAAACTGAAATTGGCTCAAATGTGTAAGGCTATGTAATTTTATGGCCTAAATAAAGTTCTCAGTTTTTTTGCAAGCCTGATCTGTGAGTGCCTGCTGTTTTTCTCTTTTGGTTGGATACCTCTACCTCGAGCTGTAGGTCTAGGGCATAAGCACCCAGACCCCACATATTACCAGTGAGATAAAACAAAAAACTTCTTTGGTTTTTACACCTTTAAGTTAGTGAAAAAAAGTTCTCTCATGGTTTATCACGTTAAAAATCATCAACGAGATTCAGTTTGAGGAGAAAAACTTTTCTCTAAATTCTGTTACAGTTTTTTCCCTGAATCTCGTCCATGACTTTGCATGATAAACCTTTTTCTCACTGAATTGAATCTGGTCCTATATTGTAAATAATTTTTCATTATTAAGGTATTTTTCACATTTATTGGCAAATATGTTCTGTTAACAATTCTAAACCTTTATGAAGATATCAAGGGTTAGATCTACTTGACCTAAAAAGGACCATTGGAGTTTTTGCAGAGAACACTACCTCCTGTGCAACAGCAATAAACCCAGCCCCATGGTGGAACCCTTATAGGCTAGGGCCACATAACCTGATCTTGGCTTGTGGAGATATGCAGGCCGAGAATTAGCTGTCCAACAAGAGAAGAGGAGCAGTGGGGCAGTGGATTCTCCATAGTGGAGAATCTGTGTCGTGTGGCCCTAGCCTTAGAGCAGAGGAATAACCGTGCTCTGAAGGGGGAGGGCTGAAAGCGGTTAAGGAAGTGGTTCAACATTTAAATTCAATAAAGATATTTCTTTAAAAAATGCATAAATAGCAAGATAGTAAAAAACAATTCAGGATAGTTCCCCTTTAACAATGAGTTTGCAAACACAGACTTTACTTTTCCTTAAAGTGTAGAGTTGCATAATTGAAACCATTCACAACCTCTAGTGCAGTTGCAGTCCCACAAATAGGTACTTGCATCAAAAGGCAAACTTTGCACTTCCTTAGTTCTTTCTGCCTCCTATTGAAACTCAAGTCCAGCACCTATTGATGTAGTAGAAACCTGGAGCTACCAACCAACTCCAAACAAGCAGTAGCTTCAGTTTACTTACAGCCTCCTGTGTCAATTGGCGCATCCTATGTGCGCAAAATAATACGGAGTGCACATCACTTGTACAGCAAATGCCAAATTATAGCAACATGGCTTAAATATTTTTCAACTAAATTATCCTAATATTAATCCACTGGGTGCAACTGCTGTGACCACAACAATGCAAAAATTCTTGGAAAACACTAAACATTGAGGGGAAAACGGTACTTTGCTCACTGCATTTGTGGTCATAAATGACCTCTTTTATGTTTCTTTTTCAAGAAATTAGAAAATAACAAGGAAAATAAATGCTTAGCAAGCAAAAGGCAGACAACATAAAAGGAAAGCAAATGCACTCCAGCATGTGAAATTGATTATTGCATAGCATATCTAGGGCCTCTGAACCCATTCATCCCTACTCCAGCTAGTAGATCTGCTTCCTCGGCTAAGCCTGGTGCATCTAGTTATGCTTTTGGCATACTGTATAGAGAATATGCAGTAACTATTCTGAGAATGGTATAATACACAAGAAGGTGGTGGTAAGAGGCAGAGCATGGTCGCAAACATATCATTTAGTTTGCACAGGTCTTTCTTCACATCACCCACAAGATGAAGCTTGTTCTCCTCACAGGAACCTAACTGGACAATTATCTTCAATGGCAGGTTATAGGTATGTCTTTTTGCCAGCCTTTTGCTGATGGGATGCAAATATAGAATATATTGCTTGGAGCAAACCACATGAACCCCATGTCAGATCATTCTGTTATGTTTGTGGCCTTGGCAATGAGCTTCTTCTGGCTAAACTACTAAACTGCAATATAGTTGGCTCAGTCTGTGCTACTGCAGTGGTTGAACACTGGAACCAATTAGTTGTCCTTCTTCCATTATAGGTAGCAGCAAGTGTTTGCCCCCTTAATTACTGAAAAGACTAACATGGATTTGGAAACTGTGATCCCCTGAGGACTCAAATCCTTTACTTTGCTATGTGTGTCTTGGTTGAAGAGATGTTAATATCTGCCCCCCCCTTAACTATATAAAAATAAGAAGACTAGTTAGTAACACAGCTTGCCAGTTATGAATTGACAGAACACTGCACCCTTAATTGTATATTTGTATATTTTAATTTCCTGTGACAGATAACTAATCACGGTGAATCAAGCGCAGATGAAAACCTATTTTAAAAAAATAAGTTCATATTAAAACAAATTATTGCTGATTGCAGCTCGGTATATTAAGCAGCGTGTTTCCTTTGTGTCACGAAGGTGACTTGACAGCTCCTATTACAGATCTCCAGAGATGACCTCTCACATCTGCTGATGAAGCCTATTCAAACCCCAGTGCCCTGTGTTCATTTAAAATGTTATATTTCTGAACTGTTTTGATCATGAACGCATTTGTAGAAAGGTTGGGGGAATTTTTTTCCTCCATCATATTTCCTTTATCTGGGATCAATGTTATTTAAAGCTGCAGATGCAAATGAAGTCTATTCGACTATATGAAACCGACATTTTAAGATTTTATTTGAATTTACTTTTCATAGTTATAATTAAATCCATAAATGCTGATAAGGTTTCTGATGCATGAATATGTGCACCATTTGAAACTGGACGTGTTACTTTTCATGGAGTGTTATGTAGCCACAGCATTTAAAGAAATACTGAAGGAGACATTGAGGTTCATTTATTATGTATAGGATCCAAAGTGCAAAAAACAGGTGAAAAGCCTGCGAGGCATGTGAGCAATCATCTTAGTTGGGGAAATCCAGGGGCAGAATACTAAGGCTTTACATACAGATACTAGTGAATGTAAATTTAGGAACTAAAGATGCAGCAGGGGGTTTTCAGCTCTATACTAGAGTCAAGAGAGCAGTGGGATCTGATGGAAGCCCCAGCACCACAAGGATTAGATCTTGAAATTTAAAAATAACATGAGGTAAAGGAGTCAGTGTGCCAAAGGAAGCAGGGTTTGACCATAGATAAATCTAGGGGGTGTATTAAGAAAATGTTGGTAACTGTGAACATTAATATAATGTTATTACAAAACATAGAACATCTTTAATATCTTAATTGATGCCAGCATGTCATTGATTAGAACAAGGAACCTTTCACCGGTTATCTGGGCATCTGTGTGCAGGAAAACTGTTCAAATGCTCTTCAACCCTACTTTGAAATACAGTGTAGCAATATCACTCTATGAAAGTATAAGATATCAACATTGCAGATAACATTAACATTAAATACGTTATGCCTTTCAGCTACACAAAACTGTCACTGTAATTAAGGACGAGTGAAGAAATTGGTTTGTTTTCTTTAATTGTGACACAGCCTGTTCTGCAGTGACCTGCAAAGTGTTTTCGCAAAACGCTATTTGCAAATGGGTAATTAAGCAAAGGGTGATTCTCAGACATTATTTACCGAGGGAATTCACATCTCTGTTACTTTTTAATTGTGTTGATGTAACAAAAAGTGCATTGTTTGTATGGCACAAAGTGACAACACAAAGGAAATGGCATTCAGTACAGAAACAAAGAACTGGTAGAGATGCACCAAAGTGTTTGTAAGATGCTAAATAACTCCAAAACAAACTAATACAAGTCATTTACAGTCCCCAAGAAAGGACAAATGTGGTCACTAAGACCAAAGTTAGTCTTGGTCAAACGCAGTACATTACTGCAAAAATTGTCCTTTGATCGATCCACTACATGTGTCGAGCAGAGAGCTCTTTTTCAAGTGTACACTTGAAAAAGAGCTCTCTGCTCGAAACATGTAGTGGATCCACAGTTATTTCTATGAATGGAGGCTTCATTGGACAGAAGCGGTGGAGACTGGACCAAAGTCATTGAAACCTGTTCTATATTGTTACTGAACCAAAGTTAGTCTATTGTTTTTGATCTACCACCAAAGATTTAAAAGCATTTAGCTGCCTTTTGAATATTTGATTAAAATGCAATACTTGCAAGTCAAAACTGCACATCAATGTATGTTAGATACCATCAAAACAGCTGGGCATATTAATAAACTTTAAACAGCTGAGGAATGTACTGAAAGAGTTGAAAGCTGTAAAGCTATACATTTTCTTTTACATGTATCAATAAGGACTTTCCTGAATTGTTCAATATCTTTTTCTTCCATAAGTTTCACGATTCATGAAGCCATAACTGCACAAGATCCCTAGAGAATCGAATGCACTGCCAAGAAGCATTTCCTGGAGGAGAACAAAGATGAAATAAATGTTGTATGTTTGTAACTTTATCTTTAATGGTGTATATGAACAATCTAAACAAGTACTGATAAATGAAGAGTTGGAAAGGGCTATAGCCAGAGAGAGAGAGCTAATGATCTATCAGGTCATAGGGCTCTAGCGGTATACACTCAACCTAAAGACTTTCCCATAAGAAGTTTAATAATCTGATTCATTTGTTGACTCAATAAAGCTTATTTAAAGATAAAACAACCTTTACCTGATAAAACAAAATTTACTTGAAATACATGTGTTAAATCCTTATTGAAGGTTTAAAATACAGTATAATGAAACCTGATAGCAGTTGGGAGAAAATTCTGGGTCATTTTCTGATGAAGGCAAATTGCCACTTGTATTAAGGTAGATATAGCTTTGAGGATGATATAATTGAACCCATCATGCTCGAAATGTGTGCTAATGATCTTGCTGGAAATGGTATATAATGCATCAGCACCAGGGAAATGTACCACAAACACAGAGAAATGCCTCTGAAAGAAAGTAAAAAAACATCTGAAAGACAGAGTAACTCTAGACGTGAGACTGTACCATGTTATTTTAAAAAAACAGTTCAGGAAAAACTGATATAGGGGTGTATTTATCACAGACCAAAGAGAGAATATTACAACAGGATTCCCCAATAGATTATTCCCCAACCAAATTCATTGTATTGGTGCATTCTTGGAAACTTGTGTGTGCAATTGTAGCTTCTACAGTTTTATAATTTTTTTGTACTGTGCACAATTTCTTTTACTGGAAGACATGAACTATGTCACTTCCACTGTAAAGCACAGTGTAACTTGCTTGTGTGTAAATAAGTGTGGTTTCTTAACCTAGTTCCATGGTAGCTTAATCGCAGGTACCAATAGAAAAGCGTGTATGTTCTCTCTATACAATACACAGTATCATATACAAAACAAATGAAAAAAGTCGAGGATTGATGTAGAAACTTCCAGCAGTGGGATTCACGCATGTTATATACTGGCAAATATGTATCTATTATGCAATCCACTACCTGTAGTGATCATACATAGAAAATTTGGCCCAACAACAGTACATTGTTTTTCTTTTACCGCTATGCAAGAAATTTGGTTACCCACTATGTTTTTTATAAGTTCTAGAACTTACTAACAGGCTGGTGACTGGTGAAAGCAACTGAGCAATCACATCATTAAAAAGGATAAGTATTTGTATTAACTGTTATTTTGGAAATATGTTTGTAAAGTTAACTACATTGGTTACATTTTCAATAGCTTGTTCAGCCTTAGGTGCTAAATAGCAAAGTTTGGTGTGCTTTTGAGTTTACAGCAAGTTTGCCAGAAGCTGCTTTACTTTGCATTTACATTTCCCTCAGTTTGAGGTGTGTGGGGTTTGATTAGTGCACCTGAACAGACTGTATAAATAGAACCCCTGGACTCCAGTGGAGCTTGCTCTAGTGCAATGATCCTCAACCAGTAGCTTTTGAGCAACATGTTACTCTCCAACCCCTTGGATGTTGCTCCCAGTGACGTCAAAGCAGGAGCTTATTTTTGAATTCCAGGCTTGGAGGCAAGTTTTGGCTGCATAAAAAACAGGTGTACTGCCAAACAGAGCCTCAATGTAGGTTGACAATTCATATAGGGGCTACTAAATGGCTAATTGCAGCCCTTATTTTGCACCTCATGAACATGTTTCATTCGTGTTGCTCTCCAACTCCTTTTACTTCTGAATGTTATTCATGGGTTCTAAAGGTTGGGGCTCCCTGTTGGACAGTGCATAGTCAGCCATATCTATACAGATTTTGAACAAGAATTCCAATAAATAATGCAATAAAGCTATCACTCAATATGGAAAAGGGTATTGCAGCAAGGAGTAAAATGAACCCGAAATTATTTATATAAAATGTAAATAGTAAAAAAAAAATGAAAGGATGGGGTGGGACCCTTGTTATCACAGGGGGTCAGTTGGTTGATGAGAGCTGATATAAAGTATACACAAATGAGGAACCAAGTAAAGAAGGTTTCCTTCTTAATAGTCCCAATTCTATTAATACAACAAATGATGCATAGTTCATGCAAGGGGAAATTCAAAAGACTAGAACATGTAAAGATAAACAAGGGTCAAGGACCGGATGATATTCATCCCAGGATACTAAATGAGTAAAAGAGGATTCATTGAGGTCTGGCATGGTGCTGAGAGACTGGCAAATTGCTAATGTGGGGCCGCTATTTAAAAAGGAATCCTTCTCTCAGCCTCAAAACTATAGGTCGGTTAGTCTGACATCAGTGGTAGAAAAGCTTTTTGAAGGGGTACTAAGAGATAAAATACTTAACATTGCAAATCATACTACGATGAGATTGTTCCAGCATGGTTTTATGCATAACCAATCTTGCCAAATAAATTTAATTGCCTTTTATGAGGAGGTGAGCAGGAACTTTAACTCTGCAACGGCAGTGGATGTAATCTACCTCTAACTCCAGGCAGTTTCATTCTGTGGCTACTAAAGCATCAGCTCAAAGAATATTTATGGGTGCTGATTTATATTATATTTATATTGCATTGGGGAACCAACTTTTCATGAACTGAACAGGTCATGAGCATACAAGGCCTCACAACATTTCTGACAGCTTCCCTTATTTGTAAGAACTTACCAATGACTGTAATTGAGATGTTTCTAGATTAAGGTGTGTGGCTGCACAGTACTATAAGCATCGACTTTTAGATTATCTATGATTATCTATGAAATGCATTCGTTTTTTTGTGCCCGGAAGAGCATAGTTTTTCACAGATTTTTTCTCTAAAGGTTTATCCAGGACTCCAGGGTTTAAAGCAGGAAAGAAAAATCAGTGCTTAATTTCCAAGAAAATTAGATATGACACTTTTTTGTCAAAGGAAAAGTTCTCTCTTTTCATTCTCTCTTGCATTACAAAAACATCACGTGAAGACAGTTATACAGAGGAGCAAGAAAGTTCTTGACCAACTTATGGTTAGTGAAAGCCCTTGCCCCCAAGCCAGCCAGTACTTCCTTGAAAATATTACTATTCAGGAATTATTGTAATTTAAACACAAGTTTAATGTTTTTGCTGACAGACCTTTGAGGCAGCAGCTCAAACAATCCCCATCTGCATTGCCAACCAACATAATTGCTTCCCCCTCTCTAGCAGCAAATCCAGAAAGTACCTCACCCTTATGGTTTCTGAAGTTTTCACCAGCACTAAATAGACAAGTGAAAAGTCAAGATCTGAAACTGCTTTGTGTCATTTAATTGATTACTTAATATCACATCCAATTCTTTGTAGTAAGAAAATGTAAAGTCCAGTTGGCAGTAGCTTACTCAGAAAGCAACAATGCCTAACAGCATTAATACCTTGATCTTGCAGATGTGATACAAAGAAATTATAATCCAAAGGATAATACTTTTGCATAAACAAAAATTTCTTCTCACCCATGAAAATGTTTTACAACAAAAGTAAAATGAATGCAAAGATATTGCATAATGGTGCAAAGATCTTCTGGTGATATTATATACAATGGTCCTCTTGCATATTGGATCCTTGCACTTAACCACAGCCCAGCAAGTTTAAGTGTGACCAGTAAGCACCTAGGGCAATGCAGGATACCATGAGTGTGTGCAACACCACCAGCATCTTAGATAATGAGCAATCAGGATCACAATGATTTGGAACTATATGAGTTACCTATGGAGGTAAACATCTTCACTTCAATAGGATAGCTGCAGTTCAGGCAATCAAACAAAGGTTCCATATTGAATCCATTATTTGTAGTCTCATTCTTTGAAATGGTTGAAAAAGGGCACACATATCCCCAAATGTAATAAAACGCATAATGTTTGCCCAAGAACAGTATCCATAGCAACCAATAAGATGCTTGCTTTTAAACAGGTAAAAAGTAGATTCTACCTGCTGATTGGTTGCTATAGGTGATAACAAGTCTACCAAATGTTGCTCCTGATATTACATAACCCCTATAGTATTTAAGCCTCACAACTGCAGACACAGTAAGCTAAATTTTCAGTACAAGACAGTCATGTGCTTTTACATGTAAATGGGAGTAATAGTAGCATGGTTATTCCTACAGCTAGGATACAGATAGAAAAGTTCAGATAAAATCTAATTATTCTTTTTTTTTTCATGTTCTGGGAAGGTTATCTATATAATGTATCCTTTGTCAATCATACAGGCATGGCAGGGTCACTTAAAACTTGTCTAGACTATAACCCTGTGTTGAAACTTGACAGTGTTGAGCTAGATGATCTGAAAAGGTCACAATACAAAAATCCCCCTACAATATAACATTTAACTTTCCTCCCAGGCTATTGCTATAGCAATGCTGCTGTGCACACCACAAATTGTAGCTCAAATGTGTCTTCACTCCAAGTGCACTGGGTCATTTACTTTAACAATGTGAGCATGTTCTCATTATCATGTTCAACTTGATTACAGCAAGACCTAATATTAAAAAGCACTCTTGGAATGGGAGAAGGCATGAACGCATGATCAATTCCTAATAAACTCTGCAATGGGCTAATGTATGTCGAGTGATTTAGAAATACCAGATAAAAAATGTCCAGCAGACACACAAAATGTAGCCGTTAAAAGGCATGCAAAGGCAAAAGGGTGTATTCTTTCAAAGAGTTAACTGCAAGGAAACGATTTTATACATTTTCTATTTTTTTAAAAAGAAAATTGAAGAAGAAGAAATGGGCATATGACATTTAGAATACTCAGTCTATGATGACCTGGGCAGAAATTATTTTGATTGCTTCAGATTTGTTCCTCTAAAGGACAGAGCTGTCATGGAAATCAGTTGTGAGTGATATTCCTGGAGTAGTGATTGTTTGCCTGTTATGTGTATGGCTTGCTAGAAACTTACAGACTGTATTTTGCAATAGTCCAACGCAAGAGAAGAACAACATTATTAACCCATTTACTGCTAGTAATGAGTAGGACTTAGAAAATTGCACTTTGCACACAGTGGGTGTGGAGGTAAATGCATTTAGTTGAAGAAGCTTTAAAATTTCAATTAAGTTGGCCCTACACTTGAAGATCCACTTACAGTATTTGGTGAGGTTGCCTAGTGAGTAGATATTTCCTCAACATGCCTACCTTGAGGGCCAAATGATTGGATCACAACAACAGGATGAATTGATTCAGTCCTAGCTCTTATAGGATTTGTGGATAATTTTTGGCCAGATATCCGTCTGGGTAGTCCATTGGAGGGTCAATAAGCTGCTGTTGCCAACTTTTATCGCTCAATGTATGGCCACCTCAGTGAAGTTGTACACTTCTGCACCAGTTCAACATATATAAGCTTCTGATCCATCAAACTATTGCTTGAAAACCCAAATGAAGACACAAAGCTGCAACAACTTTTTATGTACCATCATGCCTATGTATGCTAATGTGTGCATTCTAGTCAACCTTACCAGTTATTAGATGATGCAATGAGATAATGTTTGTGCCACTGACACCATCTAGATGACTGAACCTGCATCAGTGCTGAGTAGAAAATAACAAATAATACTTTCATAACATATAGCTGTGGTACAAGGAAACACTTCATTTGGACTTAATATGCTTTAATTAAATATCCCTTTTGTAAACTAAGCCGTGATCAAGCTAGTGCTGTATATTTAAAGCGCTCTACCAACCATATATCAATAGAAAACATAGAGAAAGTAACTTTGATTTCAAATAACCATGAGTTCCTAGTCATTGCTTCTGCCCTCTACCCACCTGCAATAGCATTTGTATTGGGGAATTACCAAATCTTCTTGACTATAGGGAGAATTAAGAGAGATCTCAGGTATGGCTACTTGGCGTCTTCCTTTTAGGCTAGCTGTTATTTTTCTTTGTACTTCATTCTTAGTTGTTGAGAAAATAACTTCAGTTAAAAAGGGGTATATAGACTGATTCCATAATCCATTGCTCCATACATGATTGTGAGCGTTTATACACTTCCTCTACTTTGCTTTGGCATTCTAGAAAATTGCACGTTTGTCTGCTTGAGGTCACATCCCAAAGAAAAGGAAGAAAATTGTGATTGTACACAACAATGGAAAATGAACCAAACATTATTCCAAGTTAATTATGCCTAACTTCTTTTTTGTCTGTATTATCTATTTAAAAACATCATTATTGCTGCAGCTTTGCAACCATCTGCTATCTCTAGTCAGCTGTACATAGCACTCAGAAGGTTTTTCATTGTATAACATCCCAGCTTTCGGTTTTAAAAAAGACAAGGCTAAAAATGAGGAGCAGGCCACTCTGCTCAGCAGAATAGAACAATAATGTTTTTCACAAAGTCTTCTACTGTCCCTTGTTATCATCATAACCAGTCTGAGCAACAGAGAGGCTATGGGTTGTGTTCAGTTATCATTTGGAAAAAGCATTTCTTTCAAAATGCAGCCTTTTTTAGTAGAACACAATGCAATAAATTGTAAAGGGATGGAGTTCAAAAATGTCATACAATGGAGAGTTAGAGTCTTAGGTCATTGGTCGGTAACTCATAAATCAGAATATGCAGTCTCATTCTTTATGTACTGTTTTCAATATGCAGTACAGGCATGGGATCAGTTATCTAGAAACCCATTATCCAGAAAGATCCAAATTACGGAAAGGCTGTCTCCCATAGACTCCATTTTATCCAAATAATCCAAATTTTTAAAAAAGGTTTTCCTTTTTCTCTGCAATAATAAAACAGTAACTTGTACTTGATCCAAACTAAGATATAAGTAATCCTTATTGGAAGCAAAACCAAGCAAGGTCCCGAGAATTCTGGATGACGGTAATCTGCAATGCCACACCAGTCAAAGCAAAGACCATTCCACACTAGGGATTAAGTGAGGTCAACATCTCGAAGCAGATTTCTCACAAATATTAATATGTTATTGATTTATGCAGAAGAAATTAAATCACAGAGAACATAACCTTGAAAAAAATACAAAGTATCTAAGGCAAATCTGTTTCCTGTCTTTCACAAGGCGAAAAATTTCACTCATGGCTATCTGTGAGCCACATTCAAATGTAAAAGAAGAACAGCTCAACAATGCAAAACGTTGATGGGGATGCAAAAATGAGCTGTGATTGGCTATTGGTAACACCTTTGTGGACTGGCAGCCTATAAGAGGCTCTTTTTGGCAGTACACATGATTTTTATGCAACTGAAACTTGCCTTTAAGCCAGGAATTCAAAAGTAAGAACTTGCTTTGAGGCTACTAGGCGCAACATCCAATGGGTTGTAAGTAACATGCTGCTCACGAGCCAACAGTTGGGGCTCACTGATCTAAGGACTCTTACACAAAAAGGCTTTTTTGGATGGATTTCTCCACTTAAGGAGAACACAGGAAAAAATGCAACTGAAACATGGGCTGCAAAGTTCATGTGTAAGAGCCCTAAGCATCCATTAGAGTGTCAAACAAGTAATTTAAAGCCTTTTTTGTAAAATTTGTTTTTAAAAAAATTGTAAAATGAGCAAATAAATGCAACCAGAAAGCAGTTCAGTTTTCTAATTGTTAAACTGTAGAACCAAAAAATTTAATACAATTTGCAGATTGTGTTAAAATACCACTGTCTACATCATACTAAAGTCAATTTAAAAAGGAACTGCCCCTTTAAGTGAGACTGATTAGTAGATTCCTAGGGGTATTTCAACCACGAGGAAGTCTGATTACATGTTCTATTCAGAAACACATAATTCGCATTCAGCAAGTAAAGTTGATTTGACTTATTGCTACAGATATACTGTACCATGACCTGGATGAATGAAAATCTTCACAAACATTCGTATTCAAAAATCAGCTATAGTTTTGTACGTAATTCTGCACCTTTAGAGATATTAATCTGTGTAATCATGACAATTGTTTGGTACCCTTTTCCATTAATCTTTCTCATTCAGATTGTGTTAGACTATTTTGGAGCTAACTGCATCTCTGCGTTCTGGTCCACCAATAGCCTGTAATGTGGATAATGCAACATTTTAAAAAGAAAATGAAGCAAACAGAACAATTTTGGGGATTTTACTTTGCCTGTTTACTCTGATTAATCAAGACAGAAGGGAATCAACATACAGAGGCAGTTAAATGTATAAATATGTCTATGTCTTCTTTGTGCTTCAGTTTTTCATTGGCAGGTTTAAATCAATTTTTGTCCTTAACTTTGTCCAAAGAATGGATTAGTTGTAACCATGTGGCCACAGTGAACTGTAAATTAACACTTTCTGCCAATGTAAATGCAAATTCTTCTAAATGCCACTTTGGTGTATTCCCATTACAGTTGTGAAGACCCATTAAAAACAGAATTAAGGAGTATAAGGGTGACATTAGAAATCTGTAATGACCGCACGCTAGTGATACACCAGTACAGACATTTTCATAAGTTTAAGCACAACCAATCATAGCTGTGGTGTCTGATTCTGCAAACCAATACCCAAAAAGAGGAGGGTACTTTACCAGATTACTTCTACAGAAGGAGGCAATTTGAATTAAAATATTTAAAAGTCTAGCCCTGATAATAAAGAATGACATGTAAAAGATAAGTTGTAGGAAATATTTTTAAATATTGCCTCAGTAACACTAATAGAACATTGTATTTTTTGCAGGTATGGATTAACCAGCCAGAGTGAAAAAAACTTGTATCCATAAGGGTAAGATATAACGAAGCAGTTTTACGTTACATTCCATTCTTACGTACAATATATTGTTCGAGATATTTTTGCTATAAGTTTCCTACTTCTACCTGTAGAAGCTTATTTAAAACCTGGGGAGTTCCAGAGCCTCAAGAACTTTAGAATGGACATCGCTTGGGGATTCAGGCTCTGTATTACTGGAGATGAGCAGTGACTCCTCCCTTGAACTGAGAGAAGCTACGGACTCTGGGTAGGTGAAGGTATGATTTTTGTGGCTTTGGTTTAAAAGGCTATTTGGACTGTGAAATATAGAGGCAAGAGACATTGGAGCTGTGTAGTAGGGATTAAGAACATTGCTATGCACCTCCTTGCATTCCCTGCAAATTATTTAATCTGCAGCAGGGGTAGGCAAAAGTGCTAAGTCTATGGTGTTGTTATGTGCAAATTTGCACTCATAAATAAGCACAAAAATTGCATCTGGCATTGGCAGATGAAATAGCTCCCGCCGCGTAATGCTTCTATCTCAATCTACAGCCATGGTGAACATGGCTCACTACCCACTTTTGCATGAGAAATTTTTGCCTGGGGAAAAAAAGCCTGCAGATATGACTATTTTGTTATAGAAGGGTGGAGCTGGTAGAGGACACCCCAGCAATTAAGCCCATTAAAACGAAGATTACATATAATACCATATTCCATAATGGAGTGTAGCTACACAATGATTAATAGTTCTTATTTCTAATAAGTTCCACGACAATGCTACTCTGCCATGTCACGAGCTAACCTAGCTTTATCCCAAATTACATTACCATTAAATATAGAGTTAACATAAGGGCTGACTTCATATCTGGACAAAATAAACATAAAAAATGCTGCAATAAAAGTAGATTTGAGGTCCCTTAGCAACAAGAGTTAAACAGAGCAATCAACTGCCTGCAAAGCGTTCCTTGCAGCCGCTTGTCCTTTTAGCCTGATTCTACTCAGCACCCATTTAACTCCCTATTTTTCCCCTTCAGTAAGCTTTGCATAAAACTAGCCCCCCAACCCACAGGAGTGTATATAAAACCCTTGTAGAACGACAAGGAATGATTAGATGTAGGTGGGAGATGTCTGTTTAAAAAAAAAAAAAAACTAAATTGTAACAAGAAAAAAAAATGACATTTTCAAATTTAAATGTTACAGTTTTTATAAAGCTTCAGTCAATTTATTTTATTTATTCTAATGAAGAGCATTACAACTGCTTTACTGCACTGAAGCAAGCATCGATCACATCATTAATCACACCTTGTGAATAGTCACAAATCAAATTCTACCAGCAAGCACTGAATCAGGGGCAATGAAGCTTAAAACTCCTTCACAATTTATGATCTCTCCAATTGCATCTTTTCAACCATTAAATTGCAAGATACCATAAATTTTTATCTTCTTCACTTCAGTCACATTATTGATTCTGCCTTGTGAAATATAGAAGAGCTGTAAATCTGAGCGATTGAATTAATTTTTAAGCCTTGACTTCAGAACAGGAACCCAACACACTGGTAGGGTTGTTAATTCACACTAAAGAACAAATGGTAGAAACATTAAAACTTAAATAGACAACAGGGACTTAAAAGAGCCATAGTTCTGTCAGCCCCAGTCCTCATCAACCTTGAAGGCATGTTTCCATAATACTTCTGAATCTAGAGGAAACACAATGGCAATAAACATGAGTCGAAAATAAACCACAAATGCTTTGAACAGGGATTCATTTTATAAAACTGTGAAATGTGTTATAGTCAGCAAATGACAGGAAAAAGTAACACAGTGGCAGAGGGATAAATATCATGGGAGCAAACAACGGGGGCAGGGTCATAGCGAGAGATTGTCATACTAAACTAGTAAGATTTAACTCTGTTCTTTTGTGTACCAGAGACACAATAATTACTGTTCAACTATTATTTATAACCTTTGTCAAAGAATCTTAGGCCTATGGCACAAGTGGCATTTTGGCCAACATTATTCACCCCGGCAGGTGGTAAGGACAGGGTTGACTTGTGCCCCACCAGCACCAAGGTTCAGAGTGCAGCAAAGACCCAGATGGGTAAATTACCCATCACATGAGCTATATGCCTTAAGGCCAACAAGGACATGCAGCCTACAACCTACAATCCACACACACCTTAAATCAGGGGTTCCCAACCTTTTTCATCCGTGAGCAACATTCAGATGTTAAAAGAGTTGGGGAGCAACACATGCATGAAACAAGTTCCTGGGTGGTGCCAAAAAAGGGCTGTGATTGGCAATACATGTGGACTGGCAGCCTACAGAAGGCTCTGTTTTACAGTACATCTGGTTTTTATGCAACTAAAACTTGCCTCAAGCCAGGAATTTAAAAATAAGCATCTGCTTTGAGGCCACTGAGAGCAACATCCAAGGAGCTGGGGAGCAACCTGTTGCTCACGAGCTACTGGTTGGGGATCACTGCCTTAAATAGTGGTGCAGATCACCCTACATGATAGCCATACATAATATATTGCAACAAAGGATACTAAAGGAGCCACTCCACTCTGCATAACATGCAAAAAGGGAGCTTACTCTTACTTATTTTTGTGACCATCGTTGCAGCAATATTCTTTTTTGGGGGGGGGTATTTTGTGCTTTAGATCTTCTGGGCAATGGCTCAAATTAGGACTCATTTTTAACAGTATGTACACCCAGGCATATGCACCCAAAATGCATATGGCCCCCTTAATACACTCTGTCCTGTTATTCCCTTTCTCCCCATTACACATCTTTCAACTTGGTAAATCTGCCCTGGCAAGGTGTTTCATGCAATACTGACAGGCAGTTAGTACTGAGCTCCCTTTGCACACTACTTGCAGGCCAGCTAAGATCATGTTGATTTAATAAGAGTTTAACATATAAGAATTAGTAAGAAATGTATATATTAATATTGAACTATGGGGTGTAGACTATGAAGTTGTTATAGTCAAATTCGTAATGTGATAATTATATCTATATCATGTAACAGAATATTTTCAGTAAATATTTTACCATGTTTTCAAGCAATTTTTATAACAAAAAAACACATTTTACTGTACAACAAAGGACATTCAACCTGAGGGCAATGGGCAAAGGACAGAAACCACACACTTCCCATTGTCAATAAATGGAAGCGATCAGCTGCAATTAAGGGCATACTGATCACTGCAATTTTTCCTGAGAAAATAGTGACGATCAATACACCTTGTGTGATACTGCCCTTAGAAAATAAGAAGTGAAAAGAGGTGGTTATTTATGAGATGAGAAAAAATATAAAAATGGATCCCATCTCTATATAATTTTCTGTTCTGTTAAAAATATAGCCATAATCACACATATTCAAACCTGAGTTATAATTATTTTTTTCATAGACATCTAGAATGTAAGTTACAGAAGCTTAAGCTTTGCGCATACCTGTAAAGGGCTATCTGGAACCATATCAAACTCAGGAATTCTCTCTGCCCAAAGTGTGAATCTTATTGTATCAGGATCAATATAATAATCAAAATGTACTATTCGACGGAAACTTAATGGTTCTCATTTCTTTGTTCCACCATCTACTAAACTCCAGGTGGTAATCAATAAAAGCTGCAACAAACCAGTGTTGAAAGATAACATATTTTAATGAAATCACAATCCTCTAAATATCCATTAGGATTACATTTTAGCTGGATCTATTTGTTTATTTTTTACCCACAAAGGTGAAAGTATTGGACCACTTATACTTTTATCTAAGGTCAGATATTCTACTCCAGCGATATAACGTTTATAGTAAAAATATAGTTTTGTTACTCATTTTTAGATTTGTTTTGGAAAATTATGAGTAGGTAGATCAAATGCATAAAGTGATTTTTCAGCACAGTTATTGTCTGCGCACCTTTGCAAGCTGTATTTGAGCCTTCAATTCTGAGTGCTACTGCTGGGTAGGTTTAGATCAGCTAACTGTAGAAACCATATGACACAGGATTTAAATGGAAGTCTTCAAATATTTAACCTTCAAGCCATTCCTTCCACAAGGTTGAAAAATGGAGAAGTACTGAGGTTTAGGGAGGATGTTTTCCTCGTGTGGCAACTTCAGGCAAATTCTAAGCATTCTAAGTGTCATCCCACCGGCGATTTAGATTCTATCCGGCGGGAAGGCAGTTCGAGGAGATTAGTTGCCCGAAGAAGAGGCGATTTGTCGCCGGGCAACTAAATCTCCCTGATTTTAAACGTTGATACCTTAAATAAATGGGGTAACTGCATCAAAATGCATGTGTGCCGCTCTCTACTGTAACATCACTGAGTGCACAGTTAGCCGACATGTCTGCTTTGCAGAGCTAGGGGCACAAAATAGTTTGTTTTACAGACTCCCTTGATAATAGTTTGGCTGTAAGAATATGAAGATGTTTTGTAGATCTATGCTGCTATCACTTTAACTAATGTTAGCTAAATATAAATATGCTATACTTACGGACTCTATCCAAGGTCTTGTGTGTTGACATAAAGAATTCCAGCTCTTGATACTGTTGCTGAAGTTGCTGCCCAGAGATGACTGATTTCAAAGAGCAGGGAGACAATGATATTAGAGGGAGGCAAGGATATTCACTCATTGCTGGCTAAGGTCAGAAGCTGCATAAGTGAGAGAGACAGAGAACCAACCACACTTTCTACAGAAACAGCTCCCTTTAATAGCATCCACATTTGAATCAGTATCCTCAAGAGTAAGAAGCAACACAAAGTAAAAACTGCAAAAGGTAACTAATAGTGATGGGCGAATTTGGGGCGTTTCGATTCACCAAAAAATTTGCAAAATTTCCTGCGAAATTCACGAAACTGCAAATAAATCGTAATACGGCGCCGGCGTCTTGTTTCTGACGCCGACGTCCATTTTTTGGACTCCAGCGCACATTTGCTGCTGAAAATCCATCACTAGTCCATCACTAGTAACACTAGTAACAAATGTTGCAGAACATAATAATAGTTCCTGTAACAACTATCTATGCACTCAGGGTATACTAGAGAAAGACAAAATCTGCAAAATTATTATTTTATTATTAATAACATGTATTTATATAGCGCCAACATATTGCGAGGCACTGTAAATTAGAAATGATGTTGATTTTTTTTAGTCAAATTCCCATATATGTTCATTCAGAATCCAATAATATTTTTTTGAATAATAAAAAAGCTGATGAATCACGCAGTTACCAGGGTGAAGCAGTTATCCTTTTCAGCTCATGTGGTTTAACCAAGCAAATGTCAAGGTCAGCTTTAATGGACACTGTTATGTGAGCAAGCTAAGTAAAAGTGACTTGGATTCATTTTACAAGCATTATCTGTAATACCATGCCATTTATGGTGCTGATAAATTACTTTAACATAAATACTGAAAGAGTAATTTATCATATTCTAGTTGATACATTAGCACAGGTGTTTTTTTTTTTACTTTGGTATTTTACTACTTTCGCTGATAAAATAGCATTTAGCGCTACAGTATATACTATACACCTGGCAGTTTTATCAGAAGCAAATTACAAGCCATAAGGAAGCCACACAGACTCTGGCACCAGCTAACAACCGGTGGTATTATTGAGTGTGAGTTTATGAATCCAAAAAAATGAATCAACTCTTTTCATGTGATATTTACCAGTGGTCATGCTGCTTGCACTGAAATAGGCTAATGCAATAACTCTGCTCATTCAAGAAAGACATATTTTTGCTCAAAATTTAACTAAAAAAAAGTTATGTTGAAAGTTAAGGAATTAGTTCATCCTATAGATGTTGCACATCAAGTTGAACGTAATTAAACATAGTAGGGCTCATTGATGCTAAATAGCACAAATGCAGATGACCATAACCACCAATCAGCAACTGATCTATTATCAGTTAGAAAAGCAAAGATTTCATTGGTTGCTCTGCACAGCTACACTGGTGCAATTAAGCATCTATTTGAGTAATTAGCCCCAATATTAAGGGATCATATATCAAAGTCTAATTTTTTTCTGGTCAGACTTTTAAAGGGGAAAACCACCATTTTTTATAGGAATTTTTTTTTGGTGGTTTATTAAACCCCAATGTTGTTAAAAGTCTGAATAAAAAAGTACTCCAACTTAGATCTGCAGAGTTCATGTAGAAGTCAATGGCAGATGTCCCATTTATATGGGCTGTATTTCGTTCAATATTCTGAAGATTTTGTGAATTTCGCGCATCAAATCCAAAAAAGTCGGTGACAGATTCGAAAAAATTTGTATGATTCAGATTTTTTTCCAGCACAATAAATTTTCTAAAAATTTTATTTATAAATAGGGGAAAGTCAGTGCTGATTTAGTCTGTGTAGGTTTCAGAAAATAGTGAGATTTTGATAAATAACCCCATAAGTATTGAATATATCATTCCCATGAGACAAGCATCCAAACTTAAAACAGTATGGATAGGATACAGATTGCAAGCCAAAGGCATAAGTTGTAACCAGATATTACAAAATTTACCATGCTTTTCCCAGTTCCTGCATTTCCTTCTACAAAAACAGAATGATGCATGGCAAGTTATTCCTCCAACTGTGTGATCTAAAAAATAAAGAAAAGAAAAGGCGCTTGCATGACGTACATGACTGATCACCCCCTCCTTCTCCTGTCTGGTACTAACTAGTCCCAACCCTTGGGTTCCCTACCTGAAGTTGTTCCCGACAACCCATAACACATTTTTTTGCTGCTCTGCAAGGTCTTGGGGAATTGGTACAAGCAGGATTCTGGGCACAGTCAACCTTTTCCTGGTACAATCTGATTAAGATTAGTTAAGATTCATAATAGTTAAATATTTTGTCAGTTTTCTGACATAGTAACAGAGTAAACAGAGTAACAGAGTAAGGTAGGTTGAAAAAAGACACACGTCCATCAAGTTCAACCTTTTAACTTTTTTTTTAACCTGCCTAACTGCCAGTTGATCCAGAGGAAGGCAAAAAAAACTGAAGCCTCTCCAATTTGCCTCAGAGGGGGGAAAAAATCCTTCCTAACTCCAAAATGGCAATCGGACTAGTCCCTGGATCAACTTGTACTATGAGCTATCTCCCTTAACCCTGTACTCCCTCACTTGCTAAAAAACCATCCAACCCCTTCTTAAAGCTATCTAATGTATCAGGGAGAGTATTCCACATCTTCACAGCTCTCACTGGAAAAAAAAAAAAACCCTTCCGAATATTTAGGTGGAACCTCTTTTCTTCTAATCGGAATGGGTGACCTTGTGTCAACTGGAAAGAGCTACTGGCAAATAAAGCATTATTATATGATCCCCTTATATATTTTTATATATAGTTATCATATCACCCCTTATGCAGCGTGAACATCCCCAATTTGGCCAGTCTTTCCTCATAGCTAAGATTCCCTATACCTTTTACCAGCTTAGTTGCCCTTCTCTGAACCCTCTCTAATACAATAATGTCCTGTTTGAGCGCTGGAGACCAAACCCATACAACATATTCTAGATGGGGCCTTACAAGTGCTCTATACAGTGGAAGAATGACCCCCTCCTCCCTTGACTCTATGCCCCTTAATACAGCTCAAGACCTTATTTTCCCTTGAAGCTGCTGACTGGCATTGCTTGCTACAGCCAAGTTTATTATCTACAAGGACTCCAAGGTCCTTTTCCATAATAGATTTGCCTAGTGCAGTCCCATTGAGGGTATAAGTGGTTTGAATATTTTTACATCCCAGGTGCATGACTTTACATTTATCAACATTGAATCTGACCTGCAGGAATTCAGTGATTTTCAGCTCTCCCAACATTATAGTGGGAGGTGGGTTTGAAATAATGACTGTCACAGTAATTGCATAAGACTAAATGGATCTTCTTTAAGCTTGACACAAATGGATAACATTATAGAGGTCCAGAACTGAAATTAGCATGTCATAGTATTTATGATGTTTCTTCTTACATTACATTTAAATAAATCTTCATATATTACATTTAGATATCAATCCCTCCAACCTAGCCTGCTCTTCGGAAAAGTATAGCAATATTTAATATCTACCTAACATATAACTAGTAAGATGCGTGAATTGTTTTTTTATAGTCTCAGGTATTAACCAGATGTTGAATGCTACAGGCTTCAAACAACAGTGATCATTATAGTCTGCAGCCTGCACATTTAGCATTTCCAATAAACTAAGCAGAAAGCCATTATTCCCACCTTCAGAATGAAGTTCTCCTCTGGCTGCAGGTGGAGCTCAGAAATGGACGGGGGAACCATCTGTTCCAATGTCACGTCTCTTCCTTGGAACTTCCAGAATAGGAAACAAGTCATTGATGAGCCCCAGAAATATTGCCACATCATAGGTTACTATCTTAGGAAGATTAAAGTCCCTTAGGGCCCTCATCAAAACCTAAAAAGGAGGAACAATGCCATAATTATATATAATAATAACAAACCGTAAAAGCATAAAATTAGCAAACATTATGAGAAAGTCGTACTGAAACAATTAAAACCCATATGGCTTGTTAAAATCAATCTGTTTCCTTCTCACGCTGGATTTTATTACAGTTAGTTTTTGTTGTGAACAGAAAAGTATTGGAACAATTAAAAGGAAAATAGCACCAAATTATTAGGCTGATTTAATGTCAAATTACATTTGGTTTTATTGCTGTTTGTGGTGGTGGGGGGCTGGCATATACATTTTTATTGATGAAATGCTCATTAGGTATACAGAGCTGTTACCTTATATCAGCAACAGATTCCTTTTATTTACAGATGATATAAATAGCTGATCAAATTGCCACAACTGGTATATATATTTTTTTTATTTGCAAATACAATTTTGATGTTTGCAGACAGAACCCCCCACCTAACCGAAATACACTAAATATTGCAGGACTGGATTAAAAAAAAATATAAAAACACATCTGTCAAAACATGACAGATTGCACCTGTTTTTGCACTTTGCATATTCCCCTGCACTTGATAAATTATCCTTTATTTTTATCCTTTATTTTTCCTAGTTATTACAGGACCTGCCATTCATTGTTAATGTAAGTAACTCCTTTCTTATTTTACCCCCTGCAATGATTTAACTTTACATTCCATCCTGCCCTGCCATCATTTACATTTTCATCGCTCCCTCTCTGGTTTGTTTGTGCAAGTGTAATCCAGACATTTACTGATAGGGTCAAATCTACGTATAGTCATTCTTCTTACAAACTACCATACTTGCTTATTTAACAGATGTATCCGTTCACTTTAGCAAATGTTAATAATTATGTTAAATGTTAATAATGCACATGATTCTGTGTAAGAAGCAATCAAGGCATACAGCTTATGAGCAGATACAGGTGAGAAGCAGGGCCACGTCAGACTGTATATTGTACTGAAGAAGAGCATGTCCATCATATCAAGCAAGAATTATACATTGTTAAAGGAATGCCTTGTTATTACAAATGTACAATGTTTAAATAGTACAATATGTAGCACACATCTTAATGAATTTATAATTAGCCGTGTAACATATAGTGGCTAATTTATTGCTGTCCCAAACAGCAATAAAAGTTACAGAAGCCTCTGAGGAAGTTGGGTCACCAACGAAACGCGTTAGGCAAAGCAGAGCTGTTTTAGCGCTGCTATTTGAAGGAAAGTTGGGTTTACTGCACTCGGAGGAGAACGGGTTTCTTTGGAGCCGGCTAAGAAAGGGAGACCCCGGGATTTCTTGGATAAACTTTTTGTTATTGTGTCCCAAACACATGTCCAATAACTGCTTTCAGGGGCAATTCCAGGACTGCTGCCCCACTAACCCACCTGTCTGTACCTCTTTTGTGCTCAGGGCAGGCTGAGAGGGGGCTACATCAATTGTGCTCAGCTACTTTATTGCCCTCAGACCCAGTCATAATGGTCCTTTATTTATTTATTAAAACACAATTTCTTAACCTTTGCCTCAGGGGTCCCAAATTAAATTGTGGAATCACACATGCACCCAAAAAATGGTTTAAAAGTGATTATGTACCTCAATATAAATTCTCGTTTATATTGTAGAAAGTAATTTTAAATTATCATGGACCCCCACAAATAAGTTATAATTTGTATATAATATACAGTGGCAAACTCCATGGGGGTGCCAACTATTAGGCTTTCACTCAAACAATATGGCCAGGGGCGTAACTACTGAGGAAGCAGACCCTGCAGCTGCAGGGGGGCCCAGGAGGAATAGGGGCCCCATGAGGCCCTAATTCATATAGAAGTTAAATAAATATTTGGTAAAACAGGTCAACCTCTAGACATTTTGGGTGCCTGAAAAATAATTTGCTGTGGGGCCCAGTAATATCTAGGAACGCCACTGAATATGGCCTTTGTTTTATTCAGCTTACATACCATGTTTATGGGACAGGTTATATGGAAATTATACACACATCAGTTTATGCAGCCCACAGGCAGGTAGTGGACTGTACAAATCCCTTGGAGTGCCACATCCAGCCAATGAACATCCAGTTGGACAAACCTAAACAAAGTCAAATTATCCTCCACTCACACTTTTCCTTTTTTTTTAACAAACCCCATCCAGGTACATATCCTGTCAATATAAAACAAATGATCTAATGTTGCCCTCCCATTCCCTTTGAAACATCATGTCTGCATTTCATACAATCAGTGGCGGAACTACCGGGGGAGCAGGGGGTGCGAGCGGGCCGGGGCCCGCACCCCCTCAGGGCCCCCCGGCAGTCTGTGCGCCACTAACAAATGCAGCCAAATGCGGCCGTACGGAGGGGGGCGGGGCCCGGCTGCAGGCCCGGATTTGTGGGAAGGCCACCTAGGCCCGGGCCTAGGGTGGCAGGATTTTAGGGGGGCGGCATGCTGCCCAACCACACCCACATTGGTTCAAAAACACTGGGGATGCGCAGGAGATACAATCTCCATGAAAATTTGCATGAATAAAGGGTAGGGTACAGGGGGGACAAACGGCAGTGGGCCTAGGGGCGCCCGCTATGTAAATCCGGCCCTGCCCGGCTGCGTGTCACGCACCAGGGCCCGCCCTCCTCTAGGATCGCTACTGCATACAATTAAAGATGGCAGATATATTTTTCAACAATCATTTTATTGAAGGTTTACAAATACCAATAGAAATGTTTTGTATTACAATTCAAGATTAACAGAAAAAATTAAGAAATCTCTCAGATCTCTGAGGTCAGGAGATCTCTGAGGCAGCACAGAGACCATCATAAAATGGGGGCTCAAGGTATGAGATGTAAAAGGGCAATATTTACTTAAATATATATTCCAGATTGGTGAGATTTTTTAATATTCCACTTAATATGATAGAAAACTTAATATACAAGAACCCCCATTTTAAATCCCCTTATTTTAAGTTTCCCCTCATTTTACATTGTTGTTTTGTGGTCCCACATATATACAGGTATGGGATCCGTTATCCGGAAAGGCTGTCTCCCATAGACTACATTATAATCAATTAATCCAAATTTGTAAGAATGATTTCCTTTTTCTCTATAATAATAAAACAATACCTTGTACTTGATCCCAACTAAGATATAATTAATCCTTATTGGAAGCAAAACCAGCCTATTGGGTTTATTTAATATTTAAATAATTTTCCAGTAGATTTAAGGTATGAAGATCCAAATTATGGAAAGATCCTTTATGGGAAAACCCCAGGTCCCGAGGATTTTGGATAAAGGGTCCCATTCCTGTATTATGCATAATACATGTCCCTGATTTTACATTTTCCTGGATTTTACACCATTTTTTTCTGGTTCACTGAAAAACTTAAAATGGGGATTCTACTGTGATATAAACTGTTGCTTAAGTATTCATTTTGGGGATATAGTTTTCCTTTAAGCACATTCCTTCTATATTTAAAAGTGTATAATCCACTGGCACATTCTTGTTTTTCACACAATATATCACGTCTATCTTTGACAAATGCAGTTTAAATCCAGTTGTGTTTTATTCTAATTATTATTTTACATATAACAAAAAGTGCTTGCCTTTGGGATAACCCCCTGATAGGAAGACTTGGTCTTCATTTGCTCCACTGCCAGGGAGACAGGTTCTTATTCCCCAAAACATCTAAAATATCTAAAAAATTCTCATTCGACAAATAAGTCTAATTTTGCAACAGCGCTGTAACCCATGGTAGCCAGTCAGAGTTTTGCTTTCATTGGCTAACTTGTTCTAGACCAGGAGTCCCTAAACTTTCTTACCCATGAGCCACAATCAAATGTAACAAGCATGAGACTGGTTTGTGGGGGTTGCCAAATAATAGCTGTGATTGGCTATATAGTAGCTACATAAATGTTGGTGCTTAAAAGCAACTTGAAAGAATAACGTTTCTGCAACTTCCTTCTGAAGCAGATGATCTCATTAAAGACAAACATAACAGTACATTTACTGTGCCGCCGAGCATGGTGCAGCAATTAAACCAGTAAAACAGAACACTGATGTAGTAAAGCCCATTGTAGCGTTGTCTTTTGCTGGACCTGTCAGTTCAGAATAGTTTAAAAATATGACGACATTTGCAGGCTGCCAAGAAAAAAATGGAGGCATTTGCAGAGTGCCAGGTCTGCCCTCTTTCTGTGTGACACAATAACCATTGATAATCCTTGATATTTAAAACTTAAAGGACAAATATTATCTCATCCCAACATGCAACGTTCAGATTTCTTACCATGTAGCATCTGTTGTTGGTTTGGGATTAGCAGCTGCAAAATATTTCAGCTAAACCTTTGCTATACTGAACAGTAACAGTTGATATAAACCTAGGATATATAGTGAATAAAGTACCCCCTCTTGTAAATATATATATATATATACAGACATATATATATATATATATATACACATACTGAACTTTATCAGTAATGCTCTTTCCATAGTACTGCTTGTTTCCCTGATGCTCCTAAACAACTTTAATAATAGCTTCATATCTTTTTTTAAGATATACATATATATATATATATAAAGTAATGAAGAAGCTCGAACTCACTGGACTTATCAAATCAAAAAAGGTGTTTATTTGGATCAAAAATCAACTAACGTTTCGGCTCGCACTCAAGCCTTTCTCAAAGTGAATATACAAACACTCACCAACCTTTTAAACACAAAAGTGGCGGGAAACTGTAAGTAGTGACGTCACAATGGCGTGTGTAGAGAATTTACATTAAACAATAGGGTAAACAAGTCAAAGAAAACAAAGGCAAAGTATAGGGTAATTGCTCTGTATCAAATAACCTTCTGAGCAATCAGTTTGGCGACCACATCTTGAGCATCAATTGTGCATATTGTCATGATCTTCTGACGATCACCGGGGGTGTGCTCCCCAAGCAGCCTGTTTATAAGGCCATTCAGCTGGGCTATCTGCAAAATAATGATGTTCACAAGACATGTTGAACGGTGACTTAAGGAGAGAAGGTACTAATTTAGAATTAGAATGTAAAGGGGGTTAAACCAATATATATTTTTTTTTATTTAAAGAAATTATTTTCCAAACAGAATGTTTTCTTTATGCTCGTATTACTTCTGGGGTTTGTATTAAAGGAGGCCCATTTATTTTTTAAACTTCAATTTTTTTTTCTAAAGACCATTGATCAAATATACATTTAAAAAATACATTTAAATACATTTAAAAAAAAATTGATTGTGTTAAACTGCAGAAAAATAAACTTGATTGCAATGAAAATCACATTGTTCCATTCATGTTCACATATATATGACTGTTTAAAAAAAAAAAGTAAAAAGTAATATCTGTTGAATGTTGAAAGTACACCTCCCATTCAATTCTATAGACACTTGTTATATTTTAGTTGCTGAATTCTTTCAGATTTTCAAAATATGCAGGTGAAAAAACTTTCGTGAATGACTTCAGGACAACAAGATACCTCCCACTGATGCAAATGAAACCAGAATAAGGACTCGCTCCTGTTTTAATGCAGAGACTATTGAATTGCTGACCATGGAAGGCCCTTTCTTTGCCACTGCAAATGTATGAATAATGTAGCAGTCAAAAGAAAGAAATTGGGCACTGCAAAGAAACCCACAAACAAGTGAAAAGGGCTAGATGCTTTAAAAATACACTAATTTGCTCAAAGCAGCTATTTACAATGGAAATGATGGCCATATTCAAGGGAAAGCCATCAGCAGAGCAACTTTACTATGCTTCTTGATTCTTTATTCAATGCAAACAGGAGCAGAAGCAGCTGGACATACTTATGAAATATGGCACTGCGGGGCAGCACTTTCCTATAAATGTCCCAGCCCTTCATGTGCCACACAGCTGCCTCCATCAAATTACAATATTTGTATGGATAGCGCCGTACAGAGTCACCTCTCTTTCTGCTAAAACTTTACTTTTCCTGCAGGTCACAAAATGAACAGTCATTCAAAAAAACAATTGCAGTGTTTTTCTTTTAGTACACTATTAGACAGTATTAGACACACGCCAATTAGTGCAGGTAATCTAGTACAGCAGCTTCATCACTAGTCTAGTTAAGACTATCCTAAACTTAAGTCATCGATAATTTATTTGTTGAATTTCATTGGTTAAACTGAGTTTAATAAAATTTCTCCTGTATTGGATATGCTTTACCAAAAAGGGAACACCTTGGTTTAGTGGACAGTAAATCTTTCCTTTACAATTAGTTTGCTCAATTTGAACCTCCTCGTTAGTAGGGGGATCAGTGGCTGCTGTGCAGGATCTTCTGGGACAAAAAGAAGCCAACACAAAGAAACAGGCAAATTAAAGTCCTTCTGATCCACTATGTGAAAACATACTCCCACAAAATGCTGCACAGCAGCACATCATTTATTTAAATCAAGAGGGCTTCTAGTTTCAGCTTTGTGCTCATTTGGCAGTCACTTGAGTATAGCTTTGTCCAATTTGGTCACCTGGGTGGTGGGACAAATTGAGCTGATTTCATTGGTTCCTTGACCAGCTCACACAGGGACCTATGCAGACTAATTAGAAAAGAACTCCAGTCAGAGTCCAATACAGCCCTCACTTTGTGGGTTTATTCAGCCAGCAAGGTCAATATCTTACCAAGCACAAACAGATAAAGATAGGATAGGCCATAATGTTGCCTTGTACGTGGTCCCATAGGCTGACATCTTTGTCAGGACTGACAAGCCAACAGACAATATCAGCTTTAGCCTCAGTTACAATGTTAAATTGTAGCAAATTGTCTGGGATCCCTTCCCATTGATGCACAGGTTGAAAAAAGTCAACACGTGCCTGACCCTAACCTGTCCTCTCCCAACCCAACCTTCTGGTCGTGACCTGTCCATGTAACACCACTTTCCATTCTATTAAAAGGAAAAGGCCCACAAGTATGTCACACAGGAGGTACAATTATACCCAAAAATGTCTCCTTCACATTTTAGGTGATTGCATCCACATTTACGTTTCATGAGGGACTCTGGTTGATAATTATACTTATCAATAGATTTATTCACTGTTCAGTGGACCTGTCACCCAGACATAAAAAGCTGTATATTAGAAGTCCTTTTCAAATTAAACATGAAATCCAAATTAAAGCATTCATAGCTGGTGTAAACATTTAAAATTTTCAACTGTCAATCACATATTACCTGCCCCTCTTCTATGCCTTAGGCATAGAGGTGGGGCAAGCAATTACTTTCACTTTCCATTCAGCACTTCCTAGATGTCACTGCTCTCCACCCATTCACCCAGTTCTCTTTACCATTTAATTGTGTAGCCAGGGCATGGGGATGGACATTAGGTTCCCCATTCTGGTGCTCAAAAAAGATTTTGAGATGATACAAGGCTCGTCTTAATAACAGTGTCCACAAAATGGCTCCTGCCTGCTTGCTATAATTATGAATTCCCAAACTGATGGAAACAAGATTCAAATAATTTATACAGTGTAATTAAAGTTAATTTTGCTTGACTAGCGAGTCCCCTTTAATATGTCTGTTACTTACAATGGCAATAAAGTAGCTAGCATAGAAGGTTTTAATTTCCATACAACCCTGAAACAAGAACTGGTTGTAGTCGATGAGGGGAAAAATCCAGATAGCAAGGTGCCATGTATATGAGTTTTGTTCAGGAGCTAAGCTTAAGAGACTGCTGTGTCACATGAATTATCAAGAGCAAATACAACTTTGCTCCATTTATAGATTAATTATGTATAATATATTCTTTCCAATAAGGGCGAGGAGTGCAACAATTAAAACTGAGAAATACATATTCCCTTCAATTTGATTTGAAAATAAACAGAGAAATTACATATATTTTAATGGGAAACCGTTGAGCTATTCATAACAGTTGTTAACCCATGTGGGGATAAGTTCTCTAAACCATGGGGTTTTTTGCTTTAATAAAACATAGCTATAATATAATTGAACTATGTTAATAATAAAGTTTGTGGCAAGTGTTTCTTTCACTGAGAACCTAGCACACCTTATTGAATCAAGCTCTCCGTAGAGACATTTAGGTTAATTCAAGCCATTTAATCAGTTAGTTAAAGTAATTACAATACAATCAGCTATATTTGTGCCTCTCACATCCGTGTGTGACTCAGAACTGTAGCACTTACAAATGAATCAGTAGATGGCATTAACAGACAAATAAAAACACATCAGCTCTTTGTTCTCAGCAAAACTGTCTGTGTATTTGTTCCTTGTCACTGCACAGATCAACTTTCTGTAGTCTATACCTGATTATCTTCCAGTGTTTCAATTCATCTGATTTTAATAATGCCATTCCTGTGGGTTGCTTTTCATAGGAGAACTCCATTATGCTCCAAGTATGGTTTATCTTCCACAACACCTGAAACATGGCTCGTATTTCGATTTGTTCCATAAAACATTAAGGGGGTGATTTATCAAGGTTCGTATGAAAATTTTTACAATGATTAAAAAAATTCCACAAATTCGAATTATATTTTCAAAGGTTGCAATGTTTGATATTTATTAAGCACAAAAAACTTGAAACACTTGATTGTAAAAATACAGCATCTAAAAGTTGGTGAGTTTAAGTAGAAGTCAATTTAAATTTTTTCAGCTTTTTTGTAAACTTGCAAATTAAGCTTATAAACACAAATTTGAGGTATTTGATTTTTTTTACAACTGTATTCATTTTTACATTCACATGTTTTCCTTAAATAAGCAAACATTCAAGTTTTTTTATATTGTGAGTTTTTGTGAAGTAGAAAAAAACCTCACAAATATTTGATAAATAAACCCATATATACTGTATATGTACATATTGAATACTGGATAGAACCCCTTTGTATTAATGTGTTCGTTTTTTCTCCATAAGTCCTGTGTGTGCTAGCTTCTTTTGAGCCATTGTAAATACTAATACATAGCTCTGCACCCAGGCACCTGATACCAGTGTACGTGCTGTGCCGGCATTTCCAGTTCTACTGTATATATATATATATATATATATATATATATATATATATATATATATATATATATATATATATATATATATATATATATATATATATATTGAATAAAGTACCCCCTCTTGTAAAATATAAGGATATTATAAGTTACCGAGGAGTTTCATGACCATATAAAAACACGAGGCCGAAGGCCGAGTGTTTTTATACAGGTCATGGAACTCCGAGGTAACTTCTAATATCCTCATATTTTGCAACTAGGGGTACTTTATTTATTATAATATACAAAGTTCAGTGAGTCATGTGACAGAAATGACATCATTAATCACCGTTTATAACTGATGACATCAGAACTCCCTTTTTACAAGGATATAATTTACAAGATATTCATAGCTTTTGTGAAGTAGAAAAAAACCTCACAAATTTTTGATAAATAAACCCATATATACTGTATATGTACATATTGAATACTGGATAGAACCCCTTTGTATTAATGTGTTTGTTTTTTCTCCATAAGTCCTGTGTGTGCTAGCTTCTTTTGAGCCATTGTAAATACTAATACATAGCTCTGCACCCAGGCACCTGATACCAGTATACGTGCTGTGCCGGCATTTCCAGTTCTACTGTATATATATATATATATATATATATATATATATATATATATATATATATATATATATATATATATATATATATATATATATATATATATATATATATATATATATATATATATTGAATAAAGTACCCCCTCTTGTAAAATATAAGGATATTATAAGTTACCGAGGAGTTTCATGACCATATAAAAACACGAGGCCGAAGGCCGAGTGTTTTTATACAGGTCATGGAACTCCAAGGTAACTTCTAATATCCTCATATTTTGCAACTAGGGGTACTTTATTTATTATAATATACAAAGTTCAGTGAGTCATGTGACAGAAATGACATCATTACTCACTGTTTATAACTGATGACATCAGAACTCACTTTTTATAAGGATATAATTTACAAGATATTCATAGCTTTTGTGTATTTTTTATATATATATATATTGCGACTACTGTATGGTTTTATATTAATATATATACCCCATATTGTAAAATAAAGGGATATTATAAGTCCCCGAGGAGTTCCATGAGCATATAAAAGCACGAGGCCGGGTGTTTTTATAAAATCTCCAAATTGCTCACCGGACCTCTCCCATTGGGGCAAATTAACTTACCTCTGAAGTTGCGCCACCATTGACTTTGCCGCACTTCGCCAGGCGTAGATTCGCCAGGGCTGCGCAAATTCACGAAGATCCTAAGTTGAGCACAATTTACCGATCATTTGCGAAGTTGCGCTAGCGATGTTACGATAAGCGGTTCGAAGTTACGCTAGCGATTGGAAATTTGCATACAGCGTGCAGTTAAAGTACAATGGCCGTATATGCAGCAGAAAACACATTACACTACACAAGGCCAGGGAACCTTAATAAATGTATTCTAATGCCCTACACATGTACCCACAGTATAGTTAAGTGCCATATATTATCAAATGTAGTGGGGAAGGAGGGTACCCTAAAAAGAAATTTAGATGTTTTTCAGCCTATCACCCTATAAAAAGTAAATGACGCCAGCGTTTTTTTGGACCATCCCTATCTACTCGATTGCACTTTGCCTGGTCTTGGGTGGTGAAGTAAAGTCTGGCACAAGAGGTAACGTTCACGATTTAAACTTGTTTATGAATAATAATAAACACGTTGCAAAATGAAGAACAATTTTACCATAGTTTATCATATAATAAGGATACTTCGTCTTTGCATAGTTCTTCTTATACCAGTGGAACCTGTTGCATTGCTGTCACTAGGGATGTAGCGAACGTCGGAAAAAAAGTTGACCGTCGTTGACCTTGTAGGCATTGTTTGCCCAGTTTTTTTGGCCGCAGCCACTGAAGCACAGAGGCCAGAAAAAATATGCCATATAAATGCTGAAAATAGTCATTTTTTTGGTCGCAGCCACTGAAGCACAGTTGCCAGAAAAATTATGCCATATAAATGCTGAAAATATAAATTTTTTTGGTTGCAGCCACTGAAGCACAGAGGCCAGAAAAATTATGCCATATAAATGCAGAAAATATGCATTTTTTTGGTTGCAGCCACTGAAGCACAGAGGCCAGAAAAATTATGCCATATAAATGCAGAAAATATGCATTTTTTTGGATGCAGCCACTGAAGCACAGTTGCCAGAAAAAATATGCCATATAAATGCTGAAAATAGTCATTTTTTGCCATACGTTGACCTTGTAGACATTGTTTGCCCAGTTTTTTTGGTTGCAGCCACTGAAGCACAGAGGCCAGAAAAAATTAAACCAGTAGGGTTTGCACCCTAGTTTGTAACGGTGGCGGAGGGAGGAGGAGGACGCTAAAGGACAGCTGTGTGTGGAGTCATGAGGCTTGAAGAGAAGGACAGCTGCATAGAAGTCAGAACAAGTCTTCCGGCGTGCAGTAACCCTCCGAGATCCACCCCTCATTCATTTTAATAAAGGTCAGGTAATCGACACTTTTGTGACCTAGGCGAGTTCTCTTCTCAGTTACAATCCCTCCTGCTGCACTGAAGGTCCTTTCTGAGAGCACACTTGAGGCTGGGCAAGACAAGAGGTTCATGGCAAATTGTGACAGCTCTGGCCACAGATCAAGCCTGCGCACCCAGTAGTCCAGGGGTTCATCGCTCCTCAGAGTGTCGATATCTGCAGTTAATGCCAGGTAGTCCGCTACCTGCCGGTCGAGGCGTTCTTTGAGGGTGGATCCAGAAGGGTTGTGGCGCTGCCTTGGACAGAAAAACATTTGCATGTCTGACGTTACAGACTGGCCAAAGGGCTTTGTCCTTGCAGGTGTGCTCGTGGCAGGATTACTGGCACCTCTGCCCCTGGAATGTTGATGAGTTCCTGAAGTGACATCACCCTTAAAAGCATTGTACAACATGTTTTGCAGGCTGGTTTGTAAATGCCGCATCTTTTCGGACTTGTGGTATGTTGGTAACATTTCTGACACTTTATGCTTGTACCGAGGGTCTAGTAGCGTTGCGACCCAGTACAGGTCCTTCTCCTTAAGCCTCTTGATACGGGGGTCCTTCAACAGGCATGACAGCATGAAAGACCCCATTCTCACAAGGTTGGATGCAGAGCTATCCATCTCCGCTTCTTCATTATCAAGGACTGCATCATCCACGGTCTCCTCCCCCCAGCCACGTACAAGACCAGGGGTCCCCAAAAGGTCACCACTAGCCCCCTGGGAAGCCTGCTCCTGTTGGTCCTCCTCCTCCTCCTCCACAAAGCCACCTTCCTCCTCTGACTCCACTTCTGGCACCTCTCCCTGCGTTGCAGCAGGTGCCTGGGTTCGTTCTGGTGATTCCGACCAGAAATCGTGCGCTTCCAGCTCCTCGTCACGCTGGTCTACAGCCTCATCTGTCACTCGTCGCACGGCACGCTCCAGGAAGAAAGCGAAGGGTATTAGGTCGCTGATGGTGCCTTCGGTGCGACTGACCATATTTGTCACCTCTTCAAAAGGTCGCATGAGCCTGCAGGCATCGCGCATAAGCACCCAGTAACGGGGGAAAAAAATCCCCAGCTGTGCAGATCCAGTCCTACCACCCAGTTCAAAAAGGTACTCGTTGACGGCCCTTTGTTGTTGCAGCAGACGTTCCAACATAAGGAGCGTTGAATTCCAGCGAGTCTGGCTGTCAGAAATCAAACGCCTGACTGGCATGTTGTAGCGCTGCTGAATGTCAGCAAGGCGTGCCATGGCTGTGTAGGAACGTCTGAAATGGGCCGACACCTTTCTGGACTGGGTGAGAACGTCCTGGAATCCTGGGTACTTGGAGACAAAACGTTGGACTATTAAATTTAACACATGTGCCATGCAGGGCACATGTGTTAAATTGCCTAGTCTCAACGCTGCCAACAGATTGCTTCCATTGTCACACACCACTTTTCCGATCTGCAGTTGGTGTGGGGTCAGCCACCGATCGGCCTGTGACTGCAGAGATGACAGGAGTACAGATCCGGTATGGTTTTTGCTTTCCAGGCACGTCATCCCCAAGACAGCGTGACAACGGCGTACCTGGCACGTCGAATAGCCTAGGGGGAGCTGGGGGTGCACAGGTGTGGAGGAGGAGAAGGAGGACCCAGCAGCAGAGTAAGAAGAAGAAGAAGACGAGGTAGAGAGCGATGGAGGAGTAGAGGTGGTGGCAGAACCGCGTGCAATCCGTGGCGGTGACACCAACTCCACTGTTGTTGTTGAGCTACCCATTCCCTGCTTCCCAGCCATTACCAAGTTCACCCAGTGGGCAGTGTAGGTGACATACCTGCCCTGACCATGCTTGGAGGACCATGCGTCAGTAGTCATATGGACCTTTGGCCCAACACTAAGTGACAGAGATGCGGTAACTTGGCTCTGCACATGTTGGTACAGGTGTGGTATTCCCTTTTTAGAAAAAAAATTGCGGCTGGGTACCTTCCACTGCGGTGTCCCAATTGCTACAAATTTGCGGAAGGCCTCAGAGTCCACCAGCTGGTATGGTAAAAGCTGGCGGGCTAAGAGTGCAGACAAGCCAGCTGTCAGACGCCGGGCAAGGGGGTGACAGTCAGACATTGGCTTCTTACGCTCAAACATGGCCTTCACAGAAACTTGGCTGGTGGCAGATGACTGGGAATGGGAACAGGTGGTCAAGGTGGAAGGCGGAGTGGAGGGTGGTTCAGACGGGTCAAGGAGAGCAGAGGTAGAGCAGTAAGATGCTGGACCAGAAGGAGTGTGGCTTTTAGTTTGCCTGTTGCCTTTGAGGTGTTGCTCCCAAAGTGCTTTGTGCTTGCCGCTCATGTGCCTTCGCATAGAAGTTGTACCTATGTGGCTGTTGGGCTTACCAAGGCTCAGTTTCTGACTGCACTCATTGCAAATTACAATGCTTTTGTCAGAGGCACACACATTAAAAAAATCCCACACTGCTGACTTTTTGGAAGTGTGCGATCTGGCGGTAACAGTAGAAGTTGGCGGAGTTGGCGGTATTGGCGGCAATGGCAGGTGCGTTGGCCGGCTGAACACAGGTGCCGATACATGTTGTTGCCCTGCTGATCCCTGCGGGCTGTCCTCCCTGCTTCTTCTAAGTCTTATTCTCCTACTGCCTCTCTGACTCTCCGTCTCTCCATCTGAACTACCCTCCTCTTGCTCTCTTCTACTAGGCACCCACAAAACATCAATCTCCTCATCATCATTCTCCTCAGATGCATCAATTTCTTCTGACACATCACAGAAGGAAGCAGCAGCGGGGACCTCCTCCTCATCACTCATTATGTCCATCTCTATCGTGTTCTCTGCCAGAATTAAATCTGGTGTAAGGTCCTCATCTCCTTCATCTTCTTCTGGCAATAATGGTTGCGCATTACTCAGTTCAAGAAACTCATTGGAAAATAACTCCTCTGACCCCAGTGAAGAAGGGGCACCGGTGGTGGAGGAAGTGTTACGTGGGGTGGCCATAGCAGTGGAGGATGAGCAGGATGTTGTGGTAAAGTTAGAAACGGTAGAGGATGGGGTGTGCTGTGTAAGCCAGTCAACTACCTCTTCAGCATTTTGGGAGTTCAGGGTCATTGGCTTTTTAAAACTGGGCAATTTGCTAGGGCCACAGGATTGCATAGCAGCACGGCCCCTAGCACGGCCTCTGCGTGGCGGCCTGCCTTTGCCTGGCATTATTTTTAAAAAAACAACAACAACAACAAAAACTCAGTTGGTTTTTCTGGAAACGATAATACACACAGCTAGATGGCGGGTTGAAGAAAACACTGTGCAAATAATGCCTACAAAGTCAACGTATACACTACTACAGCGGTGGATACGGATTACGTAAAATATATGAATGCTGCTTGAAAAAAGTAACTCAAGTGGTTTTTTCTAGAGACGATAATATTATCAATATTTAGACAAAATGTGAACAAGGTCACACAGCTCGATGGCGGGTTGAAGAAAACAGTGTGCAAATAATGCCTACAAGGTCAACGTATACACTACTACAGCGGTGGATACGGATTACGTAAAATATATGAATGCTGCTTGAAAAAAAGTAACTCAAGTGGTTTTTCTAGAGACGATAATATTATCAATATTTAGACAAAATGTGAACAAGCTCACACAGCTCGATGGCGGGTTGAAGAAAACAGTGTGCAAATAATGCCTACAAGGTCAACGTATACACTACTACAGCGGTGGATACGGATTACGTAAAATATATGAATGCTGCTTGAAAAAAGTAACTCAAGTGGTTTTTCTAGAGACGATAATATTATCAATATTTAGACAAAATGTGAACAAGCTCACACAGCTCGATGGCGGGTTGAAGAAAACACTGTGCAAATAATGCCTACAAGGCCAACGTATACACTACTACAGCGGTGGATACGGATTACGTAAAATATATGAATGCTGCTTGAAAAAAGTGACTCCGGTGTTTTTTCTGGAGACGGTAATATTATGGATATTTAGACAGAATGGGAACAAGGTCACACAGCTCGATGGCGGGTTGAAGAAAACAGTGTGCAAATAATGCCTACAAGGCCAACGTATACACTACTACAGCGGTGGATACGGATTACGTAAAATATATGAATGCTGCTTGAAAAAAGTGACTCCGGTGTTTTTTCTGGAGACGGTAATATTATGGATATTTAGACAGAATGGGAACAAGGTCACACAGCTCGATGGCGGGTTGAAGAAAACAGTGTGCAAATAATGCCTACAAGGTCAACGTATACACTACTACAGCGGTGGATACGGATTACGTAAAATATATGAATGCTGCTTGAAAAAAAGTAACTCAAGTGGTTTTTCTAGAGACGATAATATTATCAATATTTAGACAAAATGTGAACAAGGTCACACAGCTCGATGGCGGGTTGAAGAAAACAGTGTGCAAATAATGCCTACAAGGTCAACGTATACACTACTACAGCGGTGGATACGGATTACGTAAAATATATGAATGCTGCTTGAAAAAAAGTAACTCAAGTGGTTTTTCTAGAGACGATAATATTATCAATATTTAGACAAAATGTGAACAAGCTCACACAGCTCGATGGCGGGTTGAAGAAAACACTGTGCAAATAATGCCTACAAGGCCAACGTATACACTACTACAGCGGTGGATACGGATTACGTAAAATATATGAATGCTGCTTGAAAAAAGTGACTCCGGTGTTTTTTCTGGAGACGGTAATATTATGGATATTTAGACAGAATGGGAACAAGGTCACACAGCTCGATGGCGGGTTGAAGAAAACAGTGTGCAAATAATGCCTACAAGGCCAACGTATACACTACTACAGCGGTGGATACGGATTACGTAAAATATATGAATGCTGCTTGAAAAAAGTGACTCCGGTGTTTTTTCTGGAGACGGTAATATTATGGATATTTAGACAGAATGGGAACAAGGTCACACAGCTCGATGGCGGGTTGAAGAAAACAGTGTGCAAATAATGCCTACAAGGCCAACGTATACACTACTACAGCGGTGGATACGGATTACGTAAAATATATGAATGCTGCTTGAAAAAAGTGACTCCGGTGTTTTTTCTGGAGACGGTAATATTATGGATATTTAGACAGAATGGGAACAAGGTCACACAGCTCGATGGCGGGTTGAAGAAAACAGTGTGCAAATAATGCCTACAAGGCCAACGTATACACTACTACAGCGGTGGATACGGATTACGTAAAATATATTATGGCTGCTTGAAAAAAGTGACTCCGGTGTTTTTTCTGGAGACGGTAATATTATGGATATTTAGACAGAATGTGAACAAGGTCACACAGCTCGATGGCGGGTTGAAGAAAACAGTGTGCAAATAATGCCTACAGGGCAAATAATGCCTAAAAGGTCAACTTATACACTACTACAGCGGTAGTAAAATAAAAAAAGTAAAATAAAAAAAAAATGAATATTAAAAAAAAAAATTAAAAGTTGGTGCTGCTGAACTACTAGGAGCAGCAGATTAGCACACCAGTCCCACTCCCCAACACTGCTAGACTAATAGCACTGGGCTCTTATAGTAGTAGTAGTAGTAGTAGTAGTAAAACAACAAAAAAATAAATAAAAGCAGTCCTTACAAGGACTACTGTTATTGCAGCAGTCAGCAGATGAGATCAGAAGCAGGACAGCTGCCCACTGCAGCTACATACAGAGCACTGCAGTAGAAGGTAGATTACTAGCCAGCAAAGCTACCTAAGCTTAAATGTCCCTCAAACCCCTGCAGACTTCTGTCCCTCCAATAACAGAGCAGTATCAAAACGATTACTAGCCAGCAAACTTTCAACTGTCCCTGAAATCACTAACAGGCAGCAGCTCTCTCCCTACACTATCTCTTCAGCACACACAGGCAGAGTGAAAAAACGCTGCAGGGCTTCGGTTTTTATAGGGAAGGGGAGTGGTCCAGGGGAGAGCTTCCTGATTGGCTGCCATGTACCTGCTGGTCTGGGGTGAGAGGGCAAAAAAAAGCGCCAACAATGGCGAACCCAAAATGGCGAACGTCGCGCGACGTTCGCAAACTTCCGGCGAGCGCGAACACCTGATGTTCGCGCGAACAAGTTCGCCGGCGAACAGTTCGCGACATCTCTAGCTGTCACTAAAGTAGATATCAAAATTATCATAAAACCTATAACAGCATCACTCCTATGAATCCCAAATAAATAATACAGATATCAATGCAGATTGACCATCTTGTCTATGTTTAAGTAAGCAAGCAACATGGCAGTTCTTGCAAAAAAAAAGATGCAAATACATAGAGAATAATTTTTAGTGCAATAGTAAAATTCCTCATTGCCTATATAACAAGAAATACATATAGGATATATACCCTTACACTTAAGCCATGTAGAATTTGAGATGCATTCATTAGATGGATATTCTTATGGATATTCTTGTGTGGATAGAGCTTTGCTTGTTTCTTTAATTTTATCTTTGAGATCTGTACTCGAAAAGCTACAAACAATTATCAAGTAATTAACCACTCATAGCAGAAGGGTTATATAAGTGGATTCCTTCACGTAATTGTTAAGTGCCACTTCTTTAAACCATTCAGTGGAGTGACTAGATAACAGGCAGGAGAGAGAATGGTATGATGAGTCTATATCAAAAGCAGATAAAGACCCGGCACGGATGCAATGCCTTTCTGTATCACTTATAATGTTATTCACTGTTTTATCTCAATTTTTGTCAACAGTCTCATCTACATACTGTCAAAACATTACTACAATGACAGCTAAGCAGTGCTAAACCCTCCACTTTTCTCACCAGTCCATTGTTTCTATGTAAGAGTTCTTATACCCTTCTTCTCTTACCTTCTTACTGTACATATGGGTATTCTCCCAACATCGTATTTGTCCCCTGCGTTGAATACTTTACTAGTTTACAAAAACATCCCACAGAATTAGTAATATGGCTCCCTCATGGAATGAATGATATCACTGGTGAATACACAACTTCTTGTTGGTATTGTCACAAGGTACTTGTGTCTACACATGCTCCTTGCACTTCCGATTATTTGTGCCAAGCATCAATGCGCCCACCCAGTTTGTTCTGATGAATCACTCTCGAGGGTTTCTATTGATGCTGGAGAACCTTAGAACTACCACCACCCTAAACATGGCGGTGATTCCAGGATTCTCATAGCAGGCTGGGTGTATAGGTACAACAGATTAATAACCTTTAGTCAAACAGCTGTCAGTTTAGCATACCTGACAGGTATGACTGCACTATATCTTTTTTTGTGCAAAGGCAGAACTGTGGCTGGCTACCCTCGTCTTACTGTACTTCTGGGATAGAACTCTTATGACACCCACCTCAACTCAACTGTAACACGTAACACAGACATGGAGTAGAAACTAGGAGTAGGCAGCAGAGGCAGGTGCCTAGGAAGTGAACAAAGCATTTCAAGTATGATGTAGAGAGTGATATTCTGAGACAATTTGCAATTGGCTTTTATTTTTTCTTATTTGCCATTTTAAAGTTATTTAGCTTTTTATTCAGCAGTTTTCAGTTTGCGATTTCAGCAGTCTGGTTGCTGGGGTCCAAATTACCATAGCAAAAACGCACTGATTTGACCAAGAGACTGGAATATGAATAGGAGAGGCCTGGATAGAAAGACAAGGAATAAAATGTAGCAATAACAATAAATGTATAGCCTTACAGAGAATTTGCTTCTATAAGGGGTCAGTAGCCCCATTTGAAAACTGGTAACAGTCAGTATAAGAAAGCAAATAATTAAAAAACTATAAAAAAGCAAAAATTGAGGCAAAGATAAAAGTTGCTTAGCATGAGCCATTCTATAACATACTAAAAGTTATCTGAAGGTGAGCAGCCCCTTTAATGGCAATGGGGAGAGATCCACAGCAATCTTCAGCATTGTAACTCCACTTTTACAGCATTGACCAGGTTAATAGTTTACTTTGGAAAATCTTCTCAGTTCCATATCCATTTGCTCAACATTTATCTGATTCCATGGAGTTTTCATCCAATCTTTAACACTTGACTACAAGGAAAGAGCAAACTGTAACCTTTTGTATCAATCAAGCAAATGCTATGTATAACGGAATATACACTCTAGGGGTACATTCGATTAAACTGTGCTTGTGCATCACTAGCAGCTTGAGCTAATCCTGTTTCACCTTCCTTATACATTTTTATTTCATTTGCTGCTATAAAACTGTCACTTGTAAGTGGTTAAGTTATATAAATCTCCAAAACCACCCCAAAAATCAGATTCTAATAGGTAACATGGTTTTTGTAAGACAAGATGCTTTGTAGTGGGTACAGAAGAGTATATTTGGGGGTACAGTCAATGCTCATTCATTTTTATGTGGTCTACAACATAAAAAGGGGATGAGCCGCCGCTGTACATAACAATGTAATTCCACATAAAACGAATGACTTTGCAACTAATGAAATGATGAACTGTAAATAGCCAGACTTATCAATGTCAGTGTGTAATTGACCATTTCATATTAATGCGCACTAATTTAGCAGAGATCCGGTTCCTATGTTGTTTATTAATTTGGATGTGATTAGATACAGGTTTACGCAGTAAATTCTTTACTGCAGGTCGTTGACTTCAAAATGACTTCCTTCTCTGGCTGTATGAAACGCAAAAGTATGTATGTTGCAGGGGGTAAATAGTTATTTTTGCTATCGCTGATACTTACAATTATACATTTTCCACTGTGCTAGAATAATTCATACATTACAATGCTATTGGTAAAAAAAGGATATCTACACTATCTGTCCTGTCTACTGTTTCATATCTTAGGAAATATTTACCTAATTAACACAGGGGAACCCTGGTGCTTCTGCTCAGCAGTGCCAAGCCAAGCATATTGGGTGCCCAAGACAAACAGGCTGCCCCTTTCCCTCAATATGCGCACGTGCCCATGAAAGAGGTATGGAGCGGATTGTGGGATGGCATATGTGTCGCTTTGGTTTTCATAAATCGCCAGAAGTTTCCTTGTGAGGCAACTTCAGGCTATTCTGAAAAACAAAGCAACGCCATGCCATCCCGCTGGCGATTTACATTCTTGCCAGTGGGAAGGCATTTCTGGGAGATTAGTCGCCCGATGTAGCGATTTATGGCTTGGCAACCAACCTCCCTGTGTGTCACCACCCTTATGAGAGAAGGAGGCTGAGGAAATATTCAGGCTAAGGCAAGGACAATCTTAGGAAGACAAAAGTGAACTAGGGTATTGTCATTACTCTTATAATGATAAATAGTATTGATAACTTTACAAAGTTATCCAATATCTCATTGTTAGGGTGACCACAACCTCCTTATAACAGCCTCAAGGATTACTATTGTGTTCACAACCCCCTTAGAAGATGTCAAAAGTGTGTCCTGAGAATCATGGGGTTGTGGTATCAGTGGGGTCACAGCCAGCTGAATAGGGCCTAAATGAAATTATATTAATGAAGTATTTCCTTGCAGAACAGTCACAGGTCACTGAGTTCAATTTCAGGGCCCCTTGAGTAGAATGCTGTCTGCATTAGACAAAGCTCTATGCAAGAGGGTTGAGGGAGGCACATAGTCCTTTCCCTTCCTCCCCCCTTTGTGTCCCCAAACTTGCATGTCCTTCAGACGCAGGATGTGATGGGGCCCTGTCCTTACAGCCTGCCTATGATTGGCCTTTACTATCTGACACTACAGTCTGCTTCTAGCATTGGTTTGAAAAAAAGCGCAGCATTCCACAAGACACGAGTGCAGCTTGGGAAAAGTGAATTACCCTAGTGTGTTTTACATTATGAACACATGGGGACACAGTGGCCAGTAAAAAGCGTGTTGGAAACAGTAGTAGGACTTATTCAAATGAATATATAGCAACAAAATACTACAGGGGTGCCATAGCCCTTAATAGTGTGGTTTTTCATCTTTGTCATCATAATGTTCAATTTATATAGCACCAGCAAGTTACACAGCACTTAACATTTTATATTACAATTTTTCAGTCACATTAGAGTTACCCAGTTCCCTATAGTTTCCGTGTGAAACATCTGTTTATTCTGCTTCAGCTAAGCTTTATTATCTCTTTCAATCTCATCCTTAGGTGTCTCCAAGCAGCAGTGTGGCAAATGTTAATGAACCTTCCAGACTAACAGTAATCTTTCCGTTTTTTTCTGTAGGACACTGGCTCTGAACCTGATCTCTCAAATCCCTACCATATAAAATGACTTTACAAAATTCTCTTCTTATTCACTGTTTTAAAAAGAAAACATGGTTAATTCTGATGACAGCATCAAAATAATTGGTCAGCCCAGAGGAAGATTTGAAATCTGAAATGTATTGAAAACTACCCAGCCCTAATTAGATATTCATAAATATAATAATAATAAATAAGAAAGTAGTTTACAAGGGGAGATTTTTTTGGCACTTTATGCTTAGAAAACATTTAGCAATAGTTCTCATATACAGTCCTTCCAACTCTACTGTTACCATAAAATAAAGTGACACAACTTGACAAACCATTGCCTGTTCTTTATAGCTTTATAGTGGGAATGAGGTAGGTCTAGTACACTGTTGTCTAACTTTATCCATATATCTGGCCAATTATGGACTATCCTGTATGTACAGGTAGTGATGGGCGAATAAATTTGGCAGACACAAATTTGCTGCGAATTTCCACAAGCGAATTCATTCGCGAAACTGCGGCGACAATTTGCCGGCGAAAAAACTGCTGCGTCAAAAAAACTTCATGCATTTGGACCAAAAAGCTGCGTGTATAAATATTGAATTTAAATATATTCAGCGCGTTTCGCCCGTCACTGTACAGGGACTACATCATAATAAAATGGAGACGTCATTCAAATACATTAGCGTAGTTCAATGTAGATAAATGTAGATGCCACAAGACAGCCTTGTTGGAAAGCCCTGATCTAAGATGTAACATAAGCTGTTTATATATTACAGTTTATGTTGCACAATACATGACTATAGATGATGTTCTTAAAGGGATCCTGTCATCGGAAAACATGTCACAAGTCACATGACCAGGGGCAGCTGGGAAATTGACAATATGTCTAGCCCCGTGTCAGATTTCAAAATTGAATATAAAAAAATCTGTTTGCTCTTTTGAGAAATGGATTTCAGTGCAGAATTCTGCTGGAGTAGCACTATTAACTGATTCATTTTGAAAAAAATTTTTTTCCCATGACAGTATCCCTTTAAGTGAGTTAACATCCCCAGCCCCTAGAGCCTTTTATTCAACTGGTCATAGATTTGTTAGTATTTTTTTTGTCAAAATCTATAATATTAATACCAGGATAACATAGGTTTTTTTTCCTGTTCTGGCAGGGTTTGTATATGTCTTGCCCAGACTGCAAAGAATTGGCCACATTTTTCTACAGGCTATTTATTCAGGTATTTTCTGTTATTTTTACAAAAAGCATCCACTCTAGAAAGCCTTGAAAAGGGGTGATTTATCTCTGCACCAAACTGGACATCCTCCTGACAGGCTCCTCTGTAGTTCATGCAAGATCACATTATGTACAACTCTACATTCTCTTTTCTTCCTGTTTTATGTCTCTGCACTGGCGCAAAGCAGGATCCGTGTGCTATTTGTATGGCCGGTATCTTTGCATTTTTAACACATTTATTTCTAAAGTAGATTTCTATTATTATAAAGAAATCTTTGGTAAACTGGAATATGCTTGTGTACAAAGTGTTAGGCCTTCTTGAAATGAAATTTATATCAGACTTGTTCATGTTATCTGTGCTGCGTAAGAAAACAGATTTCCTTCTACCATTCAAACACAATAATGTTACAAAACACTTTCATTTACCTTATCCAGGTGTTTGTAGGGCCCATCTGCATCAGAATTAGAAATAATTTCATTTTTAAATCGACATCGGAATTCATGCTGCTTCACCTAAAAGAAGAGAAAAGAAGTGACGGTTCAGACGCAGAATTCCAACTCCTTTTATCTGAAATTCATTAATATTGTGGCATCCTGTACATCTTTCGAATCTTTCCGCTTTTTTGGCACAAAACGAATTATATTAACATGGTGTAAAACTCGAAGGTAATGCAAACAGATCGGCAGAGGAATGTAAAAATCTGTTATTTGATCTGGCAAGTTAAGCACAGTGTTTGAGCTGGGAGAAGACACAATTGAAGATAAAAGAGACACAGGCCTTTTACTATGGCTCTCGCGAAGTGGGCTTTAAATGATCAGATTCATCCCAAGTACATTACCAAGAAACATTGAATTGTTATCTTTAGACACCGTTTTTTTTCTATTTACAATTTCTCAGTTCATTGAAGCATAGCTTCAGCTTGTTATCGGAACAAAAAAAGAAAAAATCACTTGCTTCGGAGTGGAGAACCGATCTCCCCTCTAAAAGGACACATTTTCTACTGATAACAGGCACTTCATTGGACTGTAAAGGAGAGACCTCGTGCTTCACAATGAATGCCGCCTTTTTAGTTTTTTCACCTCTCTGGTAATTCCTTTAATAAGGCGTTATTAAAGATGGCCCAAAAATAAGCCCACCAGAAATAGTCTGGCTCTGCCTGGCTTCCATTAGCAAACAAGTGACTTGAAAAGGTTACTGGGAATAGAACAGTAATGGACACATTTTCATTGTTTTCTCTACAGAAAGGAAAAATTCCTTCTATAGAAGTTGCAGAGGCTTGAAGACCATCATTGCTGGTTGTCACACTGACCCCTGAAATTTTACCATATCATAGAAAAGGTATTTCCAATCTGATGTTGACTTGACATTTCTACCACCTGAAGGCATTTTGGTTTAACAGTAGATGGAGGGCTACACTTAAATATACATGTGATATTTCCTGCTGTATTTATTACATCTAAAAATCAGAAATTAGCTTGAAAGGTGCTATGTCATGTTAACATAGCTCTGTTGCTGAAAACACAGGTCTGTGCCTGTGTTTAATTTACACAAGGGCTTTTAACAAAAGCACTTTTTATCATTCACACAGTTTACGCAAACAAATTAAAGTGAATTTGTCTAAAACCTGGATAGACGCGACCTTAGGAAGTTTGTATATTTAGAAACCTGCTTTTTCAAAGTGGCCCAACTACTATTAGTAAACTTAAGCCAAGAAAGGAAATACTTCACTCACAATCTTTTTGATATGTGCTGTCTTTTCATTCTGCATGAACACATTCCCTGTTATTCTTCACATATACTTAGGGGGTTATTTATTATGCTCCGAATATCCGAAATTTGAATAATTCGTGGTTTTCAGACATAAAAAAATGTATTTAAAGACTGATGGTCTTAAAAGTCCGAATCCAAAACCCCGGCATCTAAAAGCTCTCAAGGTCCTGTATAAGTCAATGGGTAGGGTCCTAGTGTCTGCGCTGATGTCCGTACCCATATCCGATGAGTTTGTGGTTTCTGCACAAAAAACCGAACAATTTCAGGGAAAGCTCCGAAGTTTGGCCAACCCGATTTTTTTAAGGCTTTTTTCTTAATAAATAAGGTCCATTCGGGCAGTCGGAGTTGATTTTTAAGTTAGAAATACTTTGAAAAATCGGACCTTGATAAATAACCCCCATTGTGTCACAGAACATTCTGGGAGAGATATTCCTTCCAATTACTATGCCACAATGGGTAATATCAGATTGGTAAACACATTGGGAAACAAATCAAACTTTTATATTTAAAACGATTTTCCTCAACTGGTAGAAAGTTTTTATCTTAGTTGGTTTTTACAGGTATTAAGGGGCACATTTATCAAGGGTCCAATTTCACATTGAAAAAATGTAGAAATTCAAATTCAAAAAGACCAACCGAAATTAAGTTGAAGGTTTTTTTTGGTCAAATAGGTCCGTTTTCAATCGAATAGGTCCATATTCTTTCGAATCGTATGAATCGAAGGAATAACGCATTCGATCGAATTCGAGTCAAAGTTTTTCCCAAAAAAAACTTAGATTTTTCAAAGTCCACCAATTGACTCCAAATAAGTTCTAGGAGGTCCTCTATAGGATAAAACAACAATTTGGCAGGTTTTAGATGGCGAATGGTCGAAGTCGAATTTTTAAAGATACAGTATATTTGAATTTTCATTTTTTTTCCAATTTGAATCGAATTTGGACTATTCCCTACTTGAAGTACACAAAAAATAGCTCAAATTCGAATTGTTTTCATTCTAAAATTCACCTCGACCTTTGACAAATCTGCCCCTAAGAGTTATACATCACATATTTTATATCAGTCTTTTTAATCAATACAAATAAGCAACCTAAACTAGATCTTGTAAACCATGCAATGGTTTGAAATATGGAAAGTCCATATGGAATATGGAACATGGAAAGTTTATTGGGTTGTAGCTCGGTGACCCAAGCCTATGAAATTGTGCCCCTGCCTACTCCCTTACATGCACAGTAAGTAGCATAAAGTTGATCATTGCACAAGATTCACCCGTTACCACAAATTGGTATTTTGGAAAGGGTTGAGCATTCCACCAAGGTATTGTTCAAGTGATCCCAACACTTTTTGCCAAGTATTATAGATACATTCTTCCATGAACCCAGCAGTGGTTCCTGTATGTAAAATCTGAATTAAAAATTCAGGAGAACCACACACTTTGAAACTCTGTGCTGAAATTAATTTTATTTGAAATATGCTACTGTATATAAGGAGTCCAATGCCATTGTTAAAATAAGTTCCTGTATTAGAGTAAAAGCAGGCATATGAAAAACCAAGCAAATGTGCTATGTAAGCATTGTGCTAATAATCCCCCCCCCCGCCTCTCACCCTGTTAGCGAGAATATGTGGCTCCTGCCCCCAATAACAAAGAATCTCTCATTAGCATAACAAGTTATTTTACTAATTGCCTCAAATTGCCCTCAATTGCAAGGGGCACAATCGTACTACTAAGTTAAGCCTTAGGTAAAGCCATTTCTCCAGAACAGAGGAAGAGCACTTTTGAGATTTTCCAATGTTTGATTTCTTAGAAATTTATAGACCTATGCTGAGCATGTAGCTTTGCACTGACCTTTGAAAGTGATTACTTGCTTTTCAATTCCGATCTCTCATGCAGTCTAAATGCCTTCCGCGAAAAAATGTTTTAGTATGGTAATATCATTTCAAAGGGAGAATTTGCAGGAAAGAGATTTCCTTTTTTTCCCCTTGTATAACTGAATTGTCTACATTCTTGGTTTTACTGTTGGATTCAGTAAGAAAAATACACAGTACATAGCTGCAAATTCACTAAGCGGCGAAAATTCTCCAGCGCTGGCTTTGCGCACATCGCAACACTTCACCAGGACAACGCTAATTCACGAAGATCCAAAGTTGCGCACAGGGTACTGGAGAAATTATGCCAGTGAAATTACGCTCAGCAGTTCGAAGTTACGCTAGCATTGGCTAATTAGCATACGGAGTGCAGTTCAAGTACAATGGCCGTATATGCTGCAGCAAATACATTACACTACACAAGGCCAGAGAACCTTAATTAAATTATATAGAGTTGTTATATTGCCCTACACATGTGCCCACAGTATAATTTAGGTGCCATATGTTAGCAAATGTAGGGGGGAAGGAAGGTACCCCCCAAAAAAATTACGATCTTTTTCAGTCTATCACCCTTTAAATAGGAAAAAACGCCAGCGTTTTTTGGGAGTTAGAAAAATGTTCAACTTTTTTTTGAGGAACTCCTATCTACACTTCACCTGGTCTGAGGTGGTGAAGGCAAGTCTGGCGATAGAGGTAATGTTCAGTAAAATCAAAAACGTAGTGAATTTGCGTAGTAACTCTCTTTTACCAGACCGAAAATTTGCCTGGCGTAAGAGTGCGAAATTGCGCCAGAGTCTATCTCCTTGGCGAAATTACTCCAGCGAAATTACGCCAGCTACTGTTAGTAAATCGGTGAAGTGACAAAATGACGTCACTCTGGCGAATTTTCGGCAGCGTTAGCCACTTCACCCTTTAGTAAATTTACCCCATAATATTTTCAGTTTTCCTGGGGGCACTTTAATTTTACATAAAGAATTGTTTTCACTCTAGAGGACTGTGGCAATCTCTAACTTCACGCTTTGAGAAATGTACCCCTAAGTTGACATTGTAAACATTGGTGGATATTTATCAAAAAGTGAAGTTAGAGATCGCCACAGTCTGCTACAGTGACATTCTGTCACTCTCCATTAATTTTTGTGGGATTTTTAAAAGCGTATTAATCAATAGGTGAAAATGAAAGTTCACCCTTTGATAAATAGCCTTTCAAAATGCCATAGAAATGAATGGGAATTTCACTCTAGAGGACTGTGGCGATCTCTAACTTCACTCTTTGATAAATACTGTTCAGGGGCAGATTTTTCAAGGGTCAAATTTCGAGGGTTAAAAAACTCTCGAATTCGACCCTCGAAGTAAAATCCTCGAATTCAAATATCGAATTAGAAGGATTTACCGCAAATCGATTCGAACGATTTTAATCGATTTTTATTCGACCACAAAAACCTTAGAAAAGGCTAACATTGAACCTCGGTAGGTTGAAAGTGGCGAAGTATGTAGTCGAAGTATTTTTCAAAGAGACAGTACTTTGATTATCGAATGGTCGAATGGTCAGCGATTTTTACTAATCGATTCGATTGAATTCGATCAAATTTGACCAATTCGATGGTCGAAAAAATACTTTGAAATTCGAATTTTTTTCTATTCGAATTAGTCCCTCGATCTTAGTAAATCTGTCCCTCAGTGTTATCAAGTAATGGATATTATGCCAATTACTGAGGTTTTGGTACAATCTGTACAGTAAGAACCTTTTGCACAGAGAAAAGAAGAGAAGATTTCATTTCTGCTCAATGCATAATTCAGTTCAAATTTTAGTCACTACAGCAAAGTTAAGGATTTTAATAACATTGTTCAAAATAAAATAGCTATAATTCCATTTTTATTGTGATACAGAAAAAGATTTGCGCTAGCACATACAAAAGACCCCGTTTATCTCAAGTCAGTTTTCTAGCCCTACAAAAACATCATTAAAGGGATACTGTCATGGGAAAAAATGTTTTTTCCAAAATGAATCAGTTAATAGTGCTGCTCCAGCAGAATTCTGCACTGAAATCCATTTCTCAAAAGAGCAAACAGTTTTTTTTATATTCAATTTTGAAATCTGACATGGGGCTAGACATATTGTCAGTTTCCCAGCTGCCCCAAGTCATGTGACTTGTGCTCTGATAAACTTCAATCACTCTTTACTGCTGTACTGCAAGTTGGAGTGATATCATCCCCTCCCTTTTCCCCCCCAGCAGCCAAACAAAAGAACAATGGGAAGGTAACCAGATAACAACTCCCTAACACAAGATAACAGCAGCCTGGTAGATCTAAGAACAACACTCAATAGTGAAAACCCATGTCTCACTGAGACACATTCAGTTACATTGAGTAGGAAAACAGCAGCCTGCCAGAAAGCATTTCTCTCCTAAAGTGCAGGCACAAGTCACATGACCAGGGGCAGCTGGGAAATTGACAATATGTCTAGCCCCGTGTCAGATTTCAAAATTGAATGTAATAAAATCGGTTTGCTCTTTTGAGAAACGGATTTCAGTGCAGAATTCTGCTGGAGCAGCACTATTAACAGATTCATTTTGAAAAAAAAATTATTTTCCCATGACAGTATCCCTTTAAGTGGCTGCAATTGTGAAGGTTTCTGAATTGTCCTAATGTCCTATTTTACATGTTTAGCCGCATATAGCTGAGCAATTATGTTGAGTTCCATCTAAAGAGTACATTGTTCCCAAATGTAAAACCAGGCCTAGCTAAGACACTGCACAAAATATCAATCCACTTCCTTTGTTATACCATAATAAACTTTGCTCTTCTTACATCTAGTAGATTTGGCCGGCAGGTGCTGCCCATAATCACACAGGAGTTCAGCTGGTGCTTTTAAATGCCTGAACTGTTCATCTGTGGATGGCTGATCACGAATTGCCATCAAATGACTCATTATTTCAAATAGTTCAGTATAGTTATCCCACTGAACTTTATTAGCCAGTCCTTTATCAGTAAGTTAAATAAACTCAACACTTTGTTGGTGCTAGTAATCAAATATGGATTTATTTAACTTTAAAAAGAATGATAATCAACCCACAAGTTAACCCAATCCTAGAAGTCTACTGTTACTGAGTGTAAATACAAATAGTGAAAAACAATATGGTATGATCTGTTGATAAGAGTAATCTTGTTAAAAAAAAAAAAAAAAAAGGTATGACGTTTGCTAAGGTCTTGTTACCCATAACAGCAAATCAGGATTTTGAAACAGCTGCTCAGAAAATACTACCTGCCAATAGGTTTTATGGTTTACTAGACCAGTAGCAAACTTTGCCCATGAGCCATTCCTAAATATAACAAACAAGGGAAAGTTGTGCTCACCACTATTTTTTAAAAACCATTAGGCGGGGGTGCAATGAGGCTGTGACCACAAAATACATATAGTCAAATACAAGAGTCCTCTGCACTCAACCCATTATCAATATATTTAAGACAGCGACATTTTGTGCATACTGCTACTAAAAATGCCTTACCCTTTAAACAAAACAGGGATTGTTTGTCCATATATTGCAATATATTTAAGCTGGCCAACTACGTCAAAGTCATCCCATATCTGGCCAGTCCTATGCTCAATTTTATCTGATTCATTAAGAATTCTATTGCTTCATTATACATTTTACAAAGGGACTAGGTATTACCTGCAACTTAACTTGCTGCTTTCAAAGTAAACCTCCATACTTGGCTGCCCTTTTATTAGACACCAGTGGGATCACCTGACTATAGCTGGGAAGGGTGGGAGCTACAACATGGAGCTGGTCACTGCTCCTGTATAAACTATAACAAACAAGGGAAAGTTGTGCTCACCACTATTTTTTAAAACCATTAGGCGGGGGTGCAATGAGGCTGTGACCAATAATATGTGACTAATAAAAGGGCAGCCAAGTATGGAGGTTTACTTTGAAAGCAGCAAGTTAAGTTGCAGGTAATACCTAGTCCCTTTGTAAAATGTATAATGAAGCAATAGAATTCTTAATGAATCAGATAAAATTGAGCATAGGACTGGCCAGATATGGGATGACTTTGACGTAGTTGGCCAGCTTAAATATATTGCAATATATGGACAAACAATCCCTGTTTTGTTTAAAGGGTAAGGCATTTTTTAGTAGCAGTATGCACAAAATGTCGCTGTCTTAAATATATTGATAATGGGTTGAGTGCAGAGGACTCTTGTATTTGACTATATGTATTTTGTGGTCACAGCCTCATTGCACCCCCGCCTAATGGTTTTAAAAAATAGTGGTGAGCACAACTTTCCCTTGTTTGTTATAGTTTATACAGGAGCAGTGACCAGCTCCATGTTGTAGCTCCCACCCTTCCCAGCTATAGTCAGGTGATCCCACTGGTGTCTAATAAAAGGGCAGCCAAGTATGGAGGTTTACTTTGAAAGCAGCAAGTTAAGTTGCAGGTAATACCTAGTCCCTTTGTAAAATGTATAATGAAGCAATAGAATTCTTAATGAATCAGATAAAATTGAGCATAGGACTGGCCAGATATGGGATGACTTTGACGTAGTTGGCCAGCTTAAATATATTGCAATATATGGACAAACAATCCCTGTTTTGTTTAAAGGGTAAGGCATTTTTTAGTAGCAGTATGCACAAAATGTCGCTGTCTTAAATATATTGATAATGGGTTGAGTGCAGAGGACTCTTGTATTTGACTATATGTATTTTGTGGTCACAGCCTCATTGCACCCCCGCCTAATGGTTTTAAAAAATAGTGGTGAGCACAACTTTCCCTTGTTTGTTATAGTTTATACAGGAGCAGTGACCAGCTCCATGTTGTAGCTCCCACCCTTCCCAGCTATAGTCAGGTGATCCCACTGGTGTCTAATAAAAGGGCAGCCAAGTATGGAGGTTTACTTTGAAAGCAGCAAGTTAAGTTGCAGGTAATACCTAGTCCCTTTGTAAAATGTATAATGAAGCAATAGAATTCTTAATGAATCAGATAAAATTGAGCATAGGACTGGCCAGATATGGGATGACTTTGACGTAGTTGGCCAGCTTAAATATATTGCAATATATGGACAAACAATCCCTGTTTTGTTTAAAGGGTAAGGCATTTTTAGTAGCAGTATGCACAAAATGTCGCTGTCTTAAATATATTGATAATGGGTTGAGTGCAGAGGACTCTTGTATTTGACTATATGTATTTTGTGGTCACAGCCTCATTGCACCCCCGCCTAATGGTTTTAAAAAATAGTGGTGAGCACAACTTTCCCTTGTTTGTTATAGTTTATACAGGAGCAGTGACCAGCTCCATGTTGTAGCTCCCACCCTTCCCAGCTATAGTCAGGTGATCCCACTGGTGTCTAATAAAAGGGCAGCCAAGTATGGAGGTTTACTTTGAAAGCAGCAAGTTAAGTTGCAGGTAATACCTAGTCCCTTTGTAAAATGTATAATGAAGCAATAGAATTCTTAATGAATCAGATAAAATTGAGCATAGGACTGGCCAGATATGGGATGACTTTGACGTAGTTGGCCAGCTTAAATATATTGCAATATATGGACAAACAATCCCTGTTTTGTTTAAAGGGTAAGGCATTTTTTAGTAGCAGTATGCACAAAATGTCGCTGTCTTAAATATATTGATAATGGGTTGAGTGCAGAGGACTCTTGTATTTGACTATATGTATTTTGTGGTCACAGCCTCATTGCACCCCCGCCTAATGGTTTTAAAAAATAGTGGTGAGCACAACTTTCCCTTGTTTGTTATAGTTTATACAGGAGCAGTGACCAGCTCCATGTTGTAGCTCCCACCCTTCCCAGCTATAGTCAGGTGATCCCACTGGTGTCTAATAAAAGGGCAGCCAAGTATGGAGGTTTACTTTGAAAGCAGCAAGTTAAGTTGCAGGTAATACCTAGTCCCTTTGTAAAATGTATAATGAAGCAATAGAATTCTTAATGAATCAGATAAAATTGAGCATAGGACTGGCCAGATATGGGATGACTTTGACGTAGTTGGCCAGCTTAAATATATTGCAATATATGGACAAACAATCCCTGTTTTGTTTAAAGGGTAAGGCATTTTTTAGTAGCAGTATGCACAAAATGTCGCTGTCTTAAATATATTGATAATGGGTTGAGTGCAGAGGACTCTTGTATTTGACCATTCCTAAATATAAGCAGCCATATGAAAGCATAATCATTTTCGTGTTTTAACCAACCCACAAATAGAGACTATTTTCATAGGGTTTTTAATTCCTAGTTTATCTACAGAGGTTTATAGATCTACAAATTCTGACGCTAACTAGAACTGTGTCAATTTGTTGTTTAATTCAAGTCAAATGTGTAGCAATATGATATGTTGCAACTGGCCACTAGAGGTCTCACTCTTTTGACTTGTCTGAGGGTTAGCTGAGGGTTAGCTGGAGGAGACTTGTTGGTAGTTAAAGACCATGTGTGCAGCAGCAAATGGTTTCTCTTGGGATCAGCTAATAAAATCTATACTACTAGATCCTGAGCGTGTTCCTCCTTCATAATAACACGATCCATCCTTTAATCTTGTTTTTTTTATTTACCACACTTAATTTAAACGTTGAATTGTTTTCTATGCTTAAGGTAGAACTTGACTTTCTTACTAGGAATGACATTTTCTATACACAACTACAGTGGAACTTTGGGGTCAATTCACCACTAATGTGTGGAGCAAATGAAATGACTTAATAACTGTTCAGAAGAGCAATCTTTATTTTCACTTCAGAAAGGGTAGATATGGGTAGATATGGTCTAAAGCTAGGATATATATATAACGCCTTGCTGGCTTTTTAAATTCAGCAGATTAGCAATAATATAGCGTGATTGTGGGACAATGTTACATCCTTCCTAGGAATGTTGTGTAAATGTTAAAGTGAACAGTACAGACTATGTGGTTGTCAAAGAAATATGAAGCCAATATTGTATGCCCCTAATATAACAACAAAAGAATGTGCACAACGCTGATCAATACTATGTCAAACAGCATATCTGATTATGAAAAATTAGGTGACATACATGAATCGTATAAATGGAATCTAGATAGTAATGTTGCACTGCAATAGCATTTCTGGAGAAAGCTTTAAAGTAGCAATTTAAATATTTAATGTAGATGTTATATGTATTCAGAAGCCCAATTGGTGTAAAATCTAATGCAATCATCCCTGATCTATTTAATGAAGACTTATAAGCCTTCTTCTGTTGCATAGGAGCTGACACTGCGAGGATCATCTACTGTACATCAACATAGATCATCCAGAAACATAAAATTCACCTGGCTGTCACATGGTTTAACAAATGTTCCCTAAACATCCAGCTCCACTTCTTGATTTCATTCATAAATGACAATTTAAATGGTTTCATGTCCACAAGAAGCCAACTATTAAATATCTTCTTTCTTTCCTACTTCTTTGTTTAGTGATTTATAAAAATTGATCTTGAAGAAAACAAAGGTGAATTTTTTGTTTGCATTTCTCTGGTCACAGTATTGTTATACCCCCCATTGTTACATAGAATGTAAATGCTGACACACATGGGCACCACGCGGGTATATAACAGCAAGGCAGAAGAAGCTCCTAAAGCTAATATTACTGTGGGGGGCTTGTCAGCAGAGATTATGCCAAATGAACTTGCAACAATGTCAACAAAGGCTCCTCCATTTGACCACTGCTGGACAGATACTGCTGTTTTATGGTAGAAAAACTAAAACTCCAGGTTCATTTGCAGGAATAAAGAACACAAAGCCACATTTACTCAGATAAGGTGAGAATCTCATTGGAGGAAACACTGGGAGAGCTAGGGAAATGTTTAACTGAGCAATACCGCCTTTACAACACAACCCTGGTCCTTGTTGGACTACCATTCCCAACAAGATGTAACACTTGGTAATATGTTATTCTGTCCACCAACAATAAAACAAAAGAGTTTGTTTTAGGAAAGGTCTATACCCCCTTTATAGGGAACATTTACCTTCCCTGAAACCCTCCAAAATATGCATTCTAAAGTCAAGAGTTCTTCAATGAGAATCATCCTTGCAAGCTTTACAGCTAATCTAGTTTAACCAAGTTATCAGTGGGTTACTATAGTGTTCACTTGTTCAGACCTAGAGGAAAATGTATTCAATGACTTCAAGACTTCAACAGAGGATGACCAGAGATAGGGACATTTTGACTGATCTCTGGAGGACTTGGATGAAAGTATTATCTTGCAGTGTTGCTTTAAGAATACATTTCAAGGGCTGCTGGAATTACAGGTCTCACTGTGTTGTAATATGTGTTAATAGTATGCAGAGAATGCTGGGAATTCTAGTTCATTAACATCTATGTGGAACAAGACTGTTGTCCCCTTTAAGAACGGTCCCTGTGTGTTCCTCCAGTTCATTACAAAGTTCTTCTTCATTGAATCCCATTTACTGAGAGGAACAGGGGTTATATACATTTTGGTATGTGATGGTTTTAAAGCAAGAGCAGAAAGATGATGTTCAGCAACTTGCCCTTTATTAGTAGTGCATCTATGCAAGAAGCCATAATATTTCGCAGTGGGTGACAGTTCAAATTGAGCCATTTCTTTCCCCTTCTTACCTGTTTCTTGAAGTGTTCTTACTGTGGCGTACATTTTTGCAGCTCATAATCTGCATACATTTCCATTTCTTCTGTGCTAAGAAATCGACCATACAGAAGAAACTGCTTCATGAACTCCGCGTTATCGTCCATTCACAAATAGCTGTACTTTTCAGTGTCTCTGATACACTTTCCCATTAACAATGGTCGAATGCACCCTTCTCATAATTTCCCTGTGTGTTTCCCTCAGCGTCTCTGTCTCATCAACATCTTGCTGGATATGGGAAATAAAATGTTGTTGTATATAAGAGCAATGATTATTTGCCCAGTAAAGAATATGAACACACGCAAATGGATTTTCAGAAAAATGATCTTTATTGTAATATACAGTGTCTGTGTGTTCAGCCATAAGTAGTACGGGATAAGGTGAGCTGAATAATGCTATTCTGGATATATCGGAATTCAGGGCAATGTTGTCATGCAATTTAACCCTAATCACCCAAAAACAGAAAAGCCTCCTACTAATATTACTGCCCACTCATGTCTTTAGGCACTTGTAAGGACAAAGCCCTGAATAATTGTCCAGTCTGTGTTTGAAGACAAGTATCCTTCTTCACAGGAACCCAAGCCACCAAAACCTCTGGGAATGCCTTTCTTCCTATAACACATCACCTTTTCTAACCAAGATCATCTCACTAAGTGGTAACAAAGAACCACAGATGATCACACTTAGTCCTACTGGTTCTCAGTACAAAATATTCCCCAGTTATGCACACTATAGTTTGATAAAATAAGATAAAAGCATACTAGATTCCATATCAGTCAATACCATTACTCATTGCAGAAGGGTTCCTAACTGAATCCCTTTATCTAATAAATGTGTTCAAAACAGTTGATTTCCCCCAAAAGTTGGGCGATTGGGTGTGGTCTATTTTTATGTGGGACCCAATGACATTACTTTTGACTACTGTTAGTCTACTGTTACTGCTAACTTTAATTCTTCTGCTACAGGTTTCAGAATTCTCAGAATCTATCTTCTAAATGTCAACTGTAGTAGGAGGATAGAAAACCTGGTGTTAAAATGCACTGACATTTCATAATTCCTTACGGTTTGCTCAGCCATGTTTAAAATGAAGATGATTTAAATATCCATGTTCTTCATAGTTTTCTCGCCTGGAAAAAGCAGTTAGCAAACTTGCCACAAAGACAGAGAGGAGGAAGACTGAATATGGCTTTTTAAAGTGGGATGAATTGTGAAAAGGAGTTATACATAAAATATAACTGAGATCTGGTGAATTTACTGTACTTGATCTGATTTTGATGTTGCATGTGAAGCCAAGGTAACAGCATGATGGGCAATGAGTTTGATTTTATTTCATATTCTGCAGCCTACAGGGACACTGGTCCCCATGTAACATGACATATTAGTGATGATACCATAGTGCCACAGGTACTTGCCATTTATAACATCCTTTCACTATTTCATTATGTCAAGGCCAAATGTGATTATGTCATCATGACATCATTTAGCACTAAAACTGCTTTAAAGTTTAGATTTTGGCTCTTAGTCTGAGAGTTGAATTTTGCTTGGACCTTTGCTTGGTGAATCTTTATGGCTTCTGCTGTTAATCCTGCAGTAAATGGGTGTTATCCGGGTTACCCAGAATATACTGTAGGCTTCAAACTGCTGGACATTCACCAGCATTCAAACATGACACTTTATCTAGGAGGTGTTTTCTGTGAAGTGAGCCTGGTGCTCTAAACATCACATCATCTTAGTTTACCTTAAGACTAAAATTTTTGTCATAAACACCATTGTTGTCACATCTGAGAATTGGCTGGTTAAGATATGTCTCACAGTAGTCACCGATATCTTGAGACCTGACACTGAATGTTTCCTTGTCATGTTCATCTAAAAGTTTCATAAACTTGTCATATTTTTCAAATATCTGGTTTACTTCTTTATTTGGCAGAGCTCTGGAAAAGAACAACCCTATGGATGAATAAGACCTTAAGGGTCAGGGCACACAGGAAGATTTGGGGAGATTAGTCACCCGGCAACAAATCTCCTCTTCTTCAGGCCGACTAATCTCCCTGAACTGCCACCCCCTGTCTTCCTGCTGGCTAAAATGTAAATCGCCAACGGTATGGCACCTGGAGCGATTCCTGAAGTCTACTGTCAAGTCTACTTGAAGTCTGCCTGTGTGGCCTGACCCTAAGAATAACAAGTGCAGCTGATGTATGCAAGCTGTCATGATAGGGGGGTTTTAAAATTGGCTGTTTCCAATGTCTATATTTTTATTAGAGGAACAGTAAGATCAAAAAATGAACTTGTTTTAAAGGAACCACAATATAATGTACTGTTGCCTTGCACTGGTAAAACTGGGGTGTTCACTTCAGAAACACAAGTATATTTTATATAAACAAGCTGCTTGGTAACCATGGGGGCAGCCTTTCAAGCACAAGTACACAGAAGATAACAGAAGTTCTGAAGAATCCCATTGTATACAAGACTGAATTGAATCAGGCTACTTATAACTGAAGTTGGAAGTTCCTTTATTGTGGCCATATCATCAATATATAGGTTATATTTAGCATGTGTCCTAAATATATTATCATTTCTAGTTAAGAAAGGGATGTGAGTCTATTTCCTACTGTAAAAAAGGCCATGTTATAGGTTATATCACACTGTAGCAAGGAAATGCCTAAATGGGGCAGACTAGTTTATTTCCTGTTTTGTAGGGAAAATTTAGCCAATATCTGAAACTGTATTCAGAATTTTTAAGCTCCTTTTTTCTGGAGCATGGTGCATGCATGGTGCACTGTCCTGGTATGGAGAAACTGTTGTCCTTTGAATGCAGGATGTGGAATGTAAAAGGAATGAAAAGAATAGGCACTCTTAATGGAGACTATCTATAGTAGTGCCTATTCTTACATTCCTCATGACTTCCAAAAGTTTTGAAATTATTTTTAAACTTATGATGAATTCATTTCATTTTTATGTAAGATGGAAAGTAATTTTATCTTATTTGATGGCTTGGAAGCAGAAGCAAGAGTCTTAAGGGGCCACCAACATTTCTATATGATATATTCTTAGTATGACTTTAATCTTCATCCTATTTTCTCCCCAACCCAGCTGAGTGTGTGAGTACTTAATACTGCCTGATATTGTCTGGCTGAATCTATTTGTCTTAACCATTAAGTGTACCAAGGGAGGACCTTTGCTTAGTTCATGGTTACTATTGTTTAATTTGTCTAAATGTAATTATAACGCTATTTTGGGCTGGCCACATCCAGCGAAACAGTAGAGCAAGAGTTATACTTGAATCTAACACACAATGCAGAGCCTTTGCTATGTGGAAGGAATGGTTAGTTCAACTACAACTCAAATATGCTACTTTGCTTAAAAATAAAATATAGGTTGCCAGGAGGTTCTTGTAGTAAGACAATAGATCTACGGGGTATACTCATTAAATTCACAGAGGCAATGGATGACAAGATGTTAAAATGCCAGGACAGTTAGGCAGATGCAATACATTGAGACCCCATGCGGATGCAGTCAGTATAGTAAGGTACACCTCTAGGATGGAATTCTAGGTGTGGTCCAGATCCCATACAGTGGAATGATCAAGGAGAATAAATATAAAGCTTTATTCCATATCCTGTTGTGGTCCCTTCGCTTTAGCCAAACTCAGAGCCTAGGGGTGAGCTGCTCCCCACTACAAGCCTAGTTGGAGCACAGGCTGCTCATGCTAATTAACCACTCTATCTTAAGCTGGCCATAGATGTTGAGATTTTTAAAAGATCAGATCCTGATCGTGAGACCACGATCTTCTCAGAACGATCGTACAATCGTACGAATTTACCATCAACTAAAAAGACCAATTTGCCAGGAAAACAAAGGGGAGCTGCCTGCTTGGCCCTGCAAACATAGATAGATTGCACTGGGACCGACAAAGATTTTTTGACCTGGCCGATCAATTTCCCGACAGATGTCAGCCGAAAAATCGTAAGATGTACGATCGTTCGAATACCACTAACCGCACGATAATTTCAAAGGATTGGTCGGGCTTCCCTAAAATCGGTCGTTCGGCAAGAAGAATCGTCGCGTCTATGGGGAGCTTTACTCTCCTAGAGAGAACTATAAATGAATTAACATGTCTCTAGCTAAGCCTCATTCACAGGGTCTCTGTTCCCAGACGTATCCCTAGAGATACTGGTCCCTCTAGGGCAAAACAGCTTTACTGGACCTTGGTGCACCGAGGCTCACTAGAACAGATCCAGCTGGGTGAGCAACCAGAAGCCAAAGAGGAAGAACAACCCCTAACGTGGCACAATGTTACAGTGTGGCAGGAAGTGGTCATAGGCTAGTAGGCCAATATGTAAATGAAGTAACTAGATACATGGGCATCTGCCCAGCAATTAGGGTGATAAGGAAGTGTAGGGAAAGCCATAGGGACATAGTAAACCTATGGTTTACTACATATTTTTAATCAAAAAAAATTGTCTTGGAATAGAAAATATATTGCCACTTCACTACATACACAGGGCAGTATAATCAAATGGGTACAGCTCTCTCCTTTTCAACAGTTGTGTTCTGCTTTATGACTTAGTATTTAGTTTAACAGACAATTCTGACCACATTGGCCTTCTGTGTTATCCTAGGGCAGTGATCCCCAACCAGTAGCTCGTGAGCAACATGTTTCTCTCCATCTCCTTGGATGTTGCTCTCAGGGCCCTCAAAGCAGGTGATTATTTTTGAATTCCAAGCTTGAAAGCAAGTTTTAATTGCATAAAGACTAAGTATAGTGCCAAGTAGAGCCTCTTGTAAGCTGCCAGTCCACATAGGGGCTACCAAATAGCCGATCATAGCTCTTATTTGGCACTCAAAGGGACTTTTTCATGTTTGTGTTGCTCCCCAACTCTTTTTACATTTGAATGTGGCTCACGGTTCAAAAAGGTTAGGGACCCCTGTACGAGGGTGGAACATTACCCTATAGTTTATATTTCCCTTTATAAAGGTGTCTGTCAATACTAATTGGCCATTAATACATGGTATCAGGATATTCTTACAGCTAAGAGGATCATGAGGCTATACTGAAAGTATTCACTGGGGCTGGGGGTTAAGCACATATTAGGAAAGCACACAGCTGGTGGCTAATGTTTCTATATATAAGAATTACAATAAGCAGTTTGAAAATCAATTTTTTTGTTTCTAATGTTTCCTCCGTCAAAATCCCACGGAGACTGCAAAGTGTTAAAATCCTGTGTGGCACAAGGGTGAATCTCAATTTATACACAATCTTTGACGAAACTTGTGTGAAATCCAGAGACAGTCTTTTAAAAATACATTTTCTCTCACCATCAGTTCCCAAGGGTAAGACGAGCTGTCAGGCTGAAGGAGCTGAACAAAATCTGTGATCATTTGAAACAGAAAATGTGTGGCTCTACTGTGAAATGAAACTCCCTGCGCATATGGATATGAGAAGGTGCTGGGAGTAAAGAAAAGAAATCTATTGTGTGATTGTTTGAGTTTTAATAAAGGCTACATAGATTTTTAGTGCCTGCATTATATTTCTTTATCAGCAGGTCAAGGGTTTGAGAATAAAAATAGGATTGTATATATGTGTGTGTATATATATATATATATATATATATATATATATATATATATATATATATATATATATATAAATATATATATATATAAAATATATATAAATAATATATATATATATAATATATATATAAATAAATATATATATATATAAATATATATATATATATATATATATATATATATATATATATATATATATATATATATATATATATATATATATATATATATATAAATATAAATATGTCAGAGCATACCATGGGTAACAGTGGCTGAGTTACAGACCATACACAGATATTTTAGTTTACAGTATTATCTACTCATGTGATCATCTCTAGAGGTCTCTCAAGTCAGATATAATATTTGAAAGATATTTCATGGCATAACTTATATCTATTTACTTCCATCCCCTGATTCTGAAGGAGTCCTGCCAGAGAGAATGGCTGGCACAGCTTTGTTGCTTTTGAACAAACACATTCAGCAGCATTTACAGAAAGATGAAACTGAAGCACTTCACCCAAATGTGAGGCAGCCTTCATCGGAGCTCAATACAAACGGCTTGACTCTTGTGTAGATAAGATTTTAAGCACTCAGAAAGAGCCTCTTTATCCAGTCAAATGAAGACACATTATGGTTATTATTAAACTATTGTGCCAGCATAATATGCGGATAAAACACAGTGAATGAGCAGCCAGGCTATTTCATAAGTCTCTTATGATTGCATGTTCTTTGTTAGTGATGAGATTGAGCAGATTGCTGAAAGCTTTGAATGGGTTGTGGGTCCCACTTGTGTCTCTCACTAAACTGCTTCGTGACAATCAGTTCATTGTCCTGTGATCAGCAGATAATCGCTTCTTGCAATTTTATTTTGCCATGAGTAAGTCAATATGACAATTCAAACCGACTGCTAAAACCTTACACAAAGGGCTTTACTGGTGTACCTTACAGTACATTGCACAGTGCAATACAATCTTCTTAAAGGAACAGTAACACCAAAAATTAAAGCATTTTAAAGTAATGTAAACATAATGTAGTGTTACGCTGCACTAGTAACAGGGTCGGACTGGCACAGTCGGGGCCCACCGAGTTCTGAACTTCGGACGCGAATGACAGGCCCACTGCGCACAGAACATACTGCGCCGCACAACTTTTGTTTCCGTTCGGGGGGCCAATCTAGGACCGGGTCTGGACAGTCCGACACTGACTAGTAAAACTTTTGTGTTTACTTACTGTGTTTTGTGTTTACTTACTATAGTTTATATAAACAACCTGATGTGTAGCCATGGGGGCAGCCATTTAAGCTGGGAAAAAAGAGAAAAGGCACAGGTTACATAGCAGATAACAGATAAGCTCTGTAGTATACAATGGGATTCTTCAGTACTTACAGTATCTGTTATCTACTGTGTATCCTGTGCTTGAATGGTTCCCCCATAGCAGCTTCATTATATAAACTAGAATAGTCTTTCTGAAGCAAACACATCCATTTTACCAGTGCAGGGCAACAGTACATTGTATAGTCATTTGTTAAAAACATTTTGATTTTTTGGTGTTACTGTTCCTTTAAGTATTGCCGACCCTACAGAATAAACATTGAGGGTACCAAGCCTTTTGCTGAGCCATCATTGAATTCAGATAAAGAGTTGTTTAGGGCAGTGAGCATTTAAATGATCAACTATGATTGTGGACTTCACACGTTGTCATGATTTGTTCAGTCCCAAATATCAGGTGTACACATTGATGTAAGACTCATCTTCTTCTATTTCCAGGGTTCAGTTATGACAAACACTGCATGTATTCACCCCAAATCCCACTCTAATTGGGGGCCAGCTACCCCCACACTTCTTCTTCTTTAGGCTCTTGTAGGGAGGAACCTAATGGTCTGTTAACTTCTGACTTATCACGTACAAACTGTTTAGACTAATGATTTTTGTGTTATTTCTTATTCATAAGGTAAATATTTAGACTTAAATACATTTTTTCAATTTTGACAATAAGAGGCAAATGTATTAAATTAAATAAATATTATTTTTCCTTGATTCAGGAAAATTGCTGTAAAAAGGTCATGGTCTCAAAAATATGAATATTCGTTTTCCAAACTTGAATTTTTGAGATATACAAAGCAAATGTCTAAACTTTGATTAAAAAAAATCTGGCAACTAAACCTGTGGAGATTCAATGGTAGGTGCATTTTCAACAAGTTATATTGCATTTCAGGTATTACATCTATAGAAATGAATGGAACAAACCTCAATCTGTTTGCCTGTATTTTTCAGTTTTCCTGTGGTTCCATTAATTTATACTGTAATTCAATAGGTGCTTTCCCCGGATTTTACACTATTTTTCCTACATTTTACATCAAAATGATGGCCTTTTCCTAGAAAGGATTGTTTGTCCTATGCAAATGTTATTCTTTAGTGAAATGAAGCTCTTCAAATACAAACCAGATACCTATTGTGTCCTTGATACTTCTGTAAATAGTGATTTGCAGTGAATTTGCACCTCCTATAGCCACCCACAAATCACTATATAGTTAGCTTGTGCATTTGTCTTTAAGGGGCTCTTGCAAACGCTGCCCCATAGTGGAACCTTAAAGGAGAACTAAACCCCTGCAGAAAGAAAAGCCCCCATGCAATTTGGCCAGAACTTGGCCAACCTTTTATCAGAGCTCCTCTTTGCTCATCATATGAGTACAAATATAGAAAATTACCAGATAATTCAGCCATAGTTCCAACAATATCTAGGATAACCCAAATGACCTTTAAATGGATTTTCAGCTGTATCTAAATGAGCTACTGGTCATTCTCCTCAATTATCACCTTAATTGACCTTCAGGCTCTGACCTTCCCAAGGAAGAAGGAAGATACAGTTTCCCCTGATTTATTTGTAGCTCACAGAGATTTCTTACTAATTGAAGTGTATTTCCAAAGTATAATACCTCAATCCCTTTAAAACAGCAATAACTCTTTTTAAAAAGTCAGCAGCAAAGAATTGTCGCCTCTTGCAGAACTTGCATCTCAAAGTACAAGTCTAAACCCATCGATTATTATTTATATCTGTATTTTCCCACTTATGTCCATGGATATCACCGTTGTGGTAGTCTTTTGTGTTAAATCATTCTCACTGTGTGGGAGTGATAAAATATTGTATCACTCTAGTCTCCTAATGTAATATCAACAGGACATTCTAAAGAGGACGACGTTGCCACAGAACTAACCTATATAACAACCACCTATTGGCCATTGTTTTTTGAAATGTTCATAATTCTGCCCAAGTGACTGGCAGTAGAATTGGTGGGTGCAGGCTGATAATTCTCCAGCGATTGTTGCAATCATTTTTTCATTTTGTTTCTGGTGCCTCTGTTCCAAGTGAAAGGTTAGTTACCTTTACATGAGCGTAACAGTGATCGCATGGGAAGCCCCATGAAATGGGTCTTCATCATAAATATGCCAAGGATTCTGGTCATACCACCTGGATAGCTGCCTTTCCATCTACAATTTAATGATGATTTTAAAATGTTTCTTGTCCTCTCATTCCTGTTTTCTTGCAGAGCTGCTGGTAAAACTGTTTTCCACTCAGTGGGTAGTTGTCCCTAACGGCAATTTCTCCTGCTGTCATCCTTTTCATTTCCTTTATGTTCCTTTTTTTCCTTAGCGAGGAGCTTTGATTATGTTGACATTGTAGTTTACCATGCCCTCTGCATCCAGAGTTTCAGAAAACTATTCAACTCTTTGCATTGTTTAGCCCATAACAAAACAAGTTTTTTATATCCCAAGTGGCTTCCTTTACAATATAAAGCTGTTCCCTGTATTATTACATAACACTGAATTATCATATAGCATTTGGTAGCATCTAAATTGCAAGAGAACCTATACACCTATGGGACCTGATATCCAGAATGCTCGGGATCGCAGGTTTTCCTTTCTTTAATTTTGATCTTCATAATTTATGTCCTCTAGCAAATCATTTAAACATAAATAAACCCAATAGGCTGGTTTTGCCTCCAATAAGGATTAATTATATCTTAGTTTAGATCACGTACAAAGTACTATCTTATTATTACAGAGAAAAAGGATATCATTTGAATAAATGTGGACTATTTGAATAAAGAGAAGTCTATGGGAGACAACCTTTCCATAATTTGGAACTTTCTGGATAACAGGTTTCCGGATGATGGACCCTATACCTGTATTACCTTGAAAGCTGATTCTAATCCAATTTACTCTTCAAATGCCAAGTTCAAAATTCTGCCTAAGTGATGGTCAAAGTCATTTATTTGCTGAGAGAGAGAGAGAGAGAGAGAGAGAGAGAGAGAGAGAGAGAGAGAGAGAATAATTATATCCACAGAATTTATATAAAAATGATAAGGTTTAATTAGCACACTTTCAAAATTGCCAGGGCCGGATTTCTATTTTTGGCTCCCCTAGGCCGGCCCTTGTCTTTCTGCTCCCTCTTGAGTGCACATGAGCAACACTTTATTTGCCGGTACTGGGACTTTAAGGAGATTAGAACTACTGTCAAAATATCCCACACAGTCCTCAGTAGGGAGTAGATGCGGCTAGATGCCGCCCCTAAAATTGTGCCGTCCTTATCCTGGGCCTTACCATAAATTCCAGCCTGAAAACTGCATGGAAACATGCTGGGAGCTGTAGGTCAGCAACATCATTATTAAATCATTATGGATTAATAAAGAGGATCCAGATTTTTTTCTGTCCTACTCAAAGGTACAGCCCATTTAGAGGTCCATACTTTTTGTCAGGGGCACGTCCCCTCATCCAACATGAAATATGCACAGATATATGAAAATATTGATGTATCACTCAGTTAGCCATAGTTTCAAGAATATCTTGGACAGCAAATACATATTTAGCCAAAATCTCAACCTAACTGATCTTTAAGCTGAGATTTTAGGTGTGTCTAGGAGAGCAAAAGGCGATTCTCATTTATTCTCACTCTAACATGCCTGAGCTGAGGCTGAGCCACTACACTGCTCCAACCCCCCCCCTGGGGGGGCCAGCCCTACAGTTAGGGTTGCCACCTTTTTAAAATTTCTTTACCGGCTGGTGGGGGGCGGGGACACAAAGGGGCGGGCCGCAACGTCAAAATGGGCGGGGTCGTGCCACGGACACTAAAAGAACCACAAAGAAAAGCTAAATTCAAGGGGATTGGGGGCAGGCCGAGGGCTCTCTATAATCGTATTACAAATTTACTGGCAGCTACATTGCTGGTAAATTTGTAATACCGGCCCCCGGCCTTGGCAGATATTTTACCGGCTAGGCCGGGTGGCAACCCTACCTACAGTTTGGGAACCACTGATCTGAGCCCTCAATAAAACTAACACACTGCAACTCTAGTTCTCTAAACTAGATGACCAAATACATAATTATTATATTATAACACATTATAAATGCAAGATAATTATCGAATGAGAGTTTTGCTTACCAGCCAATTGTTTTCATCCTCTGATGGCCCACCAGCTCATTTAAACCATGGAGGAAGGTGGAAAGAGGAAACTTTTTGAAGGAATTTGTTTGTTTAAATAATTATTGATATAACAACAAGCAAGCCCCCTTAAGTTTTATGGATAGACAAGGCAGCATTCTTAAGCATTATTAGGAATAAGAATTCTCTAATTGTCTCATTCATATTTATAAAATAATATTAAAAATGGAAAACTCTTAAAAACAGAACTCAATTCAATGCAGGGCAAAGCTCAGCTTTAATATCATTTGCATATAAGCTTGGTGCATATTCCCAAGCAGAATGTTATTTAGATTTGTTCCCAAAGAAAATGTAAAATAATATCTCATCTCTTAAGGGGGCCGATAATGGCCCACAGATTTAGTCTACACCAAATAAATCCCATTGACCTAAATTTTCAGTAAAATCAGGAGCCATTGGAACATGGCAGCAGTCTCCCCCGATGGTTCCCAATTTGCACAGCTATAAAATCAGCCGCACTCGCAACAATAATTACTAAAGTGTCCTGGTGCTCCGTCATTTCTAGCCGATGCTGCTAGCTTAATAGAGGCGCTAAACATCATTAGCACAGTTAGAGATGCCACTATTTTCATAAATGAATATTCAATGGGTGTGAAAGACTGTGTATGAATATGCAGCAGATGCGCAATGTCAACCTGGGTTTTAGAGGCAGTGTTCTGATAAACCTGTCAATAACAAATAACAGTTTGAGCAAAGCCTTACAGGACCTTAGAATATCGGTTATTCGTGAAAATATGAACGGTTATATTGTGCTGTTTATTTTACACTGTACTGTGTTATTAGCATACACCAGTATATACCAGGAGGAAGTGGCATGAACCTTTCATAAAAACCGTGCCCCACCAGGCTATATTTTGCTTCTTAATCGAGCACATTATTAACACCTAAAGCATGATAGCTTTAGCACTCTAGAACTTTTGCCCCGGTTAATGTGAATTACCCACTTAAGTAGAAGGAAAGGTGCCAATGGCATAGTTTCAACTGCTGTCATTTATAGCAGCCCTAGAGTTCAACCATAAAAGTCTGCTCCAAGAGTTTGGCTATAAGTTGATGTGGTGCTAAAGATGGATATTCATCTAACCAATTTGTAAAAGGGATCAGTTCATTTGCCCTTCCACAACACAGTAGCATGGTTTTATTTTAGTTTTTGGCCTTTTCAGCAAGAATGGAGAATTTTTAGTCATGGAGGATATTTCTTTATCAAAGGATATGTTTTGGGTTTTTTTTACACGTTTTTTCTCTACTGTGTATATGTGAATTTAGCTTTAAAGTTTAATCACTTAAATCACTCTCGAAGATGGCACACTTGGTTCCTTTTAAAGGAGAACTAAAGCTTAACTAAAGAAATAGGCTAGAAAGGATGTACATTATGTTTTGTGCTTCTGTATCAGCCCAAGGCAACCACAGCTCTTTAGCAGGGAATATCTGTGCCATGAAAATGCCTCAGTAGCTCCCCATCTTCTCTTCTGCTGATTCAGGGTGTCATGGCAGCACAGAAACTAGCATCAGAATTGAATAATCAGCCCTGTAGCATCAATTTAAATAGGCCAACCTCATTTTCTGCTTGATCATTTGCGACAACCCCTAAGCTTAGCTTCAGATAATCAGAGCCCACTGAGCATATGAGTGTCGCAGACACTTTCCAAGATGGTGACCCCCTGTGACAAGTTTGAAGTCCTGGATCATTGCTGCTATTGAGAAGCTGAACTTTAAGGCTGATGCAATAAAGTTCAATATATTAATTATGACATTTTTTGCAATATTCATTTTAAGGATTTAGGTCTGCTTTAAACTAAACATTTATTTTTTAAACAAATGTATGACATCTGTAATGCTAATGGAGGAGAGCAGATCTGTAAGGACTTATGTAAATTGCTGGGTTTACATCTGAATTTTACTTTTGATTACTACCCACAGGGTAAGCCACACATCGGCAAAATAAAAAAAACCATCTCCAAAACAATGTCTTCATTGATTAAATTCTGAACTCATGAACTGTAGGATTCAACTCATTCGTTGCTCTTCTTTTGTGTTTATGAGTTTTATGCTGCTGCCCCACGTGTGATATCCTCCATTGTCAACATATCTGTGGCTGAATTAAATCTTCAACATTTGGACAAAGGTTCATCATGCTTCGTCTAAATCTTTCTCTCTTAAAAGCTGGAGCATGTACATGCACTAAGTTTGCCATTATGCTCCGCCCACTTGCCTCGTAATGCAATCCTATGACACAGATTGTGATCCTTGCCACCTGTCTGCCCCCAGCTTTGTGTCTTCTCAGTTAACATGTTCTTCCCTGTGATTGGTCAAGAATACAACCTGCAGAATTTCAAAATATTTTCAGGTTGGTAGCAATAGCCTGAGTCTCAATTTTAATTGCTGCAACAGCATATATTTAAAGTAATGATGATCATTATCACCATGACATCACTAGCAGCACAGAACACACATTGTCATCCCAAATCTGTAGTAAACAAGCTTTTTTTACTGTGTATAGTATAAAATGGAAAATTTAAAGTTTGTGAACATGAACCACACAGATTAGCAATTTTACTTTCCGGTTTTGAAAACTAACATAATAAAGATAAGCTTATCCCCTGCTCTGTTTTGACCATCTACTGACTCGTGTGTAGGATAACAGTTGATAACAGTTCTGTGTCAAAAAAAAAAAAAAAAAAAAAAAAAAAAAAAGATCCCCTTTAATGTTTCTGTAGCAGTGTCAGCCTCCCCAACCTACTCAAAGCAGACATTCATGGTATTCAATTTATTTGTTCTCTTCTAAACTAAAAGTAGTGCATACAAATTAGCCGGATTCTCAGATTTTTATATCTAAAATGGATATTTCAATCAATTAGAACTCTAAATCTGCTGTATTTTTTTTTTGTTTTAAGACCCTGTCTTAGATGTTATCTATACACTTTTTGTCAAAGTACAACCTCAGCAATTTGGTCAGGAGCATATGCATAAATCTAGAACAAATAGGATTTTTAAGCATTTCTTACTGGCCAATCAGCCAAACTTACAGCAAAGATTAAGCAGCTTCTGAAACACTATAAAAGACAATCCGTTGGACTCATCACTTCATCCAAGCAACCATAACACTATTACAACTGAAGAGAACATCATTTCCCCCCTCACCCTAAATAAATTTGGTAAAAACAGCATATTTTGGTAAATTTAATGCAATACTTGCTGCTTTTATTTAAGCATTAAATGCACTGAAGTGTTACTTACTGGGCAATGATATGTACAGGAAATGTCAGAAGACTTATTACCTCATCACTTAATTCCTCACCAACTAGAACCTCATTGCAACATTTTCACACAATAAGACATTAAAGAATAAAAAAAATATTTACATAAAACCATGAAGTTTTTCCAAGTCTTCAAACTTGAGTATTATTAAATAGGTTTTGTCTATTAGACATAGGGGGTTATGTAAAAAAAGGCACTAAGTTTGCCCAGGAGCAGTAACCCATAACAACCAATCAGAATGTAACATTTACTGGTCACCTGTTTAAAATCAAACATCCTATCGGTTGTTGCTCCTGGGCAGACTCAGTGCCTTTTATTACATAACCCCTGGTGTGTCTTCTATTACAAAGGCTATGCAAAAAATTAAGAACTGATTTACTCTGTACGAAAGCATTAAAGCAAAGGTACGAATCTGGATAAAAAAATGGTCAAGTTATCCATCTTGTTTGGTATGACATGGGTATGGGTGGTTTATTATTTAACATAAATTAATACAACTCCAACTAAGCTCTATTGAACATTTAAAGGGGAACTGTGGCAAAAATGAACGTTTAATATAAGCTTCTTCATACTTAAGTAAGAAGCTTTCTAAACACGATCAATTAAAAATGCTTGCATTGTTGATGAAATAATTAGGTTTCGGTTCACTATCCCTCTCTCAGCATCAGTTTCTCTTCATTCTGTCTTCATTCAGCAATTTGATGTCAGATCAATGATCCAATATATCTTATGGGAGGGTTTCCTTTCCTAGCAGATGTATTAGAGCTCACTCAAATAACCGATTCCATTACAAACAAAAGCTAACAAAATAACTGCCTTTTGCACAAGTCCTGAATTTAGAGAGATGTGATGTCTGGTGATTTTAAAGGAGAAGGAAAGGTTAAAACTAAGTAAGCCTTATCAGAAAGGTCCATCTAAATATACCAGTAAACCCCCAAAGTAGTGCTGCTCTGAGTCCCCTGTCAAAAGAAACACAGCATTTCTTTCCTTGTGTATTGTGTACACATGGGCTTCTGTATCAGACTTCCTGCCTTCAGCTTAAACCTTATTGCCCTGGGCAAGAGCATGCTCAGTTTGCTCTTCTTCCTCCCCCCTCCCTTCTCTACTGTAATCTGAGCCCAGAGCAGGGAGAGACTCAGGCAGGAAGTGATGTCACACCACGTTAATACTGCAGCTCTTATCCTAAACAAACAGAGTTTCTAGAGCTTTTTACTCAGGTATGGTAAAACATTCTACAGAATAAATATAGCATTCTAGCTTGCACTATTGCAGCTAATCTATTGGCAATAAAATGCCTCCGTAGCTTTCCTTCTCCTTTAATAGAGTGAGCTCTAAATCTTCTAGGCAAAAGGAGCCCCCTATAAGATATATTGGATTATTTATCTGACACCCAACTCCTGAATGAAGAAAGAATGAAGAGAAACTGATGCTGAGAGAGGAATAGTGAAGATAAACTTGATTATTTCAGAAACGGTACAGAATTTTTAATTGTTTGTATTTAGAAAGTTTTTTATTTCAGTATGAAGCTTATATTAAATTTTCACGATAGTTCCCCTTTAAATAGAGCAAGATTTAACTTGACTGGCATCCCTGTCTGTCATGATATCTCCAAGATTAAACCAACTTTAAAAACTGATGCAAATCATATGATGTATTTGCTGTTGATAAGAACAATGGGAAGAAGGGAAAACATCAGAATGGATTTTTAGAAGTGTGTGTGTGTGTGTTTACCAGTTTTAGTGCTGATGTCTGTGTGGTCTTTTAACTGTGGTGTGGGATCTTGAGTGGGGCTCAGAAAATTTTGATGTACGAAGCACTGTGATTTCTAATGGCAGCTCTGGGCACAAGCCCTGTACTTGGTAGGCATTGAGAAACCACACTCCTCTGTGTACCCTGTTGAAAATGGCCAAAGATGTAGAGCGCAGTAATGGCCTGGACACGTGCTCTGTAAGGAACTCTAGGGATGTCATTTTGCTCACTTGGGTTTCATTTCGGTGGTAAATCCAAACATTTAATTTGTATATGGTACAACCTGTTCATGTTTAGTATAACTGTACCCTCCTTTCACGTGTTTTAGGATTAACAACCAAATAGGTAATTTGAACAAAACAAAAAGTTTACAGATTTTTACAGCTTTAGGGTTATGTTCTTTATTTTACATCTACCTAAGCAAAAAAAAAATCCAGCTATATGCATTTTACAGAAATGTACCATATTCAGAAGGTATTTAAAAAAAAAAGTTTTTGGAAATATTTGTTTCTATGCCTAAAGGCCTGGTAGTTTATAGAAGAAAATATTTAACCAATTTAATAAACATGCATTGAGCGTATGATATAAAAAGTAAACCAACAAAGTTTATAATGCTTTGTGAACAAGCCGTAACATTTAATATTACATACAACTGTACAATGGTTGTTGCAGTTACAGATATATATGGTAAGGTGCTTGCCTGCAATAGGGCTGCATAATATCAAAAGTTGTAGATTCCTGTTGAAATGATGTTCTTCATAAAAAGACCCAGAAAGCTGATAAACCTAAGAGAGGTAAATAAAAATCTGGCTTTCAAAAAACAAAAACAAAGTTGGACATTAACAATCATTATTGTATTATATAGGAAATTTGAACAGCAGGGTAGGAAGAGCCCAATAAAAAGTGAAAAAAACATTTAACGTTGCATTTGTGATACCGAAGTGGTCTCTCTTGTGGCAACAAACAAACATTTTAAGTGAGCTAGTTATAGGAACATGCTTAAAATACAGCCATCTAGGATTAAGAACCATACTGAAGCATAAACATAGAACACAAAACACTTTCTCCAATCTATGCAATAAAATCATCTACAAGTGACAAAAAAACATTACAAATTCGTTTAAATGGATTTAAAAAAGAAAAAAACCCCCCAAAATCTCATCAGTCTTTCATTTTATCTATGAAATGGACGTTAATGCATAAAACAAGAATTTTAACCATATAAGCAACCCATCTATGATACAGTATTCATCTTCCAATCATAAACATTGGTAAAGAGAGACAAGTGGTCAAAATACTTTATATTTAGCCTGTAACTATTTACAGTAAACCCAAAATGTATTCGCGGCTTCTGTTGATTTGAGGCCATTGAGCGATTCCTGCTCAAAGATATATATATATATATATATATATATAGATAAAAATGCAAGATTTTTTTATTTGTTAATATCTCATTGTGATAAGATGCAGCTGCACGTAAAAGGATTAAAATATATGTGGGAGGTCCCCTCCATAAATGTCGCTCATGAATAAAATATATACAATAATTACCTGCATTTAACTTTGCAAGGAAAGGGTGCATCTCTCTTTATCTGATAATGAATAGCAAAACAGCAAGTCAAAAGAAAGAAAATAGTGTTTTATTAACTACCACACTGTTATAATACATTTGGAACATAGACTTCAAGGTAGCTTTTATTTTTTTTAAATCTGAGGTGGTAGGAATAACAGAGACCCAAACAAAGCCTGCAACTAGGTGAACTGTTGGGAGCCGCTGCAGTTTATTTTCTTTTATTTCTACTACGTCTTAGAAAAATGGAATAGCACTTACATTCCTGCAATGTAACTTTGTAAAATTTTTTTTTTTTTTACACTTTTCTATTGTTGCAAATATAAACAATTAAAAAATAAAACGAAAATACAGCCACGTAATAAAAAAAAAATATACATATTTATCAGGTAAATGTATTCGATACATACAATTTTTAATGGGTAGAAGCAACAAAACAAAGAAAATAGGATAAAGAAAAAAAAAAGGTGTTTAAATGCCGATTCACAAAACTAAATGAAAGGAAAATAAAATAAACACCCATGTATATCTCCCCAGTACCCAGGACTAGGATTTGTATGCCTTGTGGTTTGACTATGGAAAGATAAAAATCATGTTTGCAAACGCTTTACTTGTTCATTTACAATGAATTTACAATGAAGGGTTTGAAGCTGTTGGATACACACAAGATTGAAAGGAAGATGTGCTAAACACAGTTCACAATCATTTTTGGTCCACCAGTGTTCATAAAGTGGGTGCTTAAGTCATAACATTAAACCACTTGAAATTCTTTTAAACCTACTTTCAACAATGGTTATATATTGCCGTCAGGACAAACAATTTGAACAAGATCATGTTTTGGCAAATGAAATCTTGCACATGGCTTTTCAAAACATTCTTAGACAGCAGCCGTTGCCTACAGTTCCATGTTAAAACCTTGCTGTATATTTTTACAAGAAAAATGCTTAAAACGGTGTACAGTTTTTACCTAATTTTAAAAAAAAAAAATATATATATATTTTGACTGTTAACTGATAAGTTGGTGAATGAAGATAAAGCCAAGTCTACATAGTATTTGCTGGGAAACGTGATTTGTCAGTTATGCATACTTAAAAAATTCCAGTCATTGAGAAAATTACAAAATTTCATTATCATAACGTCTTTTTCACCCATCAACTTTGTTATCTTACAATAGATAAATACCAACATGTTCTTCATTTTTTTCTGTTTCTTTTTGTATTTTTTTTTTTTAATTTTTGGGTTGTCTTTTTTTTTACACTAAACCACACTGGATTGATGCATTTGGTTAGACTATCATTTCCATCTGTCAACATTATTTATACTTGTATGTATCATGGTAAAATTAGATCATCTGTACTAGATTCCAAAAGTACCTACAAAAGCCATGCACATTTTACCTTTTCATCAAACTTATGGAATAGCATACAAAGTAAGGCATTTCAGTGTCATATATAACCAAGTTACTTTCAATCAAAAAAAGTTTGCACATCAATAAAAAGATATCTAAGAACTCAAGAACAAGGTTTCTTTATCTCACTAATGTATAAAAATAACCAACATTAATAGGTGTCGTGGGATCATTACTCAATTGTCTCATTTCCGGAAACTGCAACAAGTTGTAAAGGGATCTCGGAATTGGAAAGGAGATCTTGATTGCTGGTGCCAGTATTTATAGTTCCTATGCCAGATATGGAACCCTGCTGAATGTTTGCAAGGATTAAGGTTGTTCCGTCTGTAGTTATCAAGGTATCTTCAGGCTTTGCTTCTATTGATGCCAGAACTGAACTGCTGGCGTGAATGCCTTTCTTATTCTGATGTGTCTTAATGTGTTTGGCAAGGTGGTCACTTCTCATAAAACGTTTGGAACACTCAGGGCAGACAAACTTCTTTTCACCTGCAAAGATAACAAAATATTTGTTATTGTTTACATTTTATATAGTTAGAGTATATTATGGACTTATAGAATGTATCATTATTGCATGTCATTCTGAAGCCTTATCAGCATTTTTTTTTTTTTTTTTGATACCCGACATTTTCACTTCAAATTTTACTGGTAGAAAACCTTGCTGCACACAAACATCCATTACTTTGACACATTTCTGGGTCTGTTTCGGACATCTGTAACTTAACTAGATCAAATATGACCAGTCATACTAGAATGGCACCATGGTGTAGTTCTGGTCACTTTACATGCAAAAGCACTGGCATAAAGCTTCAATGTTAGTCAATGTCTGCTAGTACCTGGTCATGCTGTAGTCAGTATAGACATGCAGATCTGAACAAGTCCTACAATGATCTAGGTCAAACTAGCAACAAAGAATTATTTTCTGGTGGGCCTTTAGAATCTAGAGAAACTTTTATACACCACCTATTGCGTTGCCAGTTCCCAGTAGGTGTAAGTATTAAAGGTGTTTACTTTCACCTATATCAAACTACATGAATAAATGTTCAATGGAGAAAGACCTAGGGGACGGTATTCGAGGAATAAAAATATTAATCAAGTTAACAATGATATTAATTTTAATAAAATTTTAAAGAAATGGCAAAAAAAATGCTCACCAGTATGCGTTCTTCTATGCCGCTGTAACTCATCGCTTCGAGTAAACCGCTTACCACAAAACATCCAAGTACAAACAAAAGGACGTTCCCCTGAATGCCAGCGAAGATGGGCTCTCAGATGTGAAGTTTTTCCATAAACTTTGCCACATCCTGGGATGTGACAAATGTGCTGTTTCTTTTTTCCAAGGTTGGTGCCCCTAAGAAGAAATTGTGATAGGTTTGCCTTGACATCAGGAAATACAAAATGGTAAGGATAATTATACTGGTGTAGGTTAACTCCACATGGAGATTTGCACATTTCTTTCACTGTCAATGGAGGATACCATTCTTGTTGAGTCATAAAGAGAATAGCAAAACAGTGGCTTGCAGAAGCTGAATTAGTACTAGGTAGTTTTATTATTAAGACATCATGGATCCAAATTGGTGGCAAAAGAATCCTACTGGGTTTATTTGATGCGTATTATTTTTTTGTAGGCTTACAGTATGGTGATCTAAAATAGGGAAATACTGCTTATCTGGAAAGCTCCAGGTTCTGAGCATTCTGGATAACAGGTCTCCTAGCTGTACATTATTATATATAGACCACTTTTTTCAGGTTAAACGGCATTACCGAGTTAATCACAGTTCTTATAGCTAAATCTAACAATGGACCATTATTATAGTGTCTCTGTGCTGATGTCATCAGGTCATTGGGTTTAGATAAAAGGTTGGGTAGAATTAGCTGATCTCAATATCAGAGAATGACACTTTTAAACACACAGCCACATCTCTTGCCAATAAAGTGCACTGGCAACTTCAGCTATTTGACAAAAAAATCTAAACTGTCTTACATTCACCATAAATACCACTCTTTCCAATTTAGTCACACACAAGTTAGGCCAATAATCAGATCATACCGGGAGCCTATGCAGACCCACCAAAAAACATAATAAATACGCCAAGGAAGCGCTCAGTCAAGAGGGTTTTTATTCTTGTCCAATCTATATTTTGCCAAATGTTCAGAAACCTATCACTCAGTCGCTCTCATACACAGAAGTCTGTCTTAAAGGAGAAGGAAATTCCCTGGCCACAAAAACCCTCCCATGTTGCCCCCCTCCCTCCTGGCCTACCTGTCCCACCGGGCAAATGCCCCTAACTTGTTACCCCTCTGCGCAGGTCCTGTCCATGGAGTTCACAGACGCCATCTTCTCCCAAGCGGTCTTCTTCCTGCTTTGACCGGCGTTTTTGGCGCATGCGCAGTAGGAGCATTTACCTGTACGGATCTACTGCGCATGCGCCAAAAGTCACAAGGTTTTCCGCTTTCACATCGTGACATTCAGCGAATGCGCAGTAGATCCGTACCGGTAAATGCGCCCGAAGATGCCGATTAATCCAGGAAGAAGACCGCTTGGGAGAAGATGGCTCCTGTGAACTCCGTGGAGAGGACCTGCGCAGAGAGGTGAGTAACAAGTTAGGGGCATTTGCCCAGGAGGACAGGTAGGCCAAGGTGGAGGAGGGGGCAGGGATTTTTGCACCCAGGGGGTTTCCTTCTCCTTTAAGGGGCAGAAAATGTATCTGTCTGTGTATAGCTACCTTTGGTACTTGTCAAAACAACCAAATTAGATATCACTTGGAAGTACAATCTAAAGTTTCACTGCTACAAAGGTTTAAACTGCGTGGCAATACAGAAAATTTGCAGTTTGTTCATACCTTCCAGCACCATCTTTGCAATTAGGGCAAGTGCAAGCTACTCTTCTCAGTCTTTTTCCCTCTTGGTTTGGTTGGTCCAGCTCATCATCAACAACCTGGACTCTCAAATGTGTTAAATCATTGGTATTCACAGTAGAGTCACCAAGAAGTTGCCATTCGTCTGGATCAGGTTCTTCCTCTTTAATCCTTATAGCTGAGAACAAAACAAAACATTTGTGCTTAGGCCACTTGGTAAAATTAAGTATCATAACTTCTGACATTTTAAAATGGTGAATATAGTAAAACAGATGCATGCAAACAGTAGGCAATGTCTGGCTTTAATTATTTTCATGTAGAAAAGATTAGCCAAACAGCACAGGCTGGTGTAGCGGGGATCTCCCCTGCACGTTTATTTCGTCAAGTGATGTAACGTTTCGGGGGCGTGCCCCTTCATCAGATGATGAAGGGGCACGCCCCCGAAACGTTACATCACTTGACAAAATAAACGTGCAGGGGAGATCCCCGCTACACCAGCCTGTGCTGTTTGGCTAATCTTTTCTACAGATACTGCTGGGAGAGGCGCCGACCCCTCCAGCCAACACCAAGCACTTATCACCAGAAGAGACTCAGGGGAAATTAGGTAAATAAATTTTTAATTATTTTCATGCCACAGAAAGTACTAACAACCCAGGGCTGTAGGTTCTCACCCATTTCTTGTGTTAGCTACATCTACAAGTGATATTCACCTGACAAGCAAATGCACTTGCAGAGATTTTCTAAAGAACTATACATGTGGTGGATTTAAAGTGTCTCCCCCTTCTGAACTACACAGGGAAGGGGAAAAGCATGGGAAGCAAGACACCTCGGTTAACTATGAAAACAATAACGAAGGCTGATGGTTGAAAATGTATTCTGCATACTAATAGATCTATCAATGAGGTCAGATCACCTCCATAAGCACTTCCATATCCATAAACTTCAGACACATGCAGTAGACGATAAGTGGGCTTGTTAAAGAGAACACGGATAAAAAAAAAAATAAAAAAATGAATTACAATAATATGCTTTCAATACATTTCCAATACAATCCCTATTTATGTGACTCATGGCATATCAAAAAGTATTCTGCAAATATAATCTTATTAACAATGTGTAATGCTTAATTTTAACAGTTTTCCCCTCTCCAGCCTCTCTCCTGACTCCCAAGCCTGTAGCAAGAACACTGAAGTGCCTGTTATGTATTTTGTTATAGCTGTACAGTATTGCATAATGGAGCAAGCAACAGTGTACAGTAAAAACCACAGACCAACTGCTTCCTATTCTCCAAGTAGCGTCAAGATACAAGGTTAATAATATTGCTCTTATTTCAAGATGATTAGCAGCAAATGGAAGTGAAGGTAGAGGTATGAACATAATTAGGATTCGGTTCGGTACTCGGCAGAATATTTCGCAAAGGATTTGGGGGTTCAGCCCTATCCAAAATAGTGGATTCGATGCATCACTACTAACAACAGAACAATGGGAAGGTAACTAGATAGCAGCTCCCTAACACAAGATAACAGCTGCCTGGCAGATCTAAGAACAGCATTCAATAGTAAAATCCAGGTCCCACTGCGACACATTCAGTTACATTGAGTAGGAGAAACAACAGCCTGCCAGAAATCAGTTCTATCCTAAAGTGCTGGCTATTTCTGAAAGCACATGACTAGTCAAAATTACCCCATATGTCTGCCTACACACCAATATTACAACTAAAAAAAATACACTTGTTGGTTTAAGGAATTAAATTTTATATTGTAGAGTGAATTATTTGCAGTGTAAACAGTGCAATTTAGAAATAAAAACATCATAAAAATCATGACAGAATCCCTTTAAACTAGATATGATAAAGTTAAACTCACCTGTAGGGCTGTCAGAGTTTTCACTATGATGCAACTGTATTCCAGCTGCATCAACAGAGTTAACTGTAACAGTCTGTAGATTTGGCAACTGGCCAGCATTCAAACTAACAGGAGTACCCCCTCCTGAAACTTGGCCGAGTGTGAGAGTTTGCACAGGTGTCAAGGTTATCTGTTGCGCAGAAGAATTTGGAATCTGTAAATTTTGCAAGTTCTGCACGCCTTGAACTTGAAATGTCTGCCAAGCAATCTGGCCAGAAGGAGTCACTGTTTGAGCCTGAATTAAGAATGTTCCTGGGTTAAGCTGCAACTGGAGGTTTTGCAAAGCTTGGGAAGATAAACCTTGAGCTCCACCCTGAACAGCTTGGATTGCCTGCTGTGCAATGCTCTGCACAAGTTGGGCTTGACTGGTAGGCTGACTATCATGAAGTTGAATCTGCTGTACCATTGGCTGCGAGGTGGAAACCTGAATATTCTGTGACTCATCAGTCATTGATGTCTGGATGTAATTTCCATGGAGTTCAGATGTTTGCATGTGCCCACTTGGACTGTCAGTCAAACTGTTTACATTTTGCTGAAGCATTCCTGTCCCATCAATAGTAACAGGAAGCTGAGATGAAGACGATGTTGGCACAAACAAATCTGTATCTGAGTTGAGATCCCCACCATCAGGAGAAACATGTTCATGTTCTGCAGTCCTTTCTGAATTATCAGAGTTTTCTATACCTTGTCCACTTATCAAATGTCCATCCGCAGTAAGGCCTGCGGTCATGGCTTCAGTGCTGCCTGTCAGACCTAAAGAATCAAGGTCAACACTATTTATGGGAACAAAGGTAATGTTACCAGGTAGTCCAAGAGGGACGTTCGCAACAACTTGTGTTTGGCCAGCATAGGATGTACCCCCAATGGTTACCCCCTGAATCTGCTGAATTTGACCAGATTGTGTTAATATGTTTGAGCTTGAGGACAAAAGACTCCCTGAATGGTTTCCAGGAATTAACTGAATTTGACCACCATCCTGGTCCAGGCCTCCATTATCAGAGGAAGTGGTGAAGCCAAGCTGGACTTGTTGTCCATCAGATGTCTGGAGCTGTGGTATTACTTGATATTGGACATTAGACAAAGTACCATTAGCAGTGTCTGATCCTGGTGCTACAGAAAACAAATGTTGGTTTTGCAGAGTCTGAATTGGCAGAACATACTGTCCACTTGATGTTACTGTAGCACCACCTGGAATCTGTACAATGTTTCCAGCTTCATCTTTTAAAGCAGCCTGTGCAGGAGTCAATACTTCCCATCTATTTGGGCCTCCTGAAATCTGCACTGATGCCAAATCCTCTGTCTGGAAACAGAAAGAAAAAAATGTGATGAATGAACAAAGTATAAATCTAAAATGTTTATTAATACACATCTTTTGGTTAAATATAAGTGGTTATACATAGTTCATTTCAGGCTGAAAATGCTTAACAAAATAAAATGGTTTTTTTTTTTTATAACTTGTTATTTTGTTAAGGGCTTTTATATTTATCCCTTGCCCAGTCATTTGCACCATTTACTCATCCATTTTTATCAACTGCAACACTCTCTGCTAAGGGGTGTTTTCATTTGCAACCTATCTTTGGAGTCACTTTCAGAAACACGGACAACGCTGCAGACACATCAAATGCAGAATTTAACAAAGCCTAAGACCCATCAATGTTTGTGTCCACTACACACTGGGGTGTTATAGAATTTCAATAGATTTCATGCTATGCCAAGCCTATATTATTGATGGAGCAACAGCTGACATATAAAATCATGCACAAGGTCTCACAGACTACTCTGAAATCATTATCAGTTGGAAAGTGGACTGTGTAATCAGGTGAGTTTCTACTCATAGCAACAAACTTATGGAGTAGTCGTGCAATGCCCCCAACTGCATGGTCAGAATATTGGTATGCTGACACTACCATGTTGCTTTAATTGTTCCAGCACAATTGGCATTCACATTGTAGAGATGCATTAGGCCTAACATTACCTGCATGGTTAATGCTGTGACATAGACTTAAAAAGGAGAAATCCAGGGTGGACAAAGGTTTAGAAACCATTATATGCACCCTACTCCTAAAATATATGAAAAATGTGTTTGCTTTAAAAAAAGTTAAGAGTTTTATGTGATCTAATGGTATGGCAGCCTATATCCTAAACAGAGTGATTCAGCCATATACTGTATGCTCCCCACAATGCAGTTTTGTAACAGATAAATGCTAGCTTTGCCTAGATCAGCAATACCCTACTGGTGGCCTGCAAGCAACAACTTGCTTATCACCCCTGTTGATATTGCTCCCAGTGTGCGTAAAGGAATTGTTCTGTGTAAAAATAAAAACTGTGCAAAATAAAAAATGTTTCTAATACAGTTACTTAGCCAAAAATGTAATGTATAAAGGCTGTAGTGACTGGAAGTCTAACATAATAGCCAGAACTCTACTTCCTCTCTTTTGGTTTCCACCGATTGGTAACCAGGCAGTAACCAATCAGAGACTTGAGGGGGGGCCACATGGGTCATGTCTGTTGCTTTTGAATCTAAGCTGAATGCTGAGGATCGATTGCAAACTCACTAAACAGATATGTCCCATGTGCCCCCCTTCAAGTCGCTGACTAACTCAGAGTTAGAGAGCTGAAAATAAGGAAGTTGTGCTCTTTTAAGTTCTGTTAGACACCCAGTCACTCCATTTTGGAATAACTAACTATATTAGAAACATTTTTTATTTATTTTGCACAGCCTATTTACCCAGTTTTTATTTTCACACTGAACTGTTCCTTTAAAAGCAGTGCACATGGGACCACCAACTTGCCGATCACAGATGTTATTTATTCACTTTGCTAGGAACTTTTAAATCTGGACATGGCTTACAGAGGGAAAAAGTTGAGGATCACTGGTCCAGATGATTTATTATAATCAAACACAAAGTCTGCGTGTAGAGAGGAAGATAGTGAAGAACAACTTTCACAAACAGTATATAATTTCAAATGGATTATATTCAGAATGTTCCATGAGATGAAACTTATGAAAAGAAACATTTTATACAATAGTTTTCCTCTAAATGGAGAATACACAGTAAACATGTCCTGCAGTGTCCATTAACCTTTAAAGCGATACAGTCACGGGAAAACATTTTTTTTTTACATAGTGCTGCTCCAGCAGAATTCTGCACTAAAAAACATTTTTAAAAAGAGCAAACAAATGTTTTTTATATTTAATCCGACATGGGGCTAGACATATTGTCAGTTTCCCAGGTGCCCCAGTCATGTGACTTGTGCTCTGATAAACTTCAGTCACTCTTCACTGCAAGTTGGAGTGATATCAGCCCCTCCCTTATCCCCCCCCAGCAGCCTATCAACAGAGCAATGGGAAGGTAACCAGATAACAGCACTCAATAGTAAAAACCTATGTCCCACTGCGACTCACTCAATTACATTGAGTAGGAGAAACAACAGCCTGTCAGAAAGCTGTTCCATCCTGAAGTGCTGGTTCTTTCTGAAAGCACATGACCAGGCAAAATGACCTGAGATGGCTGCCTACACACCAATATTACAACTAAAAAAATACACTTAGGAATTAAATTTTACTTAGTAGAGTAAATTATTTGCAGTGTAAACAGTGTAATTTAGAAATAAAAACTACACCATACAAATCAGGACAAGATCCCTTAAAGGATCATAAAAGAAACCTAGCAAAGAAAGGGTAAAACCACCTACAAGACAACATTTTTAACTGACTGCTTTTTAGGCCTTTGACACATGAGAAATTGTAGCTAAATCAAGCTGGTGTAAGCAGGTTTCCTTCTATATTCCATTATTCTACAGTACAAGCCACACGACTATAAATGGAAGTGAACACTAGTCGGGTCCTACATGCAATGACAATGAATCATAGCTATCTGCTAGTCATTTAAAATGCTCAGGCTAATAGCTAACAACTAGTTTTACCCCTTAGAGGAAAAAACTCCACAAAGGCACATCTGCACTTTTGGCCTCTATCTGCATTTTCCATAGAGGTACATGATGTGCCATTAGTCCTAAAGGAGAAATATACCCTTAAAATGAATATGGTTAAAAATATGCCAGCCTAAAGTTTCAGCTTTTCAATAGTAGCAATAATCCAGGACTTCAAACTTGTCACAGGGGTCCTTCTTGGAAAGAGCCAGTGACATTCACATGCTCAGTGGGTTCTGAGTAGCTGTTGAGAAGCTGAAACTTTAGGCTGGCACATTTTAAGCTTAGGGGTTATTGCAAAATTATCCATCAGAAAATGAGGTTGGGCCTGTAATATAAACTGATGCTGCAGGGCAGATTATTAAATTCTGATGCTAACTGTACAGGTCTCTGTGCTGCAATGTAGTAATTATCTGTATTAACAGACTTATATTGTGACATTTATATTCTATGTGTACTGTATATTTTAAATCGGTCCCTAAGCTCAGTAAGTGACAGCAGCACAGAGCATGTGCAGTGAATCAGCAGAAGAGAAATTGGGGAGCTACTGGAGCATCTTCAAAGGCACAGATCTTCCCTGCTAAATGGCTGTGGATGCCCTGGGCTGGTACAGAAGCCTTAAATATAATGTACAACATTTCTAGCCTACTTTAGTTAAGCTTTAGTTCTGGGTCATTTATAATGCAAAAGTTGTGGGCACAAAAATCTCCCTGACCCCCTAATCTGAATGATGCCCACATTAGGGGATTTATGCATAGCAGGGACATCTTTGTGCCAGCCCCCTGCTTATTGCACCCTGCCCGTGATTAACAAGTCATCCCTTATGAAAGTTCATTGGTGGTTTTCATTCCAAAAGCTCAGTGTAGGATGAGTGATGCCTGCTCTTTACTCATTAGCATAGCATGAGGGGTACTGGCTGGCAGTGCAAATCAGGACATGCAAAGGATGGGACAGAGCATGTGCAAAACTAGCACTGCTCCCATGTACATGCTGATGAGCTCTTGGAGAGTTACAGGAGATTGTGCAAATGGTAACCACTGAACAATGCAAAAATCATTAGTTTACAATAATCCATGTCAAAATACATATATTGCAATAGGGACTTGCTAAAGACAAATTAAAAGAACTGTAACACCAAAAAATGTTTTAAAGGAATTTAAAGAAATATAATGTACTAATGTATAATGTACTGTTCAATTATTTAGGAAGCTGAGAGAAAGTAATCAAGGCAGAACTTGCTGCTAAGTGTTCTTTATTGCACACAACATGTTTCGGGCAAGAACACTTAGCAGCAAGCTCTGCCTTGATTGCTTCCTCTCAGCTTCCTAAATAATTGGTCAAGTTTCCACACCTGGAGTGGGGGTGTTTCACTGAGATTGAGAGCACAGCTACCATTCCCCAGTCATCTGTATATTTCTTTCAGTATAATATACAGTTGCTGTGCAGTGGTAAAACTGGTGTTTGCTTCAGAAACACTACTATAGTTTATATAAACACGCTGCTGTATAGCCATTCAATCACAGGATTCAAGGTAGACAGATAAATTCTGAAGAATCCCATTGTATACTGCAGAGCTTATCTGTTATCTGCTGTGTAACCTGTGGCTTTTCTCCTTTTTCATCTTTGAATGGCTGCCCCCTTCGTTATACAGTAGCTTGTTTATACTTATTAAAACACTTATTTTTTTGGTGTAACTGTTCATTTAAACAAAAGATTGACATCGTATAATGCTAAAGTCTTCCCAACCTCTTACTAGTGCTTCAGGCGGCCTCCCAGAATTCCCTGTCAACATCTGTCTGAAGCAATACTACTCAAGGCAGAAAAAGGTCATCTTTGACCCATGGTCACAACAAAAAAAAGTGTCAAATGACACATATGCATACCTTCAGTTTCTAAAACCAACTAAACCTTTAGTGGTGTGGCCAAGCAGATATTGGTGTGCAAAGAATGTCAGCACAGCTAGCCCGAAAAAACACGAGGAAAGGTAAAAAGTTAATGTTTGCAGCTATGGAAAGAGTCCCATAGTTTACTTATTTTACACCAAGATAACTTATAGTTGGGATCTATTATCTGGAATGCTTGGACCTGGGGCTTTTCAGATATGGGATATTTACGTCATTCATAAAGGAATGATATACCGCCCAAATTGAAAACTTAGCAACAGACAATTTGATATAAACTATATGGCATATTAAAAAATCTTACCAAACTAGTATATATAAAGGGATTCCGTCATGATTTTTATGGTGTCGTTTTTATTTCTAAATTACACTGTTTACACTGCAAATAATTCACTCTACAAAATGTCATTCCTGAACCAGCAAGTGTATTTTTTTAGTTGTAATATTGGTGTGTAGGAAGCCATTTTAGGACATCTTGCCTGGTCATGTGCTTTCAGAAAGAGCTAGCACTTTAGGATGGAACTGCTTTCTGGCAGACTGTTGTTTCTCCTACTCAATGTAACTGAATGTGTCACAGTGGGACCTGGATTTTACTATTGAGTGCTGTTCTTAGATCTACCAGGGAGCTGTTATCTTGTGTTAGGGAGCTGTTATCTGGTTACCTTCCCATTGTTCTTTTGTTTGGCTGCTGGTGGGGAAAGGGAGAGGTGATATCACTCCAACTTGCAGTACAGCAGAAAAGAGTGACTGAAGTTTATCAAAACACAAGTCACATGACTGGGGGCAGCTGGGAAATTGTCAATATGTCTAGCCCCATGTCAGATTTCAAAATTAAATACATAAAAAAAAAATCTGTTTGCTCTTTTGAGAAATGGATTTCAGTGCAGAATTCTGCTGAAGCAGCAATATTAACTGATGTGATTGAAAACATTTTTTTTTCCCATGACAGTATCCCTTTAAGTAAATATTGTCCTTTCACATCTCTTGCCTTGAAACACCATTTGTTACAATTTGTAACATTTAATTTATATATATACTCAGCAGTATCTGTTATTATCAGCTATTGTATCCGTTATGACAGCTGCCCCTAAAGAAATGTATCAAGTTTACAAAGTCAGCACCCCCCCCCGGCTGTTTTAGAAAGGCATGAATCTTTACACTTCAATAACAGAAAAATGGTTGCAGATACAAAATTTTGTAAAAAAAAAAGTATTTCTTGAGAACTATCTGAAATCAAATGAACTGAAACAAGTGTTGGAAGGTGAACAACCCCTTTAAAGGGGGATGGGCTTCCTGTAATTCCAAGCTTTCTGTACAATGATTTTCCATATAACATATACATATATTATATAGTAAATAAAAAATACCTATCCACAAAATCAAGAGTATATCAAATTTTGCAGCACCAGACCTAGAAGTGGATACCAATGCTTTTGCTGGTCAGTTCCTTGTCTGCCAACACTTTACACAGTAGCTATAACATCTGTTCTACTATTCACTTCTGAACATAATCCTCTTCCACCTAATTAGCTACATAACATGCCCTCACTAATGAGCACGGAGCATGTCTTATTATATTATTGCAACAAATATGCAGCTCAAGCTAAAAAAATAAAACACAGCTGGTAGCTGGTTCATTATAATAATTTCAGCATATCCTTTTTACTAGCATTCTGTATCCTAAGGGTAAGCACCTATGGGCATTTCACATGTACTCAGTTTGAATTGGGACAGAACCACTAAATTTGTTCTAACTAAAAATGCCTTTATTTTTTAATTTAAAGAAATTTAGTGGTGCTGTTCCAATCTGAACTGCATGTATATGCCAGCGGAAACTGGATTAATTTGCAATGCGAACTACTTGTTGCTCAATTCAACATGCCCATGTATTGTATTGTTCCAAGTTATGTTTCCCGACTTGCATTTCACTCTGCCCTGTGGCTCTGTACCTTTTTGAATGGACACCTAACACTGAGGAGATTATTATTCTTTGCTAAGGTTTAAGTGTTTCCTTCTTAAGAAGCAGAATGATCTTTCATTATGCAGACAGATAATGGTTTGTACAGGTATGGGACCTGTTAATCAGAATGCTTGGGACCTGTGGTTTTCTAGCTAAAGGGGTCTTTCGGTAATTGAGATCAGAATAAAATTTTTTTTTAAATATGTGTATGGTGACGACACAGTCCTATTGAATTTGATATATCTAGTTAGGATCAAGGCCAATGTACTGCTTTATTAACACACAGAAAAATAACATTTTCAAAAATGTTAATTATTTGATTAAAGGAGACATTTTGTGTAAAAAACAAGAACGTACCAGTGCATTATACTCATTTAGATAAAGAAGAATTGTGCTTAAAAAAAGTAGTGTTTCAGGCTGATTTATTGAATATTTCTGCAAAAACCCTAATAATTCCTCCCTTCTCTTTCACTTCCTGCTCCCTGAATTCCCAGGCTGTGCGGGGGAGCAGTTGGCTCTCAGTTCACTGCACTGTAGGACAGGAACCAATCAGCAGGACCTGATAGGGAACTGAAGCCTGTCTGTGCTTGTGTGACTGCAGGGCTGTGATTGGCTGTCCCCCCCTCCTACTGTGCTTCTGGCAGCGACCGTTAGGACACGCCCACCCCTCATTTGAAACACAGACAGGGACCAGAGAACATCTAGTTCCAATAAAGGGGCTATTTTTAACGATAATATTCATTTTTAGCACTGTTTGAAAGCAACACCATATATACTCATAATTGCCTACAAAATTATGTTTTTTTTCATTTATCCTATATGTCTCTTTAAATGAAAATTTAATATAAGCTTCTTCATACTGAAATAAGACACTTTCTAAATACAATCAATCAAAAATGCTGCATTATTTCTGAAATAATCAAGTTTAGCTTCACTATCCCTCTCTCAGCATCTGTTTCGGTTCATTCTGTTATGTTGCAGCAGTTGGGTGTCTGATGAATGATCCAATCTTATAGGTGGCTTCCTTTACTAGCAGATGTATTAGAGCTCACTCAAATAACTGTTTCCATCACATACCAAATCTAACAAAATAACTGCCTTTTGCACAAATCCTGCAAGTAGAGACACAATGTCTGGTGATTTTAATAGAGTGAGCTTGAATACATGTTCTAGGCAAAAGGAGCCCCCCCCCATAAGATATATTGGATCTAACCGTCAATTAATATCTGACAACCAACTCCTGCATGAAGAGAAACAGATGTTAGGAGTGCCCTGTACACAAATGAAAAAATGTGAAGTCTTGGTGGTTAACTGTAAAGACGAGCAACAGGATTGGCAGTTGCTGTGACTGCCTATGTCACTTTGGGGCCAGGACAGCAGAGGAGCATGCTTACTGGAAGCCAACAGGTTCACATTTTGTCAATTGAGTCAATTGAGTCTGAAGAGGAGGCTGAAGGGGTTGAGAAAGGTGATGTAGTTTAAAATCAACAGCAACCAACTCACCCAAAACTAGATGTTGCTGTCATTACATTGACAGAGGATCCATCAATTGCGGGCCACTATTGGGCTAAAGCTAATATGTAAGTGTGTAATTTTCTGATGGAATACATTTTTGCCTTTTAAATATTGGGTGTGCTATCCTTATGTTATATATTTGATCCATCAATTACATCAGTAGGGTTTAGGTAAAAGGCTTTGTGTTCTCACTGTGTCAGGTTCATCAAACAGAGTTTAGGAGCTGCCAACACTTCCTTGTCTTCACAAATCATAATCAATTACTCTGGAGAACCAATGCCATCAAACAAGTGATTATTTATTTAGTTGCACTACATGTTTGGATCTAACCGATCATTCCTCAGGTGAAAACCTCCACCTGAGGAAGGATCAGTTTGATCCGAAACATGTAGTGCAACTAATAATCAATTGTTTGATGGCTTTGGTTCTCCAGAGTGATTGATTTTGATTTGTGATCCATCAATTACATATAACCAGTATCAGTTCACACACTAAAAATCTCTTACAACCTAAACAATTCCTAACAGCTATTCAGCACTACGGTTCTGACCTGCATCACTAGCCTTTGAATCGGTATCATATTTAATACAACTGCAGCCCTGCTAGCTTAGTTTCTACTAATGACCTCCCATAATATGATCTATTGATAATGGCTATGTTTGAGACTATGGGCAATTATTTGGTGATGGACATGAAAGCAAATAGAATATGAAAACTATTCCTTTGGTGACTCAATTCACGGTATCAGATCTTTTAAAAATAAAACCATATAAAATATCCATGTTACAGTGCTTATTAGTAATTAGTTCAACAAATAGATAAACCAAAAGCTTGGGCACTAATGCATGTAACCGCATGCATCAACAATAATTACTGATCAGTCATGATGCATGTGCAGCTATAGTGTCTCCGATATCTCAGACCCTTTTAATCATGACTAGTCAGATGTTGAAGGCTATGGGCAATGTCAAAATAGTTTGAGACATCTCCTTCTTATTCAGTTAATCAATACTGATGTAAGAGAATCAGGGATATGCTTTCCTAGGAACTCAATATAAAAATATACATTTCCAAACTGCTAGAGAATAAAAGTGGCCATACACGGATAGATCCGCTCGTTTGGCGATGTCGCCAAACGAGCGGATCTCCCTCCGATATGCCCACCTTGAGGTGAGCAATATCGGGCTGATCCGATCGTGGGCCCTAGGGCCCAACGATCGGATCCTAGCGTTCGCCAAACGGGCGGTCGGATCGCAGGACCGCATCAACGAACAGATGCGGCCGCGATCCGACGGGATTTTTAATCCCATCCGATCGAGATCTGGCCGACTTTCGGCCAGATCTCGATCGGGGAAGCCCGTCGGGGGCCCCCATACACGGGCCAATAAGCTGCCGACTCGGTCTGTCGGCAGCTTTTATCGGCACGTGTATGGCCACCTTTAGTTTCTAATTGATCCAAAACACTTGATAAATCTGCCCCTAAGTTAATAATGAGCCGTGCAGTATGAAACACAGCCAGCTAATATGCACAGTAATGCTGTATTACCCACACTTATATTAGGCCCGTGGCTTAAAACACGTTTTCTGCCATTTTTAAAATATCTAGACCATAAATTAGTGAACATGTCTCAAGTATGGGTAGTAATTATTAGGGATGCAATTCGGTTCAGGATTTGGCCAGGATTCTGCCTTTTTCAGCAGGATTCGGCCGAACCGAATTTGCATATGCAAGGGAGGGAAATCGCGTGACTTTTGTCACTAAACAAGGAAGTAAAAAATGTGTTCCCCTTCCCACCCCTAATTTGCATATGCAAATTAGGATTCGGCCGAAAACTTCATAAAGGATTCGGGGGTTCGGCCGAATCCAAAATAGTGGATTTGGTGCATCCCTAGTAATTATATATATGTAAACTTGCTGCTCCATATATTACCAACCTAAAAACAAAGTAACCAATAAATCTCATTGCAGCAGCCTCTGAGATCTTGGTTGGGTATTACAGCAATGAAATGTCAAAGATGCACTGTTAAAAGGTTATATATAGGAATTGATTAGGTTAATTAGACAACAAATACTACTCGAATAAACAACTGCATAAAATCTGGCATGTATAATATAAAAATAGAATGATGTTTAGAACACTATTATGGATTTAAATATTCAGAAACCTCTAATAATCCTTGCGGTGCAACACACACTCACTAGTAAGAGAATAGATCCCGGTAAGTAGAGTTAACCGAGCCAACACTTAGAAGATGGATCAAGTAAGTAGTGAAGCTGCTCAAAGTTATAGATCAATAATTTGGGGGGATACTGAACAATTGAGGGGGGGCAGACAGTACAGCAGTTTGCAAGGCTCAATTGGTTAATTTCAGATTGTAAATGCCAAGAAGCATATGCTGAATAGCAGTCAGCAGTAACGTTGTGGCATCAATCACTGGCACAGGGAGTATCAAGCTAAACACCCATGCACAAACCCCCAGCTACAGCTATGTACGTTCTAGAACTACAACTCCCAGCCCCCAGGGATGTACTGAACAGGATAGGGTCAGAGCGCAGGTCAATGAAGTAGTTGCAGTTGACTCATGACAAGTTCAGACACCCAAGATCCCAGCATTCCCGACTATCTCCTGCTAATGGCGCTTTCCCACACGCCTTTTTAGAGGCACAGAGGGATAAACGGGAAGGGGGTGACCCTTCAGCGCCGGCCACAGGGGAGGAGGAGCAGTGGGAGGCTGAACGGCGGAGGAGGTGGGGGGTACAACAGGACATATGTCCTCCCCTCCCTCCCCTTAGGGGGGTTGTCTCCGCTCCAGCCCAAGCTCATCACTTACCGCTCCGCCACCAGCGCATACCGAGCTCATAAGCACCGATGAGCCGCGGCAGCAGCAGGCAACGCAGGGACAGAGCTGACGGCGGAGCGACTACCCACAATGGGCGGGTTCAGCAACAAACAAGTGGGTGGCCGTTAGTCCGGAGCTGACACAGGAAGCAGGGGCTCCGAATGTGCTTATTTTGCCTCTTTATAGAGCCCTTCTGGCACCCAGGTAGGGGCCCGGCCCGAGCTACGGATGTGCGTAACACCGCGCGTAGTGATGGAGGAGTCCGGCCTAGTGCGCGCAAGGCCTGAGCCTGAGGCCCCGCTCTTACCTGCCCACCGCCTTGGTCGCTGTCATCGCCGGCGCTGCTGCTGTCTCCGTGTTGCTGCAGATATTCACTCTGACCGTCTACTTCCAGGGCGGCCATTTCTTCTCGTTTGACGGGCTGCTCCGGAGCTGGGGACAAAGACAAGAGATGACGGAGCATGGAAGGCTAACACAGCGCCATAGTTACCGCTTTCCCACTCCGCCGCGTCCCTGTACCCCAATCCCTGTCACTGAGGCGCTCGGACGCTCACTCGCTAGGGCCACCGTTAGCTACTAGCCGCGGGCGGGACTTGATTACGTACCGGTCATTGTGTTTGTGGCAGGATTAGTAAAAACCCCCAGTTCGCACCAAACCCCACACTGGCGGGCCGCGCTCGGTTTATTCAGGCGCGGGCCATAGTTATTATAATAATCCCGAGCAGCGCTGCGGACGGAGAGAGCCAGGCGCGGGATTTTTTTTTCCCCCTATTATGATTGACGGTGCGGGAAACACAAAGGGTGGGGCTTCCATCCAGTACGGGGGACGCGTGACGTCACACGCACGACTGCCCGCCCTTCTCCTTCGCTGCGACTGGTTGGTGAAGTCTCGTGAAAGACCACCGATTGGCCCAGTTGTACGCCGCTCACTTGATTTTGGTTTTTTTTTTCCACCGTCCCTAAAGTGTGCGCGGGCTTCCTGCGAAGTTTGCGTGACGTGCGCGCGCTCTGTTTACTTTCGTAGACAATAAGCAAAGGCCTAGGTTCCTAGCGTAGTAGCCGGGCCTTCCAATTGCCGTGGGGCGCTGGATATCTGATGGCGACTGCTGTACTGTTACTTTCTTTATAAACGTGTCACAATAAAATTCGTTTCAAACAGGCGAACTTGTCTGTGTAATTGTTTGCGAGTGAACGTCACAGTACTAACGTCTGTTATAACTATGTGCTGCTGGGAACTGATTCCATGCTTTAAGGCAGGGGTGTCCAAACTTTTGGCTCGCAGGGCCACATTGGAAAAAAGAAAAATTGTCTGGGGCCACACATGAAATACACAAACACGTTTGATTTGTAAAAGTAAAGGAAATACACAGAAAAGAACTACAATGCCAGTTGGATAACCAGCTATACACTGGAATATGGGACACCTGGATATTAAATAGACTTATTATTATATATTTATTACTAACTGGGCAATGGGCAGAGTCCCCCCTTCTCCTATATCCTTTGCGACATGACGTTTCCTCGGGAACCAAGCTGGGCCACATTCATATGCATCCCGGGCCGCATGTGGCCCTCGGGCCGCAGTTTGGACACCCCTGCTTTAAGGGAAATAACCCGCTGTCCCCTCTTCCTTTAGCGTCAACGTTATACTGTAAGGGCAAGCCGCGAACTACAACTCCCAGAATCCTTAGCATCCTTAGGTCATTTTATTTGTAATGGCGACGGTATTTTTCTTAAAGTGGTTGTTCTCCTTTAAATACATTTTTAGTATGATGTAGGGAGTGATATCCTGAGATCATTTGCATGTTGTTCAGACAATAAATAGCCTTGCACCTTCCCACAAGAACTGCCACCTGGCCTGTAAAAATTATGGTTGATCCCAATGTTATTAATAGGGAAAAAAGATAAATCTATAGGAAGGCCGGTATTTTTTTCCAGAGAAGGTGGAAACACTACAAGCACTTCTTTCACGAGTGTATTCATAGTGCAGGTGTCCTGCTTAAGGGTTAGTCCACGCAAGGGGACTCGTGGAGATTTAGTCGCCTGGCGACTAATCGCCTCTTCTTCTGGGCGACAATCTCCCCGAACTGCCTCCGCATTTCTTCCCATCCTCTATAATGAAAAGTCGCCTGCGCTAAAGCACACGCGTCATTTCCTTTTCTGAAAGTTTTCTTCTTGAGGCAAGTTCGGGCGAATTCGGAAAAGCAGCGCCACGTGTGCTTTAGCGCAGGCGACTTTTAATTGCAGCGAATGGGAAGACACGCGGAGGCAGTTCGGGGAGATTGTCGCCCAGAAGAAGAGGCGATTAGTCGCCAGGCGACTAAATCTTCCCGAATTTCCTCGTGTGGACTAATCCTTCAGACAGATTCCCTGAGAGATGTGTATATATACAAAGTCTGATACCAACGGTCAGGAAACTTGCCATACATGTAAACATTGCTATTTTGCCCTGAGATTTCAGGCACACAGAGGAGCAAGCAGGCTCAGCAGCCCAAACAGCCCCCCATCAGCCCAATATAGAGTGACTGTCTATGGCAGCCCCTCTGGCATTTGCCAGAACCCACAGATAGCCAGTCTGGGCCTGGCCAGGATATGGAGACCTGTAAGTAGAAGACTGCAGAAATGCATCAGTTGCATTTTCTAAGCTTGCCAATATTAGTTATGAAAGTTATGCTGCTGATGCAGTGCCCTTCCTAGATCAGTGGTCCTCCAACCAGTGGCTCATGAGCAACATTATGTTCACCAACTCCTTGGATATTGCTCTCAGCTGCCTAAAAGCAGGTGCTTATTTTTGAATTCCAGGCTTGGAGACAAGTTTTGGTTGCATAAAAACCTGGGGGCCGATTCATGAAGCTCGAGTGAAGGATTCGAATTAAAAAAACTTCGAATTTCGAAGTGTTTTTTGGGCTACTTCGACCATCGAATGGCCTACTTCGACCTTCGACTACGACTACGAATCTAACTAAAAATCATTCGACTATTCGACCATTCGATAGTAGATAGATAGAAGTACTGCCTCTTTAAAAAAAACTTCGACCCCCTACTTCGGCAGCTAAAAGCTACCGAAGTCAATGTTAGCCTATGGGGAAGGTCCCCATAGGCTTGCCTGAGTTTTTTTGATCGAAGGATATTCCTTCGATCGTTGGATTAAAATCCTTCGAATCGTTCGATTCGAAGGATTTAATCGTTCGATCGAAGGAATAATCCTTCGATCGTTGGATTTGCGCTAAATCCTTCGACTTCGATATTCGAAGTTGAAGGATTTTAGTTCCTAGTCGAATATCGAGGGTTAATTAACCCTCGATATTCGACCCTTCATACATCTGCCCCCAAGTGTACTGTTAAATCAGAGCCTCCTGTAGGCTGTCAGTGCACATAGACCAGGGGTGCCCAAAAGGTAGATAGGGATCTACCATGACCTGAGATGGTTGCCTACACACCAATATTACAACTTAAAAAAATAGTTGGTTTAGAAATTACATTTTCTATTGTGAAGTATTTGCAGTGTAAACAGTATAATTTCTAAATAAAAACCATCATAAAAATCCTTTTAATACAGCTCTTGTGTAAACAGTGGCTGCTGAATTGCATCAAGTGTTGTCAAGATGCTGGATGCTAAGCATTGCCATGGACAGCATTGGGACTTAATGCCAATTATGGCATATTGTCCCCTCATGTAAACATTTTTTACATGTATGTATGTTCAATATATACACCCAAGGCACTGCAGAATCTGATGATGCTTTCTAAATACATGCCCATAGTAAGTTGTTACCTGAAATGAACCAGATGAATTTATATGGCAGTGGATTTGACACTTTTATGTATCAAGCTCTCTTTTGAGCTTCATCATTTCTTAAGGTCCCTCAAGGTAACATTAATACAAGTATATAAATCACACTATGACTGATTATACATGCTGCCTGTCATCTAATTCGTAATAGGGTGTGAGCAATTGCTACATTATCAGACCAGCCTAAAAAAAACAACTTCTGCAATAATGATGTGCTCCCTAATGGTATCTCAAGATAGACGTCACTCACATCCAAAGGACACAGCAAGGTGAGAGCAGCTGTTTCATGTAGGCCACAGCCTGGTAAAATGAACTTGATGTAGAATGTCCCAGATCATAATGAAGGGCAAATACAGTGGCTGTCATCTCATTTCCCTGAAAACACAGCAATGGCAAGAAGCTCAGTGGCAAGTACATGCAGATTAACAGGCCTTGCAGGAGGGAAATGCTTTGAAATCACATGTGCTTTCTCCCTGGCTCTCTTGTTTGTACTCATTTCTTATACTGTAGAAGGCCCGTTATGCCACATTATCACTAGTAAGGGCAAAGCTGCTGCTGTGAAACTCCTATCTCATTTGCATCTATAGGATGCTAGACTTTTTTTCTCCTTATATGGGTGCAGCTGCCATGTGTTCAGCTCAAGTGGGGTGGGGGTTTCAAATTTAAATCTGCTGCCAATAACACAGCGGCATGAGCTAGCGGAAGCGTGCTGCTCGACCAGAGCAATAAAAATCGGCTTGTGGCCAGACACCGGCCATTGCTGTACTAGTTACAGCATCCTGTATAAGATGCTACAATTGCTGAGGTTTAGATTTAAGATCAGTGACAAAATATGAGATAAATCTGCAAAATAAAAACTCTGCAACCACTGTTAGCAGTGTAACCACATTGTTTCCCTGTGGTTTATTGTGATATGAGCATGTGCGCTGTTGCTCATTTTGACTTTGCAGCTTTTCAATAAAGTGACCTTTTGTACTCCTTTTGTGCAGTCTACCCAAGAAATATTTTTGTATATTCCCATTCCCATAGTTCAGTATGAAAATGAAGAAGTCACAGAGCAAGAGGAGAAGCATTCATTTTAAATTTCACCTTTAATAGTCCATTTTAAAATACTTCCAGCATATGAACATATGGGATTTTTGGATCTTCCGGTGCGTAAGATCCAAAAATCCCATATGTTGATATGCTGGAAGAATTTTAAAATGGACGATCAAAAGTGAAATTTTAAGTTAATGCTTCTCCTGTTGCTCCAATTGACACATGTAGCACGGAGTAAAGTGTTTGCAGCGAGGTATGATGTTCCCCTTATTTGTATCCATAGTTCAGTATGGGCAGCAGTGACAGGTGAATTGGGTCATTGAGACCACAGCTGTTTTTGGCTTGATTTCAATGACAGCACCTGCTCCCAAGACTAAGATTTTGTTGGGGCTCTGTTAATATAAAGTGAAACACCCTTACAGCATGACAACCCCCCACAGTGCCTAGCACAGAGTTACAGTATATGCTTCACCAGGATATTTTAACAGGCAGTGAAGTGCCTAAAACCTCCAACTTTGATAGGAACCACCAGCCACCACTGGTACAAGCAGGCGGAGAGCAACACTCCATGTTGAAGTAAGCTCATACATTCATGTTGTATCTCATAACAAACATTAGATCTTAATATTGGTATTTTGCAGGTTACATGGATGAATCCCCTAGGGGTGTAATGCACTAGGGCAACTCATAATACCTTTGTAAGACTGTTCATGAATCATCCAGTGGTGGCTATAACAGTATGGAGACCATGTTCTAGACTTTCTGATGCATGTTCCAAGGTTTACTTATTTCATCCTTAAATATTCTTAAATAGCTGTTCAGGAACATATCTTCTTAGGAAAAGAAGTTGCTGCAAAGATGCACCAAATGTCTAAGGAAATTGGGGGTATGAATAATAAAACAACATGTGACTAAAGGGATGAATTTGTGGGATGGTGAGTCATAAGGTTGATGTAACCTTTAATGGGATATCAGGATTTGCCTTACCAACACCTAAGCTGACTTAAATATCTTTTTTTTCCCTGCAATTTGGTGTGTGAACCTGTTGTATTATGGGTAGCAGTCTAAACTAGTAATTACAAGACATCATTTTCAAGTTATATAGAAACTCGAAGAATTCCTTGACCGGACTAGGGGGAATAAAATTCCTTTGGCTGGGCTTTAGTTGGATATCTCCAGTTTATTTTTAAGAAAATTGTCATTGTTGCCCGAACTCTGTAGCTTACAACTACAAGGCAGCAGTAACCATGGAACCACCATGCTGCTGTGTCAGAACTAAAAAACAGCAGTAACCAATAAACCATTGTGCTGCCGACTCCAGAACTACAAAGCAGCAGTAACCACTGTGCCATCGAACCTACAACTACAAGGCAGTAATAACCACTGAGCCACCATGCTAACGGCCTTGCCACTGCAAGGCAGTAATAACCATTGAACCAACATGCCATTGACCCCACCAGTACAAGACAGCAGTAACCACTGAGACACCATACTGCCAACCCCAGCACTATAGGCAGCACTAACCATTGGGCCACCATGCCATTGACTCCAGAACTACAAGGCAGCAGTAACCATTGAGCCAACATGCCCCTGACCGCAGCAGTAACCACCCGAGCCACTGTGCCATTGACCCTAGCACTGCAAGGCAGTAGTAACCATTGAGCCAACATGCCCCTGACCGCAGCAGTAACCACCCAAGCCACTGTGCCATTGACCCTAGCACTGCAAGGCAGTAGTAACCATTGAGCCAACATGCCCTCAACCCCAGCAGTACAAGACAGCAGTAGCCACTGAGACACTATACTGCCAACCCCAGCACTATAAGGCAACACTAACTACTGAGCCACTATGCTATTGATCCGACCATTGAGCCACCAACCCCAGCACCACAAGGCAGCAGTAACCACGTGATCGTGTGTTTTTGGACTGTGGGAGGAAAGTGGAACATGCAGAGGGAGGTCACCCACATACAGAGAGAACATACAAACTTCATGTTTATATGCAACTTACATCCATCTGCCTTTTCCAGTAAATGTGTACCTGCTCTACAGAGACACTGTGTTTATTCAACTTTGCAATGAGAGCATCACTTCAGCCAGCTAATTCATTGACTTTACTGCCCTCCCTTTTCAGTAAATCAGCAGCCATTCTCTTAGGAGGCAATTGTCATCATTAGCTCCAATTTACCTGCTGCTGTGCAATACCTGTGTGTTAACTTCTCTTGTATCATTTGCATTAAAGCTTTGCTTTTCTGTATAACAAAGCCTATGTATTACTGTGTGTTTGTCTAACACACTAATGACATTATACAGTTTAAGACATTAAAGGGGATGTATGTGACAAATAATTGTGTGTAAAAATGTCTTTATGCAAATGTTTAGACCTAATTAATGTACTTATATGAAAATAAATTTCCTAAATAGCATATGTGTGTATTTAATTTATGAATTAGTACACATGGGCAAGCAATAGTAGTCTCTGAAGTATTTTTCAGGCCAGCAACCATCTATATTAGCAATGTCAATCAGTTGCCATTGTAGTCAGTGGGGTGCAGGTATTCTTGGGTGGTGCTTTGCCCTTAGTCCTATGGACATTTTTCAGGGTTGAGACGCAGTCAAATGCACACTTGCAGCCTGCCATGTGGGATGTGGTTAATAAGGAAGTGATTCATAAATTAAGTCAAAGGTCCCTTCAAACGCATTGCAAAAAAAGCTACTGATAAATGCCTACCGCACTCCTTGCATATTTCACTATGTAAGTAAATATTGCAATTCCAACCCACAGTGCCAAAGCTTGAAACCTGGATTTCCTAATTTCCAGTTCCAAGTTCCCTTTTATGGAATATGTATATTTCTTGTTAACATACATAGACAAGTGCAATGCTTAAATCCTTTAATTTAAATTTCACTTGTATGATCCTAATCAGAAGCGTTACTTTATACAAACCTAATAAGCAGATATATGGTGTGACAGATGTCTTGTGTGCCTGCTGGAGATGACATTGGGTGCTGTATAGGACAGGTAGAACTATTCTGCTTCTTTTTTTTTTCCCTCTCGCCCACACAGTATAAGGTGACATTTCTTAAAAATGAACACATATCCTAGGAAGCTCCTATTAATTTAAATCTTCAAAAAAAAATATTTCTATATTTCCCTGGTGCTTCAAATAAGTTGATTGTGCCGTTTCCTGCACTAACATAGTATGAGAATAGGCTTTTGAATTAGCAGATATTACTAGTTACTTTTAAAATAAACCTGTATACAGGTATAGGGATTCATCAAATTCACTATTTTGGCCTCTGGGAAAATCCTGAATCTGTCATGAAGGATTCAGGTGAATCTCGAATCTTTTCTGAAGAAAGTGCTAAAGTGAACCACATGTGCAGCGCTCGGGAAAAAAAATATCCCTGTTTGTGTGACAAAAGGTCATGTAAGTTTAAGAAGTTGGTTAGGTCAAAATAAAATGTTACTGAAAAAGGTACTCTTTAATTATTATGAAGAAAGGAAATAATTAAAATTTAATTATTTGCTTATAAAGATTTTTGAGAAACAGCCATCCTGTAATTTGGAGCTTTATGGATAACGGGTTTCCTGATAAGGGCTCCCACACCTGTGTTGCAATTAGTCATGATTTTTTTGTTTTGAAGCTCTCACACTAATTGCTAGGGCTTCATAACTGTACCAGCCAGGCAGTTGTATGGAAGTCAGAATGGAAGATGTCTAAGATGAATCTGAAAATACAGTTGTACAATATACATTAAGAATGACAACAGTCCTCAGTGTCAATGCATTCTTTGGTTACTGTGATCAGTGAACTTAACAAGTTTCAGTTTTTTTCAGTTGCTGGTTGGAAACAGGTAGAATTAACCCTATCGTTTGAAAACGTATACAACATAAATAATAAAAAAGAACTGAAAAGTTGCTTAAAATAGGGCACTCTATAATTTGTTAAAGAGTTATTTTAAGCTAATGTAGCGCTATAGTAATTTGAGTGCACCTTACTCTACTATAAGCTTCACTCCCAGTACATATGCTCCGGATGAGACCTTAAAACCTGAGGGAGTGAGCCTTCGCATCGATGTGGAAGCAGGGTGTAGTGCAACTGTAACTGTATTCAGGGTGCAAAGAATTGGGCGCCAGTGGTTCTTATAACTTAACCATAGAACAGATTTATTGAGCACAGTATACAATTGTCAGTGGAATGTACATAAATCAGAACATTGCAGGTTCATACAGTACATTGAATAGGCAGTACTCACAACACCTTTGGTCAGTATGATTCTCCTCAGAGATAGGAACAATACATGCAGCTTTGAGGAGGTACACCCAGCTTTCAGCCTTTTCCCTAAGTGGAACCTGAGGGGAATCTATCTACCCTAGGTCTGTACACTTAGTCCCTACGTCTGGGCAATGAGTACCCTGGGATCTTAATCCCACTACAATCCTCGTAGGAGCCTCAAACTGCTCAGCTAAATAATCTGACTGACTGTCACTCCTAGAGTGATCTATAAGGGTGAGTAGCCTATTCTTACTAGACCTGACCTGTCTAGGTTCCACTCGAGCTCTGCCTCCTGCACAGGCTAGAGCCAGCACAAGATGGACCCTGAAAGCATGGCTTCAGAGCCTTTTATATCCTAGCACAGTGCCATCTGCTGGTCACTGAGAGAAGTAGTAAGAGTCAACAGTACCCCTCCCAACTGTATTTTAGGACCCAATTAGGTGTCCATAACATGGAGGGACTGCCTGCACAAAATACTAGGGGTGGCTATTTTACACATCCCTACATTCTCCCCCTGGTGAATTCCTTACGTCCCGGCAAGGAAAATACTCAAATAATACAGCACAGAAATACATTGCAACATTACACATATATTATATTCACTATAGGGTTAACTTCCCCTCCAGTAGCCTCTTCATAGGCCTACTAGGGAACCATGGTTAACCTGAAAAGAAAGCAGTTTAGGCATATCATGCTAGAAGCCATTTTGAGAAATCTACCTCTATCATAGAACAGTGGTCTAAGTCTTCTCGCTACTGGAGACTTAGTACATTCATATCAAACACTTTATCAAAAAGTGATACTTAGCCATTACCTTATAACCTCTTCGGGGTCACTCTCCTGAGTTTACCCAGGTAACAATGGCATATCTGAAAGAGAACAGCAGCATAGAAAAACATTGGACTGTTACTGAACTGTGCCTTTATTAGCTCACATTTCATATCATTATGGCAACACCATAGCATTCATCTTATTATATAACCACTCTTTTGTACTGTCCAGGTACCCTTGGTCAATAACTCTTTGAAAAGAAAGGCACAAGTTAGACATACTGTTTTTCCTCAAATACTTTAGCATTCGAGTCCATATAAGAACCCGAACCCACAGAACCCCCCTTTTGTATATGCACTTAGGAGGGTAAAGGGAATTGGGATGAACCTACCAACGGGTAGGTGTTAACTGGAATGTAGAAACAGAAAAATCCTTCCCTGGAGAAAGTCAAGCCACTTTAAAGGGGAAGGAAACCTAGTCGGCGCAAAACCCCCACCCCCCCTCCCGTGTGTTGCCCACCCTCCCTCCTCCCCCCTGGCCTACCCGTCCCGCTGGGCAAATACCCCTAACTTGTTACTTACCCTTCTGCGCAGGTCCAGTCCAGGGAGTTCACCGATGACATCTTCTTCCACGCGATCTTCTTCCTGCTGTGAACGGCGTTTTGGCGCATGCGCAGTAGGATCATTTCGCCGGTATGGATCTACTGCGCATGCGCCAAAAGTCACGTGCATGCGCAGTAGATCGTACCGGCGAAATGATCCTACTGCGCATGTGCCGTTCAAAGCAGGAAGAAGATCGCGTGGAAGAAGATGTCGTCGGTGAACTCCCTGGACTGGACCTGCGCAGAAGGGTAAGTAACAAGTTAGGGGCATTTGCCCAGCGGGACGGGTAGGCCAGGGGGGAGGAGGGAGGGTGGGTTGTTTGCGCCGACTAGGTTTCCTTCCCCTTTAAAGGGACAGGTAAGGCAGTTCAAATTAACTGCAAAATCACTCCCAGTGGAGTATGAACAAACAAAAAGGCAATTCCTCCAAAAACCTCAGATCATGTGGAGGAAATGAGCTTTGGTGTCCTCATAGGGGATGTAATACTTAGGGTGAGGCTTGTCCACCCATTGTCCATCTCCCTCATAGACCTCCAAGGAGAAATATTTGGTGGGGTTGTACTTCCCACAACTTTTGACTGCATTTTTCAGAATGGTACGGTCGTACCACCACTCTCTTTCAATAGAACGCAGGTACTCCCAATCCTGCTTTCGCCGCACTTCATTTGGGTTAGTGAGACAACTGTGGTGCATTTTCTCTTTCCTCAGGATTTCATCAATGAGCCAATCCTCATAGGAAGCAGCCACTCTCTCATACACCCACAAAGGAGCATAGGGCATAAAATAGCCCCATTTTCGATCACCCTTTGCACTCGGGAAACAGACCTGAAAATGTTGGGATCTGCTCGTCCAGGCAGCACCCAGAAATCTTTCTCTTCCTCTGGGCCTATCTTGGGAGGTGCAGTGAAGCTGCGAGACATAGACTCTTTAGGAGCAGGTTGATCATCCAACTCTGGGCTCTCCTCATCATATTCCTCCCATCCTGGGGCAGTCTCCATTCTGGGATCCACTTTGGGTTTAGGGATATTCGCCACCCAGTCCTTTTCACCGGCCAAAGATATCTTTCCCCACTCAAGGTGATAAAGTTCAGATACATGGGTGCTTTCCCCTGGCTCACTAGGGGTTAAATGCACCATCACTTTGGGGTTGCAAGACTGTACTGGTTCACTAACCACCGATCTTTAACACTTGCACCGAATTTGTGCAGCATTCTCTGACACTGACTTCCAGTCATCATCCTCATCTTGGAGGGAAGTCAGCTCTTTCTCCACTTGACTCTCAGACAGTGGGGGATCTCTGAACGTTGGGTTCACTGGCAACACGGACCCAATTCGCCCAAATGAGAATTTGCGCCAATCAATAGCATGAGTTAGGACTGGAGCACAAGTCGGTGTGTTAAGGGCAGTGTACGTGGTAAGAGTTAAATCCACCCAAGGTCCCGAATTCCTCAACAGCATCTCACTGGTTGAGAGGCTCTCTTTGGGGCCTATCACAGAGGTATCTTCCGGTCATCCTCGGGGCTTTTCTCCTCAGGGACATTAACCACGTCAACTGCAGCATTCACTTCAGGCTGCAGGGTTTCCACCTCGGGAACTACAGCAACAGCTTCAAGCCTGAAGTCTGCAGTGGGCTCTGACACAATTTCACCATCTGCGTCTCCCCTTGGTGCAACCGGCACTGTTGCCACTGAAGGCATGGGCGTTGGGGACGCCATAATTTCACCCCCACTCTCTGGCTCTTCTGGGACAGGGGCAGCGCCCACATCAACTGTCCAGCCTGACAGGGTCACCTCACTAACCGCATCCGCGGTCTCTAGGGCCTCACCTTCGCTCGAAGCAACTTTGGAGGGGAAGGCACATTCCTCGTTACAGCAGGCCTCACTGTGGGGAATAGGTACATGTGATTCCGCAGCCGCTGACACCCCCGGGGCCTCCTCTATCTCTTCATAGATCAGTATAGAGTTGGCGCTCACCTCATCCTTGGTTGTCCCTACCAATGGAAGCTGGTCGGCCCGATGAAAAGGTCCCATCCATAGTTGAAAGCCGCATTGCAAACAGGCTCCACCGGGATCCTCTAGGGCGTTGGGTGCTTCCAAATCACATAGGCCGCATACTGGAACCATTCCCCGGGTACTGGGTGAGAAAGTCCCTTGATAAACATACTGCCGCTCATGCTCCACAAGAGTAGGAGTGCACGGCACTGGCTTTTCTTCAGGCGATTGAACCTCCGGTTCAGCAACAGGCTCCACCATCTGCTTTTTCGCATCCGCTAACTCCAGCAGGGTTGAAGCAAGATACAAAATGGCTGCGGTACTATCTTCTACACTGGGGCACCTCCTCTGTTTGGTCTGGCACGCCTCCTTTGTCTCTTTCGCGCGCTCCGCAACTTAACCCTTACTGAACAGGGTAGTGACGGTGAACGTGACGCAGTACAAAATTCCACAGCAACAACTTCTTCGGAAACTCCCCCTGGTGGATCACTCTCAGCAGGGGCACATTCAGGCATCATATTTACACAAGCCACTTTTATGGCAGGAGAGTTTTCCATATTCAATGCACACAACTCCGTCGTTAATAAAGTGATAGTCGAATCCACTTCCAAACATGGGGACACATTAGCACTGGGCCCAGACTCTTCCTGGGGCAAGGCCACTATATCACTCGCATCTCACTTGTCAACTAGGGAGAGGGGAATTACAGTTATTGGAGGGCTTTCTTCTAGCAACAGCTATACTGGGCTCTCAGGCTCACATGGCAGCTCAGTAGCAAGGGCCTCCTCTGTCGAGCAATCCCCTCTATTAATGGATTCAATTAGTCCCGTATTCTCTCTTGATTCTACCGGGCCCTCAGGCTCAGACGGTAGTTCATCAGTAGGGACCACAGACTCCTCCGGGTAATCTATTCTGTCAACGGACCCAGTAACCCCTACACTCTCTTCATCTTCAGAAGGCGGGTTACAAAGTGCAGCTGCACGGGCATCACTAAGGTTCTGCGGTGTAAAATAGTCCTGATAGACACACGGGCAGCCTTCTGCAGGGGCTCCTATGGGATACACTCTGGAGTTTCCTTGTAAGGCTCATCAGGGACCCAGTATAGGAACCTGACCTTTCCCTTTTCCATTGAGGGCCCCTGGGTGACATATTCAAGCCCGTCGAATAACGGGTTATCCATAAGAGCGTGATGCACACTATCTGGAGGGTAACGCTCGGGTATGCCGTCAACTACAACGGCCTGACACGGCTCCACTCTCTCTAAAAGAGCCCACAGATACACAGCAGAGGGGGTTATCACAACCGTTTTCTCCTTTTTGGGGGACTGTGCTGGCAGGCTTGCATAAACACAGGGGCAGCCATCCGGCAATCCATGAGGGAAAATCATAGAGGGCCCCTCACCATCATCAGGGAGCTTATTTTCTACTTGCCACAATAACCGCACAGTGTCCTGAATCTCTGAAGGAGCACGGGCTATGAACCAGTACCCTATAAATCTTGGGAACATACTTAAGGGCCATGCAGCTAGGTACACAGGAGCGAGTGGGTAAACTCTATCTATCACCACCACTCGCCGAAGGTTGATACCTTCCTTAATAGCCCAGGCATACACTGCATCAGAAGTTATCAAGCCTGGGATAACTGAGGGGAAATGGCCCTCCATTTCTTTGGGCAGTATAGTAGGCATTTTCACTATGGCTCAATAGTATGCTGTGACTGCGCCAGAATATTTGGGCGGGAGAGAAGAACCAAAGAAGTCTCCCGCCTCTTTCCTGGCCTTTTTCCTATTGAGTCCGCACCTGCAGCGCCTGTCACACTAGGCTGCAGTGCGGTGTTACAGTTTAACCCTAGGCCCCACGTTGGGCGCCAAAATGTAGCGCTATAGTAATTTGAGTGTACCTTACTCTACAATAAGCTTCACTCCCAGTACATATGCTCCAGATGAGACCTTAAAACCTGAGGGAGTGAGCCTTCGCATCGATGTGGAAGCAGGGTGTAGTGCAACTGTAACTGTATTCAGGGTGCAAAGAATTGGGCGCCAGTGGTTCTTATAACTTAACCATAGAACAGATTTATTGAGCACAGTATACAATCCTCAGTGGAGTGTACATTAATCAGAACATTGCAGGTTCATACAGTACATTGAATAGGCAGTACTCACAACACCTTTGGTCAGTATGATTCTCCTCAGAGATAGGAACAATACATGCAGCTTTGAGGAGGTACACCCAGCTTTCAGCCTTCTCCCTAAGTGGAACCTGAGGGGAATCTATCTACCCTAGGTCTGTACACTTAGTCCCTACGTCTGGGCAATGAGTACCCTGGGATCTTAATCCCACTACAATCCTTGTAGGAGCCTCAAGCTGCTCAGATAAATAATCTGACTGACTGTCACTCCTAGAGTGATCTATAAGGGTGAGTAGCCTATTCTTACTAGACCTGACCTGTCTAGGTTCCACTCGAGCTCTGCCTCCTGCACAGGCTAGAGCCAGCACAAGATGGACCCTGAAAGCATGGCTTCGGAGCCTTTTATATCCTAGCACAGTGCCATCTGCTGGTCACTGAGAGAAGCAGCAAGAGTCAACAGTACCCCTCCCAACTGTATTATAGGACCCAATTAGGTGTCCATAACATGGAGGGACTGCCTGCACAAAATACTAGGGGTGGCTATTTTACACATCCCTACACTAATTTATTAGAAAAGTTTATTTTGTGTGTAGGAAAGGGCAATTCTATCCAGTTGTACATTGGTTGCTTAGATGGACAGCATTAACAATAAGGGTGTCAGTTGTCAGGTAGAGTGGCCTTATTCAGACTAAATTAAGCTTCCCTCCCCCTAATCACTTACCTCCAGCTGCTGGTAGGGTTGCCACATTTTCTGGTAAAAAAATGCAGTCCTTTTTTAGCTTTCTTTACTATTAATAACATTGCCATGAACCAGCCTTCTTAACAGCGATGCTGTTAAAAGTGTGAACACTGGCTGCCTGTTTATCTGGTCCCTGGGGGGATATGAGCATGCTCACATTAACACTTATACCCAGGGCCGGAACAAGGGGTAGGCAGAGTAGGCAGAATTTTTGTTTTTTTATTTGTTTAAGTTTGAAGGTTCACTTTCCAATGCCCCAGCTGAGTTCCGCTCTGCTTCCCACCTCCTTCTTACTTGCCCTGGATCTGATTGCGCCTCAGCTTGCCCTCTCTCCCTCCTGCTTCAGTTCGTAAAGAAGAGACAGTGAGTTCTTCTCTAACGCGATGCAGAAGTGGTCCGGATGTGCATCCATGCACTAAGTAAGCGGTGCGCCGTGTGATGACGTCACGCCACACGGGGAGCTGTGCTGGTCTGGCCTGGCACATTGAACAGAGCCCTCAGCCAGGCAGTGGTCAGTGGGTGCGGCATTTGTTCTGAAACTGGCGGTTGGTGACTGGTGTTGTTTGATAAAGCTGGCCATAGATGTTGAGATTTTTAAAAGATCAGATCCTGATCGTGAGACCACGATCTTCTCAAAACGATCGTACGATCGTACGAATGTACCATCAACTAAAAAGACCAATTTACCAGGAAAACAAAGGGGAGCTGCCTGCTTGGCCCTGCAAACATAGATAGATTGCACTGGGACCGACAAAGTTTTTTCGACCTTGGCGATCAATTTCCCGACAGATGTCGGGCGAAAAATCGTAAGATGTACGATCGTTCGTATACCACTAACCGCATGATAATTTCGATGGATTGGTCGGGCTTCCCTAAAATCGGTCGTTCGGCAAGAAGAATCGTCGCTTCTATGGGGAGCTTTACAGTCAGTGAGCATTGCGCAGAGAGGTACAGACTGATCTGGGCTGGGGCAATTTTGGTGTTGCTGCTGACTTAGGGGGCACAGACTTAGGGGGCAATGCATTGTTTGTTGGCACAACAGGTACAGATTGGGGGGGCAATGCATTGTGCCACAGACTTTGGGGGAGGTAATGCATTGGTGGCACAGACTTGGGGGGGGCAATGCATTGGTGGCACAGACTTGGGGGGCAATGCATTGGTGGCACAGCCTTGGGGGGCATGTATTGGTGGCACAGACTGGGGGGGCAATGCATTGGTGGCACAGACTTGGGGGGCGTGTATTGGTGGCACAGACTGGGGGCATGTATTGGTGGCACAGACTTAGGGGGTAATGCATTGGTGGCACAACAGGTATAGATTTGGGGACAATATTTTGGGTGCTGCTGGCTGGCACAGGTACAGATTGGGGGCAAGTTTCGGTGCTGCTGGCTTATTAAAAAAAACTGTAAGTGATTAGGTGGGAAATGGTCCTACAGAATGGGGGGGAGGGTGCTGATTGAAGTCCTTGCCTAGGGTGCCAAACTACCTTGGCCCGACTATGCTTATACCCACAGAGAAGATGCAACATCTGGATGATAATGAAAGGTGGAAATTCACGTATAGTATGTTATAGATTAAAGGAACAGTAACACTAAAAAATGAAAGTGTCCTAACTTAATGAAAATATAATTTACCGTTGCCCTGCACTGGTAAAACACAACTGTAGTTTATATAAACAAGCTGCTGTATAGCCATGGGAGCACCCATTCAAAGCTCAATACAAGGATTAAAGGCACAGGATACACAGCAGATAACAGATAAACGCTTTAGTATACAGTGGGATTCTTCAGAACTTATCTGTTATCTACTATGTGTCCTGCTTGAGCATGTTTAGATAAACTATAGTTTTGTTTCTAAAGTGAAAACTCCAGTTTTGCCAGTGCAGGGCAGCAGTACATTATTTTGTCTTTCCTTTAAAACACTTTCATGTTTTGGTGTTACTGTTATTTTAATATATTCTAAGTAACTTTTAACTGGTTTTCATTTTTATATTTTTGGGTTTTTTAATTATTTTACTTATTTTTTTTTGTATTTAATTTGCAATAAAAATGCAGTTTTAGCTGGGGTCACTGTAACCAAAAACATGGTTCCCTTTGAGGCTATTTTGTAAGGAAGCTACTCCTATGCCTAAATTTGCAGAACCTCACCACCCCACCTAATACCAATTCCGATAGCCTACAGGGCTCGACAATGGCAAATACAATTTTGGATCACAGAGCAGAAAAGATTAGATTTGCCCTGTAGTTTCATGGAAGCCTAGCTGCCAATCATCTCTCAACTTGCATTTGGGTGAAGGTTTTATTTAGTGAGTGGGTAAAAGTGGCATTCTACCGAAATCTTTTTACAAAATGAGCAGTGGATGATTGACATAAACATTTAGATGTCACATCTTAGAAATGCTTTTTAATGGCTTCCATCACTTTGGCATTTATTTATTCTTATTCTTATTATTATTTATAGTTGTAGAGTGAATATGTTCTCTTATATTATCTCAGCACTTTACCCAGCCTTTTATAATCAAAACCCTTATGAAATGCTCCATACTAACTCGTACATGTTTAGCTTACTCAAAGAAAATAATTCTGTCACTGCCTATTGTAAAACATCCTGTAGTTCCACAATGTTATTTGGGTAGTGGGAGCTTTGCAAGTTAAAGTATAAGGGAAAAAAAAAGATCTCAGAACCTTTATATCTTCAACAAAGGCTACAGGTGAATAAAAGGGCATTTTAAATGGTCTGTGAATGGCATATATTTAGAAACACCCCTTTATAAAAAGAGGTGCAATCAATGTTTCTTCTTCATTTGAAAGGAAGGTTACCAGAAAGGTTCTGATGATCATTATCACAGAGGATTTGTTGAATTTGTACTTCCAATTCAGAGCAGGAGAGAGAACACTTTGTCTCCATTTCGCTTATACTTTTTTTAATTTGATGTCGATGGAAATCAAAAAGGACATTGTGAATATGTCACCATGAAATGAAATAGCTGTACAATTTTAATCAAAGGAGGTGTCAACATCAGTCTCATCCTTTGGCCTGACTTGACTTTTCCAGGCAAGGGGTTAAGAGTTTTGATTAACTGTTACATATGGTGAAACACTCTTTCCTTCAAGTAAAGGTCAGAGCATCTATCTAATACAGATTAGGTGCCTTTGGTATTGGGTGACAGGAAGGCAGCCTTTGTGATCTTTCTTGGCTTTTTTGTAACTTCTAAAGGTAAGTGGATATTCTCAGATGTCAGGCTGGCAGGCATTTTGGAACCTATATTAATAAGATGGTTACCCTAATGGAGTAAAACGTAAAAATATCTCATAAGAATACGCACACTTTCATTTTTTAAAGTCTTGGGCAAAGGTCTACATTCTGTTACTTCTTTGGTACGCCTTTGGTATTTTCATCCCTGAAACAGAAGTCTTTTTCAGTGCCACTTGAATACCCTGAACCCCAGGCAATGCAGAACGTTTGCTAGTTAAGAATTCATAATAAAACGTTGCCACAAACAGTAGATGGCAGCAGACGAAGGCATGGAAGTTACATGTGCTCTTGGAGATGAATACAAGAGCTGCCTACTCTTATGTAAAAGATATCTCATAATGTCTATAAATGTTTTTATTACATCCATGTCATGTTATACAGTATCTAGCAGTGCTAAGTCTAAAGGAACTGGTTTCTTAAACCACTCAAGTTGATGGTGAAATGTTTTTAAGATTGCTCAGCAAGTCCTCTTGCTTCAGATCAGCGGATGTCAATTTTTTTTTTATTTAAGACCTCTTTAATCCAACCTTTGGTCAAGTCACCTATTGTGGTCATGAAAAGGGTACAGATATCAGAAAATATTGGAGTATCATTAATTCATCCACATGAAGGACAAAAAATCGTTTCACATATTCACCTCAAATCTTACCCTGCGTTACCATCAAGGTGTATCTAGGGCAGCAAAAGACTATACTCTTAATTTCCCACCCAAAATGGCCTTCAGGGTGAGCTGCACTGCTTAAAGCCCCCACCCTTGGGCCTGGCAGGTAAAAATGATGGTTGATCCCAATGTTATTAATAGGGAAAAAAGATAAATATATAGGAAGGCCGGTATTTTTTTCCAGAAAAGGTGGCAACACAACTTGGGGCCTAGCCACACACTTTGAGAACCACTGCTTTAGATTCTCCACCATTAGTTATTAGTGGTCATTTATGAAGGGCAAGGTGCAAATACGAAATGGCCAAGAATGGATTAATTCTAGCCATGCCCAAGACCCTTTGCATTCTCTTAAAGTAAGAAAAAGGTTTTAAATCTTACTCAAGTAATCATGGAAGGAGGCATGCTAATTACTCATTTATGTCCCTGTGGCCAGCTATGTATCCAGATCTGCTGTTAATAGCACATACACAGCCTAAGACTTTAAATCCTACATCTTCCATTGCAGACAGCAAGATATTGGAACATGGATTCTGAGGAGTTTGACTTGGATAGAACCAGACAGAGGAACCAGAGGAGTTAGAATTTAACTGCATAGTTCAAGGGCATTTGGCTCCTTTAAGCCATAACCTCCCTGGTTCCTCCTTTTGGTTACTTTGAAGTTCTACTCCTTGGGATCCAGGCTTCAGACAAGATCTAACAAACCCGGCCATTTGTCAGATCAGATACATGATCTGAGTATTATGATGTATATTTGCTAGTCTGAATACATAGATTGAAAGCTCTATGGGGCAGAGACTTCTAAACTCCTGTGTCTTTGATTCTTAGCTCTTGACTGTACTTTTTTATTTATTATTGTATTGACCCCTGTTATTGTTTTGCTGTACAGCACTGCATGCATAACTAACCTATAAAAACAATAACATACATACACAAAATTATGTGGCCAAACCCAAGGCATAGTGCTTCTGATACACATGTGATGGCATTTATTATGGTCTGAAATCTTCACTAGCAGGTCTAAAGCCCTTAAACATATAACAAGGTCAATATCTTGTCACTTCAGATATCCTGCTATAGTTTTAAGATTGTCCAGGCCAGCTAATTAACATTCACTCCCAAATCTTATCCTGATTAACCCGGCCCCCTTTCCAACCTCTTTGCAACACTTATGATAGGAGAACTTTTCCTACCAGAGAAAAAAATAATTTTTTTTTTAAAACTTGTTTTTATTAAAGGATCATCACATAATAGTTAATAATTTTATATATTATGTGGGGGGTTTAAGGATTCCATATAAAAATATATTATAATCCTAGTCCAACAGGGGAACATGTTCTATAGATCATAACTGTCACTCTATATGGAAAAAGTTAGGATCTGAGAAGACAGGTTCCCGTTAGTTTATTTCAATTGAATAATAAATATGATACTATGAGTTGAAGTTTCTATTCTAATCACCCAAAAGAATGACAGCAAACAGTGAGCTGTATCCCCATTCACCCCTCGTAGACTTTCTGAACTGTATTGAAGCAGTTTGCCCATGAATATTTATGAGCTGCAAATCATTCCCACTTTAGAACACGTTATAAGGAGCACATTATAAAAATAGAGAGAAATCGGGTCCGCATGACAGGTTACCAAAGTGCTTAGAGATGCAAGGGAGCAAGTCATTACGGAAATTTTAATTGATTACTTCTCCGCAAACGGCTAGCAGACTGAGAAACGAGACTCACTGAAGAGTGTGAAATTCCCCTCATAACTAAAGGGGCTCTCAGACAGCAGTTATTTGCCAAGCTTTAAGGTAAAGTATAGGGAAATCAAATACTAGACAAGGATTCTGGGAGCTGTAGTTAACAGCCACACTCCTTCCATTTGATATATTAATGGTGTAGGTTGTATATAGACAAATGTTTATGCTTTACTGATCCTCATAGCGAGATATTTCTATACATTATATAATTTTGACATGTAGCCAATGCTTTGGATGCCTAGATATTTCCCCCAGGATACTCAACCAGTCACTGAATATCCCTGTACAAAACATAACAAGACTATACCCAAAAAAGCTTTCACTTTACTTTTGTCATGTTAAAGGAGGATTTCGAACTTTGCACATACATATGTTCTGCAACTGGGAACTGTTTATAGGAACATAATACTGTGGATTTAAGGATTTAGAAATATGGTCTCTCTTTTGAAGTAAAGCCAACAAATTATATTAATGCCGATTTAGCTACTTAAGGGGAATTTCATGTTTGAATTAACTTTTAGTTTGAGATAGACATTGAACTTGCCATTGGTCTTATTTCCCCTATTTTATTCTCTCCTTTCTAATTCTCTCTCTATTTTTAGGGGTCAGCAATGTCAGGAAAGCACAAAACGTCTGCTTTTCATCTGACTGTCAACCAAATGCTAGCATATGTGGAACCCTGTCAAAAAGTAAATTTAAATTCCAAACTGGAGACACGCAAAGCAAAACATTGCATGACTTAATTGGAAATTGACAGAATCTCATACAAGTAGCTAAATAATGGTCCTCGTGTAGAATCTATGACTGCCATTAATCAGTTTCTTTTCACTACGTTCCTCTTGCTTAGTCTTCTGGGAGTAGTATTTTGTAAACTTGCAGCAGCCCACCCTGCCTCCTCCTGTGATGTCAGAGATGGGGCAGGTCAGAAGGTATATTATGTCACATGAATGTGCAAAATGAGCAAATTGCTGCACTTACTCACTATGTGCATGGGTGTCCCCCAACATGGCTTCCCTCACTGGTGCAGGTTCCAGAGCCCCCCCAACTGGAGTGAAGCTTTGTAACCTGCACCTACAGTGTGACAGGTGAATTTAAAGGAGAACTAAACCCTAACAACAAATGGGTAGAAATTCCATATTTTATATACTGAACTTACGGCACCAACCTTAAGTTTCAGAATCTCTATAACAGTAATGATTCAAGCCTTTAAAATTGTGCACAGGGGGGTCACCATCTTGGATTTTGTTAGGACTGTCTGACACTGCACATGCTCAGTGTGCTCTAGATACATGTTGAGAAGCTTAGGGGTTATTACAAATAATAATGCATACAGAGGCAGAACTACAGGGCACATCCCTGTGCAGTGGGTGAAAGTTTAAGGGGGGCTCATTATGCCACTGCAAGCAGAAAATTAGGTTCACCCGTCATATAAGCTGATGCGAAATGAGTGATTATTAAATTCCGGTGTAAATTGCACAGGTTTCAGAACTGACAGGTAATATGAATCTGAATTAGTTACTAGTCAGCCTTGTATTTTTATATTTGATATATACTTGTGAGTTTGTCTCTAAGCTCAGATAACCAACAGCAGCCCAGAGCATGTGCAGTGAATCAGCAGAAAAGAAGATGGGGAGCTACTGGGACATCTTTGGAGACACAGATCTTTACTGCTAAAGGGCTGTGGTTGCCTTGGGCTCACCCAGAACCTCAACACATAATATACAATATTTCTACCCCATGGTAAGCTTTCTCCTTTAAACATAAATACAACTTTGAAGGATTTAAGATAAATTACAGTTCCCCTTTAAAAAAAAAAGGCAATATAATTTTTTTTTTCACATTTGGGATACAATTGCAGCTGCCCACACTGCCAGTTATAGAATCATACACGCATCTTAAAATGTCTGTAATCAGCATCTAGCAGGTGCAGTATCGCATTGAGCACACCACCGCCACTCAATACAGACATCCCCAAACACAAACAGCCTGGTTTTGTCAAATGTTTTATTGAGTGCCGACATCTGGAGTACTGTAAAACATGCATTATCTGTAGATTCCGAATGGAGCACTGCACATTGTCCTTTCTGTCAGATGTGTCAGCCTTGGCATACATGATGGAGATTAATGAACTATCATGAGACTTGGGTGGTTGCAGAGAGGCTTCTGTGCTTTGCAGAAGGGTCTTAATCATCTGAAAAGCACATTGACTGAGCTGCTATTGCTTGCAGGAGGGGGCATAGTCCAAATGCAATATAAACATTTTGTTTTGTTTTCGTTGGCGGGGGGGAATCATTTTGCTTGGTTTTTTTTTTAAACAGATTATTCTGTCTAAATTGAAATAAAAAAATATTTACCAATATTTGGTATTTTTGATATTTAGTAGCGTTTTTTCCTACTTCTGATTGAAAGTTAAAATCATTTCTTTTTTCATTGTTGAGGTGTATTAAATTTAAAGAAGATAATGTCTCCGTCTTCTACTGTGTAATTCCTGTCTTCTTGTCTGTATTTTCCAGCAGCCTGAAAAAAACCCAAGATTATTGTTTATAAAACACCAACATATTACACAGGGATGTACAACAGAAGGGTTTATATATCAAACATACAAATTATATACAAATGTTAATGAAAATAGAGGGTAAAAGAGCTATATATATAATAGGTAGTTAGTAAGAAGAAGAAAAGGGTAAAATGAATGCAAGGGTGCAATCTTTAAGATTTTTCCTACCTGGGAATTTATAGAAACCAAAAAAAACAATGTTTGATTTTATTTTCATTCAAATTGCTAATTTGATGCTGTGGGTTACTAGACTGGGACACACTATGTCAGTTATTGCCAAACCTCATTTTTGTTTGTCACCAGGCAAAGAGACAGCACCAAGACCAGACTTTCCAGTAGGAGGACAAAGACAGCAGGGGACATGGAAAATAATAAATGTTGCAAGTGGCTTTCCTTGCTGAAACAAGAGGTACTCAGCTGTTGAAACTCACTATTACTAGAAAAGTATTCAGATATTTCTCATACAGAGTTCTTTTTCATTAATGTCTATGGCAGTGGTTTTCAAAATCCCCTCTGAGACACCACCACTTCCACCCTCAGAGTTTGGGAACCGTATTTCAATGGTTTTGTTAAAATTTATTTTGCTTGAACAACTTATATGGCAGCTACTCTCATACACCCTGAAGAGTAACATGTGCCCATAGTGACTGCTAATATCATATATAATTCCTTTAATGTGAAGCTGGCTCTGCTCCAAATGCATATGAACTTTTATCACACTCATTCCAAATGGCACACACATGACATTATGCAAATGCTGTGAAGTGCAAGAATTGTGATGTTTTAGGGCAACCCCTTTATTCAGATCCTGTAGGTTAGTATACACAGAGAAAGCAAATATCTAATATCGAACACCACCAGTATGAGTTCAAGAAGCCCTTAATTCCCTTTAGTGCTTAAAGGAACAGTGTAAAAATAACTGGGTAAAAAAAATAGGCTGTGCAAAATAAAACATGGATCTAATATAGTTAGTTAGTCAAAAATGTAAATTATAAAGGCTGGAGTGACTGGATGTCTAACATAATAGCCAGAACACTACTTCCACTACTTTTACTCTCTAACTTTGAGTCAGTCACTGACTTGAAGGGGGGCCACATGGGACATAACTGTTCAATGAGTTTTCAATTGATCGTTAGCATGCAGCTCAGATTCAAAAGCAACAGATATGACCCATGTGGCCTCCCCTCAAGTCAATGATTGGTTATTGCCTGGTAACCAATCAGTGGAAACCAAGAGAGCTGCAAAGCAAGAAGTAGTGTTCTGGCTATTAAATTAGACATCGAGTCACTCCAGCCTTTATACATTTTGGCTAACTAACTACAGTATATAAGAATTTATTTTATTTTTATTCTGAACAATTCCTTTAATTAGGAAAATGTATTCTTCAAAAAAATACCTCTGCTGGTTATATAGTGAATAAAGTACCCCCTCTTGGAAAATATAAGGATATTATAAGTTACCGAGGAGTTTCATGACCATATAAAAACACGAGGCCGAAGGCCGAGTGTTTTTATACAGGTCATGGAACTCCGAGGTAACTTCTAATATCCTCATATTTTGCAACTGGGGGTACTTTATTTATTATAATACACAAATTTAAGTGAGTCATGTGACAGAAATGACATCAGAACTCACCGTTTATAACTGATGACATCAGAACTCACCGTTTATAAGGATATATTTTACAGGATATTCATGGCTTTTGTGTATTATAATAGGTTATTATTTATTTGTTCCTATGGCATCATGGTGGGGTCAAACTGAATAAATTGCTACCAAGTCTTCATGCAGGTAGGCACTACAGCAACAAAAGTCCCCATAGCCTTGGGGCTATATAATGAAGCCATTGCTTAGTTTTGGTGTCTGCCTGGGGGCTCCACAGTGTGCAAGGCATTGTTAAAGGAAAGTTGAAGCTAGAATGTAAACTACCATATTGTCTTAAACTAACCTCTGGTGATCAGCAAATGTAACAGATTTAACACTTGAAGGTCAAATGTATCATGCAATTTCTGCTCTGAAGGTGTTCCACCGTCCCTATAATTCTATTGCCTGACATAAGGTCATGGAAAATTCTATATAATGTTAGAATGGAATATATAGAACAGTCTACATTATTATCTTCCTTAAAGGTGAACAATACCATATAAATGAATATGATTAAAGATGCCATATTTTATATACTGAACTTATTGCACCAGCCTAAAATTTCAGCTTGTCAATAGCAGCAATGATCCAGGACTTCAAAGTCAAGACATGGATAAAGCTGTTTGCAACCCTTTGTGGATATGTTATCCACTGCTTTGATGGAAAGAAAGATAAATGCCAAAAAGGAAAACAATAACACTGTAGAGTATAGCACTGCACTGGGCGAATCAAGATACAGATCCTAAGAAAAAGACATCTGGGCAATGTAATAGAAGAAGTGTTTGTTCAAGTCTAGTAACCCATAGCAATCCAGCAGATGCTTACTTTTAAACAGTGGTCATGTAAATACTCCCTGCTGATTGGTTGCTACATGTTACTAGACTACAAGAAAATTATGTCTGCTTAAAACATACTGTGCTTGTGTTTTTACTACATAGCACAGTACGGTTTTTTTGTTTCTAAAGCTCTGATTGACTACAGGTTGGTTATATAACACCATCTCACTATGTACAACCCTTATCAGTATGTACCCAAACATGAGAAATTATTATATTAATTGGCTCACCCCCAACATTTAAACATAACCAAATTACAGCAAACCTGATCTAAAAAAAAAAAAGAAAAGCTTTGGAGTACAGATTTCTGCAGGTATAAATGTTGTGTATCTAAATATAATACTGATGTTTTCATTTTTCTCATATACCATTGTGTACAAAACCGCAATTGAAATGGAATGGGGGGAGAAGCAGTCTGTGGGCCGGAAGCCTAAATATTAACTGCCAGTTATATCAGAGTATGGGCTGCCTTGGAATGTTATCATTGAAAAGAATACAGCACAGGCACACATGAATGTGATCTTCTCATTGTGTTACTGTCATCCACCTCCCAGATCCACCTACTGCTTTTCCCCAGAGTGTTAGGGAGGGGAAGGTGCATGAATACAGCAATCCCTTTATTAGCACCGGGAGTCCTTATCTGAACCAATCTAAGGAACCAGGAAATATTTTACTAGATAATGCCATTTATAGAACACAGACAATCAGTGATTGTTGAAACTTTACTAGAGGAAAATATAAATCTTCCCTTCACTAGGACCGGAGTTTATAATTCTTCTTATCTGGCACTGAAAAGGGCTTCACAAAAATTATTTTTACACAGAAAAATGTACGTAGACCTCCAAAATATATAAATTAAAAGTTTCCAATGGTTTTATTTGAAAATGTAATTGCTATAGAAAGTATTACTGTTTACTCTGATTCCTGAAACAATGTTGCAAGCCAGCTGATTAACAGACCTAGAGGAGACCTGACTCCTCTTGCATTGTTTTATGAGTCAGGCCTAGAGAACATAAAGACATAAAGGGGCAAATTCACTAAGATTCATAGTTGCTCCAGGCGTAACTTTGCCGCACTTCGCCACACTTCGCCAGGCGTAGTTTCGCCAGCGCTTCGAAAATGCACTAAAATCCGAAGCTGCGCTCAGGGGTAGCGTAAGGTTGCGAAGTTGCGCTAGCGTTGATTCGCTAAGTGAAGCGAAGTTACGCTAGCGAAGGCTAATTTGAATACGGCTCCAAATTCAAATTTCAATGGAGGAATACGTATCAGCACTACAAATGGCTAGAAAACCTTCAAAACCTCAAATAAAAATTTTATTTTGCCCTACACATGTGCCCACTGTCTAGGTAAGTTGCCATGAGTCAGGAAATGTAGGGGGGAAGCCTATCACCCATAATGTAGAAAACACACCAGCGTTTTTTGGGACTTAGTAAAATTTTTGACTTTTTTTGAAGCAATCCCTATCTATCTACTCTACTCTATCTACTGGTCTGAGGTGGCGAAGGAAGTCTAGCGTAAAAGGTAGCATTCAGTACACTGCGCGCGTTAGTGAATTTGCGTAGTTACGTCGCTAGCGAAACTTCGCCAGGCATAAGGGTGCGAAGTAACACTAGCGAAACTACGCCAGCGTTCGTTAGTGAATTTGCGCAGTAACGAAAATGCCAAAAGCTAGCGAAGTAACGCTAGCGTTCGGCGCTTAGTGAATTTGCCCCAAAGGCTCTTAGACTCATATTTCTTTCATTATGCAAAATAACCACAAGTTTCAAAGTGCCATCTAGTGCCATTTAAAAACAATACTATGGAATAAGTTGCATCAATATGCCAACCCTCCACACAAGTTATTGTGATAGACTCTCAGTGACCATGAACTTGACACTGGTAAGGCAGCAATTAGCTGTAGCACAACACATTATCCAGTCCGTGTAATAGCAAATAAGCAACAATCTATGCTTTCCCCCGGACATTAACATTAAGACATTTTGATAAAAAAAATCTCAATACAAAACAAAAACGAACGACAGATTTCATTATAATACAATGGAACAAAAACCAATTCCCTGACACGGGGAACTGAATCTAAAGCATCAGTCTCTTTCTACACAATTCGGGTTTGCCATTAATTAAAAGGGATCGTGTTCCTTTAAATACTCAGGAGACCATTTAATCCATTTCCTTTGCTATCTGTAACAACTGGTTCAAAAAAAAATAAAAAAAATCAATACCCATTTGTGAATCTTGAGTATGCATTAAACAAGACACGTCTAACCAGTTCATTTGCACTTGAAAGCAGCCATCTGTAGAATCCAGCTTTGCTTAAGCAGATATGATTGCTAATAATGAAATATCCCTGTAGACTACAAAGCCCACACAGAGCTATTCAGAGCCGAGTCCGCAGCGCTGGCATTAAATTAGTTCTGCTGTGCTGGTGTTCCAGGCGCAGGGAAAGTGAGCAGTCTGGAGATGATGGCGTTGGGAAAGCCAAAGATATGAGTTTGGCCAGTGCTACAACAATAAAACTGCTTGGGAAATAAATCTGTATAGTGTCGTATTATAAGGCACAGGCTCCTGTCTTGGTCTCTGTGGGGTCCATGGAGCAGAAAAATAGCTCAACCAAGAATATTGAAATAAATTATATTTTTAAAAGGAAACGTCTCCCAAAAACCTATGTATAATTAATCAAATTGTCGTTTTGAGCAGCTCCACATTGTACATTAATTACAAATGTTCAATAGTTTTAAAGTTGGTAAGGGACCTGTAATCAAGAATGTTTGGGCCTGGGGTTTTTGGGATAAGGGGCCTATCCGTAATTTAGATCTCTATACCTTAAGCCTCGTAAAATAAAAAAAAGTGTATAAACATTAAATAACCACAATGGGGCTCATTTATAAACTTCGCGCAGGGCAGATTAGTTTGCACGGTGAATATATTGGCATGGTTATACAGGTATGGGATCCGTTATTCTGAAACCTGTTATCCAGAAAACTCCGAATTATGGAAAGCCCATCTCCCATAGACTCCATTATAATTTAAAAAAAAAAAAAAAAACAATTTTTTTTCTCTGTAATAATAAAACAGCAGCTTGTTCTTGATTCAAACTAAGATAAAATTAATCCTTAACGGAAGCAGAACCATCCCATTTGGGTTTATATAATGTTTACATGAATTTGTAGTAGACTTAAGTTATGAAAATCCAAATTACGGAAAGATCCATTATCCGGAAAACCCAAGGTCCCAAGCATTCTGGATAACAGGTCCCAAACCTTTATTTATAAAGCTGAATAAGAGTGGTGTATTTAATGGGCAAACAGAATTGAGAATTGTTTTCACACTGCGAATGTCCAGAAGAGCTTTTTAAAAAATCCCAAATTGTGAATATTTATGCAAACACTAAGGGGCCGATTCATTAACTTCGAGTGAAGGATTCGAAGGTAAAAAGCTTCGAATTTCGAAGTTTTTTTGGGCTACTTCGACCATCGAATGGGCTACTTCGACCACGACTATCGAAGGATTCGAAGTAAAAATCGTTCGACTATTCGACCATTCGATAGTCGAAGTACTGTCTCTTTAAAAAAAAATTCAACCCCCTAGTTCGGCAGCTAAAAGCTACCGAAGTCAATGTTAGCCTATGGGGAAGGTCCCCATAGCCTTTCCTAAGTTTTTTTGATCGAAGGATATTCCTTCGATCGTTGGATTTAAATCCTTCGAATCGTTCGATCGAAGGATTTAATCGTTCAATCGAAGGAATAATCCTTCGATCGTACGATCGCAGAATTTGCGCTAAATCCTTCGACTTCGATATTCGAAGTCGAAGGATTTCAATTCCTAGTCAAATATCGAGGGTTAATTAACCCTCGATATTCGACCCTTGATGAATCGGCCCCTTACTTTGGTGGCTGAGAAAATATTCACAAAACAGTTTAGTAAATTGCGAATTTAAATTGTTGTCAACTATAGTTACTCGCACAACAGTCTCGCACAGTGGCGAAAATTTGTTCGCAATGCAATTTGCAAAAAAAAAATTAAAAAAACCCCCGAAAGATGGGCACAGCAGTGCAATATTTTAGTATTCAAAAAAAAAATACAGGGGCAATGCAACCATTTGGGAATAAATATGCGCTGCATGAACTTTATAAATGATCCCCAGTAGGTTTTGCCACTGTTTTTCCACTAATATGGATTCCTGAAGCATCAAGGTACAAGGTTATTATTGAGAAAAAGGAAATAATTTGTAAAAATCAGGATGATTTGATTATTATGTAGTCTATGGGAGACGGCCTCTTCAGAGCTTTCTGAATAACAGGTTTCCAGATAACAGATGCCATAAGTATACTACAAGTAACTTTGTAGTATCTGTTTGTATTCTCCTCTCTCCTGATTCGGTCACCTGGAACAATGTAGCAGAATGTAGTTGAGAAAAGGGATAATTCACCTTCTGCACACTTTGGTCATTGCAAAATACAGTGGATACAGTGGAACTTCAATTTTACATCCCCTGATTTTAAGTTTTCTCTCATTTTACATTGTTGTTTTGTGGTCCCACCTAAATATTATGCATAATACATTTCCCTGAATATACATTTTCTTGGATTTTACACCATTTTCTTGCTGGTCCCCTGAAAAATGGGGGTTCTACTGTAGTACTCTAGCGATTTAACTGAAAGATTCTACTGGTTTGTAAGCTCACCCAATAGACTTGTATTTGGTTAAAAGCAACAAGACATTTTGTACTTTTTTGGCAACTATATGAAATTGCATGTCCAGCCTTGTTACATTTCTACTCTCTAGAACCAACAGATTTTGACTTAAATCCAGCAATACTTTCTGACTAAATGCTAAACAAGATACACAAACTGGATCAGGTGCTTTAAGAAATTCAGAACATATCTAATAAATAGGGGATGCATAAAAAAAAGTAACAGTTGTAAAGAGTTTGTTGACTTATTCAAGGTATTGCTTACTTACTTGTTGGTAGCACCTAATCAGCACCTGCCCTCTAGTGTTCAGAAAATAGATAGCCAAAAAGAAACTGCTGAAGTTCTGATAGGAGCTGTTTCTCTAACACAACTGGGACAAGTCTGATGCAGCTAACAACAATAAAAGAGATTTTCCTCAACTATCCAATACTGAATTATTAGAGGTACCCTTCAGTGTCATTATGTGTTTAAAGTACATTTAGGCAGGAATAGCAGGAATAGTGACACTCACGGGACTCTTCTGAAGCTTAACAAATGTGATACTTTATTGGAGACTCAACGTTTCTATCCCCCACAGGGATCTTCATCAGGAGAAGATGAAGATCCCTGTGGGGGATCGAAACGTTGAGTCTCCAATAAAGTATCACATTTGTTAAGCTTCAGAAGAGTCCCGTGAGTGTCACTATTACTGCAGATATATCATTACACGTTTGCTGGCACCCGGGCATTTACACAGAAAACGGAGTGCACCTTTGGAACTTTATATATATATATATATATATATATATATATATATATATATATATATATATATATATATATATATATATATATATATATATACACACACACACACACAATATATACACACACAAGTGCACAGTGCTTCTACTGAAAAGTTGCATTACTCCCCTTCAATAAAGTGCCGTGTCAAAAATTTAATTTGATTAAAAATGAATTGATCTAAATAATAGTGACTGTGTGCTAATAGGGCTGGATGATCAATTTCATTATTTAACCAATAACAATTCCATAGATTTAAAGTGCTGTTGAGATTGATAAGTCAATTCAAATTAATTATACCCAATATTAAATTTCATTGATAGCAGCATGGAAAAGGAAATTCATAGAGGGTGTACTAGAATCTACATTTTTCATTATTACCCACAACTTAATGTATATTGCTAAGCTAGGTTTTACTGGTCACCTGTTTAAAAGCAAACATTGCTATGGGTTACTGCTACTGGGCAAACTTAGTGCCTAAATGTCTGGACACTATACAGATAAATGCACATGTAACTGTCACAACAGCGTAACCAGTTTCCATCAGGGAATATATTCTGTGGATATATGAGGAAAATGGAAAGCTGGTTTGGTTACTTATTATCTGATATTATCTTGTCATGTTTCCCCAAGCTGGTGGGACTGTGGTAATTGTGCTTGCCCCCTTGGGAGAAGACACAGAAGCAGACGTGGGTATGTTTGGCAGATTCCCTTGTTAGCAGATGCTGCTGCCGGTGGGGAGGAGACGCCTTGCAATGTAAATCTGGGAGTACTCACCTTGACAGATGCCTCTGTGCCTTCTTCTTTGAAATCGTCAAATTTCATTACTTCCGCCATTATGAAACCCTTCTCGAAATCTGTGTGGATCTTGCCTGCAGCCTGAGGAGCCTTTGTCCCTTTCTGTCAAATGGGTAGAGCAGAAGAAATGCAATGTTTAGGAAGATGGATTGCCCTGGGGCTGGTTTTGTTAGGGTATGCGAACCTGGACTTGGCTGAAATGATTAGTTATAGGCTGGGTCTGAACTGTAACACTTGGCTCCAGGCAGTGTTTGAGAAAATGCCTTTGCAAACAAACTCCTGCCTGATAATATTTGCTATTGCTATTTACACAATCAGACCAACCTGCAACCCCCTAGCTGTTGTTAAACTCCAAAAACCCACCCACCCTCCCTCCAACAGCTGAAGCATTTTGGGTGTTGCAATTTAACAACAGCTATATCCACCCTACTTTCCTACATTGTCATAAAACTCCTATTTTATATTTATATTGTTGACAGCCTGGTATGTGTGTGAATATATGTATGTGCAACCTCAACTTTCATATACACAATTAGATCCCTACATGAACATTACTTGTGAAACCCAACACATTCTATTTTTGTGTTATAACTCACTTTTCTTAAGAAGATACATAGCAAAAACATTTGATTGTATTTAAATTAAAATTTCAGACTGATTCTGTCATTTTAAACAAACATTCTCTATAAAAACATAAACATTTGAATAGAACTAGGGATTTACCAGAATTTAGCCTTTTTCAGCAGGATTTGGATGAATTCAAGTGTCTAACCGTGTCCATATCCTTAAAACCATGTGATTTTTTTCTCCATACAAACAAGGAAATGTCAGTTTTTTTCCCTACTTTTTATTTTTAACCCTTACTAAACCTAATTTGCATATTTAAATTAGGGTTTGGATTTGGCAAATTCCTTCATGAAAGATTTGGGATTTGGCTGAACCACAATATAGTGGATATTATGAATCCCTACATAGAACAAAACATGAAAATACTAAATATATGCTTGCATATCATTTAGGTATTGTGTTTACTATCTGGAATACTCGGGACATGGGGTTTTCAGGATAAGGGGTCTTTGTGTAAATAAGAACACCTTTACAAAAACAGCTAATTTGCTATAAAAATTAAACAGCGCCAGAGAAATAAAAGCACATGGCTTGTGATATAATATACAAAACACAAATTGCAACTAAAAGGAGACTTTGAGCAATAGCAGTGACCGTATGCTGGTTAATAAAGCATGGCAGAGTGCTCAGGAACCTGACATGGTAAAGCTGAGTTTTTCCAATATAAGATGTATTGGAGTAATATGGCTATTCACTGATGCTTACCTGACCACATAACAGAGCACATTAGACACCAAATAGTCACAATCCATCTTGGGAAGGACAAGCTATCAGAAGCTAATGCTGGAGGAGCTTTACACAGTACAATTACATCATGTAGCCTATTCACATATCTTAACGGCAAAATTTAAATATTGCAATATTCGGTTATAAACACTGAAATGAACCCTTTAAAACGAACCTTTAATATGGTGTAGACTTGTATTCTAAGACTTCTTTTTGTGGCTTTTGAATAATGTTTTTTCTTCTGCGGCTCCTAGACTTTGTTTGTTTGGTTGCTAGGTGTTAATTATCGCAGCAACCAGGAAGTCAGGTAGGGGGAGGCAAATAAATACGTGAAATAGAAATCTGAATATAAACTAAACTACATTTAAAAAAAATTACCAAGAATATGCTTAGAATTCTTTGATATCTTGAAGTGTGTATGTGTAAATCCAGGTGTGTGTGTGTGTGTGAACTTTAGGTGACTATAGAAAAGGCATCGCCGCGTGTGCATTAGCGCAGGCATCTTTTCATTGTAGCCTATGGGAAAAAACGCTGAGGCAGTTCGGCAGATCGTCGCTCAGAAGACGAGGCGATTAGTCACCAGGCGACAAAATCTCCCCGAATCTCCTTGTGTGAACTAACCCTAAAACCAGTGAGAATGTATAATGAATGTATACTGAAAGTTGCTAAGAATAGTTTTTGGGTACAGGAGCCATTTATAATAATAAAGCTTGTGTGTGGGTGTATGATCAATGAATTATGAATGGGCACATTGGTTCCTCCTTAGCCCACTATGTGACAAAGCTGCGGTATCATTGTGCATCTTGTTACATCCTCCAGTAAAGATGATGGAAGAGTAAAGGGAATAATGTTAGTACACAGATGTGGATGAATTCTGACACGGAAAATTGTTCTGATTTTTTAATTTTATTAGAACCCTTCAATGCTCCAAGGTCTGCAAATATTTAAAAGCCCCCCCCACCCACTGCACTAATAGGATTTTAATTTATTTTATGTCATGTCTTTGATGGAAATCAAAGCAATGCAAAAGTCCTTTGTATGTTCTTGCCATAACTACATATTTTGTAATACATCATTTGTAGCCATGCACACTTCAGTATATGTGGGAATAATTGAAAGCTATCAGAGAGAGTATTTCCATTTAAAAGCAAAGCATTACACTTGCCTTTATCCTCTGGGAACAAATTAGCCGGTTGCCACTGGCACAACCAGTGAATATCAATATTTTAATCCCATATCATCGTGCATTTTTATTAGTGTCTAGATGAGATGCACAGCATTGCACAAACAAAGTCTACCGTTTAAATTATAAACCACTTAAAGAGATGAATTAACACACGGCGGCATTACAGCAGCTGCAAACTAATTATGAAATATATATATATATCTTTATAGGGGACAATAGAACCAGTGAGTATGCAAACAAAAATAAGACGGGAAACACCTGAAAACAAAGTTAGTGAATGTAGAATGAAGATCAATTTCAGTGGAGAAGGCGGCAGTCACACAGATTAGACAAGTACAATGCTGCCATTTCTTATCTCTGGCTGCAGCGGGGGGGGGGGGGGGTTACCCAGATCCCACAGGATGAAGAAATGAGACTATATAACAGGCTGAATCAATTGTTACCTGCCTCAATCAATCTCCCTTCACTTTTACTGTTCCAGCAGCTTCCAAATAATTAAAGTTATCCCGGACAGGGAAAGGAGCTGATCTGTAATGACTAGCAAGCCTCCAACATGACCAAACTACAAAGTGGTTTGATAGTGATCTGGATTCAGTAGTGGGGAGCCTATGATGAACAGAAGAAGCCTTACCTTGATAGTCCAGGCTCGTACTTCATCTGGGCCAGCGGTGAAGAAGTATTGCAGTTGGAGTCCGGCGTATACAGTTTTAATCATCTTGGCTAAGGCACTGGAACAAGCAAAGCAGATGAATCAGTTTACAGCGGGAAAGAGGGAACTCAGGGAGAACTTTCTACCAACTGCTACTCCAACATAAGTTTGGGGGCGGTGGGGTGTAACAACTTGTTTCTCCCCATTTACAGGATTATTTTAACCCTGTATATATATGCACTAGACACTGAATGAACAGGGGAGTAAAGAGACCAGGCAGCCCATTTAAAGTGGCCTTTAAATAATTACATTTAAAATGTGCATTGGTTAAGATTGCATATTGTGTAAAAGGTTAAAGCTGGTCTTACATGTACATATATTATCCCTGTGATACAAGGTTTCATATGATTTTAATGTTTGTCCTAGGAACAGACATCCTTGCACTGTGGATATCTGGTCAGTTTGGCCCAAAAAAACAAAATCTGTTCATGTATACTTAGTCTGACAATAATGATGTCCTTAACTGGTTTCCAGCGTGGGGTCTTTACATGCATGAGCATCTCTGAAGCCCATCTCCAAAAAGCATATAATACAATACTTCCTTGTACTTGGTGGTAACTAAGCTGCATTAATCCATACTGGTGGCAAACATCACTGTTGAGTTTATTTAATGTTTTAATGATTTTAGCAGACTTAAATGATGATCCAAATTATGTAAAAACCCCAGTCTTTAGGTTTTAATTTTATTCTCCCTTTCCAACTGTCTTATGAATGCTGTTTCATTGCTAGCTCCAGTCATCAGAAAGCAGGATATCTTTTGTAGTGTATTATTTCCATATGGCCCTCAATTTGTCCCATTCCTGTTTATTTAAAATATGATACTGAAGCCACTGCTTGGTTGCTAGGGTGAGTGGACCTTAGCAACCAGAGAACAGTATCAGTTACAGAACGAGTTGTCCTTGAAAACCACAATCTAGAATAGATCATACTAAAGGTTCATTTTTGACATTAAAATTCCTTTTAACTCTTGCTTGAGCCCAAACTAACATTACTGACTGGTGGTCATGAAAATGAAAAGAAGCGCCTCTGGAGGGTAAAAAAAACAAAAAAAAAACTGTATATAAGAGGAAATCATCCTTTGGCTGATGGAGAGTTGCAGTACAACAGCAGCTGCCTTAGGGTGCTTGGTACTGGGAACCTCTTTCACCCTTCTATCCAAACACATTCACACAACACCACTAAACAAAACACTGCATCCTTCCTTATTTTACAAAACCATAGAATTTTGAGCTTTTTCCACCCCCAAAAAAGGGGGAAAGAAAAAAAAACACCTATGCTATAATTAAAAACACTGCACAGTGATGACAGATGACAGTTAAAACTTAATTTAAAATAAATCTTTTCAACTCTGTCTCATGATAAAGAAAAGAGAAGATTCCCCTCTTTATAATGGTAATTACTCTGTCATTTATTATTCTATCAGTGCAAGCAATTAAATTACAGCAAGGAAATAGTTGATAATAAAGTGCAGGGAAAATGAATGCTAATTAACCTTTGTGTCACTTTCTCTTCCAGATACTTCTGCTTTTCCTCATCACTCATGTCTTGCAGCTTGAGCTCCAAGGCCCCACTAAAAGGAATGACCAAGGCACCTGGGTCATGCTTGTCCACCCACTCCTTAATTTTTATCAACCTGTAGACAAAAAAAAGGGCACAACATTATGTTGTAGTGCATGCATGACTGTGCTACATTCATGATTATCAAGTAGTGCATACATATTCATAAGGACCGCATGGTTTTATGATGCCATCTCTTTGTGTATAGCTTTCCAAGGTCATGGCACTGGCAGGCAGTGATTGCTTCAGGTGTAGTGCATTTAGAACCCCCTCCTATTGAAAATTTAACAGCAACAGAGAGAAGGGAATAATGAAGAAGTGGGGGCAGATGCACCTATATTGTTCATTGGGAGGGAGTGTCATTAACATGTTATGCAGGTCACATGGTACAAAAAGGGGTCTTGGCACCTTGTGAAAACTAGTGTGCTCTAAGCTGCAGATACCTATTATTCAGATATCCAATATCCAGAAAGTCCATTTGAGCAGCTAATACTTATTTTTTGATTTTCTTTTTTTCTCTGTACAAGTATGGGACCTGTTATACATAATGGACCTGGCGGTTTGTGGATAACCGATTATTACTTAAAGGGGAACGATCGCGAAACTTTAATATTAGCTTCATCATACTGAAATAAGAAACTTTCTAAATACAATCAATTAAAAATTCTGTAATATTAAATAATCTAGTTTATTTTCACTATTTCTCTCTCAGCATCTGCTTCTCCCCATTCTGTCTTCATTCAGGAATTGGGTGTCAGATGAATGATCCAATATATCTTTTAGGGGGCTCCATGTGCCTAGAAGATGTATTAGAGCTCACTCTATTAAAATCACCCAAATCCTGTCTCTCTATATGCAGAATTTTTGCAAAAGGCAGTTGTTTTGTTAGATTTTGTTTGTACTAGTGGAGGGCCACTGGTCAGATTTGGCCTTCAAAGAATGTTTATGGCCTTTATGACTGCCCAGTCATAAGGCTGTTTTCAGCTTAAACTTGGGTTGTTGCCATTTAGTCTGTGATACTGTGCTTTGCCAAAGCATTTTCCTCCACTTACAATACATTTTTTACAGGATTAACACCTTAAGTACAGGCTGCACTGCTCACCAGCTATATCATTCAAGCCTGCCAAGTCTGTTGCACAACTCTGGGTTGAAAGCATTTTTTTGCAAGCCTTGACATGCTGGCCAACACCAGGTCCTTATTGAACTTAAAGTCCAAGCAGTTGGACAAATGGGAGAACAGGATATTTTGCCTTAAAAGTTGCAGCAAGACCAGCTCCAGAATGTCAGTGAATGGATAGTATTATATGTGATGTGTATTTTCATGGACATTCTTATGTCCCAGATTTAAATAGGGGGGATTTTACTATTATTTTGGATAAGTGTTAACAAATAATGGCCCGAGGATGTGCAAATAGTCTAAGTAAAAGGCATCTTAGGGGAAACAATAAATAACCCTGAAATACTTCAGCAATCATGTCAGACAAGGGGGGGTGTAGCTGCAGTAAATACAAGATTAAAGGAAGACCAATGAAAAAGACATCTGTAAGACTGTTTTTACAGGTAGGGGATGGATTATAAGGAATGCTTGGAACCTGGCATTTTTGGATAAGATGTTTTTCCATAATATGGAGCCCTATGCCTTAGTAAAAAGCATTTAATGAATATAAAAAAAACAGGGTAGTTGTCATATTATTACAGAGATATTATTACAGAGATAAAGCAAATTTTCTGGTTCCATAGAAAAAGTAAAATGGGGGTTCTAGTGTATTCCTTAAGGCAGGCATGTGAAGGCCAATCTCTAATCGCAGTCCTTTCTAATAATAATTACCTTTACCATAGCAACATTTTATAATTCAACTGCCACATTCAACTAGATTTCTCATAGGAAGCCAGAGGACGTGAACTGTGTGTAGGTGTCTACTTATAAGAATAGCTGATCTAAAGCTGGATAAGACAGTCTCCATTAATTAAAATAAATCTGAACCCCTTCCAAAAATTACGATAAATATGCAAGACTAGCACAACAAATAGCATTCTTGGAGAGCAGCTGGGCTTAAAGCATCTCACCCTATTACACAGAATGCTAATTTCAAAACACTGTTCTTTGCAACATCTCTGCAATGTCCTCTGGACAGCCGCGTGTCCTGCTGCGACTAGTCATCGGGATTGTAGTATTTCGGTCTATTAATAAAGATTTTCCTTATTCTGGTTTAACTAAACCAACCACTCCACTTTCAGTTCTGCTACAGTCTTATATGCCAACCTTGATCCTAGTTGCATCTTGGCTCCCTACCCCATTACACCCTGGCCCCACCCTTTTTATGCCCATGTTACTGGCAAAGAGTTGGTATCACTCAGTGGTGAATTACCATAAAGGCAATGTGGACAGTGAAGCAGGCTTCCAGTGGGCCCAAAAGATAAAACCAATAGCTCTTTTTTTGGTTAAGAGATATTATATAATAATTGACTTATGTTGATTAAAGGGGGTGTTTACAGTAAAAACATTTTTGTATGTCATAGACAGCAAAATTCCAAGACAATTTTGAAATTTTTGTGATCTTCTATTTCTATTCCGCAGATTTCTTATAATTTTAATAAGCATTAAAAATAACAATAAAATTTAAAGCATTGCATTCAATGTGTTTGTTGGTTGCTGGGGTCAGTGACCCCCGAAAAACAACAGCAGGCTAGAAAGAAAAACTCACAAAACAAATCATGAAGACAAAGAAAATGTGTTTAAAATAGTGTTAAGGTAAAGGTGGACTTCCACTTAATCCAATAAAATATTGGTCAATACTACTAAAACACAACTAATAAAGAATGGTTTTTATTCTAGTCAACACGATACCACTTCATTGTGCTTTACAAAAAAAAAAAAGTACCACATAAATCTCACTCGGTAGATTTTTTCCAATCAATTAATTTATATTTATTATTATTGATTGAAATTACTTTAATTGATTAAACATCAAATTTATAATACAGTAGAACCTCAATTTTACATCCCTTGATTTTAAGTTTTCCTTCATGTTACATTGTTGTTTTGTGGTGCCACCTATATATTATGCATAATACATTTCCTTGCTTTTACACCATTATTTCTACTGTACAATCCATAATCAAATTCATCAATTCAATTCATGTTCACAATATAAATTAATGTACAATTCATAAATTCAATGTTCAATCCCAATACAACTTAGTTTGCAATTAATAACCCATGAGTTGTTACCAATAAAAAACAAAAACAAATCACAACTCAAATCATGGAGGGGATTAAGTTGATTGAATGAATTTACTAATATGTCCCAATTGAAAAAAATCCATGACGATTAACTGTTAAAAACAATGGAGACTTTTTGTGTGAGCTTATCCCTGAGGTGGCAATTAGCATTAAATGCAATCAAGGCCACATGTCCCAATATGCTGCGGCAGAAAGAAACGGTAGAAACAATTGGTGACGTTCCTTAAGATTGTAGTTGGTATATTGGAGAATTTTCAACCAGATTATATTTGCTCAGTTTTAAATTTCAAGTACACATATTTGGGATTCAAAAAAATTTTTCATTACATCCCATGGAGAGAGACACCTTTACATGTATTTTGCTAGGCAGCGTGCGGTACTTCTGATGCTTAACCTTCCCTCTTCGGCGTGGTAGTCATGTGATATGGTAGTCATGTGATATATGTTAATTCCACTTTTAATGGATTGAAGTACCAAGTGCAAACTCTACTATTACCAGCAACCTTTTCCATGATAAAGAATTATTAGATACAGTCATTGTTAATCATTAGCAGTATAGTAGTCAATTGCTTCCTGAAGATATCGGATGTTTTGCACAGTTACAGACAGATATAAGAAATCCTATTACTGCATACGTTGCTACTCTTACTGCTTTGAATTATATATAGAATGTAAAAGGCCTTATCTTTATCTATCTGTCATTCTCTGCCATTTTGTAATAGAAATCACTTTCCTCATGGAACTTGCTTACACCTCAGCTCCACACCTACAAATGTTTCACCATCACTGGCTTCATCAGGGCGCCTTTTTTATTTTTTAAAGTATTGCTATCCCACTTCATACTCTGGATCCTAGCTAGTGTAAGTGGTAAGTTGTTCACTGTCATCTTGACAATATTCTTTAGAGTCCTTGGCAAGATTTATTTGCATTCTCTGGGTCTTCTATTGTGAAATTCCGATGAATATAGATTTACAAATCATTTCTGTGCCTCCACTGTGAGACCGTGAGCCAGTGAATACTCTATTGTTTCTGAAGTATAATTGGCAAAAAAACCCTGACAGTGTAGAGCAGCACAAGCCTAATAACAAAGGAGAATATCTGTGTTGTGTTGACAGATGATCTTGAGAATGCAGAATCAAGCCAGCTACATTGGAGAAGTAAATGAGCACAGAGGTGTAAAGGTGTCTGAAGTGACTGACATCAGACCTGCTATTTATTTACTGACAAAACAAGGCAGAGAAAGTACTATGTGCAGCAGCTGCGATGCCTTTGTCAGGTGTGTGCTTCGTAGTATTCTGTATACAAGAGAATCCCAATCCTGCTTTGCACAACAAATAATGGAGATGATTCTCTGAAATTATATCAGTTGTCTTAAAGTTTGCCATAGGCACTTGATAACATATAAGCCCAAAAACAACGTGCACCCATATTATATTATAATATCAAGTATATTCTTCAATGCCCTCCCTTAACTGTGTCTGGTCATTGGAAGAATATACCTATGAACAAAAAGTTCAATTACAAACTATTTAGAGGCACGGGGTTTCACACCTCCCAAAATGTTGTGTTCGGGTTGAATTTGGTGTCCTGTAAAACTGAAAATAAACATGCACTTTTGTTTGCAAGTGGATTTACACTTTATTTTTTCTGATACTATCTATAAACCACACCTTAGTTAAGTTTGTAATGAAGCCACCCAACCAGTCATATTAGTGGACAAATTGAGACAGAATAACCAGGCAAAGTCCTGTCTATTTGGAGTTACTTGTACTGGGGAACACTTGAAGTCTGATGAGAGCATACACAGGCCAATTTGATCAGCAGTCAAAAAGTAACAAACAGGGATGACTGGAATTCCATCACTTCAGAAGTTATTTAAGAGGTTAGCAACAATATTTATTTTTTATGATTTCTGAATAATTTGCCTTCCTCTTCTGCTTCTTTTAGCTTTCTTATTGGGATCACTGTGCCTGGTAGCCAAAAATACTATTCCTCTGTGAGGCTACAATATTATTCTTATTGTCTTTTTATTACTCATCTTTCTATTTTGGTCCTCCTCAAGTTATATTCCCGTCTCTTTTGCAAACCACTGCCTGGCTACTAGGTTAAATTGGACCATAGCAACCAGATAGCTGCTGACATTGCAAACTGGAGAGTCGTTGATCAAAAACTTAAATAATACAAATGGAGAAATTAAGTCAATTGCAAATTGTCTAAGAATATTATTACTCTTTATATCTCTTTATATTGTACTAAACATTCATTTAAAGGTGAACAAACCCTTTAAAAGCAAAACCAGCCTATGAGCCTAAAACTGGAAGTTTCACATTCCAACTTCCGGTAGTTCCTTTGAACAACTGTGGGAGGAGAAAAAAAGGTAGTAAAACAAAATCCATAGATAAACTCTCTGTATAGTGAACTCATCTCAAAAAGTATTATACTAAGAGAAAGATTGGGTTATACAGTGCTCATTACAGAAACTACATAAAATATCTTGATTACTGTCCCGGAAATAAAACAAAAACCATTGCAGCGCCGTTTCACTTCCTGCTAAACTATACCATGTGTGGTCACCTCGTATGCTCTCCATTTGTTCAGGCCATGGCCCACATTTATTAATATACCCTTCTCTATAATGCCATTTTTTATATTATTAGAAAACATTACTATTGATCACAGTAACAACAAATTATTCAGGATAATGTCATTATTATTCTGCAAAATTTTGGCATCTGCAGAATTTTTGGGCACAATACAGTACAATAAAGGCTCCATCCTATAACCGTATTCAGCAGTTTCCAAGTTAGACCGTTTTCCTTCTCTGAAGAAATGATGCCTGAAATTTTTATTCTTGTTCTAATGGAATTTCAATGGCCTTCAGTGCAAATCTACTGGAAATTTCTGCATATTAAGTGAAAAAATTAAATGATGTTAACCACATTTTAATGTGATTAAGGCTGACAGGGTCATTATTTCAGCTAATCACTCAGATTAAAGAGCTCAAACTTAACTTTGCACCAGACAAGATTCTATGATGTTGAAAAAGGGGAAAAAATAAAACGAACACACAATGAACTACAGCTTACTAGATAAATCTATTAGCATGTTTGCATGTGGGGTTATCAATGGTTGAACCTATAACCTCACACTACCCTGCTTCTATTTGCTGGTATAAAGTCATAACGTTTTCATTGAGGATATTGAAAACATTTTCCTAAAAACAATCCTCAACCCACAATTTTATCAATGCATATAATTCACAGCAGTCATGTGAATACCTTCTGATTCAGGGATTTGTTGTATTGTACTATATATATATATATATATATATATATATATATATATATATATATATATATATATATATATATATATATATATATATATATATATATAGATATCTATATATAGATATCTATATATATAGATATCTATATATATAGATATCTATATATATATATAGATATCTATATATATATATATAGATATCTATATATAGATATCTATATATAGATATCTATATATAGATATCTATATATAGATATCTATATATAGATATCTATATATAGATATCTATATATATAAATATATCTATATATATCTATATATATCTATATATATCTATATATATCTATATATAGATATCTATATCTATATATATCTAACAACCCACTACGGTGCACTCATGACCCAAAGGCCAACAGCCTGGGTGCAGGTCAAACGAACATGTAACCAATACAAAAAAAGCCGCACTCCTAGGTCTTATCAAATAAAGAATTTTTCAAGTGTTTGTTTATTCAACGTTTCGGCAACAATCCGCGTGCCGTCTTCAGGAAGACGGCACGCGGATTGTTGCCGAAACGTTGAATAAACAAACACTTGAAAAATTCTTTATTTGATAAGACCTAGGAGTGCGGCTTTTTTTGTATTGGTTCTATATATATCTATATATATCTATATATATCTATATATATCTATATATATCTATATCTATATATCTATATCTATATATATATATCTATATATCTCTATATATCTATATATATATATCTATATATATATATATATATCTATATCTATATATAGTTTGTAAAGAAGAAGCAGCACTCGTCAATTGCAAAAGGTGTATTAAAAGATCAGAACATCACTCTAGGCAACGTTTCGGACAACACATGTGCCCTTTGTCAAGCCAGAAAAATCTATCAGCATCTCACAGGTATCACATTATATAGGCAACAAACAGGAAATTACCTCAGAATTTGCATATATATATATATATTGTCTCTGGTGTTCCAGTCTGGCAGCTCAGTGAACCAGGGGAAGCTGCTGAACTTACAATTTGCTACATTAGTTGCTACAGTCATATGAAAAAGTTTGGGAACCCCTCTCAGCCTGTATAATAATTTACCGTACTCTATCTCAACAAAAAAAGATAACAGTGGTATGTCTTTCATTTCCCAGGAACATCGGCATACTGGGGTGTTTTCTGAACAAAGATTTTTAGTGAAGCAGTATTCAAATGTATGATAATTAAATCAAATGTGAAAAACTGGCTGTGCAAAAAAATGTGGGTAATTTGTAATACATCAATTGGGAGTCCACATCTGATTTTCATTTAGTTAAGCCTAAGGGACTGGCCCCAGTTCTCAGGCGATAACATATAAGAAAATCCTTCATCCAAAGATAACTGTCCCAAGGCTTTTTTTCATAAAAAATGTTGTTTTATTAAATTAGCATTAAAATTCAGTTACAAACAACCCCACCAGTGGGCCTGGTGGGGTTGTTTGTAACTGAATTTTAATGCTAATTTAATAAAACAACATTTTTTATGAAAAAAAGCCTTGGGACAGTTATCTTTGGATAAAGGATTTTCTAATTTGTAATTTGAATACATGTAACTGCTCAATATTGATTACTGCCAACACCAAATTGGTTGGATTAGCTGGTTAAGCCTTGAACTTCATAGGCAGATGTGTCCAATCATGAGAAAAGGTATTTAAGGTGGCCAATTGCAAGTTGTGCTTCTGTTTGACTCTCCTCTGAAGAGTGACTGCATGGGATCCTCAAAGCAACTCTCAAAAGTTCTGAAAACAAAGATTGTTCAGTATCATGGTTTTAGAGGAAGGCTACAAAAAGCTATCTCAGAGGTCTAAACTGTCAGTTTCAACTGTAAGGAATGTAATCAGGAAATGGAAGGAAACAGGCACAGTTGCTTTAAAACCCAGCTCTGGCAGACCATGAAAAATACAGGAGTGGCATATGCGCAATTTGCACAAAGAACATCTTTTTGGCAGGATGATGAGAAAGAAACCCTTTCTGCACTCACGCCACAAACAAGAGTTGCTTGTTTTACACAAAAACTAATTTAGACAAGCCACAGTCATTTTGGAACGGACTTTGGACTGATGAGACAAAAATCGAGTTATTTGTTTATAACAAAAAGCGTTTTGCATGGCGGATGAAGAACAGCTCATTCCAAGAAAAACACCTGCTACCTACTGTCAAATTTGGTGGAGGTTCCATCATGCTGTGGGGCTGTGGGGCTAGTTCAGGGACTGGGCCCTGAGGGTCGGATGAATTCAACCCAATATCAACATATTCTTTAGGATAATGTTCAAGCATCAGTCACAAAGTTGAAGTTACACAGGGGTTGGATATTCCAACAATACAATGACCCTAAACACACTTGGAAATCTACAAAGGCATTTATGCAGAGGGAGAAGTACAATATTCTGGAATGGCCGTCACAGCCCTCCGACTTGAATATCATCGAAAATCTATGGGATAATTTGAAGCAGGCTGTCCATGCTCTGCAGCCATCAAATTTAACTGAACTGGAGAGATTTTGTATGGACGAATGGTCAAAAATACAACCATCCAGAATCCAGGGGTTCCCATACTTTTTCATATGACTGTAGATTTCTCAGCAGCATCTGTGGAATATTAGCAACTAGTGTGTCAGTTATAACAGGTGCCTTTAATGGAACTCAGGGATTCTGCTGAGCAGGGCTAAAGATAAGAAATGTATTGACTAAATGTATCAATTTAGAACATTTAAAGAGTCACTGACCCCTGCTGCTTTAGAAAGACATTGGAAGGTGAAAACAAACTATAGATTTCAATTTAGAAAAACGATCACAAATACATAGAGAATCAATGCAAAAAGTCTTTATTTCTGGTTAACTATATGAAAACAACTGAACTGAAAAAAAATGTTGGAAGGTGAACTACACCTTTAACCAGCAAACAAGAGGGCAATCTGCTGGACACTGTTAATAGAGGAAGAAGATTAGATTTCCATTTAAGGATGAGTCGATTTCCATTAAAACCAAAGGTAAACACAGGCTCAATATTTCTGTTGGACAAATAAATAGGAATATTAAAAGTGTTGAAAATGTTATGGAAGAGAGTAATATACAGTGATCTTCTGCATAGGAATGCATCTGAAATGCTGGGAATGCAAAGGTATTGATCATGCAAACTTACATATTCCGACCTTTTAATATAGGGACAGATTAGTCCAAATATATACATCCCGTTTATTTTCTAATGTCTAAAGAACTTGCAAGCTGCCATAGCAATCAAAATTACAATCCTGCCACCCACACTTACCATCAGGGAAGGTCTCAACAAATGTGAATAATATTTAATGAAATCAGTATATAGAGTCTGTTGGGTTTGTTTCACATTTCTACGAGGCATATACAATCTCACAGAGACCTGCTATTGCTACTGCAAAACAGCAAGCATTCTGTGTGCCATAAAATAAACAACGTTCATTTATAGGACTCTAACAGCTAAAAAGGAATAAGCTGTTCTCTTGTGAATAGGTTTAACCTGTGGAAAGTCCTAATATATCTTATTGTGATTCTGCTGCAAATAAAACTTGGTGTATGAGATCATGATGTGCTTTGCAACAGGAAAGTCACTGGCTCAGTGGGAAGCTTTTTATCTTCCCAGCAGTTGGATCTCAGAGAACATCAGTGCAGCGACTGTAGTTACCTGACGATTACTTGTATTTTCTCACATCTGTGTCCAGCAATCTAAACCATGATGATAAAGGGTCATTAGGTTTTGAGTGAGGAAGGGGCTGGGCCAGGCAATTTGTTCTGATAAGCTTCTTGTTGCGAACTCCAGTTTAGAATTTACAGTCTTTCATTCCACACACACCTTTCGGAAAATTCTTACAAGAGGGTGGGGAGGCAGAAACAAGTGATGGTATTAGTTTTGACTGTGAGACACTCACTGCAGTTATCATTTGTATATTGAAAAATCATAACATTGAGAAATAACTTTGCAAGTGCAAAAACACAAGTGTCTTTTTTTAGCCTATGAAAACACATCCTGGTGCAATTACTAAGATAACGGCTTTTTGGAGCGCGGGAAAGCAATTTTCCTCAGTGGGACTTCAGATCAATTTACCAGTTGGGCAAATGGTTGGTGCTCTGTAGTAATCCAGAGTTAACACACGTTTGGAGAGTCCTGTATTTTCATCTTACTGTCTATAGTGGCTAAATGGGGCTGCTGACCAATGAAAGATCATTCAATGATAAAAAGAAATTAGGTCACTGAAATATCTGCCTGCCCCGTGCTCGAAGGCCTTCGTCTGTGATGCTTCCATGAGATTTAGGAAATGCAAATCCATGGTGTATCCCTGAACAATGGAGAAGAGACTTATTGAAGGGGAAATATACAATTTTTTACAGGCTTTCAACTATAAGGGTATTTAGTACAGTGACCCCTGTTGGACTTATCTTTATGGAGATTAAAAGGATCTCAATAGGAACACTCCAGCGTTAAATTCAGTACAAAATACATGAATTGTTTCTTACATCCTAATTTCACAATATAAATGCTTTTTAATTAACAGTGAGACACATTTCATTGGAGTTCACACTTCATTTAATATTACATCAGGTTCCTGTTCTTATTTGTGTCTTGACTGTAGTTTATACACCATAATCCACAAACTTTACCGCAGTGAAAGAAAAACAATTTTTAATAAAATCCTCACATCAAAGGTAGTGTCCCTGGAGAGCCCTTCCCCGACAGTTTGCATTTAGGCCACCTTTGTCAGAATAAAGGGTACTGAGGCCTAGTCTTTGGGAACAACACTTATTTTAACAGACTTTATAGTTGCTGAAAATCTGCCACATAGGAAGCCATACAGTACATGTGCCCAGCACTGATTCCATGGGTTCCCACCTGGCCAGTATTATAGATGTCCAATTCCTGGCATTTTATTCAATTCCTGGCTTTTCTACAGGTAACAAAGAAGCAAAATAACAAAATGGGAGGGGAGAATTCAAAAAAACTTTAGGCCGCTAAAATTGCAACAAAATCACAACAGGTATTATGGAGGTATTATGGATTTGTTGTATAAACTGTATAAACTGTAAAATTCTGGAGGTAAAATTTTGCCAGGAAAAATACCAGCATTATAGGATTCTCCTCATCATTACAAAAGATTTTGGTACAAAATGTAACCCAATTTAAATAATTTAACACCTTTTCCTCTAATGATGTTTGTTTCTTTCTCAGGTGCACAATTAATGCTGACAGATAAAAGATATGGCTTTTGATGCTTGTGATGCCTGAAAGTGAGTAAAGTGGATTTTATTCCAAACCAGTTTATTTTGCAAATTAGATCTAATTTTTAATAGAACTGTTACATGTGCCATTCCGTGCTTTAAACCAAATAATAAGGGCAGCATTTTGATATATGCATGGTCGTTTTACCTGCCAGGATAACCCAAAGGAAAGGACTTCAACGTGCAAGCAAGAAGCCAGCAATTACGACTGAAGCCTCAATACATTTCAAAATCTTTTCTATGAAATTCTGCCGGTTACCTATTTTTCTGCCTTCTTTTTTCCCCTAAACGCTGTCTTGGATGACAGCTTAATGTGTAGCACATGCAATATTTATTCCTCTTCAGTGTCAGACTGTCTCCCCATCCAAGGGAATACAAAGAATGTCACTTATTAGGATAAAAGCACAAGGCAAGGTAATCAAGGACATATGTAACATCAGCTATTCATGCCCTATTTTCCACATCCTCTCCCATTCATAACACTGCAACAATTATTCTGATAACTTGCTTTCAGGCTGTTTGTGTTGCCCACGATGGCGGTTTGCATTTATTCAAATCATTTCAAATTGGACACTCACCGTGAAGTGTATGTTTGTCAAAACTTTCTATCTCCTGTGAAGGAGCCACTGGCGCATATATATATTATATATATATATATATATATATAATCATTAAACACTGTTGGCAATATTAAGGCTTGCCAGGAATTAAAACACACAAAAGCCTGCTTTACATGGGTGACCAACATAAAGTATGCGATTAATTTTAGAGATACACTAAATCAATCATTTATTGAGATCCACCAAATATTTTAAGCAAATAATAATTTGATGATTTTAAAAATCATAAGGATCAAAAGCCACTAAACTGTTTGAAGAGTCAGAATAAACCAACACATACCAAGTGAAACCATACAGGTCCATGCAGATACTTCCCAATTTGAAACCAAGCTCAGGAACCCATAGCTGCATGTTGCAGTGCACCCATGCACATTATATCTTTAAAAGGCAAGCAAGATTAGAACACATGGGTCCTAAATGTGCAAAAATTAAATTGCGTCAAGACAAGAGATCTCAATTCAGAACAGTAACTGCTATGCAGTTGTTCGTTTCTATCTAATTGAGATGTTATTGGATTCCATGGCACATAAGTGGTTAAACCAAGCAACACTTTTTTTTTCCTTTTTCAATATTCAAGCAAGCACTTGGCTTGTTGCAGGCATGCCACAGCACCACCTACAGACTGTAACCCATCAACTGCAGGAAAGACCTGGCTAAACTCAGCGTTCAAACGCTTCAGAAACACGGTTCAAAAATAATAAAGCTAAATCATATTACAGTATCTGATACAGCAAAAAGATATACAGTATGTGCAAATAAAATACATGCATTAAAGTTTTTCAAACAAACCAAAATTTGCATAACAACAGCTGCATTTACAAGCTTAGCCAATATACTTTTAAAGGTTGGCCAAATGTATCTGAAATTCTTTAATAAGTAACATGTGTAGAAAATACAGACCAGGTTACTTCTGATCCCCCCCCCCCCGTATATTTAGAAATGCAGAACAGATAGAATTTTTTTAATTATAGCCGTTTGATTGTGAAATGCTATATAACACTGAAAGTAGTAGTGTCCAACTTAGCTTTAGATTGTACAGACTCCTTTTCTGACTCTATACACTGCAGACAGAAATGAACTATTGTATTGGAAATACTGGAGATTCCCTGTAATATGCACTTAAATGAATGTTAACCTATGCCAGGTCTAAAGTTAAATCCAAACAGGCTCTTGGTCCAAAAGGCCCAAGCAGTTCCTGCACAGGCCCAATATAAAGTATCAGTCAATGGCAGCTTATAGCAGTCTGTCTTCTAGATTGCCAGTTGCGATATCACACCACCACTCAAGAAATCTAAAGTGAACCCAAATAGACATTGGAAGCAGACAAGTTGGACAAAACTGTCAGGTGGGGAGGTTGCCATTTTGGCTTTGAATGGGGGGGGAGGTGACATCACTGGGGTAGGGTCTATGTAGTGAGCAGTACTATAGTGCTTATAGCAAGGGTCCCCAACCTTATTTACCCACCAGCCACATTTAAATGGAAAAGGGTATTGGAGCAACACAAGCATGAAAAATGTTCCTGGGGAGGCCAAATAAGGGCTCTGATTGGCTATTTGGTTGCCCCTATGTGGACTGGCAGTGTACATGAGGCTCTGTTATGCAGTACATCTGGTTATTATGCAAATAAAACTTGCCTCCAAGCCAGGAATTCAAAAATAAGCACCTTCTACAAATAAGCAACATCTACATGGTTGGTGAGCAACATGTTGCTCCTGAGCCACTCTTTGGGGATCACTGGCTTGTAAGATCAAATTAGACAGTGGAGGAGATCAGGGATATGAGGGATTCATAGGGTATTACAAATATACTGGAACCCCCTTATTTTTGGCATTACCTCTACTGAATAACCTCTACTGTACCCCAACACAGTCTCTTCAATTCACTCCGAATCAGTTCTACACATGATGTGCATATACCAGTTTGCTGTCAGGGCAACAGAACTCCCTAATTAAATACCAGTCTGACAGTCCCAGCCCTTTACACTTCATTACTAGTGATGATTGACAAGTCCTATTAAGGCTCAGTTTAGAGGAACCTCTGTTATGTGTAGCTGTACTTAAATTAAAAAATGATTATCAAAACTAGGAATGAATGGAGCACCAAGGAAGAATGATTTGTCAAAGGATTAAAACAAATGTATGACTGAAAGCAGCAATGAATGCAGGTATCACAGCAAAGTCAGAATGAGCAGTAATGAACATTTGGCAACAGAGAGATGAACTGTTATAGTATACTCATTATAGTATTTATACTATATTCACACACGCAAATCATCCATCCACTAAAAGCTTTTGGACAAAGTAGAATTGAGGAAAATGTAGCTGCCATTTCAAAGGAAACTAGTGTGATTAAACAATTCCACCTAACATCATTTTCTTTGGCAGTGCCCAAGAGGCGTTTTCAGCCAGGCCCTTCTCTCTACAAAGTTTAGGACCTTCATAGGCTGTACCTAAACTGTTAATATACCTGGCCCCAACCTTCAAGTATTGCCCAGGTTTCCTTCTTCCAGCCCTGTCTACAGCCCTGTCTATTATAGTAAAATGATGTGACACTAAAAAAAGCCTATGGAGGGTCATATCAAGAAACTGAGCCTCCTGTTTCAAGGCCAAGGTACTGATCTTGTAATCTGTAGCTCTCAAGCTGAACTATATTTGTTACAATCCCAATGCAGTCAGAGAAAAAAAGCTGCTGTGCATAGAGTTACTGCTAGTGACAGGATCATTATGATTGGCTACTTGTAGCTGGGATAACAACTATCTGTGACTATTAAAGCAGGCCCAGATGTATGTATCTTCCCATTGACAGTGATCTAGACATGCACCATCAGCAGCTGTGTCACATGTAAATCCTTTGAGCAGGGGGCACTTCAATTGATGCGAAAATGGAAAGATAAGAGACCATTCCTGGGACAGAAACCAAGCTGGGGCTTGCTTGTGAATTTCAACTAGGGGATTTAGACTATGTACAGAACACTGGGAACATAAGTCCAACCAGGGCCTTCATCTTGGTGTTCAAATCAGGCAAAGGTCTGCTTAAGACCAGGACACCAAAATAAGCCTATATGATTCAAATCCCATCTTAACCAAACCATGGCTTGTTTCGTTATGCTCTACATTTTTTATTGACCTCAAATCTGAGATGCTTCAGTTTGTTTCCATCACATCTCTAGCCTATTTTAACAGTTTGCATCTTCTCAGGCATAGTACAGAGTAAGAGTCATTCTGATGGCAGTATTTGTTTAAAGCAGTACATTTTAAACCGTGCAGGAATGTGACAGATATCTGTGGACAGTTATTCTCTTTCTTGCTTTCTTTCTTTGTTTTGCAGATCTAAAATGCTAAAGCATTTAAACAGTTTTTCTCTCTTAGAAAAGCATCTAACTTGCCACTAAAACCTACAATACAGTTTTTGGATTGAAGCGTGCAAACTTTAAACAAGTTTAAAATACTCTTTACCCGAGTTATCCCAAGTTGTTCAGTTTGCTCAGGGTTTGGTGAAACACAAAGGTGTATCCTAATTGTCAGCTGTGCACAGGTATTTGCATAGGTTGGAATTTAAACTTTGTTTAAAGGAGTTTTCTTTTTTTTTTTACCTTTTTATGTTATAATTTGTGAAGACTGTTATGTACATGTACGTCTAAAAATTTTAATTATTGTTGAAATTGAATATTTGTTTAATTTAAAATGTTTGATGTCACAAAGCATGCTGGGAGCCTTGGGTATAAAAGGCCGCTCCCAGTAAGCAAGAGTCAGTCTGGTTTTGGCTCTCTTCAACAAAGACCTAGGAAAAGAATGCTCTGCTGATCTGATGCCATGCTGAATTGAGCTGTGTAACACTTTACCTTCTGCTGTAAAGAAATAAAGCTACATTTTTCTTTGCCAACTAAGCTTCAGCAACCTCTGTTAAAGGGCCCACACCACAAAGGAAAAAGAAAAAGCAGTCAAAAAGTCTGAGATGCATAGGTTTAGAAGCCATTCAAAACACTGCTAATTGCCGTTTACTAATCCTGTCACTTATGATTATGCTGACAGAAAGAATGCGTTTCATTTCCTATAGCAACGTAATTAGGAATAGCAGAAATGGCACAAACACACGGGATAGCCATTTGTGGTATGCTTATCCAACAAAGATAGTGTTAAAAGTCAGTGAATACTGGAAGGCAGAAACTGCAAGCTCTCTGTTTAAGTATTATATTTCACTGGAGATTATGTCCCAAATTTAAATCTTTACCAAAATATTTTTGTAGTTGCCTTCTGTATTTCTGTTTAGCTTTTCTTCAGCAGCTTTAAACTGAGAGGTTAAGGGGCTGAAGAAAATGGCAATAGTTGTGGCTTGAAGAGAGGCCTGCTCCCATCATGCACTGCTGGTTGCTCATAAAGAGATGACAAAGACTTCATCGATCATGTTTTACGAGCAGAGATGCGCAGGGGGTTCTCCGTGGCTGGCTAGAGGGAAAATAGCAACAGCAGGTGGCCCAAACTGTGCCGAAAATGGTTATGAACATCACTCAGCTGCACAGGCTTTGATCTTTCAAGTACAATTGCCCTAACATCCACAAGGCTTTTAAAATTAATATATAAATAAATTAAAAACTATGCACATACAAAAGATACGCTGCATGCTGGTGACTCTGATTTGAATGAAGTTTAATTTAGGGGGCAGAAGGTTAGGAAACGTTACTTAGCATTAGAGTCTCACAAGCACTAAAAAGAGCATGGAGACAAGTAATGGAATGTTGGCGTCTCCTTAGCAGCCTGTCTACTATTAAGGTCTGGAAATGGCAACAGTCTGGGAGAGCCATTTACTATACAATTACAAAGAAGCAGAAAGGGCCTTGTAATCTTACAGAGGTCTAACAATGCAGGGCCGGACCAGGACATTCGACTAGCAATACAGCTGACTAGTAAAGGAAATTTATTTTTAGGTGCATAAAAGGAAATACATGATTGACAAGGGGCCAACAAATGCAGAGGCATGGACATAACTAGAGATCTACACTATGGTAATAAATAATCACAAAGACATCAAGGTACTGGAATTCCATGGTGTTCATCTGGCTTATGATCTCAGCAGTGTTCTTGACATTCTTTTTAAGATGGGTGCATCATCCAACATATTTTGTAAGCCCCTAGGGTGCACATTCATGTAAAATCAATAGATGCTGCTTCAGGTGACCATGTGGACTACACCTGACTACCCATGCAAGCAGAAGTAGCATTTTAAAGGAGCCAAAATTGTAGCTTTTTCAAAATAAATGCAGAACACAAACATTAATATTAATCGGGTCAATTTTATCTGAGCCACTTCTTCCAGAGCTTTCTCTGGTGATTTATTGGAAGCAGCCATCTGACATTAATAATTGCTCAGGCTGACAATCTTTGAATGTTTATTTTTCAGTTTAAAGCCTTGACGATCTTTGATATCATATGGAAATGTGATTTTTCTTTTTCTTTTAAATGGAGAATTGGAACCATGTGCATCTAACAAGTTATGGGTAGGGAGATGAAAATACTGCAAGTTGATTTGTATTTATGGAGAATCCAAGTGTTTGGCAATGGCTAACATATAGAAACGCTGATTTAGCGCTGCTGACTTGCATCATCAAATAAGCTGTCCTCCCTGTGTCCGTTTGTCGTCCAAGTATTCCAGTTTCCTACTGCTCTCCAATAAAATACAGGCAGGTTAACTGGCATCTGATTAATTTGACCTCTTGTGTTGTGCTTCCAATAATAGGGACCTTAGATTGTGAGATCCCCTGTGGCAGGCCTGATATGACCAATAAACTATCCCTGGGATGAGTAAAGCTGGGCATATATCAAGCACTGTTTCAATGTCATAAATGAACAGTAGAGAAACTTAAAGGACCAGTAACATCAAAAATTTTTTTTAAAAAATTCGTTAGTATACAACGAAAAAAACACACCAAGACGAATTAAACTTTAAATAGCAAAGCCTTTATTAAGAAATAACTTACTGAAATTCCACTTCCGCTCCTCTTCAGAAACGGCGACACGGCGACCATCCATTCTACGGCGTTTGATTTCTCCTCCCTTGCTGTTTCTCCTCCATGACAGCTGTTCTCTGACCCGATCTCCTTCTCTTCTTCATCCTCCGTCCTCCCAGGTGTCCAACAGCAGCAGTAGGAAGGCGATGTGGGTAGCCTCCCAAATGTCTCTACAAAAGGTGCAGTAGGGTAGAGGAGTGCAGACACGAGCGTGCAGCCTGCGGGGGAGCCGAGCTGAACCGGTACTTATACATCCGCTGAGTCCTGCGCCATGGAAACGCTGTGTATCTAGAGCCCAGCAGCAGCGGTATGGGGGTCGCCTTCCTAGGATCTCCATGGACGTGCAGCTTGTGGGGAAGCCGAGGCAGAACCCCTGCCTATACTTCCTGCGCTGCCAACTCCGGCCGGGCAAAAGGGCCAATGCAACTTTAGGAGTCCGACCACAGCTCCTATCTCCGCTTACCGACACCTCCGTTCACGCCCACGGCCGCTTTGAAATTAAATGAGCGGCGGCTTCATTATTTGTGACCTCTTCCCCTGACCCGTGTTTGTCCATTTGTGTGTCACGACCCCGTTTTGTTTCACTGATCGCTCTGCCATTCATTCGGGTTGCGGATCTGTAAGGAATAAATGAGCCCAGCCGACCCCAGCGAGTGGTTTATGTGCAGGGGGTCGGGTTAAACAGTCCCCACTTACAATAACCTTTAATGATCAATAAACAATTCGCACGATTGTTAAACGGGCAGCAGCTGTCCATGAATGGGATCCGATGGGCGAGATGAATGGCAGAGCGATCAGTGAAACAAAACGGCCGTGGGCGTGAACGGAGGTGTCGGTAAGCGGAGATAGGAGCTGTGGTCGGACTCCTAAAGTTGCATTGGCCCTTTTGCCCGGCCGGAGTTGGCAGCGCAGGAAGTATAGGCAGGGGTTCTGCCTCGGCTTCCCCGCAAGCTGCACGTCCATGGAGATCCTAGGAAGGCGACCCCCATACCGCTGCTGCTGGGCTCTAGATACACAGCGTTTCCATGGCGCAGGACTCAGCGGATGTATAAGTACCGGTTCAGCTCGGCTCCCCCGCAGGCTGCACGCTCGTGTCTGCACTCCTCTACCCTACTGCACCTTTTGTAGAGACATTTGGGAGGCTACCCACATCGCCTTTCTACTGCTGCTGTTGGACACCTGGGAGGACGGAGGATGAAGAAGAGAAGGAGATCGGGTCAGAGAACAGCTGTCATGGAGGAGAAACAGCAAGGGAGGAGAAATCAAACGCCGTAGAATGGATGGTCGCCGTGTCGCCGTTTCTGAAGAGGAGCGGAAGTGGAATTTCAGTAAGTTATTTCTTAATAAAGGCTTTGCTATTTAAAGTTTAATTCGTCTTGGTGTGTTTTTTTCGTTGTATACTAACGAATTTTTTAAAAAATTTTTGTGATGTTACTGGTCCTTTAATAAAAAGACAAGAAATACAAATTAATAATACAAATCTACCCCTAGCAACAAGATAGCATTCATCAACTGACCCTCACAAATGAAACAAAACGGGGTCGTGACACACAAATGGACAAACACGGGTCAGGGGAAGAGGTCACAAATAATGAAGCCGCCGCTCATTTAATTTCAAAGCGGCCGTGGGCGTGAACGGAGGTGTCGGTAAGCGGAGATAGGAGCTGTGGTCGGACTCCTAAAGTTGCATTGGCCCTTTTGCCCGGCCGGAGTTGGCAGCGCAGGAAGTATAGGCAGGGGTTCTGCCTCGGCTTCCCCACAAGCTGCACGTCCATGGAGATCCTAGGAAGGCGACCCCCATACCGCTGCTGCTGGGCTCTAGATACACAGCGTTTCCATGGCGCAGGACTCAGCGGATGTATAAGTACCGGTTCAGCTCGGCTCCCCCGCAGGCTGCACGCTCGTGTCTGCACTCCTCTACCCTACTGCACCTTTTGTAGAGACATTTGGGAGGCTACCCACATCGCCTTTCTACTGCTGCTGTTGGACACCTGGGAGGACGGAGGATGAAGAAGAGAAGGAGATCGGGTCAGAGAACAGCTGTCATGGAGGAGAAACAGCAAGGGAGGAGAAATCAAACGCCGTAGAATGGATGGTCGCCGTGTCGCCGTTTCTGAAGAGGAGCGGAAGTGGAATTTCAGTAAGTTATTTCTTAATAAAGGCTTTGCTATTTAAAGTTTAATTCGTCTTGGTGTGTTTTTTTCGTTGTATACTAACGAATTTTTTAAAAATTTTTTTTGATGTTACTGGTCCTTTAATAAAAAGACAAGAAATACAAATTAAATAATACAAATCTACCCCTAGCAACAAGATAGCATTCATCAACTGACCCTCACAAATAGATAGCACTGAGTCACTGGTCCTAGCAACCACAAGGCATTAAAGCCATTGATCCTAGTGTAAGGATGTGAAAATCTTAGACACCCTTACACATTACAGACAGGCACATTCCTAGTTATATGGACGCCTAAAAGGTCCTTATGGGGACCTTGTGCTTATGTAACCCCTGTAGGTCACACAGTGTACACCAGATGGCACTGTGCCAGAGTATAAATGTTTTAGGAACCACGAGGTCTGGATCCATTGCTTTAGCCCAACCAAGCAGGCTGGAAGGGAATGGGTAGTGTCGACCCTAGGCGCTTTGGCCCTAGTAATTAGACAGCTACAGTATACTCAATTATAGATCACTCTAGGAGTGATAGAGAGGTTATTTAGTTGAGCAGCTCAAGGTTCCGCCAAGGAGATTAGAGGTATTAAGATCCCAGGGTATTACTGACCCGGAGTAAGGACTAAAGTGTTGAGATTAGGGATGATAGGAGTTCCCCTAGTCTGCCACTGGAAGATATCCTGAAAACTGGGCAATACTCCTCACACGCTGCCAAATTACTCTCTGCTGTATATTCCCTAGCCTGTGGGGATTCAGCCTATACGTGCTGTGCATATATGCTTCCTTTATGCTGCTGTGTTATTCTATGCTCCATTGTGGATCAATATGCTGAATGATCTATGTGCTATTATTTAATAAATACAGTTCTGTGTTCAACCGTTAAAGAACTACTGGCGCCCATCATTGTGCTATTGCACCTAGTTGCAGTTACACTACACCCTGCCTCCACCGCATTGCGAGGGCTTGCCCCTGAAAAAGAGAGCCCATCTGTGGTATCAGCCCACAAAGGAAAGTAGCTATAACTGCTAAATACAATGCAGTTTACTATAGCGCTACACTAGCATTAGACAGCATTAAGCAACTGACCCTTGCATCCAGCAAGCACTGTGTCACTGAGCCCTGCAACCCTAAAGCTGTGTACGACTGACACTAGCAACCATCACTGAGTCACCGACTCTAGAAACAAGTCAACATTAGGCCACCGACTATAAAAATCATATAGCATTGAGCCACCGGCCCTATCACTATATGGTAAAAAAAGGCACAGGGGGCCAGCTTATTATAACATCCTCCTTTTAAATCTCAATAACCTTTATTTCCTGAATATACTCACCCATTCCTCATGAAGCCAAAAATGGTCTTCAGCCAATCTGCAATGCTATTTATCTGCATATTTGGGCGATAATATCTTTAAAATGAAAGTGAAGCCCCTTGTACCAATCCCATAGTGACACTCATTTCGTGGAATTTGTAGGTCAATGCACTTTAGCAATGTTCACTGCTACTCCTTTTATACTCCTGTTAGTGTTTGCAACTTACCCCTATGGGGTAGGCATTTCCTGACAGTATACGTTACATGTCTCCTTATTTGTACAGTATATATGCCTAGAAGGGCAGGTATCAGCTAAACGTCTAAATGGCTTGTGTAAGTTAAAACATATCAGCCTTTGTCCTATTGTACAGTATTTGTGAACAAGTAGCAGCAGAAACAGCAATACCAATATATAAAATGAATTTGCTCAATATCAGACTGATGAAAATATTGAAAAGTCTGAAACCCAAAAATGGAATGAGCATTCTGAATTTGCTTACTTAAATTTTGATCCAGCATGCTCTATACTTCCACAGTTCAGCCAGTATGCATCACTCAAGTGCAATGAAGAAAAAACAGAGGAAGGCTTTTATTATACCTTGCCGCAGCTTAGGCAATCTCAGGTTTTTGAAGGAGCATTGTTTTAAGTAGCCCAAGAGTCCTGCGCGGGTCCATTTTTTGGGACCCGTACCCGACCCGTACCCGCAACCCGCAACCCGGACCCGCAACCCGCATTCTTACCCGCTTGGACCCGCTACCCGACCCGACCCGCAAGTACCTTATCCGCAACCCGGACCCGCGACCCGCTGACCATCAAGAATCAGGAAGTGCTGTCATTAGAAACCGGAAGTGACATCATCAGAAGTCGATATGATAAGGAAAAAAGAAGTAAAACAGGAAGTACATTCATTGTAAACCGGAAGTGACGTCATCGGGACACGGCGTGACCAGAAAAAGGTGCAAATATCGTTAATGAGAAGATCCGCGGCCCGACCCAGGACCTGCACACCCTCAGAATCACCGCCCCGCGGGTATACCCGCACCTGGAACTTCTCAGCACAACCCGCCAGGTACCGCAGGTTTTTGCGGGTAACCCGCGGGTACCCGCGGGTACCCGACCCGCTGCAGGACTCTAAGCCCAACCACAAACTGCCCCCATTGGCTACCCTACTATGTGAATTGCCCGTGTCAGGTGATAGTGCCTAGCAATGTTGCAGTCTTCCCCAAATCACATCATGTGTCAATGCACTTGAATTTGTGTTTTTTTTTTCATTTAGGTTACAGGTTCTGTGTCCCTGCTCTAATACTTATGGCCCATGGGATGTTTTGACCAAATCATGCACAAGCCAAAGGACTGAGGTTTCAGTATCCATCGTGGTATACATAGCCAGCTGTCCATTTGCAACACACAAACTTATAACACATCCATCTCATAAAACAGAAAATGAAAACTCACCATGTGTTTTCATTGCGGATGTAATCATTTTCTGATAGATTAATTAAATATATCATTGGCTTGGATGTCAGGAATAAGTATTTATTTAACACATCAACCTAAAAGGGAGAGCAAGAAAAAGAAGAGCAATAATGAAAGTAAGTCAACAAGCAAATAAAACTGTACTAATTCATATTTAAGTATATCAAATGCATAATTGGCCCCCATTACTCTTGGCATACTGTAGTCCACAAGAAGTGAATACTGTATCACTTTAAAAGCGTAGCTCACCTTTAAGTCGTGTTATAGCAATGCAAGCAGGGAATGATTATTATTATGTCCTGGAACAGCACTAAATCTTCTGCATTCATACACAATGCAAGTGAATGGCATCCCTTTGAAGCCTTTCTCTGTGAAGCAAGCTAATCACTTTCAAACCTCAGTGGCCAAACATTAAATAGCATTAAATAGCTTACAAGTGCCAAGGGGCGACAGAAATACCAGGAGGCACTGAGCAATAATATACACTGACTCAGCAGTCAGTAAATGTTGGACATTGTAGTTCAACAACACCTGGAGGGACAGGCTGCACTGGACATTAAAATTCATGCAAGCAGAATGTACAAATAAGTATCTTCCTATTACCGATTATCATGCAACATTATTGTTTCTACTGAGATACCAGACACCTGTTTGGGTGGGTTATAATTGTGTTAAAGGCATGTTTGGGCCTCGTTCTTCCCTGAACTGCTTTTTGAATTATTTTACAGAGTTATACATTTGCTACCCATTTGACTCACATTATGTTAATATTATTATTGTGACAAGCCTCCTTTAAAGGGGTGATTCACGTTTAAGTTAACTTTTAGTATGTTATAGAATGATCAATTGTAAGAAACTTTTCAATTGGTCTCCATTATTTATTTGTAGTAGTTTTTGAATTATATGCCTTTTTCTTCTCTTTCCAGTTTTCAAATGGGGTCGTCACTGACCCCCATCTAAAAACATATGCTCTGTAAGGCTACAAATGTATTGTTATTGCTACTTTTTATTACTCATCTTTTTATTCAGGTCTCTCTTATTCATATTCCAGTCTCTTATTCAAATGAATGCATGGTTACTACGGTAATTTGGACCCGAGCAACCACACTGCTGCAATTGCAAATCGTAGAGCTGCTGAATAAAAAGCTAAATAAATCATAAAATACAAATAATGAAAAATGAAAACCAATTGCAAATGGTCTCAGAATATCACTCTCTACATCATGCTAAAAGTTAATTTAAAGATGAACAACCACTTTAAAAGGATGCTTATGTTAACAAATGACCGGCGCATGAACGATTATCTCTTAAAAGAGCACTATTTAGTAGTCAAAGTCACAGGTGTTTCAGGGGTGCTGCCCCCCCCCTCATGCTCCGCGCTTATAACTTCTCGTGCCGAGGGGGGGGGGGTGAATCGTTAGTTCAGTGAATGCTATTGTGCTCCCTACACTAGCAGAGCTAAATTTCTCTTTTAAAAAACGGAAAAAATCGGCTCTTAAAGTTACCAGAGGCAGCTTTTTGCCGCCCCAGGTAACTCAGGACCGGCCCTGGTCACAGTTACACATATTCATATGAAAGGCAATTAAAAATTTGGAAAAGTAATTAAAAAGATGTACATAATAATAATGCCTGTTGCTATTTATAAGACCCACTAAAGCAGTGAAACCCGACCACTGACTCGTGAGCAACATGTTGCTCTCAGACCCCTTGGATGTTGCTCCCACTGGCTTTAAAACCGGTGCTTCTTTTTGAATTCTTGGCTTGAAAGCAAGTTTTAGTTGAATAAAAACCATGTGTTCTGCCAGAAAAAAACATCCTGTAGTCTGCCAGTCCACACAGAGGCTACCAATGGTCAATCACAGCCCATAATTGGCAATTTTGCATGCTTATGTTGCGCTCCAACTTTTTTTACATTTGAATATGGCTCACTGGTAAAAAAAAGTTGGGGGGCCCTGCACTAAAGGGATCGACCAGGTATTTGGGAAACACACTGCAGCCAGGTTCCCTGTTGGGTATTTAAAGTTTCCAAACAAAGGAAGTGTGTATATTGATGTGCAGAACAGCAAATAATGAAGTGTTAAGTACCACAAGATTCTATCAGGAGACCCTATGGCATATAAAAAAACATGCTCAGCCCTTAGCATCCTCTCTACCAGAATGATCTCTCTGTCATCATTTAGCATGGGAAACTTCAAAACTAATGATCAGATGTAACAATCAAATGATTCAGTTTATACTACCTCCTTGTTGTTCCATTCGTGGTAATATCGCACATGTTTCTTTTCATCTATTACCCAGTTTCTGACTTTGCACATTATGTCCTACAGAGAATTAACAGGGAGAGAAACACCATCATTAAAGTACAGGATATGGGAAAAACAACAAAGTCAGCAGGAGGCAAAAGAAAGATTTCACTAATGCACAGGGAATATTATATGGTGAATCATTGATTCAATACACACAATACACCCCACCCCGTCACTGAGGGCCTCTGTAACGTCAATGTTTATTTTGCTGATAGTAATGTCTAATAAAAATATTAATAACCTCATACATATATTTTCCTTTGCAGTACCTTCTCAACTATATATGAAAGGATTACTGGCTCATCTGCAATTTTAAGATGACCATACATGGGCCAATATAAGCTGCTGACAGACTCAGTTGGCTGCTTATTTGGTAGTGTATGGGGCCCTCCGACCAGACTTCCCCGATCGATATCTGACCCAAAATCGTCCAGATGTTGATCGGGCAGGTTTAAAAATCCTGTCGGACTGAGGACCGCATCGTTGATGCAGCCCTCAATCAAACCACCTGAATTTCATGTGATGTTATCTGATCATTGGGCCCCAGGGATCACAATTGAATCAGCCAAATATCTCCCAAATCAAGGTGGGCATATCAGGGAGAGATCCGCTCATTTGACGACCTTGCCAAACCAGAAGATCTCTCCTTGTATGGCCAGTTAAGCCTCACCTAACAAGCCACTATCTCTCTTGCTATACAAAGATATAAGGGATGCACCAAATCCCCCAAATCCTTCGCAAAAGATACGGCTAAATACCAAACCCTAATTTGCATATTAGCATTCCTTGTTCTCAGACAAAAAGTCACACAGTTTCCCTCCCTGCCCCTAATTTGCATATTCAAATTAGGATTCGGTTCAGCCGGGCTGAAGGATTCGGCCGAATCCTGCTGAAAAAGGCCGAATCCTGGATTCGGTGCATCCCTAAGCGATATACTGTATGAGATATAATGTTATTGCAGCATTGAGGTACTCACCTGTGCAAAGAACAAATAGGCAAGTGTAAGAGGTAAAGGTATAGCAACCCTTTAAATATACAGATAACAGAAAATATATGGAATGTGTACCCTGCTTATGAATATGGTACATATTCTCTTTATTTTTTGGAAAGGCTTGCTTTAAGATTAAAATATATAAAAGTAGGGTGTATAGTTACTTTATTGCTTCATAAATATTCAGTAATACTAATTTTCTGCAAATTTAAGTCTGTCGGTATGACCTCGAGCAGCCAATGTTCATATCTCCAGTACACCTATGAGAACTAGGGAAGAGAGCTGCACTGGTGTCTATAGACAAGCAATATAATAAATGCAGAAGTCGTGTCTCGGGTGCACTTTATACGTTGCCAAATTCCTCATAAAAACTAAGTTTAAAAGGACACTACTGACCAATAATGGATTCTGCAAATAAATAATTCATAAGAGGGTAAAACGGTATAATGATCTAGCCATCCCAGACTTAGTGCCTGAGAGATGTCTAACTGTGAATGTTATTGCTCAGTAAAGCTAAATTAGCGTTTTACAGAAACAGGCGGAACTGCTATATTGGAGCCTGTGGAAACGTTTTGCGATACCTTGGCAGAGTTTTCAGTATGGCAACACTTGCTAACAGCATGGCAGCAATGGAACATGATATTTTACACAAATAAGAGGATAAATATGGCTCTTGATTTTGGGTTTATTTTTCAACATTGAAGCAAAAGAGAGGAAAAATACCCTCCTTTGTCATATTCAGTTCAGCTTCTGTTAAAAAAAACAAAAACAAACGCTATCTAAACTGCTATATGTTCCCTCAGATAACCATAACAGTCTGCCTCTGGCTTGTAGAAACTATTTTCCAAAATCTCCTTAGGCTGGCAGAGTCATTCAACACCTTCCATTTGTTCATTATTGAAGTGATGTATTCTGAGACTTGAAGTCCTTCTGCATTTCCTTAGCAACTCAATGAACTTGTGTAAAAAAATGGTAATTTTTTTCCCTTTTCATAAAGGCAAAGAAGTCAAACAAAGATGAAATACATTCTGCTTATAGAGTGTCCCAACAACATTTTAGAATATATGTTAATATTTTCCAATATAATTAGGTACAGCAAGGAATAGAATAGATTATTTTAAGCAACAATCAACATATTTGCATTGTTAGGGGCAACACAGGGGAAGACAATAGTGTGTTACTGAAATAGGAACGTATGCAGAATAAGGCTTGCTGTGGCTTTCTTAATTTTTTGGAAGGGGGTTATTTTTTGGGCCAAAATCTAATTTCGCCATCCCCTGTTCCTCCCAATTCACAAAAAAGTGAGTCCAAAGCCTCCGTTACACAATGGCAAGAGGTTTGCACTGCTGACCCCTAACCAGCTGCATTCAGCCTCAGAACATCTTTCTCTGCTGGAAATGTAAAGGCCTTTTAGTGATCAAGCTAGTGTGCATTCAGGAGGAGTCGCTGCAGGAAGAGCCCGATGTGCTTTGTTTCTCTGGCCTTTCTTCACAAAAAGATTAATCGTCTGTGAAATGGAAACAGCAAACAGCTAGTGACACAAAGTGATGCCTTCAAGCCTTTGCTGATCAGTTTTCCAGTCGCACATCTCCAAGCTGCATGTGGTTAGGTCCTCTGTACAAGCAGGTGTTAAAAAGGCGCCTGCTCGGAGGGGTCAAGCCAGCGTCTCCGAACTGAAAGTGCATTTTAAGAGTTTAGGTGCTGACAAAATATAGGAAACATTTAAGGGTGCTGTTAACAAACAAGGGCTGAACGCCTCGGACAAAAATAATTTAATTGGACTCATTCAAACATGATATTGCGTGGCTTATTAAATTTACAATAAAAACAAAGCAATTCTAAACAGTAAATAATACTCACGCTCATAGGCGTCCCAATTTTTTTGTATGCAATACAAACAGAAAAAAAAAAGACAAAAAAAAAAAAATTACACTAGCATAGCTATTTTGCTACACCTCAGGGGAGCAACTCCCCACTGCTTTCAACAAGTAAGGGGGATTGCTGAAACTTTTTAATGAAATTCGCTGTGCTTGGTCTAAATGTATAATCATTTTTACTCCCTCTGTTGCAAATTTTGACTCACAAAAAAAAAAAAATGTTTTAAAAGTGGCTAATGTAACATGGTTTCCAACGAGGAGATGATCAAAGTGCTGTATTACAAATGCATTATGATTAAGAAAGCTCTGTGCAGCCTTGCTATTAAATGTTCTTTAAACCCTAAAAGGCTTCCCATAGATCTCCCTTGGCACTGCATATACAACCTTTGACTAGTAATGTAGACCATTTTTATTCATTGCCTAAAATTGTAGGCAATTATGTGCGTCACACTGGCCACCTGCAAATTCTGAATGCCTGCTCTGGTTGTCAGTGTGAGGGGGGGGGAACAAATCCTAATGTTGGAGGGGATTAATCTATGGGGAGAGAGCCCTCCTTAATAGCTTCAGCAGGTAACTGCGATGAGTGGCCAAAATTAAGCTTATGTACAGACATGCAACAAAATCTCACATGTGAAAAATTGAATTTGCCCAGCTCATGCAAATGACAAATTTACATTTGTATCAAGTTAAATACCTGTTATTTATAGCTAATGCCAAATTCCTTATTTACAAATGCAAGTACTGGACCAGTTTTTGAAGTTGTTAATGAATTTTCTGTAAAATTTACTCTCTAAGTTTTTAAGGCTAAAGCTCTGGCAGGGTTAAGCATTGGGATGTTGGGCTGAGTAGGAGTTATCCCTAAACAAGGGCAAATGTGTTTGAAGGTGTATATTTTAGTCTGGCAGAAAGGCGATTTGAAAAAACTGTCTTATCTGCGGACAAAACAGACTGCATAAACAGATCATTAACAGAAATTATATTCTTTAAGAATAAACTCTCCACAGTCAGAAAATAACACTCCAGTAAATGTATGAAACAGACAGAGTGTGTGTGTGCATGTATATATGTATATGTGTGAAATAAAAAAGTCCACAAGTTTGTTTTATCTACAGGGTGCTGGTCCTTCATGCTATAAATCTACATTCTTGACGTCAGCATAAAAGAATCCATTGTGAAAATACTGAACCAAATCCAGATGCTAATTTGCAAATCTGGACCTGAATTTTCATATGCCACGTTCTGGGTGCAAATTTTTTTTCTACTTCCTTGTTCGTGGACAAAAAGTCACATGATTTCAAGGATCCGGATTGGCCAGGCACTTGGATTTGGTCAAATCCTGCTGAAAAAGACCAAATCCCGGTGGAATCCCGAACCCAATCATGGATTCGGTGCATCCCTAATATATTGTAGATATTCTTACATATATTTAGGGGCAGATTTATCAAGGGTCGAATTTCGAAGTGAAAAAAACTTAGAAATTCGACCATCTAATAAGCTAGTCCGACATTCGAAGTCAAAGGATTTTTAAGATCGTACTTCGATCGTGCATCGAATCGAACGATTCAAACTATTTAATCGTACGATCGTACGATTTTACAAAAAAATCCTTCGACTTTTCAAAACGTAGCCAAATACTGGCTATAGGTTCTAGGAGGTCCCTATAGGCTAACATAGCAATTTGGCAGGTTTAAGGTGGCGAAGTGTTGAAGCTGAAGTTTTTTAAAGAGACAGTACTTCGATTTTCGAATGGTCGAATAGTCAAAGCATTTTCACTTCGAAGTCGAATTTGGCCTATTCGATGGTCGAAGTACCCAAAAATTACTTCGAAATTTTTGAATTCGAAAATTCCCTTCAATTTCACTTTGACCCTTAGTAAATGTGCCCCTTACTGTTTAAAGGAAATTAGATTCTTCACATGAATGCTATTTATAATTTTGCCATATAAGTATCTGCCTGATGCATTTACATTACCTTTCTTACCCCCTTTTTTCTCTACGAGGGTGCTGCCATATCTGTGCAGCAGTAGTCTGTTAGCATTAGAAACTCTAACTGACTAGTTAAGAAGGGACAGTCAGGTTAGGAACATTTAAGTAATAATTACTTACAAAAGCAGAGCTCTCAGCGAAAAACAATCAACATGACCTATGGGTAACGTTTCATGTAGATTAATATTTTGAAGTAAAATTTTTAGTGTCAGTATCACTTTACTTCTTTGGGCTATTCTACTTCCTTCACATTATAGACCCTGTCGGGCAGAGTAAATGGATGTAAAGATACCCATATACAGACAAATGTTGAGTGCTGATTCTGCCTTTTGTGACTGAATTGGCAGTTACATTAGATTGGATTCTCTTTAGATATGCCATTGGCCAAGAAAAGAATTGGACAGGGGAATGGTTGGATGGGGCAAATACTAATTTGCTTTAATTCAGAAAGAGTAAGTTATTCAGTGAACACACTTCCTAAATATTCTTGGAACTGGGAATATGTACTATACAGAAATGAAAGATCTTTGTATCTGTTACCACCAGGTCTGTAACTGCAATGAACAGATTGAACCAACTGACCCATATACAACCACAACAGATACAAGTTTGCAGTGTGGGTTAGGTCTAGCAGCACTTGGAGTGGCATCAGGCATTAACAACACAAAATGTGCCAAAATATATTACCTTGTCCAGTGCACAGGTATTGTAACCCTTTAAGGGAGGTTTATAATCTACTTCTTCAACATTAAGGATTAAAAAGGCAAAGCTATTTCTGTTACAGTTAATTTAGAAAGCACCTGCAAATGACTAGGCCCCTACAGTCATTACACAGAAGGAAAAGAGATAAAGTTTTAAGTCTGCTTTGTAGAAATCGCTCCTTTAGCTATCTCCAGCACAGGTGTCTTGCATTTATTTAGCAGCAGCCTCCAGTGTTGATGAGCAGATGAACTTCACAAACTATATTTATATTATTGATATATATAGCGATATATTGAGGCTTATTGATGAAGGGACAGTATGTTTCCTTGTTCAACACGAGTTAAATGTGCTAAACATGCTATCTGCCATGGTTTTAATCACAAAAAAATCTATGTATTTTGTTATTCCTTGAGCTTCATAGGCCAAACAGGGAAATCGATCAACTCCATGTTTGGTCTTTGAGAGGTATATGATTAGATTACCATCATACTACCCTCTATCTTTCACCTTTGGTGTGATTGTTTTGTTAACAGGAGCCCATTATGCAGGGGGATTATCTGTTCACTGGTAAAATAATTATCTGCCTCACAAGGACCAAACATGGAGTAGATTTGATTTCCTTGTTTCCCTCAAGAAATATGAAACATGCTCTGTGATTAAAACCAGCTCAAGCCCTATTCACGAAGCTCACACTGAACCAGGGGGTATAATGCCCCTTTAAAGATATGTCATCATTCTAATGTTGCTAAGTTCTTTGGCCTTGTAATGTTGTTGGCTAAAACATGTAAAAGTGAAGATTGAATGAAGATTTGTGACAGAAATTTGATGTAGAGTACTATTAATGAATATATATGAATTAGAGTACTATTAATTTTAGCGAGTAAAACAAAAAGATTAAAGTGTGAAAATATCTGATTACAGTCATCTTCCAATTTCGTGTACATTGTCTTTCTTGATTTTTTCTTGTTAATGCAGCCTCACTTGGCAACAAAACACTTTTATTTACATATTAATTAGGTTCCCAGGACATTAAGGGTGGGAAACTTACACATTTGACCAAGTGCTAGCTCATGGAAACCAGAAGAAAAAAAAAACATTCTGTAATAAAACACTTTACAGCCTATTAAATGTGTTACTTGCCATAAATGTTCACCTATCTGACACTGAATAATATGAGGCATCAATAAGGTAACCTTAAAAAGGCGATCTGAACATTACATTGAGTGAGGACTTGTAGAAGCTCTTTCATTAGCTCATCACAGTGACCCAAGGTTGGAAGCACAGAAAGCATCTCCTCTCTAATGATTTTAAGTACAATGGCCTTTGACCAGTGATCACGTTAAAACACAAAAAGAATATTGAACGTCTTGTGCATTTTAGCTTGTTATAAATAAAAAGAAATTATGTAGGAACAAACAAAGGCACAGATAGGAACAAAAGCTCCTGGTAGGTATTGGGGGAAACTACAAAGAATCTGGAGGTTAAAAAAATGAAAGAGGACCCCAAGTAATGTACAGAGGGGAATGAGCAACTACAGAGAGGTATACAAAAGGCCAGAGACAAACAGAGGGGCATACTGAAGTGCAGGTGCCAGAGGGTAAGCAAATTGTGGAAATATGGAAACTGGAAAAGGAGGAAAAAGAGAAATAGGAGAAAAAAAGAACAACTGCAACAACAAATGGCAACAAGCCAGACTCTGAAATAAAGAGACTGAAGGAAACTGCAACAGAACGGTCTGCAAACAATAGCCCTCCAGCTTCTGCTGAACTATGCTCTTAGTTGCCCAACAAACCGGAACTGTAGTCCGGCAACAGCTGAAGAACCACTGGTTCAAAAATGTTTTTTAAAAATTGTAATATGAAGCCAAAAGAATGAGGTTAAAAAAAGAAACACTGAACATGGTCATCAGGCAAACATAAAATAAAGAAAAAAGGCAGGCCAGCCAAAGAACTAGAAAATATTATAGCTTATGTTACACTACCCCAAATAAAGAGGAATTAGGAAAGAAGGCAGAGGTAACAGGGCATTACTTACATATTCTGGTTTCAACTTTTTGTCTCCCTCTCTTACTGCCACTTTCTCAAGCATATTAAGAACAGCTATGATCATTTCTTTATCCTTCAGCCGGAGCTCTTCATGTATGATCTCAATGTCTCGCACAGGGTTGACGCTTCCTTCAGTATGGATTATATCATCATCCTCAAAAGCACCTATGGCACAATGTAAAGAAAAAGTTTAACTAAGAGAAATGAGCATAAAATAAAATGGGTCATAAAGGTATAAATAATAATGTCCTTCTTTTAACAATTCCCTATTTTATTTACATAGGTTTGATCAGACTATTATACAGATACAGGACCTATTATCCAGAATACTTCTGCATAAGGGATCTTTTTTGTAATTTGGATCTCCATACCATAAGGCTGCTAAAAATCAATTAAACAATTAAATAACCCCAATAGGAGTGTTTTGCCACCAGTATAGATTCATGCATCTTACTAACCATCATACAAAGAAATCATTTTAAGTCCTGAATTATTTGCCTAAAATGGACTCTATAGGAGATGGTCTCTTCAGAGCATTTTGGCTAATAGGTTTGCAAATAACAGATACCACACCTTAATAAAATACTAAATTTTTAGAATAAAAATACACTGGGAGGGGGTATTTATTAAAACTGTTCTCTTTTTTATTCAAAAGAAATATGCGACCAAACTTCCAACAACTAATAGCCTTACTTTACTAAAAAAATCAGAACAAAATAAAAGCAAGTACACAAAAAGCAACGACAAAATTGTGCAACTTTTTTGAATTGCCGCTACAAAACCACAAATTTTTCGGATTGTCGCACAAAAACCAGTGTCAAAATGCCCGAAACCCTCAAAGATCATGAAGGCAGGAAACATCTTCCATTTGTAAAAGGGACATCTGCCATTTTGCTACATGACTTTGAAAAGTTTTAGATGAAGTATTTCTAGATTCAGATTTGTTGCAGTTTTGTCGCATAATAAATCCCAGAAAATTAGCATTTTTTTCCCTGCAACTTTTTTGGATTTTTTGAGACAAAAAGCTAGAGCAGAAAAATTTGACCTTTAATAAATCTGCCCCTAAACAGATTATTAAAATCAAAATATTTTTCTCCACTTGTTTAAAGCATATTGCATTTTGCAGAAGATCTAAATCTGGACATACACTTTTGCTCATTTGCAAGGACACCTAATTTGGCCATCAACATGTTGGGACATGTAAGGATTATTGGATTCTGAGCCTACTTAGTCTGCATGGGTCGAGCTGGTGGCTTTTATCGTCCTTCACTGGTCAAGATCTAAATCTTTACTCTTTAGATGCTTTCTGAAAGTCCTATCACAAAGCATGAGAAGTAAGAAGCAACCCCTTGACTAACTCAGCCTTGAATCGACATCTCCCAGTGCAGTAGAATGTTTTGATTTTTATTTAAAATTATCCACAGGGTTTATTCAAGATACACAGGGTTTATTCAAGATACATCTCTCTTCATGCAATACTGCTTTAGTTTGGAGATGTCACATAGGATCCACTAAACACTCAAAAGAGCACAGGCTGCATAAAGGGGTTATATTGATATGCAAGGGTGGAATTGTTTTGATAGTACAAGAAAGAAAATGTTGCCACTACATACAAACATGATCAAAATAATTCAAGATGTACAGTACAAGAGGTCTATGGGTAGGAGAGATTATTGGGGAGTTTATCTAGTATTGGCATTTAGGAATCCAGTGAATTCTAATATCTTATTCTGAGTGACGGAGAAGTGAATGGTACAGATCGTACAGCAACACCAGCATCAGATCTTGTTTGCCCTGCTCCAGCTCAAATTCTTGGGGGTGGGGGGAGGTCAGACCTGGATGTGAGTAAGGTGTATAAAGGCACTTAATGTCCATCGATATAAAAGATGATGATAATGAGACTGGAGCTGTCAGAGGGAAAAGTGCATTTGTATTAAATTGCAGTTGGTAATCATGTTCTGCAGTGTTGAATTTACACTAAATGCAATGCTATACAGCAATTAAGCACTGCTCAATGCATTCAAATTAAAGAGGCACCTATGAGCTGCCACTCTGTAGCAATTCATCTTTAAGCTGAAAACTGCATTTGTGCTATAAATATTTAGCAAATGCCGTTCTTTTGGGGGAACAATTTTTCATGAGGAGCAGTTAAATCCAGCAGTATGATTATTACTTATATATAATATCCTTTGCATAAGCCCTGAATACAATATATAGGGAACTGTATAAGAACTGTATATCTGTATGAGGATTTTTCATTGCATTTACTGATGCAAAAAAACCTATTATATATTCAGTCCTTCTTTGATATTTAGCAACTATGGACAGATTCACATGGTACCTGTATACTAAGTTGCATACAGTATATCATGCCTATTCAACTATCTTTTCATCTTCAACAGAACAGAAATCTGACTGGGCAATATAAATGTGATCTCATTATTATTTGTACATATGTATGTTATTTTTAGACAAAATACATTTTAAAACTGGAGTTAGGCATTAATAATATATATGGACTACAATTGGCCTTTATCTTGCAACACTTTATGCCTTTTAAAACCATTTTATGCAGATTTATAAAATAGGACACTGTGAATCGAAACTTAAATGTGGTGTCCACTGTACCGATGACCTGTCTATTTAAAGTCACACAACTGTCTACGAGATTTAGAGGGATCCATACACGTTGTGGTTGGTTGCAATATGATTCCCAGAAAGGGTAGGAAGTTCAGAACTCAGACCTAGAGCAAATAAAAACAAAAAAAGCCATGGACATAACACTGCTGTTACATTAGAATAACATTGGACAAGCACTTGTATATGGTGGGCCAGTTATTTACAGTACTTCATGTTTACTAGTTTATAATAAATTGTTGATGTCTCCAGCAGAGATCAGGAGTAGGCTGGAGGCAATTTGAGGACATGTATAGACCCATAGGCATCCAGCTGCATGACCTAGGATAATTATTTCACTTCACTCGTATCCATTTTTTTTTTAAATGAAGTCTGTTGCATTTACTAAGATACAATTGTTTCTTTTTCTTTGAACAGCAGATCTGGGTCACTTTAAAATCGTGACCCACCCCATGACATGGCTATTGTAAGTAATTGACCTGACACACACAGATTCAATAACCTCAGTAGCACTATAAAGAATTGCACGGCAGTCCTTCTCTGTAGTCATGTGACAGAAATCCTTTTTAAGAGAAATAGGCTGCACCTCCAGGACAAATTGATATGCCAATTTAGGATTTAGTAAATGTCCACTCTCTGCCTCCATGCAATGGTTCATTGGGCTGTCACTTCTCCGAATCAGTGCAGGCATAGCTGGGTATGGGAAACAGACTAAATTAGGATAGGAACATCATGTAAGCAGCAGTTTCAACATCTACAGTCAGTGAAGAGACTTTCAAAACGCATTTTCTAACTATGACAAATTGGAAAAGCCTCTGTATTAATATTCTTACTTTGGTCCTTATCTATTCTGAGACAGATTTTCACATATGTTCTATACCCAGGAGAAGGTAATTTTAGTTAAATAAAATGCAAAAATAGCAAACACAAACCAATCGTATTAGATTATTATAATATTATTATATATATTTTATACATAGAAAGTCCAGTAAATGCAGCTGTGTTATACAGTTACTGGCTACTGCATAAAGTGCATGACATAATTCTAGAGCAGTGATCCCCCAGTGGCCCATGAGCAATGATGCATGGTTCACACATGAAGAAATTCAAAAGAGACTTGAACATGTTAAGATTAACAAAGGTCCAGGGCCAGATGGTATTCATCCGAGGGTAATTAGCGAGCTTAGCTCTGTGATTGCCAAACCTCTTTACTTAATTTTTCAGGATTCATTGAGATCTGGCATAGTGCCGAGAGACTGGCGAATTGCTAATGTGGTGCCTCTATTCAAAAAAGGATCCCGTTCTCAGCCTCAAAACTATAGGCCAGTTAGTCTGACGTCAGTATTAGGAAAGCTTTTCGAGGGGGTTAATAAAGGATAAGATACTGGACTTCATAGCAAATCATAATACTATGAGTTTGTGCCAGCATGGTTTTATGCGTAATAGATCTTGCCAGACTAACTTAATTTCTTTTTACGAGAATGTAAGTAGAGACCTCGATTCTGGGATGGCAGTGGATGTGATTTACTTAGACTTTGCTAAAGCATTTGATACAGTGCCACACAAAAGGTTACTGGTTAAATTAAGGAATGTTGGCCTGGAACATAGTATTTGTACCTGGATAGAGAACTGGCTAAAAGATAGACTACAAAGAGTGGTGGTAAATGGAACATTTTCTAATTGGACCAGTGTTGTTAGTGGAGTACCGCAGGGCTCTGTACTAGGTCCCTTGCTTTTCAACTTGTTTATTAATGACCTGGAGGTGGGCATTGAAAGTACTGTTTCTATTTTTGCAGATGATACTAAATTGTGCAGAACTATAGGTTCCATGCAGGATGCTGCCACTTTGCAAAGTGATCTGTCTAAACTGGAAAACTGGGCAGCAAACTGGAAAATGAGGTTCAACGTTGATAAATGCAAGGTTATGCACTTTGGCAAAAATAACATAAATGCAAGTTATACACTAAATGGCAATGTGTTGGGAGTTTCCTTAAATGAAAAGGATCTAGGGGTCTTTGTAGATAACACGTTGTCTAATTCTGGGCAGTGTCATTCTGTGACTACTAAAGCAAATAAAGTTCTGTCTTGCATAAAAAAGGGCATTAACTCAAGCGATGAAAACATAATTATGCCTCTTTATAGGTCCCTGGTAAGGCCTCATCTGGAGTATGCAGTTCAGTTTTGGACTCCAGTCCTTAAGAGGGATATAAATGAGCTGGAGAGACTGCAGAGACGTGCAACTAAATTGGTTAGAGGGACGGAAGACTTAAATTATGAGGGTAGACTGCCAAGGTTGGGGTTGTTTTCTCTGGAAAAAGGCGCTTGCGAGGGGACATGATTACACTTTACAAGTACATTAGAGGACATTATAGACAAATGGCAGGGGACCTTTTTACCCATAAAGTGGATCACCGTACCAGAGGCCACCCCTTTAGACTAGAAGAAAAGAACTTTCATTTGAAGCAACGTAGAGGGTTCTTCACAGTCAGGACAGTGAGGTTGTGGAATGCACTGCCGGGTGATGTTGTGATGGCTGATTCAGTTAATGCCTTTAAGAATGGCTTGGATGATTTTTTGGACAGACATAATATCAAAGGCTATTGTGATACTAAACTCTATAGTTAGTATAGGTATGGGTATATAGAATTTTAATTAAAAGTAGGGAGAGGTGTGTGTATGGATGCTGGGTTTTCATTTGGAGGGGTTGAACTTGATGGACTTTGTCTTTTTTCAACCCAATTTAACTATGTAACTATGTACTATGTTGCTCTCTGCTGCCATTGATGTTGACCCTGCTCTAGAGTACGGTTTATTGCTTGCTTTACTCTGTATAAGGGAAATGCTATAAACTGCAATTGCAAATTGCTATAAGCAACCATTTAAAGTAGAACTTTTTATTATTGTTTTCATTCCTGTAGTATCTATATATTATTCATAGCTTTACAGTGTTTTAATCATTCCATTCCCTTGCAACTTAATTTTCCATAAAAATCATTAGGGCCTATTTCATACAAAGCCAGCCAAATTATGTTTGTTTGTAGGATTGTGGGATAAAACTAAATCCTACATTTACTTTATTCTTACTTATGTCTGGACTCCAGGATCTGATTAATAGGCTTCTTGTTTTAAAGGGCATTTCTCAATGAACACAAGGACATATTACACTCCAAGGTCAATCTATACAAAATACACAACACATTGCAGTTGCTGTGTATTGATTTTAGGCTTTTTAAGCCTTTATTTAGCAGCTTGAAGTTTTCCCATTGAATTGAATGGGTAACACCATGGCTGAAGTTGTGTACAATGATCGAGTAAATTACGGAGATCAGGCGCCATAAAGGGAAATACCTCTAATATAATCTGCTATTGTTCTAGAACACAATTGACAGTATAAAAATGTTTATTCAGCCTAAAGTTCATGTGGTAATGAATACTTAGAGGATGCAACCAGCATGTAACAGGATTTATTGGTGAAGATATTTAAGGGGCAGTAAGAAGCAGTGGGTCAGTTGGGCATTAGACCAAACACCTCAGTCTAAAACCTAAGTTCCTGGAGTAAAGGGAGGTAATGCCACAGTGTAATCTTTACCCATTGCTTCGTATTGTCTGGCTGTTAGTGCTTATTGGAGGGTGGGATGTTTGTAGAAAAAATATAAAAATCAAGTACAGCAGCAAGAAGGACAAGGCAGATCCTTGCCAGAAACGACTACGAGCACACAGAACTCCCAAGCAGTAGTAGTTTCCAAGGGAAACTAGGGTTGGACTGAAATCATCTGGCAGACCTCTCTCTCCCTGCCTCAATCTACTTTACATTGTGGTTCTGGTGGTGATTAGATAATGAACCTCTCAGATGCACAATTTACACAGCAGCTAATTTCAGCGGCCTGATTTGAGGGTATGGTTTTAGGGGGCCATCAAAGAAGTAGAGGAAGCTGCATTTGTCATAGATGAGTGACAAGTATTCACACCATCAGAAGGAAATGTTGCTGGCCCTTATTAGGAGCACATGCTATTAACACACATTTGGGATGCAGCTGAAGCCATAATTTGAAATTGGCAAGTAGAAGCAGAAGAGTAGAGTAAGCGGATATTACTGAAATATGTGTGCTGACTTTATGCACTTCAAATGACATAGTGGGGCAACTAAATAACAAGATATTATGCAAATATCCAAACAAAAGGGGACGTTATGTATTATAATGGTGTCAGCACATCTTACATCCTTAAGACAGAGGGAAAAATAAAGTATTTATAAAAATCCAATACCTGACCTTATTGCTATAATAGGAAAAATCGTGCAGGTGATATAGATCTCATTCATATATTTGCTAACAATATATAGATATATAGATATATAGATATATATATCCATAGAAAGAAACAAGCAACTACAGGGTATTGTTGAAAAATCAAAAAAGTGTATTGAAGAAAAGCATGTACGGCTGTACATGCTTTTCTTCAATATACTTTTTTGATTTTTCAACAATACCCTGTAGTTGCTGGTTTCTTTCTATGGACATATACTAATTTTTAAACCGTGCAACTGGGTGTAATTTGGAAGCGGTTTGCCATCCATACATGACATTATATATATATATATATATAGATAGATATATTTGGATCACAATAAACCTTCATGGTTTCACTTTACTGGACTGTTGAAATGAGTGCCGTCATTTCTGGATTCACTTTGTTGTTTATATTACTACATATCTCATGGTGTGCGCTCCACGAACGGACGATATTATATATGTATATATATATATATATAAGGATGATTTGCAACAAGATAATTAAATCAAACAAAGTGGGGGTTTATTTAGTCCAATGTTTCGGCTAAATGTTCAAATCGTCCTTGGAGTGCTGTAAATTTTTGCAGTGTGCGTGTGCGTGTGTGTCGTAAAAACTAAACAAAGAAAACCAAAAACCCACCAGAAGGAAGACAAAACAAAATCAAATACACTATTTGCAACAATAATTGTATGTGTCAAACAATTACTTATTAATTTAACAATTGAATTCACAGTTACAAGTATCAGAGAATACAGATTTTGATACTTTTTGTTTCCATCAGAACATGCAGCTCAGTATAAACTGTGCTTAATCTTTATAATGATTACCCTCATCTACCACAATGTGATTGTGACAAATCTGAAATCATGACAGAGCCCCATGACTATGCAAAGGTACGAGGCTGTGTTCTTGAGCCATGTTAAACAAGTGACTTTACTAAACAACAATAATAACAGATCATTAGATAACTTTTTATACGTAAATATTTTAATGACGCATTTCTCATGACTTTTGTGTATTATTCCTTCCTATTCAGACCTTAATTTGGGAAGATATTATTACAGCCTACAGTCTAATGTTGCGTGACTCGGACAATATCTCACATCCTTGGTCTCATCTACACAATATTCAGATATAAGGCAAAGCAAGAAACATGTTCTACCCATGTCAAGATCTGATGACTGTATGTTATGTATTCATCTGAACAGAACCACTACACTTAGTTGCAGGCTATCATCAACCAATTCATTCTCTTGCTTGAAATCAAGTCATCCAATTACTCCTTGACTAATCAAGGCTGTTTTGGCTGTTGCTTTTTTTTCAAAGGTACTCAACAGCATAAACAGTTCACTTACAAGAAATGGAAAAGGGCTAATCAGCAGAATTATTGTTTTGCTGCTGTAATTTGTGGTATTTAAATGTAGGTGCTGATTGGACTTTAAGTTTTATAATATTGCATGCAAAACTAGCCGATAAAATGCGAGGCAGTCTTTGTCTGCCTCCAGCTAGGAAGGACATTTAAGGGAGTACAGGAGCTGAAATGTTGGAGTCTCTTCACGAGGACAGATCTGCTTTGCCAACACAAATAAAAACACAAAAGTTAGGAGTTTAGTGCTGTACGTGGCCTGACATGCACCAACAACACTTTGTGCCTTCCTTCTTTACAGCTATGGTAGACTCCCCGGCCTTTTAAGTTGTGCCTCCTATAGCCATAACTAGTGGTAATCAGACTGGGCTAATTGTGGAGATTTATCTGCTTTTCTTCTGCATAGAACACAGCCATTAAGGCTGAATGGAGATTGTGTGAAGTATAGGTTAAATTGTGTGAAATTAAAGCAAATTACACTTGGATGTGAAATTCTGAATATAGAAACTACAAATGATTTGCAGTCGTTGATGATCAGTCTTAAAACACTCAAAAACAAAGGGAAAAGTTGTACATTTTTAAAAGCCAATAAAAAGATTTATGTTGTAAACAACAGGGTTTTTTTTTTTTTTTTTTTAAAAACTCTATATATCTTTTTATAAAAAAAAAAAAAAAAAATATCTCTATATATCTCAAACAAAAAAGTCCAGACAACTTGCTTAATGTAAGAAAATGTTTTTTACCAAACAAGAATGCGCAACGTTTCGAAGCTCCCGCTTCATTTTCAAGCATGAATGGTTACAATGACATCACATCCTATTTAAGGTCATAGGCATAAGTCCCCCCATATACACATGATGAGTTAACTATAGTGAATTAAGCACAACCCCATGGTGTCAAGTGAACACCCAGTGTATCAAAAGAAAATAAGATTAAACATTGTGAACAGAAAAAATTACTTATAACCAACTAAAGTTAAGATATAACTAGTATATCAAATTCAAATAAAGGCATATCGATCATACTCTCTATTCCCCTTCGCGTGTAACATTTGTAATGTATGTATCCATGCATGTATGTATGTATCCAAAATTTCTCCCTTTTCTGGAGTTGCAAGAGTCTGTTGCCCCCCCCCCAACAGACTCCAACACAAGAAACCTCAAGGCTGCTACTGAATGTCGTGCTGCATGAAAATGCGCCGGAACGGGTAATTTATGTACTTCCTTTCTAATGGTCGATTTGTGCTGGCTAATCCTGTCACGTATAGGCTGAATGGTCTCCCCAATATAGGCAAGCCCACAGGGACATTTAAGCATATACACCACGTACTCAATGTCACATGTATAGTGGTCTTGTATCTCGAATTTCCGCCCTGTGTAGGGATGTGTAAAGACATTTGTATATATATATATATATTCATTCATTCACCCTCCTGAAGATGGCCTCAGTTGGAGCGCAGAAATGTTGAGCAAGAATAAACTTTCACTTGGCTTTTGAGACACAAAGTCATTGGAGTGCGGTTTGTTTGTTTTCTGCTATACTAATGTGTTGACCGGCACCCAGGCATTTGAGGACAGTTTAGAGTGCACCAGTTGTGCGTGTGAGTGTGCATTTTTTTTTTTTTACTATTTATTTTTTACTTAATAATATAGAGTTGCACAAATTGGCTTACTAGCTGAGCTAGTCATCATTCACATCAAAATAATGCATTTAAAGGAAAAGTAAAGTTAAAAAAAAATTTGCGGGCTTTTTGCAGTTGTGGACTTCAACTTTGGGTCTTATAGTGGCTTTGGGTTTTTTCGGCGTGACTTCAGGTCTTTTCGGCGCAACTTCGGGTCTTTTCGGCGCAACTTCGGGTCTTTTCGGCGCAACTTCGGGTCTTTTCGGCGCAACTTCGGGTCTTTTCGGCGCAACTTCGGGTCTTTTCGGCGCAACTTCGGGTCTTTTCGGCGCAACTTCGGGTCTTTTCGGCGCAACTTCGCGTCTTTGTCGGTACATGAACTTTGCGGCATAGCTGGGCCAATTTCAAAACGTTTAGAACCCTGTCTAAATGATTCAAGTAAATATGCCAGTGCATGTAATTTTGAAACAGGGTTTTTTTGTTACAAAGTTATGATCATATTATTGATAAGCCACCATACCACGTCAAGGTAAAACCCCACATGGTGGCCCCTAACTTATTTACCTCTAATCATCGTAAAAAAGGAATTTTACCTCTCTGTTTAGTAACAATTCTTTGTGTAAATATCTCCTGTGCCTTGGTTTCAAACTATGTGCTAAATCCTCCCCCACCAACTGCTGAGCGGCTTTTAAGAGAGAGAGACTGCCTAAACCAATGCCCATTTTAGAAAAAAAGAAGTAAAGTGGTGTAATTAAAAACAAAGTGGAGTGATATGTGCAGTTGCACAATAGTGTGTATACATGTATAAGTGAAATGTGACTATGTGCCCTATTTTTTTTTAACCATAACCTACAGCATGGAAACTAGGGATAAGTAAACAAAATATAAGTTATTGCTAAAAAATGTATGTCCTTCCTAAACTGAGTTAATTGTGAGATAATTCTTTCCAACTCAAGAGGTGAGCTGATGACTTAGGTCATAAAAATTAACTGATCTGAGCATTACAAACCATTCAGAAAAATACTAACCCCATTTATCTTCCTCATGGTGCTCATAAAAAACTGTACATCAATGCATTTTTCTGCAAATATTTCAAAATTATGTTTAGTAACAAGGCTATTTTGTACCCGAGAAATCAACCCACTTTGCTATAAATTTTGCTATAATATTGCTGTTCTTTTTACTTGTTTACTCTCTATTAGGCTTTCTTGCAGAGGGAAATGACAATCTTCTCATTATGTCTATTTCAATGTACCAAATATATGTGTTGTTTCGATTCAGGGTATATTGCATAGCTTTATACTTCATTTAGCTATAATGCCTCCCCTCCTGTGAAATCACAGAGAAATATAACAGATAAAAACGCTCATTGTTAAGCTGTCACACTGGTGCCGTTTTCCTTTTGCAACCTCCAAAGAAAGGAGAAGAAAATGTGACACCTAGCCCTCTATGAGACCAGGCAAACAAGCAAATATAAAGTAAGTAATTCCTTCCTGAATATAGCTGGAATTAACTCCCACACATTCATCGCTCACTGGTAACATACAGCTGGCCAAGGCTACAGGCACACAAACCAGATTTTTATATATATATATATATATATATATATATATATATATATATATATATATATATATATATATATATATATATATATATATATATATATATATACACATATATACATATATACATATATACATATATACATATATACATATATACATACGCACACACACATTTGGATAGATTTTAAATGAAACAATTCAAATGCAGTTGAACTGCAGACTTTCAGCTTTAATTCAGTGGGTTGAACAAAAAGATTGCATAAAAATGTGATTGGACCATTGACTCAAGGGCTATTTCATGGGCAGGTGAGGCTAATTACTGCTTTATGTCATTATCAATGAAGCAGATAAAAGCCAAGTTGATTTGCCTGGGGGGGGGTGCTTGTATGTGGAAGATTTTGACAACATGCGGTCAAAGGAGCTCTCCATGCAGGTGAAACAAGCCATCCTTAAGATGCAGAAACAGATAAACCCCATCCGAGAAATTGCTACAATATTAGTCGTAGCAAAATGTACTGGTTGGTACATCAGGAGAAAGAAAGAATGCACTGGTGAACTCAGCAACGCAAAAAGACCTGGACGTCCACAGAAGACAACAGTGTTGGATGATCGCAGAATCATTTCCATGGTGAAGAGAAACCGCTTCACAACAGCCAAACAAGTGAACAACACTCTCCAGGAGGTAGAAGTATCAATATCCAAGTCTACCAAAAAGAGAAGACTGCATGAAAGTAAATACAGAGGGTGCACTGCAAGGTGCAAGCCACTCATAAGCATCAAGAATAGAAAGGCTAGATTGGACTTTGCTAAAAAAATCTAAAAAAGCCAGCACAGTTCTGGAAAACTCCTTCTTTGGACAGATGAAATAAAGATCCAGAATGATGGCAAGAAAAAAGTATGGCGAAGGCGTGGAACAGCTCGTGATCCAAAGCAAACCACGTCATCAGACAGCGTGATGGCTTGGGTGTGCATGGTTGCCAGTGGCACTGGGACACTAGTGTTTATCGATGATGTGACACAGGACAGAAGCAGCCGAATGAGGTGTTCAGACATATTGTCTGCTCAAATCCAGCTAAATGCAGTCAAATTGATTGGGAGGCGTTTCATAACACAGATGGACAATGACCCAAAACATACAGCCAAAGCAACACAGGAGTTTATTAAAGCAAAGAAGTGGAATATTCTTGAATGTCCAAGTCAGTCACCTGATCTGAACCCAACTGAGCAAGCATTTCAGTTACTGAAGACTAAACTTCGGACAGAAAGACCCACAAACAGCAACTGAAAGCCGCAGCCATAAAGGCCTGGTAGAGCATTAAAAAGGAGGAAACCCAGAATCTGATGATGTCCATGAGTTCAAGACTTCAGGCTGTCATTGCCAGCAAAGGGTTTTCAACAAAATATTAGAAATTAACATTTTATTTTAAGTTTTTTAATTTGTCCATTTACTTTTGAGCCCCTAAAATGGAGTGATTGTGTTAAAAAAAAAAAGGCTTTAGTTACTCACATTTTTATGCAATCTTTTTGTTCAACCCACTGAATTAAAGTGAGGTGTATGTGTGTGCACAAACTGTCTCAATGTCTTAAATATATTGATAATGGGTTGAGTGCAGAGGACCTCTTGTATTTGTCTATATGTATTTTGTGGTCACAGCCTCATTGCACCCCCACCTAATGGTTTCTAAAATTAGTGGTGAGCACAACTTTCCCAATTGGTCTTGATAGAGGTCTTAGGAAAAGTTGACCTGCTTTTAAACATGCATTAAATAAAATTTAGATTTTTTTACTCCTGAAAAGACTCCCAGTGTGCACTTCATTTTTTGGAATTTTTGTATACAGCATTCGGATATATATATACACGTTTGACCAGTGTCCAAAGCATTCTACTTTATCTATTGTGCAGCATATTGAAAACCTAAAACAATTTCATGTTACACTTACAAGCAATTATGAGAGGAGGAGAAGGAACACAAAATTTAGATTAAATAATCCTTATCTATAAATCTGAGCCATATGCAGAAATGTAATTATCTCTAGCATATGGTTAGCAATGTTAAAAACGTATCAGTTTTCATTTATTCAGTGCATTCTAAATTTATTCAGCAAGTCGAGCAGGCTCACTTTCTGTTAAGCAAGCCATAGATGCAAAGATGAAGAACCTTCGATTCATACAATTTTTGGACGGTGTGTGTATCATTCAAACATTTTTTGCACTATGGTGATTGGTCTGCATTAACTGGTAACATTCCTGGATGCTTCTAGATCAGTGATCCCCAACCAGTAGCTCGCGAGCAACATGTTGCTCTCCAACCACTTGGATGTTGCTCCCAGTGGCCTCAAAGCAGGAGCTTATTTTTGAATTCCAGGCTTGGAGGCAAGTTTTGGTTGTATAAAAAACAGGTGTACTGCCAAATAGAACCTCAATGTAGGTTGACAATCCAAATAGGGGCTACCAAATGGCCAATTACAGCACTCATGTGGCACCCCAAGAACATTTTTCATGCTAGTGTTGCTCCCCGACTCCTTTTACTTCTGAATGTTGCTCACAGGTTCAAAAGGTTGGGGATCCCTGTTCTAGATGGCTACAATTTCAGGGATGGTGGATGCTATAGAAAGTAAACAAGCAGTAATTTGATATCAGTTATCCACCATACCAACACCCATGGTTAGGCAATGCCCAAGGAATGAATCAGTAGTGAATTGTACAACAGATATATATATAATATATATATATATATATAATAGATATATATATATATATATATATATATATACACACACACACACACAGAGTTATATAGAATATCGTGTAAACTAAGCAAGGCAGGGTCTTAAAATTTGGTGTTTATAAAAGTTTATTTGTTATTCCAACATTTCAGTCTTCCTTGAGACCTTTGTCAATGGTCTATACCAAACCAAATTGGCTTCATCTGTATGTATATATATATATATATATATATATATATATATATATATATATATATATATATATATATATATATATATATATATATATATATAATAAAAAGGAATAAGTTAATATATATATATTTTTTATAAGCAGCAGACCGAACAAACAGTGTTGGAGAGAAATCATCTTATGCTCGTTGCTGTTGTCCGACATCATTCGGAACAAACCTTTTTAGATCATTAACTACCACAGGAGTGCTGATTACACAGGCACTAGCAATTTCCTAACCAATGGACACCTTAACAATGATGTGTTCAGCTTCTCAGACCCCAAAGCCTTTCAAAGGTGAGTCATTTCACAGTTTGGAACTACATCTCCATAGCAACTTCCCTTTGAGGGTTTTAGAATCACCATCTAGTAATTCTATGATCATCAAGCTCAACCATTCCCAGTGGTTCTTTTCGCAGCAGATGGAAAAAAGGAAGCCTTGAAATTTTACAGTCTATTTCAAGCAATTCATCTGGCAGCCTATTAGAATTCAAAATATTTCGACCTTCAATCACAAAGCATGTTATCTGAAGCTGTGGCGATCTTGAGTCAAGACAAGCAGACGTTTTAGTCTAATCACCCATGATGAGAAGAGACTGACAAAAACTCTTAATTCAGGCGCCATCAAAATGCTTATTTTAATGGCACGAAAGTCTTTCAACAAGCAATGAAAACACACCATGTACCATCTTACCACAACCTTCCGCTCAAAGCAAAATATTATTTCAGGATATCGCTAACACATATCTAGGTGCTTCTCTGCAGCATTTATATGTTATACATCTACCTAAGGAGCCATTCTGAATGATATTTTAGCTGATAGGCTGTGCTTAGGGCTATGGCACAAAAGAAATTTACATTACAGCATACGGCCCACAGAAGGGTTAAACACCAGGTCAGGCTAAGCCTAGCACTTACAAAAAAAGATGTAAATTGAATAAAACAGCAATTAATTAAAAAAAACTAAAGCAGTATTGGCTGTGATATTCTTAACTCGTATGGTTCCATAAATTAGTTCCACACAATTAAATTCTCCAAGGGTTCTAAGCTTTTGTTCCTCAAATTATTCTTTTCTTTGTTTCTTTTTTAATTCTTCCTACAACCACAGGAATAATCGCTCTGTTTCTTTTGGACTGAAAGACTCAACTTTCAAATCTATTAAAGCACCAGGTTTCTTTACTCTCTAGGTAAAATATGCCCCTATTTCTCCCCTTAATCACACATTAAAAATACTAAAATTGATATTTATGCACTCAATATTACAATATCAAAAACCTGAGCCTTGTTAAACAGACCTACTTTAGTCCATTTTCCTAACAAACACACTACATCTCAGGATTAATAGCCTTTTTTGCAGAATTAATTTCACTTATACAAACACACACAGTATTAGACATAAATCCTCAAATATAAAGCTAACAATACATGAAGACACAAGGCTACCAATATAGCATAACCGTGTCCAATTTGGTCACCCTGGTTGGCCACGAGGCAAATGATTGGATCATAACAGCAGGCTTTGCAGAACCCATGGAGTATGGCCAACTAACTGCGTATTCTCTTCACTACTGTTAAACAAAAGGTTGAACTAAAAACCCTTGAATCTAAAGACAAAAATCCTTTGATATAAATCACAGGTTGTTAGACCTTTGAATGGTGCATTTTTAACATACCAGCAGAGCATCCAAAGTGATTCAACTAAGCAGAATGAGTCACTGACAAACTTGTACTGCTGCGAGAAAATCCAACATGGAAGCATTAATGGGAAGGCCTGGTGGTATCCGTAACATTTTCTTGTCAGCAGTTGCATTTATTAACAGTTCATTTTGAATTCATATAATTCTCAGCAGCATTACAAAAATGCCAATAGTAAATCGATCAAATTTCAAATGATGTTCTGCATTAAAGGTCAGGGAGCATGGCCAGTAGAAGGTGCTGTAAATGTTACCAACTAAAGGTGGTCATATATCTATGTGATTTTTTGGACAGATGTCGTCAGAGCAGCCACTCAAGAGACCCCATAAAGGGAAATTAAGCTGCCAACACTGTCTGTTGCCAGCTTTTAATGGTCTGTGTATGGCTGCCTTTATGCGGAAAACTGGTCATGTTAACACTTATTAAGAATCAGTAATGTAACTATAGCCTTTTGGGCTTGAATACAAGTTTTGCATCACACCCCTATGATAAATGGTAACTAGCAAAAACACAGTGCACCACAACATACCAGAGTTCTCTCAAGAGACTGGCCCTGACTTAGTCAAACTCCCAGCAGTTCCGCCAATGTAAATAGAATGAGGGCAGCGCAGTAGCACAAGGGTCCTATGCTCGATTACACAATGGGTGCCATCTGCAAGGCGTTTGTATGTTCTCCCCATTCTTGTGTGCATTAGCAAATAGAAAAATTGATATTGCATGTTTTTGTAATTCTTCTACCATGCATTAAACCATGGACCTTGGTGTACAGAATGTTGTAGAAAGTTATAATGGCAGCATCCCTTTAAAATTCTACTTTCTTGGCATACATTAAAGGTCAGCATAGCGTGTAGAAAAACCCTGGGAAGGATAATTCAGTGGCAGTCACCCCTTAGTGGAAAACAAGAGTTTATGACCGGAGCAGCTAAGTTGTTTGTTTTTTTTTAATATGAAACATATGGGAGATCTAAGGCAAGAACAGTATGTAAATGTTACCACAATGAGACCAGAAGTTGAAAATGTTTAAATATATACTATGATGCAATAAAATGGATACTACCAGTGAAGGCTGTGCATATTTTGTACTAGAATTTTCTATGTAACAGATCATCCTTTTGATTAATATGAAAAGAAAATAACTGCTATAAATCAATCAATATATATTTTTTCAAGAAGGGAACTTTAAATTGACCTTTAGAGGGGTACTTTTGCCCAGGGCCCATCAGAACCATAAACCATTTCATCAACAATACCATTTGAATAAAGCAATCCAAAGACCCCTTGTTTTATTAAGCTTTAAACGCTTAATGATACCACCCTTTCATAAAGCCACCAAATGGGATCACATTTAAGATTCCTGTGTGTAAGGGCCCTCTTGAACCGAATAGTAATTCAACCTTTCCCTCACCTTGTTTTATTGTAAAGTGAAGGATTCTGGGACCTGAAGTCCCTTTCCTTCCAGTGATTCTGTGCACCAACCACTATAGAAAGTAGAGGGAATTTCAGGTGCCCATAATAAGTGTAAACCAAGTTTATCGGCAATGTATTTCATAATCAGTATTATGTTAAAGCAAAAATTTATATAAACACTCCTATATCAAGTTGCAAGGGTTTAAATCATTGTTCCAGCCAGGACTGAAAATATTTGAACATGTTCAACATTGACAAGAAGTACAACTGTTTGGGTGCCATTAGTTTACTATTGTGAAATTCAGATAATGTTTACAAGAGTAATTAATGCAAGAATAAAAAAACAGAAACAGGGAAAACCAAATAAATCACTGTACATACTGTATGTAAATTGAAACTAACACTTTCCTGGCAAAGACCACGCATTTTCATGCAAGCTTTTTTAAAACAACAGATACTCACATGTTTTCATTCTATACAAATAGCATCGCTGTAAAAAAAAAAAAAAAAAAAAAACAAGAGACTCTTGGACATCTTCCACAGATTTTTGGTGGAAAAAAACTCGAATTGTTTGGATTCTCAATTGACTTTTTTGTGTTTGATCTGATTAAATCGTGCTTTTTTTTTAATAAATAAGGTTCAATCATGAAATCTAGTTTGGTCGGACTTTTTTTATTAAAATACTCCGAAAAATTCAGATTTTGATAAATATGTCCCTAAGAGTTACCTATAGGTCATGGTTCCTAAACCTGACTGTTTTGCCAACCTGACTGTCCCTTCTCATCCGGTCAGTTAGAGTTTATAATGCTAAAGGACTACTGACTACATATGGCAGCCCCCCATCAAGAAACATGGGGATCAGATAAGTAGTGCAAAAGCATTGTGCAAATATTTTTTTGGCAAAACTAGAAATAGCATGTAAAGACAACAATATATGATAAATTAAAATAAAAAATAATAAAAAAAAAAGTTTAATTTCTGTTGTAAATATCTCTTTAAACTGAAAGTCCAAAAATCTCTACTGTACAGAGATAGAGACACATAGTATAACAATTTCCACTCACACATGGAAAAATTTCTACATAAAGAAGGTGTTTCAGGAGGATAAATAAGAATACAAGGCTGTGAACTTTGGGTAAGACTCAATTTCTCCATTGTATGCTTCAAGGAACAATCTTACTGAAAAGAACAAGGGTTAAAGCCGAATACCCAGCAGACATTTACATTTATCAGGAAGGGGAGCGGGGCGCTGGATCTATGTTCAGTGAAGCTGGAGACAACATTAAACAACAGAAAACCCTTATAAAATCAGAACATGCAGCTTTTTAGGAAACTTAAGCAACTTTCATTATTTCAAAGATTCCAGGATTTTAATTTCAGCAAGCATCAGCTTTCCATCCAAATCTCAGCTAATCTTTGGCTCCCCTAATAGGAGACCTAAATTGGACTTTTAATGATGAAAAGCCATAAATGTTGAAAAAAAAAGCAAAAAAAAGCCTATACACATTAAGCTTACCACCGTTTTTGTTTTCCGATACACACATCTGCGGATAATTTAATGTAAAGTATAACACTATGATTGCCTAATACAAAGTTAATTAACATTCTTCCAGGAATTTCTTTTCCAATAATCAAGAGAAATACTCTTGAACATACACAACTTTATCTACAGTATGTTAAGTACACACACACACACACACACCTATCGCCATAAAAAAAATTACATAGACCCAACAGAATTTAATTTGCCACCAATATGAATTTATGCAACTTGGTTATATATTGATTATTATAAACAGAATAAAAGAAAATCATACTGGTTCTACAATGTATTAACTATCCAAACTGTTAAGTCATATCAATCGCTTCCTTATCTGACCTCACATCCTAATCCTGAGAAAGATCAGAATTATTGCACACGTTTGAAATCCGGATCTGGAGAAAATGAGTGCCAATTAAACAGGAATGATAACAGCTGTAATGACCACTTAATTGTAATGGAAAAAAGAGGAAGAAAAGGTGATTTGATGGTGTCAGATGTACAGTATTCTGGTAAAATCTTAAACTAAATACATTGCACAAAGCTATTAAATCCTAAATTTTAGGTTTTTAAAACAACAAAAGTACCCTAATTAAACATTTTTATCTTCTATGTATTTCCCCTTAAACTGCTAGTGAAACAACTTGCCATAGACAATTGGACATACCTAATCTACAGATCTCTGCATTTCTTATTACAAGTGAGTCCAAACAGAGCAAAGCACCCCTAGTAGTCATAATCATATGGTCATGTAATCAACTTTTTCATATTTGGTTGGACCAATTAATAGATATTGGCAGGACCAAACAAGATGTTAAAAAGATCTGTTTTCATCTGAATCGTCCAAAAGAGTCTTGGTTTGGCAGAAAAATCCAGATAAATTAGGGACTCCACAAACACAACTTCTCTAAAGAACCAGTGCGCTTTCTATCATCTACAACAGTGGTTCCCCAACTGTGGGGCTCAGCATGACAGTCATTTAGAGAGAGATTTGGGGATGATGACTATTTTCTCTTCTACATTTTCCTGAAAGCCCAAATTATGTAAAGTTGTGTAGTTTTAGAAAATGGCACTGCAATGAGTGCACTCAAGAGCAGTGGCAGGCGGATACTTTAACCACCACTTTTCTTTGCCAGAGGGCAGCGACCTGTGTGCCAGAGAACTGACTTGATTAGAGCTTTCAATGAAGCAAAAACTAAGCTAGGTAACTTTTATAACGTAAAATTATATGGACTCAGAAAATGTAACATGATGGGGCAGATTTACATATGGTCGAATATCGAGGGTTAATTAACCCTTGATATTCGACTGCCGAATGTAAATCCTTTGACTTTGAATATCGAAGTCGAAGGATTTACCGCAAATCGTTTGATCGAACGATTAAATCCTTCGAATCGATTTTAATCCATCGATCGATTTTTCTACGACCAAAAAAAGCTTAGAAAGCCTATGGGGACCTTCCCCATAGGCTAACATTGAGTTTCGGTAGGTTTTAGGTGGCGAAGTAGGGGGTGGAAGTTTTTTTTAAAGAGACAGTACTTCGATTATCGAATGGTCGAATATTCAAGCGATTTTTAGTTCGAATCGCTCTATTCGAGTTCGAAGTCGTAGTCGAAGGTCGAAGTAGCCAATTTTGATGGTCGAAGTAGCCAAAAAAACCTTTCGAAATTCGACGTTTTTTTATTCTATTCCTTCACTCGAGCAAAGTAAATGTGCCCAGAAGTAATATGGGACCATTAAAACTTTTCTTAAAATATAAATTTTGGTTTTCATGAAGCCCAATGGCACTCCAGGGATGGCTGGGGAATGCCAGCAGAAAGCACTCAGACAGATGTTACAGCATAAAATTAAACAGTAGCAGCTTCAGCCTTGTGGTTTGGACAAGGGCAAGTCACATTGTCCTACATCATGATGTTTAAAGGCTCTGTCATGCTAGGCATTTCCACCTCCAATACTCAGTGGCACAGATAAAACCATGGCTATGGTTGATTTCTCTTTCAACATCATAACTGGTCATTATAACTTCCCTTTAACTGTTAAGATGTAAAAGGCAACTCAAAAGATATCCCTAGCAGTTAACATTAGAGATGTCGCGAACTGTTCGCCGGCGAACTTGTTCGCGCGAACATCGGGTGTTCGCGCTCGCCGGAAGTTCGCGAACGTCGCGCGACCTTCGCCATTTTGGGTTCGCCATTGTTGGCGCTTTTTTTTGCCCTCTCACCCCAGAGCAGCAGGTACATGGCAGCCAATCAGGAAGCTCTCCCCTGGACCACTCCCCTTCCCTATAAAAACCGAAGCCCTGCAGCGTTTTTTCACTCTGCCTGTGTGTGCTGAAGAGATAGTGTAGGGAGAGAGCTGCTGCCTGTTAGTGATTTCAGGGACAGTTGAAAGTTTGCTGGCTAGTAATCGTTTTGATACTGCTCTGTTATTGGAGGGACAGAAGTCTGCAGGGGTTTGAGGGACATTTAAGCTTAGGTAGCTTTGCTGGCTAGTAATCTACCTTCTACTGCAGTGCTCTGTATGTAGCTGCAGTGGGCAGCTGTCCGGCTTCTGATCTCATCTGCTGACTGCTGCAATAACAGTAGTCCTTGTAAGGACTGCTTTTATTTATTTTTTTGTTGTTTTACTACTACTACTACTACTACTATAAGAGCCCAGTGCTATTAGTCTAGCAGTGTTGGGGAGTGGGACTGGTGTGCTAATCTGCTGCTCCTAGTAGTTCAGCAGCACCAACTTTAATTTTTTTTTTTAATATTCATTTTTTTTTTATTTTACTTTTTTTTATTTTACTACCGCTGTAGTAGTGTATAAGTTGACCTTTTAGGCATTATTTGCCCTGTAGGCATTATTTGCACACTGTTTTCTTCAACCCGCCATCTAGCTGTGTGACCTTGTTCACATTCTGTCTAAATATCCATAATATTACCGTCTCCAGAAAAAACACCGGAGTGACTTTTTTCAAGCAGCCATAATATATTTTACGTAATCCGTATCCACCGCTGTAGTAGTGTATACGTTGACCTTGTAGGCATTATTTGCACACTGTTTTCTTCAACCCGCCATCTAGCTGTGTGACCTTGTTCACATTCTGTCTAAATATCCATAATATTACCGTCTCCAGAAAAAACACCGGAGTGACTTTTTTCAAGCAGCCATAATATATTTTACGTAATCCGTATCCACCGCTGTAGTAGTGTATACGTTGACCTTGTAGGCATTATTTGCACACTGTTTTCTTCAACCCGCCATCTAGCTGTGTGACCTTGTTCACATTCTGTCTAAATATCCATAATATTATCGTCTCTAGAAAAACCACTTGAGTTACTTTTTTTCAAGCAGCATTCATATATTTTACGTAATCCGTATCCACCGCTGTAGTAGTGTATACGTTGACCTTGTAGGCATTATTTGCACACTGTTTTCTTCAACCCGCCATCTAGCTGTGTGACCTTGTTCACATTCTGTCTAAATATCCATAATATTACCGTCTCCAGAAAAAACACCGGAGTGACTTTTTTCAAGCAGCCATAATATATTTTACGTAATCCGTATCCACCGCTGTAGTAGTGTATACGTTGACCTTGTAGGCATTATTTGCACACTGTTTTCTTCAACCCGCCATCTAGCTGTGTGTATTATCGTTTCCAGAAAAACCAACTGAGTTTTTGTTGTTGTTGTTGTTTTTTTAAAAATAATGCCAGGCAAAGGCAGGCCGCCACGCAGAGGCCGTGCTAGGGGCCGTGCTGCTATGCAATCCTGTGGCCCTAGCAAATTGCCCAGTTTTAAAAAGCCAATGACCCTGAACTCCCAAAATGCTGAAGAGGTAGTTGACTGGCTTACACAGCACACCCCATCCTCTACCGTTTCTAACTTTACCACAACATCCTCCTCATCCTCCACTGCTATGGCCACCCCACGTAACACTTCCTCCACCACCGGTGCCCCTTCTTCACTGGGGTCAGAGGAGTTATTTTCCCATGAGTTTCTTGAACTGAGTAATGCGCAACCATTATTGCCAGAAGAAGATGAAGGAGATGAGGACCTTACACCAGATTTAATTCTGGCAGAGAACACGATAGAGATGGACATAATGAGTGATGAGGAGGAGGTCCCCGCTGCTGCTTCCTTCTGTGATGTGTCAGAAGAAATTGATGCATCTGAGGAGAATGATGATGAGGAGATTGATGTTTTGTGGGTGCCTAGTAGAAGAGAGCAAGAGGAGGGTAGTTCAGATGGAGAGACGGAGAGTCAGAGAGGCAGTAGGAGAATAAGACTTAGAAGAAGCAGGGAGGACAGCCCGCAGGGATCAGTAGGGCAACAACATGTATCGGCACCTGTGTTCAGCCGGCCAACGCACCCGCCATTGCCGCCAATACCGCCAACTCCGCCAACTTCTACTGTTACCGCCAGATCGCACACTTCCAAAAAGTCAGCAGTGTGGGATTTTTTTAATGTGTGTGCCTCTGACAAAAGCATTGTAATTTGCAATGAGTGCAGTCAGAACTGAGCCTTGGTAAGCCCAACAGCCACATAGGTACAACTTCTATGCGAAGGCACATGAGCGGCAAGCACAAAGCACTTTGGGAGCAACACCTCAAAGGCAACAGGCAAACTAAAAGCCACACTCCTTCTGGTCCAGCATCTTACTGCTCTACCTCTGCTCTCCTTGACCCGTCTGAACCACCCTCCACTCCGCCTTCCACCTTGACCACCTGTTCCCATTCCCAGTCATCTGCCACCAGCCAAGTTTCTGTGAAGGCCATGTTTGAGCGTAAGAAGCCAATGTCTGACTGTCACCCCCTTGCCCGGCGTCTGACAGCTGGCTTGTCTGCACTCTTAGCCCGCCAGCTTTTACCATACCAGCTGGTGGACTCTGAGGCCTTCCGCAAATTTGTAGCAATTGGGACACCGCAGTGGAAGGTACCCAGCCGCAATTTTTTTTCTAAAAAGGGAATACCACACCTGTACCAACATGTGCAGAGCCAAGTTACCGCATCTCTGTCACTTAGTGTTGGGCCAAAGGTCCATATGACTACTGACGCATGGTCCTCCAAGCATGGTCAGGGCAGGTATGTCACCTACACTGCCCACTGGGTGAACTTGGTAATGGCTGGGAAGCAGGGAATGGGTAGCTCAACAACAACAGTGGAGTTGGTGTCACCGCCACGGATTGCACGCGGTTCTGCCACCACCTCTACTCCTCCATCGCTCTCTACCTCGTCTTCTTCTTCTTCTTACTCTGCTGCTGGGTCCTCCTTCTCCTCCTCCACACCTGTGCACCCCCAGCTCCCCCTAGGCTATTCGACGTGCCAGGTACGCCGTTGTCACGCTGTCTTGGGGATGACGTGCCTGGAAAGCAAAAACCATACCGGATCTGTACTCCTGTCATCTCTGCAGTCACAGGCCGATCGGTGGCTGACCCCACACCAACTGCAGATCGGAAAAGTGGTGTGTGACAATGGAAGCAATCTGTTGGCAGCGTTGAGACTAGGCAATTTAACACATGTGCCCTGCATGGCACGTGTTAAATTTAATAGTCCAACGTTTTGTCTCCAAGTACCCAGGATTCCAGGACGTTCTCACCCAGTCCAGAAAGGTGTCGGCCCATTTCAGACGTTCCTACACAGCCATGGCACGCCTTGCTGACATTCAGCAGCGCTACAACATGCCAGTCAGGCGTTTGATTTCTGACAGCCAGACTCGCTGGAATTCAACGCTCCTTATGTTGGAACGTCTGCTGCAACAACAAAGGGCCGTCAACGAGTACCTTTTTGAACTGGGTGGTAGGACTGGATCTGCACAGCTGGGGATTTTTTTCCCCCGTTACTGGGTGCTTATGCGCGATGCCTGCAGGCTCATGCGACCTTTTGAAGAGGTGACAAATATGGTCAGTCGCACCGAAGGCACCATCAGCGACCTAATACCCTTCGCTTTCTTCCTGGAGCGTGCCGTGCGACGAGTGACAGATGAGGCTGTAGACCAGCGTGACGAGGAGCTGGAAGCGCACGATTTCTGGTCGGAATCACCAGAACGAACCCAGGCACCTGCTGCAACGCAGGGAGAGGTGCCAGAAGTGGAGTCAGAGGAGGAAGGTGGCTTTGTGGAGGAGGAGGAGGAGGACCAACAGGAGCAGGCTTCCCAGGGGGCTAGTGGTGACCTTTTGGGGACCCCTGGTCTTGTACGTGGCTGGGGGGAGGAGACCGTGGATGATGCAGTCCTTGATAATGAGGAAGCGGAGATGGATAGCTCTGCATCCAACCTTGTGAGAATGGGGTCTTTCATGCTGTCATGCCTGTTGAAGGACCCCCGTATCAAGAGGCTTAAGGAGAAGGACCTGTACTGGGTCGCAATGCTACTAGACCCTCGGTACAAGCATAAAGTGTCAGAAATGTTACCAACATACCACAAGTCCGAAAAGATGCGGCATTTACAAACCAGCCTGCAAAACATGTTGTACAATGCTTTTAAGGGTGATGTCACTTCAGGAACTCATCAACATTCCAGGGGCAGAGGTGCCAGTAATCCTGCCACGAGCACACCTGCAAGGACAAAGCCCTTTGGCCAGTCTGTAACGTCAGACATGCAAATGTTTTTCTGTCCAAGGCAGCGCCACAACCCTTCTGGATCCACCCTCAAAGAACGCCTCGACCGGCAGGTAGCGGACTACCTGGCATTAACTGCAGATATCGACACTCTGAGGAGCGATGAACCCCTGGACTACTGGGTGCGCAGGCTTGATCTGTGGCCAGAGCTGTCACAATTTGCCATGAACCTCTTGTCTTGCCCAGCCTCAAGTGTGCTCTCAGAAAGGACCTTCAGTGCAGCAGGAGGGATTGTAACTGAGAAGAGAACTCGCCTAGGTCACAAAAGTGTAGATTACCTGACCTTTATTAAAATGAATGAGGGGTGGATCTCGGAGGGTTACTGCACGCCGGAAGACTTGTTCTGACTTCTATGCAGCTGTCCTTCTCTTCAAGCCTCATGACTCCACACACAGCTGTCCTTTAGCGTCCTCCTCCTCCCTCCGCCACCGTTACAAACTAGGGTGCAAACCCTACTGGTTTAATTTTTTCTGGCCTCTGTGCTTCAGTGGCTGCAACCAAAAAAACTGGGCAAACAATGTCTACAAGGTCAACGTATGGCAAAAAATGACTATTTTCAGCATTTATATGGCATATTTTTTCTGGCAACTGTGCTTCAGTGGCTGCGTCCAAAAAAATGCATATTTTCTGCATTTATATGGCATAATTTTTCTGGCAACTGTGCTTCAGTGGCTGCGACCAAAAAAATGCATATTTTCTGCATTTATATGGCATAATTTTTCTGGCCTCTGTGCTTCAGTGGCTGCAACCAAAAAAATTTATATTTTCAGCATTTATATGGCATAATTTTTCTGGCCTCTGTGCTTCAGTGGCTGCAACCAAAAAAATTTATATTTTCAGCATTTATATGGCATAATTTTTCTGGCAACTGTGCTTCAGTGGCTGCGACCAAAAAAATTACTATTTTCAGCATTTATATGGCATATTTTTTCTGGCCTCTGTGCTTCAGTGGCTGCGTCCAAAAAAACTGGGCAAACAATGTCTACAAGGTCAACGTATGGCGAAAAATTACTATTTTCAGCATTTATATGGCATATTTTTTCTGGCAACTGTGCTTCAGTGGCTGCGTCCAAAAAAACTGGGCAAACAATGCCTACAAGGTCAACGTATGGCAGTTGTTTAAAGAGAACAGTAGATTACTAGCCAGCAAAGCTACCTAAGCTAAAATGTCCCTCAAATCCCTGCAGACTTCTGTCCCTCCAATACAGAGCAGTATCAAGCAGATTACTAGCCAGCAAGCTTACTATCATCTGTCCCTGAAATCACTAACAGCTCTCCCCCTACACTATCTCTTCCAAGCACACACAGGCAGATTTTTCAGATACATTTTTGCCCTTGATCCCCCTCTGGCATGCCACTGTCCAGGTCGTTGCACCCTTTAAACAACTTTAAAATCATTTTTCTGGCCAGAAATGTCTTTTCTAGATGTTAAAGTTCGCCTTCCCATTGAAGTCTATGGGGTTCGCGAACCGTTCGCGAACCGCTCGCATTTTTGCGCAAGTTCGCGAATATGTTCGCGAACTTTTTTTCCGACGTTCGCTACATCCCTAGTTAACATGGCAAAAGAGCGCTGGGAGTTGAACATAAAGCTGCATTTTTCTGTACTGCAACATAATTATGGTGATTATTTCCCATAAATTTGTTATTAAGAGGATATTTGTTCACGTCATTTTAAATTTCAGAGCCTAGTTATATTTACAAGCCACTATGGTTATTTTTCTGCCCAGACCCTGCAGTGTGAAAGGAAAAACTACTAAAAAATGTACTTGGTTAAGACGGACCAATGTAATAGAAATGATGGAATTTCCTAAGGTTATTTTTGTTTCAAACAGTTCCTATTGTGTTATCAAAATCATTTTTAAGAAGTTGAATAGGCAAATTAGATACTTTATCTGGTCTGGCGGCAGTAGCAGGATTTAGAGGGATATTCTTTATAGGCTTATCAAGCTTATAGGCTTGAATCTCCCAGATTTGGAAATTTATTATCAATCAAGTATTCTTGCTACAATTGTTGAATATACTAGTAGGGATTCAGCTATACAATGGCAGTCATTAGAAAATAATTGAGTAAATGGAATATTACATTCATTAGTATGGACTAGACAGAATAAACTTCCCTCTTCAACAAGTCAGCATCCCCTATTAAAAGCAAGCTTCAAGATATGGGGGCATCTCAATAAGAATTTGAAGCTTGCCCTATACCCTTCACCAATGATGACACTAGGAGAGAACTTAGAATTCTCCCTGGGTTATTAGATATAGAGTTTGAGAAGGCATTAGGTATCCCAAATTTGCAACTTCCACATCTTGCTCACAACCAATGATCCCATTCCACAATTCCTCAAATTATATATGCTTCAGTAAGGTTTAAATACAGTAAGACCAGTCCCGTTTCCTATTGTGTAATATATAATGCAGATGTCATGTATTTTACCATGTATTGAATTTATAGTTAAAAATTCAGATATCTGTAAAAGTAATAGAATGTTGTATGTACACAAATCTTTCTGTTTACAAAAAAAGGAAAGAGAGAGTTTGGATATCCACCAACAGTACTGGCAATAAAACTTCAATACTCGCTTCATATTTACAAAGTGGAGGACAGGCAGGAAAAATGTATTGTAGAACCAGTTTTTTTTTTTTGTTAACCACCCATTCAGTGGAATCCAATGACTCTCATGACAATGGGAAATCATCCACAGCAGGCGATTTTAATCTCCATGGCAGGCAGCTATCAATATACTTTGCTTGCTCTAATCCTAAAAGTATCTTTTTATAATGATATTATGCTAATAATTGTTACATTTATACCACCCAATGTGTTTCTATTTTATCATGTTACCGTGTTTATCATGTTCTGAAACCAGATTTCAGGCCGAATTGCTTACCAAAAAAATGCAGTAATGTAGGGACACAATGGAATTTGAGAATTCATAAACATTCCCATAGGTAGCCACAACATATAGATGAATATTGAGGAAGTTAATGGTACTTTGACTTTACTTAGAGTCCGTTTTCAGAGGAGTATCACCCCGAACATCATTCACCTCTGTGAATTCACGTGTAGCCTGTTCCCCACCGGTATACATATATTGGAAACGTCAAAAAACACGGAGCAATCAAGAGGGAGTTAATAATAAAAAATTTTCACCTTTAATAGTTCATCTTTAAACGAATTCCATATATCATAAAACCGTGGATCATACACTTTACGCGTTGTGTGGCATCTCGCCACTTCCTCTGAAACGGTCATACTTTCACTTAAATCCATTTCAGCCAACAGGGGGGGAAGCAATTTAGCTTACCATTAACTCTTCCTGGTATGTAAATGTATATTACAGGTTCCTGACAAGAAAGTAAGAATTGTAAAGAACCGCAAACCCCTAAGCTGAAAATACTATTTCCAATTCAATTTTAGTTTTAGGGTCTCAGCAAAAACATTTTAGGACTATGACAAAGTAGCTTATCAAAACGTCAGAGGCTTGCCATGGGTAGCTTGTAAAGTATACCAACAAAACCCATGTTGGCGTGAAGTCATTTGTGACTGAAAATAAGGTAAGCATCATTGGTCCAACGTGACACGGATGAACTCTGCCACACTATCCGACATTTGTATTTCTTTTTTTTGTAAGTCTTTATTTTACTTTTCATTTTAACATGGGGTACAGAAAGGAAAAGGGGGATGAGGGTCACATATTTGCACAAGTCATCCAGAGTCAGAGAACAGTTGTCTACACCAATTTCAGCACATTATTATATATTACTTCCATGTCGCCGACTGGCAATTCGCATCAATGGAAATATCAACAGTTGTCTCTCGCTTATACATATTGGTAACTGACAACTGAGCATTGAACAAAGGTTCGAATAGGGGGGAAGGCAAAGAAGGAAGGGAAGGAAGAGCAGAAAATAGAGGTGTGGACACAACAGGGGAAAGAGGAGGGCTGGGGGGGGGGAAGCAGGTCTAGAGCCATTTTAAGTAGCCAAATCTCTGTTGAAGGCCAGCATTAAAAACCCCATTTCGTTCTCCCTAAAAGAGCTAGTTAGGCTCTACATATCGGATCCAGTCCGTCCAGGTTTGTCTGTAGGTCTTAGCTGCCCCATTCTTGATTGCCAATAACTCCTCCATCATCCTAATATATTCAATTTCTTTCATCCAATCCGCTTTATCCGGTGCTTGTTGACTCTTCCAGTATTTTGGAATTGTCATTCTTGCTGCCTGGAGCATATGTATGGTGAGTTTATCCTTTATCACTTTTTGTTCCCGCTTGTCATAGCTGAACAATGCTGTCTCTATGCTCTCCATAAGTCTCTGGGACCGCACTTCTGCAATTGTGTCAAAAATTTGTTTCCAGTACTGTTTCATGCTTGCACAATAGAACCAAATATGGCTGAATGAGCCTTCCTCCTTTCCACATCTCCAGCAAGTCGCCGGTACATTATGATACATTTTGTGTAAATTAAGTGGTGTGCGATACCATCTGCTAATGAGCTTATAATGCGACTCTTGTGCTCTCGTCGATTTGGCCCCTCTGTGTGCTCTCGCCATGATCTTGGACCAGATGGTATAAGGGAGGTCTACATTCAGTTCCTGTTCCCATTGTCTCAAACAGTGTTTTCACATCCTGTTCCCCTTTAATCAGTTTTTTGTAAAATTGGGACACAGGGTGTTTCAAGGTGGGCTGCTGTAACAATGTTTCCCAGTCCGTTGGAGGTCTAATCTTCAGTGGTAGTCCCGTAGCACGGAGATAGCTCGATAGTTGTAGGTAGTTCCAGTGGTTTCTAGGATGACGTCCCCATTGTTCATGAACCCTGCTCAAGGGCACGATAACCCCATTTTCTACAAATTGGTATAATTTAGTGGTTTCATCACCAGTCTTAGCCCATCTATCTAATAATCCCTTTTCGCAGCTGGGCGGAAAACCTGGATTGTTTAACAGTTCCAATTCTGGAGACGGAAATGGAGACATCCCTCTATCATCCCGTAATTGGTTCCAAACCTCCAATGAAGCTCCTATGGTGGGATGTGACCTCGTCTGATCAGGTAAGTCTGTATAGTTTACATTCATAATATTTCTCATGCTACCCTGTATCTCATGCTTCTCTATTTCTTTCCACAGTTTAGTAGTGCTGTCCTGCTTCCATAGCCAGATCCTGTGTAGGTGAGTAGCGAAGTAATATTGTTCCGGGCAGGGGAGGGCTAAACCACCATCAATCTTTTGCCTAGTCAATATGTTATAGTTAATTCTCGAGTGCTTTTTCGCCCAAATGAAAGTTGAAAATACCTTTCTGACATTGCTGAAAAAGGATTTAGGCAGCTTAATCGGTGCCATTTGGAATAAATACAGTAACTTGGGCATCACCATCATCTTCAGGACATTTACTCTTCCCATCCACGAAATAGGCTTGGATTGCCATCTATCCAACATGGAACAAATGTCTATGAGTAGTGGAACGTGGTTCAGCTCAAATATCCTCCCCAACTGAGCAGGTAGATTAATTCCTAAATATTTAATAGCTTGGTCTGCCCACTTAAATGGGAACGATGTACGGATACGTTCCACTCTTGTGGGAGGAAGATTGACATTCAGCACTTCGGATTTAGAATAGTTGATCTTAAAATTGGACACAGACCCAAATTTCGTAAATTCCCGTATTATATTTGGAAGCGATATTTCAGGGTTCGTGACCACCAGCAGCAAGTCGTCGGCAAATGCAGCCGCTTTATGTTCTTGCTTGGCAACAGTAAGACCAGAGATGTTCACATTTTGTCGGATGGCGGTTATCAAGGTCTCCATCACCAAAACAAATAAAATCGGGGACAAGGGGCAGCCCTGTCGTGTTCCATTGGATATGTCAAAAGGAGGGGAGAGAATGCCATTGACCTTTATACGTGCGTACGGCGCGTTATAGAGGGCCATTATCCGAGCCATTGTCAGGGGACCGAAGCCGAATACTCTCAAAGTGGCCTCTAGGAAGTTCCAGTCAACTCGGTCGAATGCTTTCTCGGCATCAGTTGTCAGCAGCAGCGTTGGGGTAGCCGTCTTAGAAGCATAAGAAATCAAGTCTATGATTTTGACCGAGTTGTCCTTTCCTTCTCTCCCTTTCACAAAACCCGTTTGATCAGGATGAATCAGCAACGGGATAATATTCTGAAGCCGATTAACTATTATTTTGGCAAACAGCTTTTGGTCCAGATTGATCAGTGATATCGGCCTGTAACTGCCACACGTCGCCGGATCTTTATTGACCTTGTGGAGAACCGTGATTTGAGCCTCCTGAGCTTGCTTATGGAAATGGTTGTGGGCAGATATGAAGTTAAAATGTTGGTGAAGGATAGGTGCAAGTTGGGTGTGGAACTCTTTATAGAATCCTGCACTGTAGCCATCTGGGCCCGGACTCTTGTTAGAGGGTAGGGCCTTGATCACTTTATTGAGCTCCTCCAAGGTAAGCGGTGTTTCTAGCTGTTTGAACAGCTCCTCAGGCAGCTGTAATTGTCGTAAATAGTTGTCTATCTTCTGTTGCTTAATGTGTATCGGCGTTGCTGGCGGTAAATTGTATAATTCCTGATAAAATTCCTGGAAGCATTTCGCTATATCTGGATAGTTATGATGCAATTTTTGATGTTTATCTTTCATTCGTGCTATGTACGTTCTATGTTTTTGCGCTTTAATTAACTGAGCCAAGATTTTAGAGGATTTATTACCAAATTCATAGTAGTCACGTTTGCATTTTAGATATGCCTGCTCCGTATAAGAATCTAGAAGATGTTGCAATTGAAGCCTCTTGAGTTCCAATTCTGTTTGTACTTGTTTTGCCAAAGATTCCTTATGCCTTTCTTCCAACAGTTTGATTTCCTGAAATAGTAGTTGTGTTTTAGAGTTGTGTTCCTTTTTCAGTCTGGAACTTAAGGCTATGAGGTTGCCTCTGGTAACTACTTTGAGCGTTTCCCACAACGTAGATGGATTCGTTCCTGGCAAATTATTATACAGTATAGTGTCATTAATCAGGTCGCCTATAGTGTCTCTAGCGGTCTTATTTAAGAGAATCCGTTCGTTAAACCTCCACGTAAAGGCTGCTTTCGTAGTATTTGGGATTTCCACCGTGGCGAGATAAGGTGCATGATCAGACAGCAAGATCGGTTCAATTTGTATGTTCTTAACGATATGTAACCATTTTTGATTAATAAACACGTGGTCTATCCTCGTATAGCTATTATGCGAGTTGGAGAAGAAAGTATAATCTCTCTCTTTAGGATTATGGGTCCGCCAAATGTCAATTAGGTTGAGTTTGTTGAGGTGACCCTTAATAGACTTTAGCGCTTTATAGGTAATGGCTGATTTCCGAGAAGAGCAATCCATAAGCGGGTTGAGTGCCACATTAAAATCGCCCCCTACCAGGAGAATACCCTCCGCAAAGTCGGCTAAAATTTGGGTCACCTTTCTAATAAAACCGTGTTGGTTGTTGGTTGGGATATACACCGAGCACAGTGTCATCATAACATTATAGATGGTTGCTTTCAGTATAACATAGTGGCCCTCTGCATCTATCTTCGAATCTAGAAGGGTAAACGGCACGTCTTTATGAATGAGGATCGAAGTTCCCTTCACCTTAGTTTCCGGATGGGTACTAGAAAACACCTTGTCATACCATTTGTTTCTCATTACCGATGCATGGGCAGATTTAATGTGTGTTTCCTGCAAGTAAAGAATTTTCGCATCATGTTTTCTGCAATTACTAAATATCTGCGCCCTTTTCTTGGGATTATTCATCCCGTTGACATTTTGTGACCATAGTGTCAAAGCAATATTACGTCCCATAATGATAAATTTTGGTTAAGGCGACTGGAAATGCGCTCTGTATGACCTGCTTCCCGAGGAAAGGGGGGAGGGGGTAAAACCAAAACATGCATAACACAACATACATTGAAATGTAAGCAAACAAGTATGTACTACTACTAATTCAAATGCTAATGGGTCTGAACCGCCCGCAGGTGCGGTATACCACTGTGGGGGGGTGGTTAGCAAGTGTTAAGGGAGAACAGTCATTGCGTAGTGGCCCACTGACTGTGCAATAAGAAACTTTAATAAACTTTAATGGGGGAAATAGGTGCGCAATCACACATAGTCCATGTGAATGTAAATAATCACAGTCCAGGCAATATATACTCACGACTCTGACCAGTCCTTAATCGGTGTCCTCTTATTGGGCATAGTCTCTTTGTTGTAGAGGCTTCTCGACGATTTCGGGGTTCTTTGAGACAGAGGTACTTTGTGCCAGGCATTGTCGATCTCCATGAACGACTCCTTGGGGCCTTTATCTTTATCGTTCCAGCCGACCAGGACGACTTCTTCTAGTTGAAAAATCCGCAGGAAATCTTTCAAGTCAGCTGGTATGCGCAGAGTCACTTGAGTTCTGTCGTTGTTGGCAGTTAGGCTAAAAGGGTAGCCCCATCTGAACTGTATTCCCTTCGCCTTTAGTTGGTCTGGTAGAGGCTTAAGTTGCTTTCTCTTAATAAGCGTCGTCAGGGACAAGTCCTGTAATAGGATGATGGAAGAATCCTCAAAAGTGAGATTCTTGATCTTCCTCGCCTTCAGCATTATTTCTTCTTTAGTCGGAAAGTCATTTATACAGCACAGTATGTCTCTAGGCGCCTCAGGTGGAGCGTTCCTCGGTTTGTACACTCTGTGTGCTCTATCAATGGGGATTGCTATGTGGGCCTCACGCTCTAGAATGCCATTAAAAATCTGGAGGAGAGTGGGTAATATAGCTTCTTTCTGTACAGATTCAGGTACACCTCTTACCCTAATATTGTTCCTCCGACTCCGATTTTGTAAATCTTCCACTTGTCTATGCAAATCCTCAATTTCTTTTGCCTGTTTGAGTAGTATTGCTCGGTGTAGTTTGTGATTGCTCACCAGTTTCGTTTGGTTCCTTTCCAGCGAGTCAGTCCTGACTCCCACGCTCTCCAGTTCCTGCTTGATACCGTGAAGCTCGGTGCGGATCTCATCAGTCATCGTGTGCAGCATTTCTTTAATATCGCTTTTGGAAGGCAACCTTTTCAGGTAAGTTTGGACATCGATTGAGCTGTCCGCGTCACTGTCCCCGTCCGAGGAATCAGGCGCTTGTGACACTGCGTCATCGGGTTCTTCAGCCATTGCGGGCGCCATCTTGGCTTGAGCTGCCTCGCGGCTTTTCTTGTAAAAAAGTGCCGGAATGTCTTTATGGTGCCCGGAATGTTTCGGGGTCTTACCACTGTCCTTATTTGCCTTATTCCCTTGCGATTTCCCCATAGTCACGCTGTAAGAAGCAGTCAGTGGGCCGATGGAAGAGCGGAGCTCAGCTCTATGCGACCATTCCCTTTCAGCGTTGGCCACGCCCCCCCCCCCCGACATTTGTATTTCTTACCTTGTTTTCCGTTGCATCCGATTTGATGCTGATTTAAGTAAACCAGTAATGGGAGGCCAGTTATTCCAAATCGTTGCCATTGTATAGAGTTAAAGTTGTTTTCTCTAACTGTGGGGAGCATATTAGTGAAGCTACAGGGGGATCAAGTAATGTACAAACAATATGTACCCCTCCTTCTTATAAACGATTCCCTTTGGGCATCTACACATTTTCCAAAGCAAACTGAGCAATAAAAACTAGTACACCGTAACTGCTAATTAGTCTAATTTCAGGGGAGAATAATTGACACTGAAAGCAGTAAATGTTTGATGCCAGGAGTAAGACAAAGAAAAGAAAGTTAGGAAGTAAGGGAAGTTTTTTAGGGCACAAGGAATGAACGGCCCCCATTCTCAGCCAAGGCAGGGCACTGCAGAGACAGAAACAGGAGGCGTGGACAAACACACATTCAAAGCTCTTTAAAAGCAGACCTAGAAACACTATATGCTGCATATATATATATATATATATATATATATTTTATTCCAGTTTTTAAATCCAGCATCCCTGTAGAGTTTTGTGAATAATCTACTTTACCTTTGGTGAATTTGCCTTGTTAGGGAATGCAGACTACCTGCTAAATGTACTCGGAGAGTACTTCAACTCTAAGCTATTGTTAACATTTTAAAAGCCCAACAGCGATTCTTTAAAAGCTTCTTGGAGGGGGACATTTGCATAAAAAAAGGCAATTTCATGCCATTAATACAGTAAATAGCTGAAAACAAAATGTTTCAGTTTAAAATTAGCCTAAAATGTGAACTATGGTAGTAGGTTATCTCAGTCAGATCCAGATTTACACCATTAGGTATCTAAAATGTTGCTGTTAAGCACCATAGGAAGGAACCTCAGGATCACAAATATCAGATTCAGAAAGTGGAATAATTAATAACAAGGACAGATATAATAATCCATCTAACAAAAAGAATGTCCTAGCATTGTAAATCCTAAAAACCAATAAGATAATAGTCGTATTGACAGAATGTTGTGAATCTAATAAAGCAAATATCCGATTGGTTTCTATGACTGAAAGCACTAATGCACCTAAGGACACAGAAGTGTTTTTATGGTGTAGTTTATACTTCTAAATTACTCTGTTTACTCTGCAAATAATCCATTGTACCATATATATATATTTTTATTCCTGAACCAACAAGTGTCTTTGGTTTGTAGGTAGCCATCTTAGGAAATTTTGCCCGGTCATGGCTACGGCTGGTTTCAACTAAGGTGGCCATAGATTATAGAGTTACGATCTTTCCTGTGACCAATGATCATTCGTTTTCAAGACACACGTTAATCATCAGATATATAGGTAGAAACAATTGAATTGTACCACTGTTGATTCAGCAATAACATCAAATAATCAAAATGTTGAGACCTGCCCAATCAATAAACCAACCAATAGTCAAGTCTTCTGTCGGCCAGCTCATTTCCCACCATACCTGCACTGAACATCATACAATATTATCTGTGTCTATTGCCACCTTTACTCAGTGTAACTGAAGGAGTCACAGTGGGACATGGATTTTTACTATTGAGTGCTGCACTTAGAAAGCTATTGTCTGGTTATCTTCCCATTATTCTGTTCATAGGCAGTGGGGGAAAAGGAAGGGGAGTGATAACATTCCAACTTGCTGTGCAACAGTAAAGAGTGACTGAAGTTTATAAGATCACAAGTCAGATTTCAAAATTAAATATAAAAAAAATATGTTTGCTCTTTTGAGAAACAGATTTCCATGCAGAAGTACTGTAGCAGCACTAATAATATGCAACAACACATTTTCCCAGAATCCCAGAGGGGATTTAAAGCCTGCCCAATAAGATGCATCCATCGACAGCTTTCAGCAACCCATGTATGGCCTCACACTTAAAGAGCAAGCTTGTTAAACAAGTGGATCTTTCTCCGATATATTCACTTCAAGCTGGGCGATATCGGGCTGACTCCACTAGCAAAACCATCTATCTACATTTTCGACACAACTGAACAGTAGTAAAATGGGTTAAATTGGTAAAATGGGTAATGCCAAAGTTTAGGCGGGCCCTAAATGATCTCTTGCAGTGGGGCCCAATAACAACTACACTGAACTCAAAGCTCTCAATTACTTTAAAAACACATACATTCTGAACTGAGCTTTCACACAGCAAAGGATACCTTGACTCTAATCCAGTGAAGTTGGTGTATGAGGTGTGGGTCAATAATCAAAAGATAGTGAAACAAGAATTTAAACTTTTGGCTACATCTAAAACTCAGCTAAGGCTAATAAAGTGCATTGTGTCACCATCCTGTAAGCTAGAGATCACACAGAAGGGCAAAAAATACTGTTCCATATATAATAACAGCAATCTTGCTGACTCTGCTGGTACAATCCTGGGTCAGGTGAAGGTTGCTCAAAAATACACACTACAGCATTTTCAAGTGATGATCACCAACTAGCAATGGCACTAGCATGGTCAGTGTGGCTACCATTATTGTCCAGTGCTTTCTGCTCACAACCTATAAATCTGGATAATGGCAAAACTTGATTTGTGCCATTAAAGTTAGAAGAAGAAGACAAAGAATCAAAGAACAAAGTGATTGAGTAATGAAAAGGAAATGCATTCGAAATGATTCCCACATTAAATAGATACAGTAAAAAACATTATGAACATTGCACCTGCATTTAAGGCTCTGCTAAAACTGTACACACAATTACATCCTTCTGTTGAATGCAAAAAAAATGTTAAAGAGCAGCTACCAGACTCTTACGATCAGTAAACAAATATTCTCAGAAAGGGTTGGGGGGGGGAGAAAACAGCCATCACTATTTAGTGGTTGCAATCTAGTTTATTCTAGCATGTAATACTTTAATTGTATAAAACAAAGCTACTGTCACAGACACAAAAGAATTTATTGCAAAGCAAATCTTAGAAGTAATTTTTGTGCTGCCACCCATGCCTGATGAGTGATGAGCAATCTTTCCCAATTTATATACAAGCACATTACAAGCAACAGGTGGCTTGGAAATTTGAAAAAAAAAACAAAACAAAAGAAATGTTATTCCTTCATTTTCTTGCAAAATTATAATAGGAGAGATAGTAGAGGAGTAAAGGAAAATCCAGCCTTTTCTTTAAGAATATTTATTAAATAAAGAAGGGTTGTAGGACCGCATCAACTATTCAAAAATTCAAACTTGCCCAATTGTTTTCTGTTTGATTTTTGGCCTGGTATCGATCAGGGAAACCCATCGGAAGCCCCAACACACGGGCAGATAAGCTGCTGAAATGGTCTAAAGGACAGATATCTGACGCTTAAAGTTATCTTTTTTATTCTGATATTTTTGTTTTACTTAATAAGCCAATATGCAGAGAAAGGGAAAATGTATTATTAAATGACAAACAGAAAAAGAGAAACTTATAGCATCACTGTATACTTTCATAGATGAGCACTGTACACAAGAAGGAAAACATATCCTATACATCGTTGTAGAGTCCCTTTCAAGCATATCTGCATTATAAAGTGAATGGGAGCTACTATATTACTTGCCAGACAGAGATAGATCTGAACACTCAACAGTCAGCAGCACAATTTATATACAAGTACGTACAAGCCAAAGAACTGTGTGTGTGAGTTAGCATACCAATACGGCTGCATGCATATCTGCCAGTCATACTCACAACCAGCATGGAACTGAAATGTCAGGAAGAAGAAGACCCAACCAGATTCACAGGAATATCAACTAGTGATGCACCGAATACAGGATTTGGTTTGGGATTCGGCCTTTTTCAGCAGGATTCGGATTCGGCCGAATCCTTCTGCCTGGCCGAACCAAATCCGAATCCTAATTTGCATATGCACAATCTTTCACGAAGGATTCGGGGGTTCAGCCGAATCCAAAATAGTGGATTCAGTGCATCCCTAATATCAACCCAACGGAATCACCACCAAGCCTGAAACCCTAGCCTGCAATGTGGACCTTCTATAGGTGCTTAACCAGCAGCAGGACTCTGAGAAACAGAGTATGTGTATGGAGCCCCTCGTTGTGATGAGATATTTGGCCCTCAGTCCAAATGACTGGATCGGTCTGATACTGCCAAAATCAAGACAAGCATATTGAGGAATGATCAGTTTGTGTGGTGCCAGACCAAACAAGCAGATCTTTAAAATGTATGGCCAGCTTTAGGCTTTGCTCAGTAAAGTTTTTCCCTTGGCTTGTCCTCTTTTTGGAATTAAAAAAAATATATCGGCCCAGTGTTTTTTGTTTTTTTTTAAAAGGGAACTATAACTTCAGAATACTGAAATAATTAGTTTTATAAATACAATAAATTAAAAATCAAGTTTATCTTCACTTCTTCATTTCTCTCTCAGCATCTGTTTCTCTTCATCATTCTCTCTTCAGGCAGGAGTTGGGTGTCAGATATTTATTGACAGTAAGTCTGTGCTAAGGACACCGGGGAAAGTCAGCTAAAATAACTGGAGGTACATATCATACTGGCATACCCCAGAGAACCAGGTTTGCCTTGCCCTTTTTAATGAATGGCAAGCTTATTAGTATGAATGTTTCCCTTTAATTAATATATGCTGTATGAGTGGCTCTTTAACTTGCTGGCTGGCGTACTTGTCCCCTGAATTTTCCTTAGACATTGCATCTGAGTCAGTAGTGCCACACCATTTGACAGGGTTGAATAGCTCCATTTGCCAGCCATTATTGGCACAACTCCTCGACAGCCAGGCTTTAAGATGTGCTTTAATTTTGTGAAACTGCACAAATGTGTTACAGACAACAATCCTTTAAGCTTTGTCCAGCACCTATTGAGATTTCCATGTGATTTCAAAGCAATTGACTCTGGTTCCTCACAAAGTAATAAGCCGAGAAAGGATAAAAAAAAGAAAAAAAGAAAGAAAAACCTTAAATTACAGGTTAAAAATAATATTCCCATTGACACAATTTGGGAATAATTCATGATGCTTTGAATAACATTTCTGACAAATGCATTGAAGATTGAAATGATCTCCGATTTCTCTGTATCCGCCAGAAGGAACATTTCCAAGTATAATATTGACCACAGAGACCGAACTGAAATTATCCCTCTGTAAATACATTTTTCATCACCTGCCCTAAAAGGCAAATGGGCCGAGTCATTTCAATTTGGGATGCTACAAAAGCAATTTACATGGCAAAAAGGAAAAGTTGTCAAATCATGTTCAGCCATTTTATCCTTGCAGACATTGCTCTGGATTTCACACTTCCCGGCACCTTGTTTTCTATAGGGAATGGACTTGAGGATGACTTTTCTGTATTAATAAACAGCCATGGGAATGGAGATTGAGCCTCACATTTATTATACATTACCCGAATCTTAGGGAGGGGATGGTAGAAAGTTTATAAATGCTGCCAGGCCTGGGCTCCCAAAAAGAAGGATTCCAAAAGGCAAATGCTTCATGCTGCTAAATGAATGGTCTTTAAATAGGGTAATTACTTCCCTGTAATAGTGTAAAGTGTACAAAGCTCTTGACAAAAGCACACATGGGCAGTGTGGGATGCACTTGTGGATCACCATATAGTGATGAATGGGATGGCACAACAGATAAAAGGCCCAGTGCAGAATGGGCTTGCCAAGTTCATTTGAGACAAAGGAGGAAATACAAGGCATTTGCAGTATGGTTCTTAATAAAACTGTTTTCAGGATAAGCAATTAAGAAGCTATTTTTCAAATCGTACTATCACTTTACAAAATTACAATAGCCAGTTTAGCAACTGAATATTATTTTCCTGTTTAAAGGAAAAAAAGCATAAAGTTTTTGTATCAAAATTATAAAAGCATAAAGTTTTTGTATCAAAATTATATATTTAACATCTCACACAATAAAATATATTTGGGATTGTACCTGCTAGTTAGAGAGAGAGAGAGAGTGCGCGCGAGAGGGGGGGGGGTTCCACTGGTCTTCTTTTGTAAGGCTGCTATAAATATCTAGTAGTATTCCAAAAATTTGGATTATTTGGATAAAATTAGAGACTTTCCGTAATTCAGAGCATTCTGGATAATGGGTATCCGGATAAGGGATCCTATACCCGTGCATTCCTATTGAATAGATCTGGCTGTAGGAGTAGCAGTATGGCAGGATTAAACGTCACTCTTCAGTGTGTGTCAAAGCAAGCTACTATGTGCTCTGGTACATATCCTCTCCATTCAAATGGCTATTGACTGAATACATTTTCTGGAATACTTGTCCCTGTAATGCCATTGCATGCTGGGTATGCACATATTAGACAACAGCACTCAGAAGAGAGGGAAACAAGTAGAAGCTGCAGAATCCAATATGCTCCAGAGTGGCTCTATTTCACATCAGTCTCTATTCCGGGAGGAAATTGGCAATGGTCAAGTGGTATGTGACAGACAGTACATGTCGACTTTCCCTCTCCAGATATTATTGTGTACTAGATTGTCCTTGTAGAGTAGTTGAGTCTTCAACACTCTGGTTTGTGGCCTACAAGGTCAAATGACTCAATTTAGAAAGTCCCTGCTGAGAAAACTTAAACAAGTTTGATCTTTAAACTGTTATTTCCCCAAATGGTGGCTGCCCTTCACAAGATACCTTGCTTCTGCTGTTTAAAGCCTAGTTGCAATCATATGTTATCATGTATATTTTCTGAAGCAACTGCAATGGAAAGCTTCATACGGGCAACCAAATAATGTCACCCTGGAAATTAACCGATGAGTACATCTTCCTTAAAGGACAAGGAAAGGCAAAAAAAATAAAATCCCATTTTTACTTTCTTTAATGAAAAAGAAACCTATCTCCAATATACTTTGATTAAAAAATGTGTACCGTTTTTATAAGAAACCTGACTGTATGCAGTGAAATTCCCGCTTCATTTACTGCTGTGGATAGGAATTGTCAGATGGTCACTAACTGCTCTGCAGGGAAACAATCATACTTATGAACAGCAGGGGGAGCTCCCGCCTTACTTCCCAGCTATGCAGAATTCAAGCAGATTTATTTCCCTGTAGAGCAGTTAGCGACTGTGTAGAGATTTGTATTGGATTTACATCCCATTTACGGTTTCCAACTACAGCTGGAAGGACAAAGATCATGGAGCCAGATTTTAACAAATAGACTGGGATTCAATTTGGAGGATACTTTGCTGCAGCCACTGGTTATGGAGAGTTAGAGAAAGTTTGTATAAAAGGACATGTAAACCCTATAAACCATTACCATGTTTTTAGGTTGGGCACATATTCCCCACACAAAATGCATCATTGTCTCTGTATTGGGCCAGGTAGTATCTGTATCCCCGTTAGCCTGCACTGTAGTGTTTTCCTGAATCCAAGATGTGCTTCAACCAGGCGGTCATTTTCGGCGACATCATCATTTATATTTGCATATCCAGCCACGCCTGATGACCTAGCTCAGAAGTTTTGTTATGTAACTTCATTAGCAAGTATGTGTAATCCTACTCACTCCTACATGTAATCCCACTCACTCATATGCATAATCCCACTCATACCTGTAATCCCACACATGTGTACATGTAATCCCACTCGCTCATATGCATAAACCCACTCATACTCATAAGTATGCATAATCATATGCACAATCCCACTCATACATGTAATCCCACTCACTCATACATGTATGAGTGGGATTATGCATGTGAATGAGTGGGATTATGCATGTGAATGAGTGGGATTATGCATGTGAATGAGTGGGATTATGCATGTGAATGAGTGGGATTATGCATATAAGAGATCTGGATTATGCATGAGTGAGCTGGATTATGCATGAGTGAGCTGGATTATGCATGAGTGAGCGGGATTATGCTTGAGTGAGTGGGATTATGCTGTAGTGAGTGGGATTATGCTTGAGTGAGTGGGATTATGCCTGAGTGAGTTGTATGCACGAATGAGCGGGATTATGCACGAGTGAGCGGGATTATGCACGAGTGAGTGGGATCATACAACCTGTTAACCTTTTAACAACCAGAGTGGCAGTTATCTAAAGATTTCAAAGAGGCCGTTCACCGATTACATTTTTATGGGGGGGGGTTTACATGTCCTTTAAATAATACAAAAACTATTTAAATCCACATTAAATTACATGACAACACAGGACCCAGTGCAGTCTGTATATTCTAATTATTAATCAGTCTTGCTTTATTGGCTTCTGGCAGATATTATGTGACTTGTGCTGTTTTGTTAATTTATGACGATCCCTAAGCAGCCCAGACCACACTGAGCATGTGCACAGTCTTGTCTTGCAAAAATGTTTAACAAAGTTACAAGACGACAGCCCCTGTGGCCAACTTTGAAAGCATAAATCATTTGTTTGATTAGGCTTTGTGGTGCAGTAAGTTCATGCTTATGTTTAGTATACAAAATACAGCATTTCTAGCCTTATTCTATTTTAGACTTTCCTTGTTCTTTAAGTTCTAAAATAGATACTATGTTAATGACTATTGTAATTAAACTACTTGGTATGTCCTCTTATTCTATTAAGCCGCTGGACATATAAAGGAAGAGTAGCACTGAAAAATGGAAGCTTTTTAAAGTAATTAACATATAATATACTGTTAGCATGCACTAGTAAAAGCTGTGTATTTGCTTCAAAAAGACTACTATAGTTTATATAAATAAGGTAATGTTTAGGGTAGTGGCAGACGAGATTAGTTGCCCAGCCACTAATCTCCCTAAATGCCTTCCCGCTGGCAAGAATATGAATTGCTGACGGGATGGCATTCATTTCCGAAGTTGCCAAGTTGACTCACAAGGAAACTTAGGGTGACTTCGGAAATCCGAAGCAATATGCATGCCATCCCACCAGCGATTCATATTCTTGCTGGGAGGAAGGCATTTCAGGGAGATTAGTCGCCCGCAGTAGAGATTTGTCACTGGGCGACTAATCTCCCCTTCAGCCACTACCCTTAGCCATGGGGGCAGTCATTCAAGATAGAAAAAAAAGGCACAGTTTACATAGCACATGACAGATAACAGATTAACCTATGTCCCAAACAATGATGTTTTATCTGTTATGTAAGCTGTGCCTTCTCTCTTTTTTTTTCAGTTTGAATGGCTGCACAGCCCCATGTCTACACAGCAGCTTGATTGTATAAATTATAATTACTTTAAAACACTTTCAGTTTTTGGTGTTACGGTTCCTTTGAATTCTCATCGTACTAAGCAGATTTAAGGATGTTGCCCCTGGAGCAGGCAAAATTATGATTTTCAAACCACACCTCAATAGATAATAACTGTAATATTAACTAATGTCAGGCAACTTTGGCAAAGAGCCACCACTGACTCTGATTACATCTGCAAATAAAGACTTTCTAAACCTTATCAAGTATGTGCCATTTCATAACAGGGTGAATATTAGTGATATGCAAGTCATCCTAAAATCCATGTTCCAGATGCATTTGGGCCGATATCCACACATGGTTTGCAGGACTTCTAATATCCAAATATTTTGCAATAGGCGGTAAATTATTGCCTATATTTATATATTCTTACTTGCAGAGACATCAACCAATACCGTGAAGGTGATAATTATCCATTTTGGAGACCTTATTTCATGTTACCGTGCAGAGTGAAATGTATGTTAAACTTGAAAAACCCAGGACTGTATCATAATCACCTTCATGACATGGGGTTAGCCGTGTACATAACTAGCACTATATAAATAAAAATATACATACATGTCTGTGTAGCTGTAGTGCAAATCCTTAGAAAGCAATTGACAATGGTGTAAAGGCTTAAACCAGAGGCATCAAAGCTGAACATTTTCAAACATTACATCAAACAAATAAGAATTTTCTGCAAAGGCTTTGTATTTTCTATTTACTATCGAGTTTTCAGTTAATGTCTCCCCACTCCTGTCTCCCAGTAGCAGCTCAGTAAGCCAGACTGACTTTCTAAAACATTACTTTGATACCATTAGTTCAGTCAAGTGATGGACACTTGAACTAGAAGCTCACAATCTACCCTTTGGTCACCGTTGGTATACAGAGACCTGAAAAGCTGCCCAGTTATATTCTGTTTTATAAATAAGGTTCTGTCTATGCCAGTTTAATAATAACAACATGAAAAAAAGGAAAACTCAAACAAAGTGCGCACCATTCAATATCTGACAATATGGCAGTTAGTTAAGTTTAAAACAAATTACACCACGGGGGAACAAGCAAGTTGCTCATTCCAAGTACAACTGTGAGAGATCCTATTCTGAAATGCTCTCTGTAAATTGTTTAAACATGTTTTGCAAACTGGATAACACAGTAATCTTTAATACACTTGGCACATTATATAAATGCAATCTCATCTCAATATGCTGATAGAAAAACAAATTCAAATAGCAGTATTCTTAATATAAAGGCTTTCATAAAGTAAGATACTATATTACTGTGAAGGAGCCGCCACTGCATGTCAGCTCCTAGGGAGAAAATAAGATGTAAAGCAAGCAACAATCATTTCATAACTGCCACCACAGTAAATCTCTTCTCTATAAACTAAATAAAGATAACACTGAAATGATTTCAAAGGCGTAAAGGGAAATGTGATACTGGATTATAGTGTAAAACAGTGCAATATTGCTGTACAATCCTACAAACTTGAATGCAAATCTGATAAATATATGCAGGGGGGAAATAAGAATATATGCCTTGTTCTCTAACTTCCATCAGTTGATGCATTTGTACTGCAATAGAATTAGCAATAGTTCTTATGTATCACCAGTTTGTATACTGCCTTATGATTATAACAGAAACCTAAACAATAAGGCCTACTGTGCTCAGAGTAGCAAATCCCTAAAACTAGTAACACAAAGCATTACAGCCCACCTTGTACAGGGCTGCTCAAGATTTCTACTGTTCTACTTAGTATTTTTCATAATCAATAAGCCCAATAACATCTAGCTGCTCCCATTGAATAATTATGAAATCCCACAGCAATATAGCATATGTTTCTGTGAAATTACTCTATAAAGAAAAAAATAGGATTATTATGTAGGTGTGACATCATAAGTAGTTATTTATAACATTTAAGTGCACTTCCGGCTAAGCCATCTTGGTTTAGAACAAGGTGTTAGAACCTTAGAAGATGATGTACAAATGCATAAAGCAGGAAAAGGTTACAAAAGCATTTCTACAGACCCCCGGAGTTTAAAAAATCCAAAGTATGACAAACAGTCTTCAAAGTGAGAATATTCTGTGTTGTTACTGCAAAGATAATTGCAAGAGAGAAGAGTACAATGCTAAACAGAAAAAAAGAACCCTAGGATAACAGTAAATTAACTTGCTAAAGTCTTTTTTTTTTTTTTATGCGCCCAACATAGCAAAACAATAAATAAGAGTAGTATTAATGGACGGACACCAATTTGATGTTCCAAAAAGCTTCTGATAAGACAGAAGTTGAACCCTGTGCCAGAAAAATTCTACATGATATTCGGACATAAATAGCAGTGAAAACCCAACACAAAAACCTGATTTAAACTACAAAGCATGGTGGAGAGCACATTGTGGTTGGGGGTGGCTTTGCTGACTCTGTGCCTGGACAACTTGATATTATATAGAGTCCAATGAATGTAAAATTGTATCAGTACACTTTAAAAGAGAAAGTTGGGTGAGCTCAATACATGAGATTAAATCAACTGAAAGGCTTACACAGAAGAACATTTGTGTTCTTGAATAGCCAAGTCAGAGTCCAGATTTCAGCCAAACTGAGAGGATGTTGCTGTATGACCTGAACTGAACTGACCAAGGGAGGAATCCCAGAAGTACCTAACTGAAATCTATCTTAATCACTGTGCAGCTCTGCACAAATTCCACTTTTAAGACTCGCTAGGCCTTGACAAATGTACTTGTTTGATTCCTTAGAAGGGTAAGCTTTTTTTCCCAAATGGCAGATACAACACACACATGAAGGAGGAGGTTTCAAACAAGAGAGCAGTACAAATTTCTAGGGAACTGATAGTCTGTCCATATTTGTGGGCGGGTGTAGGTGCTGCAGGAGGCAAGGTTTATATAGCTGAAATCGCACTGCATATTGGAATGGAAATTAACTCTCTCCCGCTGTAGTGAGTGTGTCTTAACACATGAAAAAAAACATTGATGCTATGAGCATGACAATTCAAGCTGGATGCTATAATTACAGAATATCAGAGGTCTGCAATAGGTAAAAAAATGTTACATACGCATCACGTGAAAAATTCCATCACATGCACGAATATGTGACAAGAACGCATTGCCCAAGCCTTGTCCTGCACTTGCTCCTTTCACGAGGCCTGCTATATCCAGCACGTTGAGAAAGGCTGGAACTTTGCTTTAAAAAGAGAACAGAAAGAAAAAAACTATTAAAATGAATGTACTCTATTTCTATTTGAAGTAATTTTTGAATTCAGAAGAACATACATGGCATTGGTTAATTTGTCACCAGTTAACTATTTATCTCTGTATTTGCATTTATTTATTATATTAATTTAATTATTCAGTGGAGAAAAGACACAAAGAAACAACATGAAGGAGCTTACAGTCAATTTGCAATGGTCTTATAAAGGATTCCCCATTTTTATGTGTTACTATCAGATATGCTAGTGTTTTGAGTTTTCTACACCTTTACTGTTGGGCATACATGCCTAAATTTGGTTAAGAAAGTTGGCCAATATCCCTGTATTGCCAGACCTTTTTGGGGTATACTGTATGTAAACTCTGGTGGGAGGGAGAGGAAGGTCAGATTTAACAGGCTAACCAAACAAACAGACCCTTGCTATGTGGCTATCCTGGTGATCAGTTGGATATCATGCCAGTATAAGGGCTATATGGACACAATCTGGTCAGATTCCTTGAAGGCTGATGAATTGCTACCTTAATCTCAGCTATGCAGTCAGTGATACTGTACATTGGTAACCGTATGAAAAATCCAATAAAATAAATCTCAAGTTTGTTAAAATTTTCAAAAATTGCTACTTATGCAATTCCTTTAAAAATCATTCCTCGAAATTGCTTTTATGTCAAAATTATTTTCCCAAGGAAGAGTTTCCAGTACAGAAAGGTATGGCACATGTAGAAGATTTTTGCATCAGATGCAGACATCCTTGGTCTGTCACTAATCTCACAAATACACCTCAATTATATTTCCTAGCATTTTCTCCTAGTGTGTCTCAAAGAGAGGATATAGTCAATAAGACAAACTATTCCACATTCACTTGCACATACAGATACGTTTACCAATGAAGTTAAAGGGGACCTGTCACCAAAAAAAAATTATCACATTAATCGAGCAAGATAAACTTTAATTACAAGTATTTGAATCTTGTTTCCTTTGGTCTGGGAATTCATAATTATAGCAAGAAGGCAGGAGTCATATTGTGGACACTATTATTAAGGCAAGCCTTGCATCATCTCAAAATAATCTCAAAATCTTGTTTGTGCATCAGAATGGGGGGCCTGATGTGCATTCCAATGCACTGGTTACACAATGAAATGGTAAAGAGAGCGGGGGAATGTGTGGAGAGCAGTGACATCTAGGAAGTGCTGAATGGAAAGTGAAAGCAATTGCCTGCCCCGCCTCTATGCCTAGGCATAGAGGAGGGGCAGGCAATATTTGATTGACAGCTGAGATTTTTAACCAAGTTTACAATAGCTATGAATACATTTATAAAAAAAGGATTTGGATTTCATGTTTAATTTGAAAAGGAATTTTATTATACAGATTTTTATGTCTGGGTGACAGGTCCACTTTAATGAATTCTGCATATTCTAGGTTGGCATTATATTCTTAGCATTTTGTTCACTTTCAGTATCACTGAATTTACACAGGTATTTATATCGATTCATACTGTATTAACAGTTTATTTATACATGGGGCACAGAACAATGACTAAGCTGCAGAAGTAATGCAGGTTCGAAATAAGTGATGTTTAAAGGAGAACTAAAGCTTAACTAAAGAAGAAGGCAGGAAATGTTGTACATTATGTTTTGGGCTTCTGTACCAACCCAGGGCAACCACAGGTATTAAGGAGTAAAGTTGTGTGCCTCCAAAGAAGCCCCAGATTCACTTCACATGATCTGTGCTGCCGTCACTTACTGAGCTTAGGGACCAACTCAAAATATACAGTACATGTAGAATACAAATGTCACAATTTAAGGCTGATTAGTAATTAATACAAATAATTACTACATGGCAGCACAGAAGCCAGTGCAACTAGCATGGATTTAATAATCAGCCCTGTAGCATCAGGTTATATTATAGGCCAACCTCATTTTCTGCTTGATAATGTGTCGGAGACACTTTCCAAGATGGTGACCCCCTGTGACAAGTTTGAAGTCCTGGATTATTGCAGCTATTCACAAGCTGAAACTTTAGGCTGGTGCAATAAGTTCAGTATCTAAAATATGGCATTTTTAGCCATATTCATTGTTAGGGTTTAGTTCTCCTTTAATGTACAAACTGGCAAATAAAAAAAAGCTATGTTACCAAATAATTCCATACCTTGCGGGTGTATGGTACTGACAGAGGAATTCAAATCTGTCATCTGGAACAGGTACTCTGCTTTCATTTGGATCAATGGTACAGAATGGAAACTTTTCTGCTGCTGCCTGGCTTTTCGTCAACACATTAAAGAAAGTTGATTTCCTGACAAAGGGAGAAAAAACATGTGGGAATTATTTTTACAAGCTTGCGTCGCAATACAATATAACATTCTCTTATTAAAAAGGATTAACTTCAAACAACAAACCTCACTCCCAAAAAAAATACAAAGGAAAACTTTTAAAAAAAAAGTTATTTCTTGCAAATTTCCTGCACATCTGAAGAAAAATAAATGAATAAATAAAAGCAGCAGTTACCTATTTTAGCATATATCGGACTAACTACACACTGCACATTGTTTCCAGGTGTAAATAAAATACTTTTTCCATGATTGTGTCCCTTTAATTGCAGGGTGAATTTCCCCTTATGGTGCACATAGTCCAACAAAAATGATGACGATACATTGGCATTATCCAAGGGAAACAACATTTACAAACACAGATATGTTATCTATTATCCAGAATGTTTGACTCAAGCAGTATCAGACCAAAATATTGGCTTTAGCAACCCAAACCTACTTTGATGCTTTTCATTTCTTTTAGGTCAAAGGACCAAGTGCAGTCTTTTCACATGGCTGGCACACAACTATTTCATAAAAAGGACCTGTGCCCAAAAAATTTGCACATGATCCAAACTGTGATATGAGCTTCTTTTTAACCCCAACTTCCAAACTTCGCCGATTTACTAACGCTAGCTGGCGTAATTTTGTCAAGGAGATAGACTCTGGCACAACTTCGCACTCTAATGCCAGGCGAATTTTCGGACTGGCGAAAGAGCGTTACTACGCAAATTCACTACGTTTTTGATTTTACTGAACATTACCTCTATCGCCAGACTTGCCTTCGCCACCTCAGACCAGGTGAAGTGCAATAGAGTAGATAGGAGTTCCTCAAAAAAAAGTTGAAACAAGTCCCAAAAAACACTGGTGATTTTTCCTATTTAAAGGGTGATAGACTGAAAAAGATCATAAATGTATTTTTGGGGTACCCTCCTTCCCCCCTACATTTGCTAACATATGGCATCTAAACTATACTGTGGGCACATGTGTAGGGTATTATAACAACTCTATTTTATTTTATTAAGGTTCCCTGGCATTGTGTAGTTTAATGTATTTGCTGCAGCATATACGTCCATTATACTTTAACTACACGCCGTATGCTAATTAGCCAACGCTATCTTAACTTCGAACTGCTGAGCGTAATTTCACTGGCATAATTTCGCCAGCGTTCGGTACCCTGTGCACAACTTCGGATCTTCGTGAATTAGTGTTGTCCTGGTGAAGTGTTGCGATGTGCGCAAAGCCAACGCTGGCGAGTTTTTGATGATTAGTGAATTTGCCCCTATGGGTTTACTAAATTATGACCATTAGGGCTTTATTCTGGATATTATGTCCTATGTCAGACAAATACAAGCTAATTAAAGAGAACCTGTCACCCAAACATGTTCTTGTTTTCATTTCAGTTCTATTTTAGTGTAAGTGGTGACGAAATATAAATACAGAACACTAGTTATTTTAGCGACATTCAGCACCCAAGAAACACACACACTGCAAGTCATATGAACAGGTTGTTCTACTCAATGCAAATATTTATATATTTTTATGGTTTTTATGTACATGCCACATATAAAAACCTAGTGCCTGCCTTTTGCAGATATATTACTATACTGACCCAGCAGATTTGCCAGTTATGTGCTTCCAAATGCCAATTGGTATAAGGAGTATAACCAAAATGATTATAAACCAATTGTTTCAAAACAAACGTATCCACATTCACTGATTTGTGACTTCAACTGCAGATTTTGTAGGGAGCTATAAGCCTCTTACAGACTGATCCACTGTGTGCAAAGTCCATATGAATGCCATCCATTCTGTTAGCATGCAGTATCCTGCAAGTGGGTGTGTATAGAACTTTCTAGCATGCTTCAGCAAACAATGTTCTTAAATACACTGACTGATATCAGTATCTCTACCTATACTGTGCCACAACTGTGCATACGAAATGCCCCCCAACGCGAACTACATGAGTTTTCCCTTTCTACCCTTTCTACACTGACCCCTGCTATGTTCATAAACCACATAATTTAGGGAGAGAAATGTATTCTGCCCCTGAATCACATGCAGAGATTGGCTGCTCTCACTGTAGCCCCATCTCTGCCATGTTACTTCTAGATGTCAGGATCATTCATTATTTACCATGCTACTTGCATTTCATACTTAAAAGGACGCTCTTTTGTGCATGTTGTCCATTGATTACAAGAAACATATAAAATCAATGTGTTTACCTACCCTACATTTGTCAGTCCAACAATTCCAATCTTCAAAGAGGTCCCAAATCTTCCAATGATAGGGTGCTGTTTTGGTCCATCATCAGCCTTATTGGGTGGCATCTTAAGGAATAAAGATAATGGTGTTACAAAGTCTGGCACAGGATTGTAAGTCACCTTCTGCATCATACCTTACCTTTTTTGGAGCCATAGTTAGGTTACAATATGGATATATACAGTATTATAAGAACAGACTTAAGCTTCAACATGTGATCTGTTATCCGTATAAGAAGAAAATACCAAACTCCAAGGCCAGTGAAGCGGGGAGAACCCCTGCGTGTTTATTAGTCACTTGATGTAACGTTTCGGGGGCGTGCCCCTCCGTCAGACATTCAGTATCTTTAGTGTTACGTGTATTTAAACCTTACGTAATTTACATATATTAGCGTCACTCCCCTGTGATAATTAGAATTAACCCAAAAAAACAGAGTATACTGAATACATTATTTTTCACCAATAATATAACACACATGGTGCATTTGCATAATAAATCCAAAATATGTGACCTCAAGCCAAACGATATAAAGTGTCCACAAATGTCCAAAATTGATGGTAAAAATCCAAAGTCCATATTTTTTTTATATCAGTCTCCGGTGAGGGTTAATGCGCCCTAAAAACGTTCAAACAATCCAACTGGGAATACATTTTTAGTTAGTGTACATTTTATAAAGGTATTTTTAAATATATCTTACCCTACCATCAAGCTGTCCCTGGGTAGTGAGATGTTCAGTGAAAAAATCTAAAAGGAAATAGGAAAGAATTAATATCAACAGGAAGACAATGTATCAAAAATTAGAAACTATTTTTTAGAATGGTTATAAAAAATAGATACACTCACTTCCTACAAGTAACAGTTCATATTGAACTCTTCGTTTAGACCTCTTGGATACTTTGTTTGTAATTGCCATATCCAAAAACACTCCTTTTGTAACAGTTTTCTTTTTATTTCTCTTTTATTTCTCCCTTGTATTCTATCCACAATCTGCCATTTTAGCTGGGCAATTCCATGTCCTTGTTCATTAAAGTGTCTTGCCAGTGAGGTTTCTTTTTTTTCTCCTTTCCCCATTTTTTCTTTACTGTTATTTTCCTTGGGGGGTTTATAATTGCGTATGACTGATTTGTGCTCATTGAGCCTGACTTTCATACTTCATGCTTGTTTGGCCTATGTATGCTAGACCGCACGGGCATTTTATGCAATAAACAATATTTTTACTATCACATGTGTGGAAGCCTTTTATTTTGTGTTTTGTTCCTTTTAGAGGGTGTTGTATCACCTCACCTTGGATACCGTTGCAGTGGCTGCAGTTTTTGCAAGGGAAGGTGCCGTTAACTTCCCTAGGGCTAGCACTTTTACTTTTTTGTTCCCTTTGTTTCGATTTTATACAGTCACCCACAGATCTACCCCTTTTGTATGAGAACAATGGGGGCTGGTAGAAAAGTTTACCATATATGGGATCAGACTTAAGTATCCCCCCAATATATTAAGATTGTTTTACTTACCATTGTAGCATTAGTATCGTATGTGGCGATAAAGGGTATTCTGTTTAATCCCGTCTTTTTCTCTCTTTTCTGTAAGGTGGCCTGTCTTGATGTGTGTAGTACTTCCTAATTTACGTTTAGTAAATTTTCTTTTTTGTAGCCTCTTTCCACAAATTTTTTTTATCATTTGTGTCGATTCTCCCTCATGGCAATCCATGAGGAAAATAACAGTAAAGAAAAAAATGGGGAAAGGAGAAAAAAAGAAAAAAGAAACCACACTGGCAAGACTTTCATGAACAAGGACATGGGATTGCCCAGCTAAAATGGCAGATTGTGGATAGAATACAAGGGAGAAATGAAAGAGAGATAAAAAGAAAACTGTTACAAAATGAGTGTTTTTGGATATGGCAATTTCAAACAATATATCCAAGAGGTCTAAATGAAGAGTTCAATATGAACTGTTACTTGTAGAAAGTGAGTGTATCTTTTTTTTTTTTATAACCATTCTTTCTAATTTTTGATACATTGTCTTCCTGTTGATATTAATTTTTTCCTATTTCCTTTTCGATTTTTTCACTGAACCAGGGTCAGCTTGATGGTAGGGTAAGATAGATTTAAAAATACCTTTATAAAATGTACACTAACTAAAAATGTATTCCCAGTTGGATTGGTTGAAAGTTTTGAGGGCACATTAACCCTCACCTGAGACTGATATATTAAAAATATGGACTTTGGATTTTTACCATAAATTTTGGACATGTATTCAGTATACACAGTTTTTTTGGGTTAATTATAATTATCACAGGGGAGTGACGATAATATATGCAACTTACGTAAGGTTTAAATACACATAACACTAAAGATACTGCATGTCTGATGAAGGGGCACACCCCCGAAACGTTACATCAAGTGACTAATAAACACGCAGCGGTTCTCCCCGCTTCACTGGCTTTGGAGTTTGGTATTTTCTTCTTATACGGATATTGGGAGAGGTGCCGACCCCTCTAAACATTCTCAATCCTATCGCTACTGGGAGATAATCGGGGCTATAGGAAAATCCACAGAATCTGTTATACGTTTGCCATGCCTACTGATCAAGCCTTGAAATACACACACACATACGCTGCTAAGTAATAGTGAATAAGGCTGAAGTACACATGCAGAGTGCTCCCTCTAAAACTGACACCTGATGCCGTCAATAAGAGGAGAAACAGGATAAGCCAGACAAGGCTACTATAAGGGCTCTTACACATGAGCGTTTTTACCTGCGCTCCCCTGCGTTCCGTTTTTCGGCGTTCAGCCGCAGGGGAGCGCAGGAATAGACGCATTTAATTATTTCAAATGGGGCTGTACTCACACAGGCGCACGTAGGCGCCGAACGCAGGTTGAGACGCAACATGCTGCATTTTTCCTGCGTTCGGCGCCTACATGCGCCTGTGTGAGTACAGCCCCATTTGAAATAATTAAATGCGTCTATTCCTGCGCTCCCCTGGGCTGAACGCCGAAAAACGGAACGCAGGGGAGCGCAGGTAAAAACGCTCATGTGTAAGAGCCCTAACACTGAGCAATGAATTGAGTCAAGGAGTGAATGAATTTGATGGAAAGTGTGCAACTTGTTATACTGTCCCCCTGACAAACATTGCTGAACAATAATATAGTGACACAGTGGATGGTTAGGTTTGCTGCCTTGCAATACTGGGTTACTATCTACAGAGTTTATATGTTCTCTCAGTTTCTAGTTACCCCAAAATCCTAATGTTCTACTGTGTGTGAATGTGTTCCAGACTGTAAACTCCACTAGGACAGGAACTGTAACCAGCTGCTGTAATAGATCTACTCCCTGTACCTAAAACACTTGCTCGGACCCCTTTGATAAGAGAGGTTTCAGCAGGCCAGACTGGCAATCTGAGGATTCTGACAAATGCCAGGGAATCTGCTGTAAGATGCCAAAGAAAGTCACTATTTAGTGGGCTGGTACGGGGGCTGTTTGGACCTCTTTTGTACTTGTAATGCCAGGGCCTGTCTTGAATCCCAGTCCATGGGTGGGTGTCAGTCATCCCTTTCATTATATAAATGTATAGAGGGAGGAGTGGTGTAGGCTACACGTTTTCTCATGTGTCAAGGAGATGAGATAGACAGATGTAATCTGCAAAACTGTGTAAATCTCATTTCTTCCTGACAGGCCCCCACATGGCCCAAAGGCTGCCAAAATGCAATGTTGCTGAACTACAATTCCCATAATGCGACTGGCTTGGGGAGCCTGGGAGTTGTAGTTTTAGATATTCAGCGTGAAGATTAAACACACAGCTATGGCAGACCCTGTAGAACTCACCCTAGGTGCTGAGCACGTGTCCTTCCAGGCAAAATAGGAAGAGCTTCGAAGACTGCAGGTGTGGGTCTCAGGATCCCTCACTTATCAGCCGGCGTCCCAGAGGCGGAAGGAGCGTGTCGCCAGGGATTGGATGGTACCGGGGTGAAAGGCCATACACGGAAGTAAGAATTTGCACAGGTGCAGCTGCTGTTGAGAGGATGTCTAATGCGTTATTGGCGTGTCCTGCTGCGCAGTCAGTGCTACTTAGCGCAGTAACGAAGTCTTGAATTTAGCTTCTTTAGCCAACATATACTGTCTGTGACAGCCAGGCGTTTGGTTTTCTAAAACTCACCGCCCCTGCAAAAGGGATTGAAAGCTTTGGGCTCTCTGATTATTATTGGGGGGGGGGTTAAATGTTTTTGTGGTTTTTTTTTTAACATTCCGACACTGTCTCATGAGAAATGTACTTTATTCTGTAGGGGGAAACTGGGAACTACACACAGTGCTGAAGTCTTGAAACAGCTGCTGCATCCAGTGGGAGTGACTACAGAGGAAGCAGACCCTGCGGCTGCAGGGGGGCAGGAGGTATAGGGGCCCAATCATGGTCGCTCCTGCCTTTTCTGGAAAAAAATACCGGCCTTCCTATATATTTATCTTTTTTCCCTATTAATAACATTGGGATCAACCATCATTTTTACCTGCCAGGCCCGTAAAATACCTGCCAGGTGGCAACCCTAAGGTGAGACCAATTTCTGTCCCCTGGGCTCAATGAGGCCCTAAATTATATAGAATTTCCAATAATATTGATAAAACTGGTAAACCTCTAGACATTTTGGGGGCCTGAAAAATAATTTGCTGTGGGACCCTGTAATATCTAGTTACTCCACTGATCCTGTTCTTTCTTGGGTGCTTCAGTGGGGCAGCATGAAAACAAACCCCTGAGCACAATACTCTCACTAGCCTTTCAAAAGTGATTTGAAGCTGGCCAAATACAGATTTTCTCCTCTGAAAAACGATCATTTCACAATCATTTTAACCACACAATATGCCATCCTCGAAGAGAAACCATGTAGAAATATGCCATCATTTCACCGTCAAAGGTTTCAAATGATTGTACATTCGGTATCAGCCTGTGCCAGAAATAGAAAGTTATGTTTTTTTTCAGTACAATTAGCAGCCGAAATTTCTTTAGTTTACTATCAAACAACAAACGTTCCTTGCAATTGCTTTGTTGCATATTTCGTAGTGTTTTTTTTTAATGTGGTTAACGTGTAGCATTTGCAGTGAACATTCAGGGGCAGATTTATAAAGGGTCGAAGTGAATTTAAAGGGAATTTTCGAGGTAAAAAAATTCGAAGTCATTTTTTGGATACTTTGACCATCGAATAGGATACTACGACTTTGAATTGGATTCAAAGTAAAATAGTTTGAATATTCGACCATTCGATAATCAAAGTACTGTCTCTTTAAAAAACTTTGATTTCAATACTTCACCAAATTAAACCTGCCGAAGTGCTATGTTAGCCTATGGGGACCTTCTAGAGCATTTTTCTAAGTTTTTGGAAGTCGAAGTAAAATCATTTGATCGATTGCTGAAATCCTTCGAATCATTCGATTTAATAGTTCGATCGAACGATTTTACTTCGACCGCAGGATATCCAAATTAGATGAAAAAAACTTCTACTTCGATATTCGAAGTGGAAGTATTTCAATTCGATGGTCGAATTTCGAAGTATTTTTAACTTCGAAATTCGACCCTTGATAAATCTGCCCCTCAGGGACTTCTGCAGGTACAATCAAGACGTGCAACAGAAAATGATTGTTCAACAACAAATGTCAGAAATTTTAAACCCATTAATCAGTTTTCAGAACAATAATTTCAGACTAATCGGTAAATTTACAGTCCTTTATGCACTAATTGCTAATCCTCGAAACTGAATTGAAGTAAAAATGCAATTTACCTTGACTGCAAATATGGAAGAATCAAGTTCAGGACAAAACTGTTTTTTTTTTCACATTTTTGTCTCCCAACTTTTATTTTGATTGTTTTACCCAAAAGAGTTTAAATGCCCAGGGCATCAGTGCAGCAAGTATTCTACAATTCTCTCTTTTTATTTCACAAACGTTAAACATAGGAACAACAAAAATAGTAATTCCAAAATTTGGACACACTTGTCCAGTGATAAAAACACAGTTTTTTGCAAGGTCCCTGACTAATTAGACATTGTAACCTGTTGACGACAGCAGGACTTAATAGAATCTCTGACACCCCAAACATTGGGATATCACTCAACAAGGGGCCTCTCAGTGAGGATCTGAAAATGAAGCTGATGCCTGCAAAGCAGAAGAGGACTGTAAAAAGACTGCAAAATACTTCCAGCTCTCAATTTCCACTGTCTGTAATGTCATCAAGAAATGATAATAAAAAGGAACTGTGGAAGTCAACAGTTAAAAGGATCCTGTCATTGGAAAACATGTTTTATTCAAAACGCATCAGTTAATAGTGCTACTCCAGCAGAATTCTGCACTGAAATCCATTTCTCAAAATAGCAAACAGATTTTTTTATATTCAATTTTGAAATCTGACATGGGGCTAGACATTTTGTCAATTTTCCAGCTGCCCCTGGTCATGTGACTTGTGCCTGCACTTTAGGAGAGAAATGCTTTCTGGCAGGCTGCTGTTTTTCCTTCTCAATGTAACTGAATGTGTCTCAGTGGGACATGGGTTTTTACTATTGAGTGTTGTTCTTAGATCTACCAGGCAGCTGTTATCTTGTGTTAGGGAGCTGTTATCTGGTTACCTTTCTACCTTTGTTCTGTTAGGCAGCTGGGTGAAAGGGAGGGGATGATATCACTCCAACTTGCATTGCAGCAGTAAAGAGTGACTAAGGTTTTATCAGAGCACAAGTCACATGGGATTTCCCAGGTGTCCCTAGTCATGTGACTTGTGCTCTAATAAAACCTTAGTCACTCTTTACTGCTGCAATGCAAGTTGGAGTGATATCATCCCCTCCCTTTCACCCAGCTGCCTAACAGAACAAAGGTAGAAAGGTAACCAGATAGCAGTTCCCTAGCACAAGATAACAGCTCCCTGGTAGATCTAAGGCCCTGGACACATATGCGGTTTTTGCTGCGTTTTCGGCATGGTTCATGCCGCATTTTGTAAAAAAGCTGACCACCTTGTAAATACGCTAGTGGCATGTCCCATTGCCTAAGCTTGAAAACGCTAAGCATATTTACGCTGCAGTTGCCTTTTTTTTTTTTCAAAACCGTGACGATAACAGCTCCCTGGTAGATCTAAGGCCCTGGACACACATTCGGTTTTTGCCTCGTTTTCGGCATGGTTCACGCCGCATTTTGTAAAAAGCTGACCACCTTGTAAATTCGCTACTGGCAGGTCCCATTGCCCAAGCTTGAAACCGCTAAGCATATTTACGTTGCGGTTGGCTTTTTTTTTTTTTTAAACCGTGACGCGAACTTCGCCGAAGATTCGCATGTGTAAAATCCAGGTCTCACTGTGACGCATTTAGTTACATTGAGTTGGAGAAACAATAGCCTGCCTGAAAGCAGTTCCATCCTGAAGTGCTGGCTCTTTCTGAAAGCACATGAACAGGCAACATGACCTGAAATGGCTGCCTACACCTACATACAATTATTACAACTAAAAAAATATATACTTGTTTCAGGAATAACATTTTACATGGTAGAGTGAATTATTTGCAATGTAAACAATGCAATTTAGAAATAAAAACTACACCATAAAAATCATGACATTATCCCCGTAAAGAAGCAAGCTGAAGGTTTTTTCCCCTCACAGTGCCCTGAATTAAACATCAATGAAAATCTGTGGGTAAATGTTAGACATGCAAGACCCAATGATGTAAGGAAAATTGAGCAAATAAAAAAAAACCTGCATCATGGAATGAAAGAACATTAGCTGGATGTGAAAGCTGTGATCTGTGCCAAATGGGGTGTTACAAAATACTTGCTTCCTAGGGGGTCAAAACTTGTCACAATTACTATTTTCTACTAGTTCCTATATTTTAAAGTTGGTTAAATAAAATGTAACTGTATTTTGCAAATATGTTTTACACACACTTTCCCATAGGCTTACAATATTGTGCAGATAAATCTACACAACAAACATTTAATTCAATTGGCTGGAACTTCTTCTCTACCCCTGAAAGTTGCCAACATTGTTGATGCACTTTCAAACCCAGTACCCACAGTTATTTACTCCAAAGGGACCATAATTAGCATCAACCATATTGAATTTCTGACATAAGTGATGCTGTGTGGTCCTTCCATCTGACCTCATCAGTGAAGACCATGGAATATAATGTCCATGGAATAGATGTGGAGCAGTGCTGATGCTAAATGCCAAGGGCTGTGGAGTGGAGAATGGAAGTGGGGCAATGTCTGGCAGAAGAATGAAGGTTTGCTTCCACTGGAAGCGCTGGTCTTAGAACAAATCTTGAAAAGCAAAGTACAATTTCAGCCGTTTGTTTTTTATGACTCCTTTATATTTTTATTTATATCATGGAAATATCCCTCATCTTTCCCAGCTTGATTGCTGTTAACCATGTTACCAATTCCCACTATATGTATTAAGAATGTAGTGCAAAGTTAGGCAAAAAAAAATCTGCAGTTGGAATAATAATGTCCTTTCAGAGTTCGTTTGCAGCCTCTCTACTCCTCCAATTCCTTAGTTGGCTTCCCATTAAATTCTGTGACTCCTACATAATTCACCTTCCTTCTTTTGGCTTCTTACATCTTCGTCCCTCATTATATAACATTAGGTTCAATGCTTCCTGCATTTTTTTTCTGCTGTGTCCTGCCTAAAAGCTTTCTCTCATCCTGTTCAACACGTCTGGAACTTTCTTCACAATCCTTCAAGCTGCTCTGCATCACCATCTCCAAGAGACATCTTCAATATTTCCTCTATGCACTGAAATACCTCACCTATCAAGACACCCAATTATAAGAAAGTGAATACAGGGGCTAAAACAAAAAATGTACATTCACGATATGAAGGAAACAAACACTTTTCAACCTTTCCTTTTAACTAACTATGAAATTTGGTTTAACTTGCCAATCACTATAATTGAAGTTTTAAAGTGGCCTAACATTTTTTTTATATCCAGTGTAATAAGAACGGGTTCAATATGTTTGTGCTTCCCATACAAATGTATGTTTCTAAACTGGCAAACTAAATTGGTGCATCTTTTCTCATTATTACAAGACACACTTGTTTAAAAATCTATTATGATGAATAGTTATAATCTGTTTCCTGTGAGCATTTTATACAGTAAAACTGCAAACCCAGTCCCCCTCAGAACTGTATAACAGGTAACTGTCCCCTCTGTGGGGCCTTTTCTATGGCTTGCTTGACCAATATTGATTCGTAAATCACTAATATGAAGTTAGAATGTTTGCTTGGACAAGGACTGCATTGCTGTGTTAATGTGGTCCTGTCCCAACAGGTCTCTACAGGCTTTCAGTATAATCTGAACATTGGGCTGGGGCTAATCATAAACCCCCATAGTGTATTCATTGTCCTGGGGTGAAACAGCAAACAAAATACAAATACTGTACAACCAGCTGGACTGGATGATCCAAATCAGTACATGTATGGGTAATTTGCAAACTTAGAATTGGGTTTGACATACATATATATGCAATGGAATGCCAAATCAGTTTCAGCAGTATAATTTGGACATGTTGTTGGTGGCCAGTTGGTAAATATTTGTTCAGGTATATTAGTGCCCATAAATGTATGGGCACATGCATTTATTGCTTTGACCTTAGAAGGGAAGTATTTGCATGGAGTGTTATGGGTTACTACCCCAGTGTAAATTTGTCCAATGAATCTAATTGTATTTAATGCCTACAACTATAATCATGAGAACAAATAATAGAGAGCCAGGTGTACATAAAGCCAGGCAGGATTCTCAATTGTCCTGTATTTAGAGGGTCATGGAAATGCAAAACAACCATTTTGGTATAAGAAGCTTTTTAGAGCCCACAGTACCTTTGAGGAGATGAACTGTTTTGGACACATATGTTGACCTTGGCATTGCTTAGGATCCCACTTGATACTCGGCACTCTAGCCAAAGAAATACCTGGATTTCTGCCCCATTGTTACACATCTGGCTGCATGCACATATTGAGATATGCAATTGGACAGAGGGGGTGATGTTTTAATTTAAACATACATCTTGCCCAAAAGAGCTATAACATGAAAAGAGGTTGTACAAATATCTTTGTTCTTCATTTAACATCTTGTAATAAATAAATACAATATACACTATAGGCCTAGTGCCTACCTAGTGCCTCTTACACCCAGTAATACCAGACCTTGTCAACCATACTGTTAATGCTGTTAAAGGAACAGTTCAGTGTAAAAATAAAAACTGGGTAAATATATAGTATGTGCAAAATAAAAAATGTTTCTAATATAGTTAGTTAGCCAAAAATGTAATCGATAAAGGCTGAAGCGAGCGGATGTCTAATATAACAGAACACTACTTCCTGCTTTTCAGCTTTCTAACTCTGAGTTAGTCAGAGCCTTGAAGGGGGGGCACATGGGACATAACTATTCAGTGAGTTTGCAGTTGATCCTCAGCATTCAGCTCAGATTCAAAAGTAAACCGTTATGACCCATATGCCCCCCTCAAGTCACTGATTGGTTACTACCTGGTTACCAATCAGGGGAAACCAAGATAACTGAAAAGCAGGAAGCAGAGTTCTGGATATTATGTTAGACATCCAGTCACTCCAGCCTACATACATTACATTTTTGGCTAACTATATTGAAAACTTTTTTTGTTTATTTTGCACAGTTTATATATTTATGCAGTTTTAATGTTTACACTGAACAATTCCTTTAAGTAATCCATTCTGCTTTCTTCTGGGTTATAGTACAATATTAAACATTAGAAGGAATGGAGATGAAACTGCACTATAAGTATATGTTGTATGGTGTTAAATGCATGAATTGACTGGATAAGCACACAGGGTTCTCTTTTTTTTATTTATTTATCTTGATGGGCTTGAACAACCCTGCCCCTACAGGGCTTCTCTTTTTTCTTTTTTTATTCCAAAAAAAAAAATTTAGTACCCCAAGAAACATACACAAGAATTGTGAGTATAAAAATATTTTTAAAAAAACAGCAAAAAATTAACATTTTGGTTTGTAATAGCAGGAGTAGTGTTTAAAATAACATTAAAGCCTATCTGTATGTTTCCAGTGTGACTTATACTTACTGTGTTTCATGTCATTTATGGAATCCCTGTTTTGTCTCTGCTTTTCACTGTCATTTTCAATCATTATGGACCTCTTGAATTCCTTGAATAAAAATACCAGCCTCTCTGACAGTCTCTTTCTTTGCTTTTCTTTCTGTGTGATTTTCCATCATTACGGTTCTTGAATTTCGTGAATAATGATATTTGCCACGAACAAATAGATGGAGTCGTAATAGTTTCATGAGTGTTTTCTGGAATCTGCACAGTAGTTTTGGCAAGGTAATGCAGTCACATCTCTTTGCCTGTTCCATTCACATATTTCTAATTCATGGACAGTATTGATTTTTCTGGTAGAAAATCAGAATCCCTCTTTTTGTAGAAACGTTATAAGGCAAATCTACCATGAATTAGACGCAAAATGTAAGAAAAGGGACCACAACCCTACAGTATCCTGTCTGCAAAGACAAGAAATCCTCTGCACATACCTATATCAAAATATTAAAGGAGAAGGAAAGGTTAAAACTAAGTAAGCCTTATCAGAAAGGTCCATCTAAATATACCAGTAAAACCCCAAAGTAGTGCTGCTCTGAGTCCCCTGTCAAAAGAAACACTGCATTTCTTTCCTTCTATTGTGTACACATGGGCTTCTGTATCAGACTTCCTGCCTTCAGCTTAAACCTCATTGCCCTGGGCAAGAGCATGCTCAGTTTGCTCCTCTTCCCCCACCCCCTCCCTTCTCTACTGTAATCTGAGCCCAGAGCAGGGAGAGACTCAGGCAGGAAGTGATGTCACACCATGTTAATACTGCAGCTCCTATCCGAAACAAACAGAGAGTTTCTAGAGCTGTTTACTCAGGTATGGTAAAACATTCTACAGAATAAATATAGTATTCTAGCTTGCACTATTGCAGCTAATCTATTGGCAATAAAATGCCTCTGTAGCTTTCCTTCTCCTTTAAGGACATAGGGACATTTTATATGTAAAGCTGTGTAAAAATCCCTTGCCTTTTAAACAAAATATATTTTTTATCCATAAATTAAAATGTGAATTACCACCTGACAGAAGATAATAGGAGCTGACAGCTACTACTTTTACATAGTTGAATATCTAAAATCTGCCTGTGCATTTCAGCCCAGTGTAGCCCTAGCTTTACATTATAATGTCCCTATCAGATTCACATTCAGTTGTCAATGTCTGAGAATTTATGGGGAGAACATACAAACTCCTTGCAGACAGTGGCTAACCCCAATGCTGTAAGGGGAAAGTGCTACCAACTGATCCCCCATGCTTCCCATATCTGACAATAAATTTTGCGGCCCCACCCTCACCTACAATTATTGTTTAGTGATGAGTACAAGTTTCCCTTAAACTATAAATTATGCTGTGTGCGAGATCTGGGACCTGAGTGTAGTGGGTGAAATCACACTGGTAATTTAGGGGAGATTCAGTTAAAACCAAGAAGGTAGGAATTTAGTGAAAAAGAGTAGGCAAGATTAATATTGGAGGATCTTCATGCATGTTTTGCCCACTGACCCAAAGGAATGGTGTAGTGTTTTATTAATCCCCTCCCACCATGCTTTTATTCTTGAAAACATGATGAAAGTTGTAGTCCATCAATGTTTAGATGGGGTAACCCTCAGATGGAAGGTTTATGCCCCCTTTGGTATGCTGTGGATACTGATATTCTAAAACAATTTACTATAGTTCTTCATTTTAGATTTAGGAAAATATATAAAATATTATTCTGCAGCTTTCAAGTTTGGAATTTATAGTGTTACCTAGTTGCTAGGATTCCACTTTCCTCAGCAACCAGCCAGTAACTTAAGTAGAAATTGAATAGGTGAAGGCCTGCATAGAAAATAAGTGTTAAACATAACAACAATGAAACCGTATCCAGGCTGACTCCAGCAAGCATATAGAGACAAGCAGAATACAATGACTAATAACTATTAAAGAACACAGAGAAAAACGCTATATGTAAATGGTAACAGAATATAAATCTTTATGATCGCCTTGAGATATTTTTTATGGGCACTAAACTGACTTATAAACTGTAGTACGGATGGTACGTTCAACTTCAGCATTAATGTGTTTAATTGCATTTGGTCCCTTAAGGTTTAAGACTCCTCTGGGCATCTTAAATCAGGCATCACATCATGGGCAGAGTCTGAGTTATATTTGTGGCTCAAAGCCAATATTAAGTTATAAGTTATCACAAGTATTTTGAAAGATCCTCTTTTTACATAATTAGGAGAAAGGTGATAATGCAAAATACTGTATTAAAGATTTGCAATCAACGTAATATGCTGAGGTCTGGAGAAGAAAGGGGCCAGGATTGGGGGACTTTTTTTCTAAACAGGGATGATTGCTGAGAAACATAGAAGAATGTGGAGCAGAAAAAGGATAATACAAGTGAGAGGAAAGAATAAATAAGTTAAAGGAGGGGAGTGGTTGTACAGCGCATAGACTTCATTTGCTATCTGGTAGGCTGAAAAGAATTAACATTATATAGGTAAGCATTGTATGAGTAAGCAGTGACCTCCCAGGCAATGGTTACATCCCTCTTTTCACTCTTGTAGGATTCTGTAATTAGGGGTTATGTATCTATCTTGTTCCTACACTTGTGTAAATGAGTCCATAGCTAAGAGAGAAACAAAGCCTTACGAGCACATCCACAAATGCATTGTGACAAACTGGGAGCTTTGCATTTGTCCTGTCTTTTACTATGATTCTTGTGCAAGTGTACCTGGTAACACTGGTAAACCATGGAGCTAGCAGCACCCTAATGTGACGGTAATTCTACACACTGGGTCAGTGAGAATCAGACACTAATGTTGTTTTTAGAGAAATGTCCACTCTAAAGATGCTAGCCACCATTCATAAAAAAATGTGCACCGTTGTAGCAGACACAACAGTGTGCGTGCAATGATGCAATGATGCAAGCTTTCAGGGGGGGACAAAAAATGTTGATTTCCATGTGAAAATTGCACTTTCTTTTTCAAATGTTTAATTCTCAGTACATAAAAGATATATCCATGAGGCTTTAAATATTGTGCATGGCATAAATTTTCATGTTTATTTTCGTTTATCTTTTAGAAATGTGACTGATGGCCTATTAGGCAGCATCATACTCCTACACACCTCTAGCATTAGTAAAATCCAAGCAGGAAATTTCTTTCTAAAAACATATATACATATCTGTGCTACATCTGACCTTTAAATAGGAGCGCCTATTTAATTACATAAACCGTTAATTTAAATATATTTCCATATCAAGCATATTTAGCATTTTTTGAACATCATTTATTTTTTTTATATACAGTATAAAAGGCAGAAGAGATTGCTCACATTCTTATATTGAAGACAGACTTTTCCAGAGATGACTGACCTTGCACTGGCTCCTATACTGATAAACATTCACTGCAGTAATGGCTGGTTTTATTTAGTGTGTTAAAGATTTTCATTGAAATATTATTTACACTCTAAACATCAGGGCTCGCTAGGTACTTGAAGCAATCTGAAACATATGTACCGGGCGTGCTTGTTTGTACGCTGATATGTAATGTTCTGTGTTAAAACTTAAATGTGATGGTAACCAAGTATAGGTTTTTAAAAGTCCAATAACACACAAAAAAAATCATTGAACTGACATACCAGTTATTTCTATGTTATACGCATAAAATTTCTTTTTATAGTTTAACTACAGTGTATTTGCTAGCAGCATCGCTGTGTTCAGCCCTTTTAATTGTGTTCAGTGGGGCCTTAATTTATATTCATGAGATGTCCCCAAATGCCCTAAAAATAAACTTTTGTAATTGTAATGTTTTCTAGACATTATGTAGCATTATGGAGGCTACATTAACACTGTGTCTAAACAAATGTAGAATATTTTTGCATGCCCTTTTCATCACAGACATGTGGTTTGTAACATAAAGAGATGCAAGTTTGTCTTTAGGGTAGGTACCCCAGTACCAGAGTGGTTCCCAGAAGTTGCCAAAAGTATAGACATATATTGTGTAGCAAATATTAGATTTTATTAGTATAGCTTGCTTTTATTTCTATTCATTCTCTGTCCACCTAGGACCTTATATAAAGCCTTGAGGTGATCCTGAGAATGGCCCTAGACCCATACAAACTGTTTGATATTTTTATTTTACATTATAGAGATAAATAGCCAGGTGCCTTGAAATTCAATTACACAATAGCACGAGGGAGATGAAGGGGCCAATTCACTAAGGGTCGAATATCGAGGGTTAATTAACCCTCGATATTCGACTAGGAATTAAAATCCTTCGACTTCGAATATCGAAGTCGAAGGATTTAGCGCAGATAGTTCGATCGAACGATTGAAGGATAATTTCTTCAATCGAACGATAAAATCCTTCTAATCAAACGATTGAAGGATTATCCTTCGATCAAAAAAAGTTAGGCAAGCCTATGGGGACCTTCCCCATAGGCTAACATTGACTTCGGTAGCTTTTAGATGGCGAACTAGGGGGTCGAAGTTTTTTTAAAGAGACAGTACTTCGAAGGTCGAATAGTCGAACGATTTTTACTTCGAATCCTTCGATTCGAAGTCGTAGTCGAAGGTCGAAGTAGCCCATTCGATGGTCAAAGTAGCCCAAAAAAAACATCGAAATTCGAAGTTTTTTACATTCGAATCCTTCACTCGAAGTTAGTGAATCGGCCCCGAAGTCTCTGGAAATTTGGATGCAGGGAATACGTGTGAAATATACTTTCTAATCTACCTATAAAGGCCGCACCAAATCCAGGATTTGGCCAGAATTAATCCTTTTTCAGCAGGATTTGGACTTGAATCCAAGTTCCTTGCCGAATCCAAAAAATCATGTGACTTTTGTCACACAAACAAGTAAATCAAAAAATTTTAACCCCATGCAGTTCTTTTTCCCCCTCGTTTTCATAATATGCAAATAAGGGTTTGGATTTTCTTCAGTATTCACCGAAGCTTTCACAAAGGATTTGGGGTTTGGCCGAATCCTAAAATAGTGGATTTAGTGCTTCCCTACTTACTGACCTTAAGGGAGCTTCTGTATGTGCCTGTCTCAGGGGGACACTCTTAGTGGTCCCCTAAGGGACCTAGGATAAATGTGGACCTGGGGAGGACACTCTTAGTGGTATCTTCTTGAGCCTGTAAGATCTGGTCTGGGGAGGGATAGCTTAAGGGGCCTGCTGTAAGTGTACATCTGAGACAGAGCACTCTCAGTATTATCTTAAGGGATCTACTTTAAGTCACTAGTAGAAAGCCAATAAAAACCCCACAATTTCTGGGACTATTGCTAATTCAGTAACATGGTACATAGTAACAATGCATGTTTCTGCTTAGTGCGAAGAAGAAGGGGCCCCATCAGTTTTTCTTCTTGGCCCTAAACCCATCTTTGAGTGTCTTCTTGTGTTTATATGTAGCTATTCCCTTCATTTTGACCTTTAAATCCTCGTGAACAAATAAGGGCAGAAAAGAGGTTAATGTCCTTGGAAAATGAAGCATAGATCTCCTCTGTTTCCCAATTGCTATTTGCTTATTGAAGGAGCAGCGAAAGAAACTTGCTTCAATCAAGGCCAGCGGATACTAAGATGATTTCTCTTTAAAGTAGTTAACTACCTTCTAGTTTATAACTGGCTCCTTGTTATCCTTGTGATTGCATTCCGTATGCTCTCTGTAATTTCAATTTTCCTTCATAAGTTTTTACCTGTGATCAGCGGTGAGCGAAGATACACAGCACTCATTTCAGCTACCAAAAAAAGACATGTCATTAAGTATCTTAAAATATTCCATTGTGGATTTGGAGCCTCTTTTTTTCCCTTAAGGTATATAGGTTTGTGTTTATTTTCTCTCTCCAGCGAGACAAGTTTAGATTTAACATATATTAATGAGCATTTGAATAGCTAGCATTCATAGAATAACCTTTAAATAAGTGAATTGGCTGGTAAAAACTGTTCTGGGGGATTTACAGGTGACATTTGCTTGTGCCACTGGAGAAAATGTAAATACAAATAAATTATCCTATAGAGATATATATATATATATATATATATATATATATATATATATTATAAGTGTATACACAGGCAGTCTAAGAAGAGTACAGGTATCTGGAATCTCCAAAAGCCTTACTAACTCTGCTTTCCAAGGTGAAATTCCCAGACTTGAACATTCTGTTTGTTACATATACAAACATTGTGATGAAATGTGGCAGTGAAATCCCCTCTCTGATTGCCTGTGACTTGTGTATGTTTATCAGATTTTCACCGGCATTTATTTTTGAGCTCTTTACATTTTGGTATTACTATTTTTAACTGCTTTTATGTCCATTTTGTTCCATGTTCAAGACTATTTCTTAAATGCATTCAAAGCAGCCATTTTTTTGTGGAACAAAATAACACTTGTGGCACATGCTACATCGCTTATATGTTTGAATTGCTAGTGACAAAATGTTGTATAAAATGACTATTGTGCTAATTATACTGGTACATTTTGTTGATGTGCATAAACCACATCCTTCATTTCAGTGGGATTGGCATGACTGTGTGTGCCAGATGCTTCAGTAAAGCTATAAAGTAGAGTGAGCGTTTTACATAGCACAAGAGCTTCTGTGTGAATAAGTCCTAAATTCCCATGTGTCTGTGTTCCAAAGGGACAAATGATTGTGGCTGAATTATGGATATTGAAAGGTGGGGGCTTAAATCAATTCATATTAAGTTATTCTGTCTGGTGAAGGTTAAAGAGTCCAGAGTTTGGTACATGGTTGTTATGCAGCAGAATGGTATAAGGATTTTATGTTTTTTTCCAGAGTTAAGCTGCAAGCGTACACAACAATTTAGGGAGAACACAGGACATTTTGTAAGCCCTCACTTCATTCAGTATATATTTGCACTCTCCTATCATTTTGCACACACAGAGACTTTATAGTATAAAGTCTCTGTGTGTGCAAAATGATAGGAGAGTGCAAATATATACTTTTATACAGTATGAATAGAAGCTAATTAACACTGCTTGCTAAAAATTACAGGGAAAGTTGGAAGGATCTTCACAATTCTAGAATATGAGGTTTATGGTAGCAGGGGATAACTTATTTCTTCACTGTAGCTTACTGGCTGAAGATAACATAATATACTGTTCTACATGAGTACAAGAAATTATTTCAGCAGCACTCTGATTATGGTGAAAAAATTCTAGCTTTATTTGTGCCTTAAGCTAAGCGACGTTCAGAAAAATGTATTATGCATCATATATAGGTGGGACCACTAAACAACAATGTAAAATGTAGGGATGCGCCGAATCCAGGATTCGGTTCGGGATTCGGCCAGGATTCGGCCTTTTTCAGCAGGATTCGGAATTCGGCCGAATCCTTCTAACCGGCCGAACCGAATCCTTGCATATGCAAATTAGGGGCGAGGAGGGAAATCGCGTGACTTTTTGTCACAAAACAAGGAAGTAAAAATGTTTTCCCCTTCCCACCCCTAATTTGCAGATGCAAATTCGGATTCGGCCGAAAGAATCAGTGCATCCCTAGTAAAATGAGGGGAAACTTAAAATCAGGGGATGTAAAATAGTGGTTTTACGGTATGTTGTTATTGCCATTGTCTTTAATTTCATCGCATTTTGAGTACAACCAGGTCTCGCTACTGGCATTATTAGCTTTGCTAAAATTAATGAAATGTCTGAAAGCTACATAGAAGTTATAGAGAAAATGCTGAACTATTGTATGTCATAAAGAAATTAGAAGTATACAAAATCGTATCCAAGCTATTTGAATATGCAAATTATCTAAATCCCAAAAAATGTGATTTGACACCTTCTATCATGTAGCGGTCTAAAGTCACGTGATTTGAATGGTTCAGATTCAGTTCAGCCAGGAATCTGAATCCTGCCAAAAAGACTTATAATTCCCAACGATACTGGGATTCATCATCCCTAATCAGAAGTCACTGATGAGCTCCATAATGATGTAAACACTCAAGAACAAAGGTTGAGTGCTTTTTTAAAATAATCTATAAGTCACAGAACCCCTATATTAATCAGTCAGGTCATAAGAGGTGGATAGCTATTAGGCAGGTTTGAACATTCTGATAAAGACTTTATCTATATATTGCTGCAATCATTGTCCAGTGGATCTATGTAGGCCCCCACTATGATATCATCAATGATCTCATCAATGTCCCATGGACCTGAGATTGGATCTGCCCAATTTGGTCAGTAGGTGGGTGAGATCCGCTTGTAGCAATATTGATATCAAGGGGTATCTTGAACAGAATGATTGAAAGATTCTTAAAACAAATATTGGTGTACTCATTGGTTTGAATGTGTCAGTAAGTTTGAGCTCCAGAGTTATTTGGTACAGCAAAAATGTGGGAATAATCGACTGGAAAAAAAAGCAAGAATGTTGAGAAAGTGATTTTTCTCTCATCGCGAACTAATAATAACCGACATCTTTATAATCCATAAATCTGCTCATTATTGTCCTTTCCTTTCCATTCTGCAGTAGGAATGACACATCCGATTCAAAACTGGTTGAGGTTATACTCATTCATTTGGAAAAATACTTTCCATATAGGCACATGCCGTATCTGTGTTTAACTTTGATCAGTATATGTCTCTTCCTGCTGTAAATAGAAGCCATGCTGATTTAGACTTTATCATAAAAAGAAAAATGCTTTGTTGTTTGCTAATCAGCATACACAGTCCACCTTCCAAATTCAGCGCCTCTGTGACCCTACTTTGTTCTTCCACAGTGATGTTTATGTCAGCTATGATTTGGCAGTTAGACTATGAACTGATACCCAATTGGCACTGAACTCCAGCAACAGGGGAAAGGAAGATTCCAACTTTGAGCATCACTTTTTAAAACCGGGGAGAGGGTGTATTTATCAGTATACAAGGTAGAAGATAGTAGAAACACTTTATGTGCCTTTGCCAGGTGCTAGTCCAAGTTCCCAGCTATAAGCTATTACAACCCCAATCCTCCCTAAACTGTGCCAATGTTTTGGTTATGGCATTGATGTGAAGCCAATACTTTAAAACTTTAATTGAAGCGGGACACAAGAATCCTGTTGGGCATTTCAACCCTTTGTTAATAAAACTCTTCCTAGTTGGTTCCCTCTGAAATTTACCTGTGTTTGTGTGGGAGGTAAACTCCCCTGGTGGAGATTCATAGTTTTTATCTAGGACAAGTACTGGGGTGACAGACCTGACATTTGCAGATTTCTGATACCCTAGAGGAAGTAAGCAAAAGACACTCTGGGGCAAATTCACTAACCTCCTGAAATTCGCCAGCGACGGCTTCACTCACATCACCACACTTTGCCAGGCGAAAATTCGCCAGGACAACGCTAATTCACTAAAATACAAAGTTGCGTCCAGGGTGAAGTTTCCCTAGCTAGCCCAATGAACCTTAATAAAACATAACACATAAGGGTGTCTGTTTGCTCAGCCCCTGCAAATAAAATATTTATTGGCAGCAACAGTCTCATTTTAGGTGTTCCATCCTACACTTGTGTGAACAGCCATGGATTTTATCCTTTATCACTAAACCGTTGTTGCTCATTTAACAAAATAAAAGCTAACTTGCACAAGTTCAGTTGCCTATAATAACCAATCAGCAATTAGACTTGATGGATCTAGTATCAGGAAATTAAAGCAAAAGTCTCATTGGTTGCAATGGGCATCTGTACTTGTGCAAGTTAGCACCAATCTTTGTAAATTAGCCCCATATCTGTTATCCACTATGCAAGTGTGGGCTCTATAGTAGCTGGACTGGCAGCTATGTGACATACATGACCATACACTTTGATGCTATTGCTTTAAGATCTGTGCTGCCATCTTAAAATCTATTAAATCATGTTTGTGTACCCACTGATGAGGGGATATACAGATCAGTTTTTGCCTTTTGTTTAAAAAATAAAATCCTTTTTCACTGACTTTATATTTGATACTCTGCAGGGTAGAATATAAAAACTGCTTTGTTTTGCTGCATTTACAAGTTAATTACCCTGTTATCCTCTATTCTCTGTATTCTAAAATCCTCTTTAATTATTATGTGCGAGGCCACTGATGGCACCAATTCAAAGGGTTTATGGTCCTTCTGTGTGATGTAAAGGACACCTGGATATTACTCCATAGATGGAGGATTTGAATTGCAAAGATTTAGGGAGGCTTCATATATCTATAGTGTTATATATTCATATATAGTTCCTCAGCCTTCTACATAAACATAAATGTCATCCTCCTCCCACAATGAATCTGCACACTCCTGATGGGGACATAAGAGAATCTCTTATATATATATTACATATTGAGCACGTGTATAATTCGCCTCTAATATCTAGTATAGCCATCAGACAGTGTTTCCAGAAACAATCAATACCTTTAACTTGGAGCCAAGCCGTTCTGTCCTCAAATTGCTGCTTGAGTAGCAATCACATGTAACTGCAAACAGTGGCGCGAATCAATTCAAATCAATTTGTGAATCTATTTTAATACAGCAAATCACATTGATTCATCCCTAATTCAAGTTTTACTGAAATTGTTTGCTCATCTCTCATTATCAACTGACACTGTAGTTGTCCAGAGCTGATTTAACAAGGCAGCAGTAAATTTATTACAGTGGCTCTAATAGAATTCCACAGTGAATTTTGGTCCGTTATTGTGAGCTCGCACAATGATCATTATATATTACATATCCTATATAGGATTTATTTTTGTAGTGACTTTATTATTCATGTGTGTAGCACAATGTAACAAGTAGACAGCTAGTTCACACCCTCTGATGCCCTAGAGCAGACACCAGCTGATTAACAGACCTGTAATGATGCATGCAAGGCTGACTTCTACTACATGTATGGGACCTATTATTTAGAATGCTAGGGACCTGCAGCTTTCTGGATAACAGATCTTTCCGTAATTTGGATAGTCATACCTTAAGTCTACTAGAAAATGATAAAAAAAATAAATAAACCCAATATGCTGGTTCTGCTTTCAATGAGGATTAAGTACATCTTAGTTTGGATCAAGTACAAGGTCATGTTTTGTTATTAAATAGAAAAACGAAATCATTTAAAAAGATTTGAATCATTTGGATAAAATAAAGTCTATGGGAGACGGCCTTTCCGTAATTTGGAACTTTCTGGATAAGGGGTTTCTGGATAACGGATCCAATGTACATTGTTTTGAGAACCTGCAGTGCAGTGCAGAAATAATTTTAAAACATTAGAAATTAATATATATTGGAAAGTTGTTTAAAATTACTTTTTTTTAAATTTGCCCAGGGTTATACCAGTGAGCACCACAGAGCGATCCTCTTCCATCTTCCTTTTTCCTATGCGCGGCTGTGCATGCACAGTAGAACAAAAAGCCGAACTTTAAATAAAAATTTGGATATTTCGTTCAACTGTGCATGCATTTGCCCTGGGAAATTTGAAGAAAGAAGAAGCCGGGTGCTCATTGGTGTAACCCCGGTTTGGTGCAGTTTTCTCCTGATAGGAGCACTGGCCCGAGGTTTCAGGTAAGTCAATATAATCACTTGGGGTGCCTAACATTTGGCACCCAAGTGCACGAAGCCTTTTCTTCTCCTTTAAAGGAACAGTAACACCAAAAAATGTAAGTGCTTTAAAGTAATGAAAATATCATGTACTGTAGCACACTGATCCATTTTTTTTTATTTTATTGGCTGAAAAGGTACACATCAGTGCATGGCGTGGAATGCCCCACACAAATCCCCCCCCCACAACAGTCCGAGGAAAGTTGTCTTGCTTGAAACTGGTGTGTGTTGCAAAAAAGGTTGGGGACCCCTGATGTATGGGGTACTCAGTAATACCTGCCTGACCAATATCTGCCCCTAAACCAACCAGCTAACTATCAGGCAGGTTTAAAAACCCCATCAGACAAATACTGCAGGCCCTCATACTCCTACAGTAAAATCCTATCGTTGGCCCCCAGACCTGATGTGACCCGGTGGAATGCTGCTGTTTGTTTACTGATCAAGCCAAGGGAGTAGCTCTCCACCTTCAAATTCATTTACATGGCACTGGTATTCCAGCCTATGACTTGCTAAATGACCTGGAGTATTGGACTGGATATTCTGTACCAAAGAGTTAACAGTCTTAATGTGATGTTGGTGTGTGAAAGGCAGGTCGTGCAGCAGGCCTATATTTAGACTCACTTGTAGCCAAAATTGGGAGACAGATTGATGGGCAAATGGGCGATATGAATCGCAGGATCTGCTTCACAATGTATTTGTAGAAGGGGACAATGTGTTCACAATATATTATCTATCATGCAATAAAAGTCAGCCCACAGTGGGATATCTGCATAAGAAAGAGAGATCCTTTAGCACCAGTCTGGGAGCCCAGCCCCTCCATCTGCATGTTAGCTTTCTAAATAGCTAAATGTCCACATTAATCAACTGCTCCTCTTGTTTACACGAGTGATGAATGTATGAGCGAGTTCAGGCTGGCTTCTAGAACATTACAATGGATGTTAGTGGGACTTTTCATAGTGCAGTGCCATATAAATCATCTGTATTGTTTAAGGTACATTGATCAGTCTAATGGCTTGTAATAGGCTTCTAATTGCCTCTAGGAGAGGGCTGTAAACTGCCAATTGAACGTGAAACGCTTCATGGTCTGAGTTGAAATTCCCTTTAATCATGAGATCCCAAGATCCTGTGACAGTTAGAGATCAAGGTGGGGTCTGCTCACTTTTCTTTACTTTATGATGGCCTGTTGAATCTTTTCTAATCATTTCTAAGTCAATAAATCAAATGATATAGATCTGGGTTGGTTCCCTCAGACCTTTTACATAAAACTTTTTGGACCTTGTCAACATTGTTAAGATATCTATAAATGCTAGGTATGGATTGGTTCGCTCAGACTGGATACATACTGTGGGTCCTGCTGGACCTTGTCTTGTATCCTAATGTAAGAGTAACTAGAGATGTAGTTGAAAGTTGGTGCCCCTAGACTTTATACATGAGACCTGCTGGACCTTGTCAAATATCCTAGGTACCATCTGTATTTTGATACTGGTCTTCTTCTCTAATGTCACACATCTTCTGCAACTAGTGGGGGAGTCACTTGGACTCATTTGACAAAATGCATTTAACGTGTCCAAGTTGGACACGTTAAATGCATTTTGTCAAATGAGTTGTTTCAGGGCCATGGAAGATGCTTACTACTAGACTCATCTCAATTACTGACTGGATTCTTTAACTTATTCCAGGTAAGTCCTCATAGTCGTTCTCCATTTGTTGTTTAACTGCTCAAAACATCCCTACAATACTGTAGGTTTGGAGATGATGTGGGTGAGAAGAATCAGAGGAGAGCAGAAGCTTAGTTAGGAGACACATTAGGACAATGATAGATGAGCCATTAATCTCCTCTACAGTGGGTGACAAATCTTCTCAACATGCTTTACCGCCAGCAATAATATAAATCGCCAGTGGGAAAACACGAGTCACTTCAGCTTTCCTGAGTAGCACGGAGCTTTCTCTCAAGGAAACTTGGCGGCAACTTTGCACGTGTATGTTTCCCCAGCGGGGATCACATGTGAGCTTCTGGGAAAGCATTTGGAGGAGATTATGATTAGTCATTTTTGTTTTTCTGAAGGGGGCTTGTAAAATGAAGAGAAGAATTATCCCTATGTGAATGGCAGATGTGAGGTCACCATGTAGCCACGAAAAGTGAGATGTAAGGGGAAATAACCAGCTGGCATTAGAGATCCTGTAATATACTTGTATGGTTAGCCAAAATTAGTAATATTATTGTTCAAAAACTAACTTATAGTTAGCACCAATGCAATTATCTAATACCCAAAATTCCTTGGGCTCCAGCACCACAGTCCAAGTAATGTATCCTGCTGTAAACCTCATGCCCCTGGGCTCCAGTTCCACTGTCACAATGTAATTATTCCAGTGATTCATGATAATTCAGGCTGATGGCAGACGTGGCGATTAGTGATGTGCGGGTTGGGTAAAACCCGCACCTGACCTAAACCCGCCTTCCCTCCACCAGCAACCGCCCGAGCCCGACTTCCGGGTTCCTTTTATAGACCTGCGTCACCCACCCTGCCGATGATGTCACAAAAGGGGTGGGGCGAGCAGGCGTGCAGCTATAAAATCGGAAGCTGTATCGGAAACTGGCGGTGTAAGGTGGCGAATGGGGGTGCGAGGTCGACCCGAACCCGACCCTGCGAGTATCGTGCCGGCCCGCACATCACTAGTGGTGATTAAGGGAAATTAGACGCCCAGCGTCAAATCTCCACTTCTTCAGGCGACTAATCTCCCCTAAATGCCTTCCCGTCGGCAAGAATGTGAATTGCCAGCTCGGATCGCTTCGGTTTCTGAAGTCGTCCAAGTTGCCTCACAGGGGTAGCAGACAACAGTGCTGCTGTTCTGCGTTTCATTCCAGCCAAGGCACTATCTGCAAGAAGCTTGTATGTTCTTGCTGTCTGTGTGGGTTTCTTCTTACTTCAGTTTCCTTTAACTATATACATCCAGGCAGGTTAATTGCCTCCTGATAAAACTGCCCCTTGTGATAGGGACACAAGATTGTAAGCACTGTAGAAATGTGCCACTATATAAATGCTAGTAAAAATATATCCTGCAATGGTCAGATACCCATAGTTCCCTGGGCCCCAGCACCATTGTCACAATTATTCTACCCATGCTCCTCTGGCTTTCAGTGCCACTGTGCCAATGTAACTTTCCCAGTGACTTCTACTGCTGCAGCCTGATTCCCTGAACTCCAGCTCCAGTATCACAATATTACTATACCAGCTATTTCTCCTGCTGCAGCCTGATTCAACTGAACTCCAGCTCCAGTATCACAATATTACTATACCAGCTATTTCTCCTGCTGCAGCCTGATTCAACTGAACTCCAGCTCCAGTATCACAATATTACTATACCAGCTATTTCTCCTGCTACAGCCTGATTCCCTGAACTCCAGCTCCAGTATCACAATATTACAATACCAGCTATTTCTCCTGCTGCACCCTGATTCCCTGAACTCCAGCTCCAGTATCACAATATTACTATACCAGCTATTTCTCCTGCTGCAGCCTGATTCCCTGAACTCCAGCTCCAGTATCACAATATTACTATACCAGCTATTTCTCCTGCTGCAGCCTGATTCAACTGAACTCCAGCTCCAGTATCACAATATTACTATACCAGCTATTTCTCCTGCTGCAGCCTGATTCAACTGAACTCCAGCTCCAGTATCACAATATTACTATACCAGCTATTTCTCCTGCTGCACCCTGATTCCCTGAACTCCAGCTCCAGTATCACAATATTACTATACCAGCTATTTCTCCTGCTGCAGCCTGATTCCCTGAACTCCAGTTCCAATATCACAATATTACTATACCAGCTATTTCTCCTGCTTCCTGCCTGATTCCCTGGGCTACAGCTCCACTGTCACCATGTAACTCTCAGTGATTCTTGTGCAATGGTCTGGGCTCCAGCACCTCCTTCCCAGTAATTCACCTACAATGATCTGTTACTCATACAGTACTCCCCTGGGCTCCAGCCCCACTGTCACAATATTACTACCCCAGTGATTTCCCCTGCACACTGCCTGATTCCACTGAGCTTCAGCTGAACTGTCACAATGTAACAATCTCAGTGATTATTTTGCAATTGTGTTGGCTCCAGCACCTCTAAACCAGTCTCCTACAATATTCTGATACTAACTACACCCCTGGGCTCCAGCACACGCCCAGTGTAAATGTCCCCCTTTTCTGATACCTATACCCCTTCAGATAAACTTTTTATTTTTTATTTCCCTCCTAGAACACAAGCTGAAAGCCTTCTCAATAATTGCAGTCATTAAAATCATCAAACACGGTGGATTCACTATGTATGTATGTGTGTATATCTCCATTTAAAATTACAGTTTGTCTGGGTATAAGATTACATTAGGCTGGATGCAGCTCATGCATTCGGGCTAAATATGCGAATCAACAAACTGGATCTGTGTGTGTAAATATGTCTGTGTGTGATGTGCCTGTGATATATATATATATATATATATCTATATATATATATATATATATATATATATCTATATATATCTATATATATATATATATATATATATATATATATATATATGTATATATATATATATATATATATATTATACACCTTGAAACCAGACAACAGAGGGGCAATTATGAATCATTATTTTTATTTGGTGACATTTCGTTACTGGGACTGTTTAGATGAAATGACCGGTGATAGTTCCTCTTCTTCTGGTGTGAGTGGAGTGGACAGAGATCTGTATAAATAGTCCCATTCGAATGTATTTGCAGATCCTCCCTCCTTTTCCTACAGAGAAGGTACAGGGGCTGGCTCCCTTCCCTGAAGGTGTTAATTTATCAGCATCAGTTGATTTGATAATAACCAGTCGATTGTATAAAATGTAAATGAAAGTATAATTATAAAATATGGTATCTTAAGGTGCCCTGCTGCTGATGAATGGCAGGATACTTATTATTGTTGCCTGATGTGAAACACCAGACTCCTTCGTTCTGTTGCCTGGGAAAAAAAAGACATTCTGTAGGTTTCTGCCTTTTTTTTTAAAGAATTGTTTATTGCCACCTTTATTACACTATGAAATAGACTGGACAAATCCCTACGAATAATCTGCTCTCCATTGACAGGAGAACGGATACAATATTAACTTATCCCCAACAATGGGAACTGATTAGCCAGCACCAACAAATGCTAATTATTTTTACTTTTTTATTTTAAATAGGCATTACTATTGTTTAACCATCTGGGTGCCGGCAAGCACATATCCAATGTCCAATTAATTTATTAATATAATAATAATGTTATATAATATATAATATTAATAATGTATACACGTATGAAGTGAGGATGTAGAAGAAAGGAACATTTCATTTAATATTTAAAAAAAAAAGTAAATTAAAAAAAATTATATATATATATAAATAAATATATGCACTGGCCGAGGAAGGTAACATATAGCGATATCTGGTCTCCCACAATCTGAGAAAAAAAAGGTAATTTTTAATTGAATATTAAAGCATATAAAATACATGTAAAAGGGAAGGAAGAAGGTGTGTTTCAATTGCTTCCAATTTGTTGCTTTAAAATAAAAAAAATAAAATAAAAATCATTTCAACTCAGTAACTCACTAGAGGGTTCTTTCACCCCACATTCTCGTCTTAGTCAAATTTGTTTATGCAGAATCGACATTTAATAGGGCTAATTGCATTGCAGTTAAATTGCCCTGATTGCAGCAAAGGGAAGCAATTTGTGAGCTCTCTGTCTGGCTTTGCAAGAAATTGTTCTATATTCACCTCTTAGAAAGAAGTGGAGGTTTAAAGGCACAGACTCTGCACAAATTGCACTTGGCTTGACTGGTTGCATTCAGCCACTATAATAGAAGTATTATTTGACCGCTTTGAATAATGTAAAAACGTCGGATGAAAGCTATTCTCCCCTCCTCAAATTGCTTTTAACTTTTAAAAAGGACGATGATTCTCTCCAACTCAGGCTTTTGTTATGCTGTCATTATTCCCCAAATGTTTTAACAGCCATCTCCCCACTTTAGCATAATACCCCGAGCTTTGTTTTAGCAACTGCACTGGCAGCCAGGGGAGAAATTCAGCTCAACCATCGACTTGCTTGGAACAATATTTCGTAATTTGCGAATAAATGCGAAATAAAACGAGCAGCTATGTGACAGTTAATCCAGAGCTGAAGCTAATAAAATTACATAAAAATTACAGTACAGTAATGGGAAGGGATGAATGAGAAAATAATCTAAATTGCAGGTAGAGTAATGGTATGCTTTATATGCCTTTATTTATTTATTTTAATTAATTAATTAATTAATTAATAGATAAATGAATAAATAAAACAAAAAACAAATAAATAAATGAATAAATAAATGTATGAATAGATATGTAAAAGAAAATGTGAAAATGACCCTGTGTGAATAGATCCAGGGATCCTTAGGACACCTCCCTAGTAGAAATAAGACTGGATTGTGCTTCTAGATTCACCTGTTGTGGGCTGCTATGTTCCTAGCATTTGGATCATTGATATTTCGATTTATTTTCCTTCTTGGTGACAAATAAAGAAGTCTTGGTCATCTCCATACTCATCTGTGACAATTCCCCAGCATCTCACATGACAAGGGGCACCAAAGTGATTTCTCAGCCTCCCTTGGGGATATTTCAGGAGCGAGCGATTAGATATGAAGCTGGAACCTGTCAAAGGAAAGAAAAATAAAACATTGCAGTAGGGGAAAGATTAGAAGAGGGGTGTAGAGAATTAACTTCTAAGAGGTGATGCCTTCAAACGAAATAGGGAAAGCAGAATGAAATATCCTGCACCCCTGGCAGGTCCCAGCTTGACTCTTTGCTCAGGTCAATTTTGATGTTTAAATTTGGGTCTTGTAAAACAAATGAGAAACCACCAGGCAGGCGTGGGATACCAGCTCTGCTTCCCTTTTCTCTTATGCGGATTCTCCATTTAACTTGAACCTGCTAGAAAAAAAAAGTCGATTGTGACATCATTTTCTTTTTCGGATGCAAAACGCATTATTGATCGGCAATGGGATGGAGACAAATATTTATAACAAGCTCAGAAGAAAGGATTAAATTGACCAGCTACTGATTTGTAATTAACCACCCAAGCCCCCCTTTGCCTTCTTCATCAGATCTGTCGGCACAGAAACACAGCACAATGTGCCTAACAGTCAGGACATATCCCAATCAATCCCTATAGGTTTCACTAAGAAACAAACGGCATCTAGATGCCAATGGGTTGCTGTCCTTTTTTTGCAGCCACAGGGGAGGGCTGAAAGTCGGATTTCTGGAGCCCAAAGCAATAGAAATTCCAGACCCCGCTCTCTGCCATCGGTTCACAGATGTCTTGCTTCTCTTCTTTCTGATTGGCTGCGACGCTCCTCCAGTCGGCGTTCCGCCCTTCCTGATTGGTGGAGAGCTGCAGGCAGCGGTACTTCAAAGCAGCGGCTGGAAGGGCTTAGAAGTGAGTTGGAGGCAGTAGGAGGAACCTCAGTCTGCACAAGTTGTGTGAGGAGAAGGGAGCACCCTGCCTGGCAGCACCTTATCCCCACCCAGGCACCCTGATCTCTATCCAGGGCCAAGGGACGGGCTATGGCTACTTCGATACTTGGGGTAAGTTTGCTTCCACTCTCTCGCCCAGCACAGGTGTAGCACAGGAGAGGGACAGAAAGTTGCAAGGAAGGGCCACAGTCTTTTACTAGCTGAACTAAAAATATAAATATATATATTATAATTAAATGTTCAGATGTGGTGCTCCTAAGAAGAACCTTATGGGGGGGCACACACATGTACAGATATTACTGGCAGCTTTGCTTCTGGGTTACTGACTGGCACTCACAATTGCTGGTGACTTCAGTTCTGTCATTAGCCAAGTGCCAAATGTATTAGCCGCATTACTCTTGCCATTTATCTGGCTGGTTGTATGATTACCTCTCCCTCATGCCATACTGCTTGCTCCTGTTAGTCTATTCCCTTTGTGGCTTGGCACCCACTCTGGTAATTTGGTACCGCCAAAGCCGCCGGCATTACTTGGCATTGCCACTAATCCTGATAATACCTTACAGCCTATATACCATTATACGGCCTGGTATTGACAGTGCCTGGTAGTGCCACCGACAGTAATTATTTGTCTGGCAATACCAATGCCTGGCACTTAAAACTTAAACATATAGTGCCTAGAACTGCTGCTAACTCCTGAATAAACTCAGTGGCTTTACACGGATATTGCCACTGAGTCTGGTATTATCTGGCACTAGCCCTGGCATTGGGAGGTAGTTACACTCATATTGCCCGACACTATCTCTTAAACAGATGTCGACTGGCAGTATCACCAATTGGTAATAAATAAAACTTCATTGCATGCTGCTAGCCTGGCATTGTCAGTAATGATACTACTGCCTGACACTACTTCTATGACTTGCCATTGCCTTTAAAACGGGCATTGTCTGACACTGACACCACTATGGATATTGCCTGACGCTGTCACTATCATGGTTATTGCCTGGCACCCCTGCCCATCTATTTAGTATTTAGATACTTCAGCACTTGGGTTGAATTAACTTAAGCCCAGAACTGTCTCCTCCGTTCCCTTGAAATACATGAACTAATATTGTCAAGGAATTGACTGTAGTCGCTCCCTCGCTACGATTAGATTGTTGTAAATCGCTCATTTTGGATTGCTCTTTCGGAATTCATATGCAAATTCATATGCAATTGCGAATAATTTCCATTCACGGTCTTTATTGTACCCCTGAACTCAAAGAAAAAAAAAAAAGAATTGCAGCCATAAAATGTTTTATTGGCACTTTGATTTCAGACATAAACCTGATCCTAGTGTAAGTTCTCAGGAGAGGGACTCGGTTTCAGGGATAATGGCTAGAAATGGTAACCTACCCCCAATTAGCAAGAAGAGAATTCCTGCCACAGACAACACCATTTGTAAAAAAGGATATCTCAGCTGACAGGATACCCCATTTATACAGGGTCCAGTTCCTGATATTAAAATCAGGTGGAGCGGATTCCTGACCCCTATTTTTAATCTCAATAGTAGGGCTAATTCTAAAAGCTGGGAATATTAGTCTTGGGATGTGCGCTGGGTGTGACATTGGTTTAAATCAGCAGGAATTGGGCAGTTGATATGGGCTCTAATTATGTAAGGACCACATTGAAGGGTTTGGTGATTCTGGGAGGGCTTCTTTGTGCCTGGTATGTGGAAGTGTCAGGGACTTGGGTTATGGGTCACTTGGAGGGAGCATTAGAGGCAGCACATGGGGGGGGGGGGCTTTGTGTAAGTGACCACACTGTGGAGTTGCCCCACTGGGGGAGGGGCACTGAAGCAGGGGCAGCATGCAGGTCAGTTAAGTGAGGTTTGGGGAGAATGCCTAGTTACCCTCTAACCTAAGGCGAGTTTCAATGACAGTTGGGTCTCATAACGGGAGTTTTATTTAAGGTCACAATTTTTCTTCAAACTGGAAATGAAGGTGACACAGGAGAGATGCATCTGTAATTTTAAAAGTTAAAGGGACCCCCGACCAAATGTTGCACATGAAACGGGACTTTAATCAACTTAGTCAGAAAACTGCACCTAGAAAGTGTCCAGCAGTAGTGGGAGTAGCGGGGTAACTTTTGGGTGAGGTTGCTGCTAGCAAGCATTAGTCAATATAATTGGATCATGGTTCTGTAAGAGAAATAGGAGTAGAAAGTGAGGGGTGAACAGACAGGGTTCACCTACTAATCTTTTCTACACCTACTAATTGTTTTATATAATAATGTTTTTTGTCCTCTTTAGGAAGAACCGAGATTTGGTACCACTCCCCTAGCCATGTTGGCCGCCACCTGCAATAAGATTGGGAACAGCAGCCCCCTGAGTAGCCTCCCGGAGTCCAGCGCCTTTGCCAAAGGCGGATTTCACCCCTGGAAACGCTCCTCGTCCAGCTGCAGCCTGGGCTCAAGCCTCGGGGGATTCGCAGTAGCCACCAACAGGGCCTCCAGTGCCCTAACCGGGGGAACAGCCGCAGCCAACAGCGCTTTCTGCCTGGCCTCCACCTCCCCAACCTCATCTGCCTTCAGCAGTGACTACAGTGGACTCTTTTCCAGCGCCTCGGGGGTGTCCCCGCAGGAATCAGCCGGCCAGTCTGCTTTCATCTCCAAGGTTCACGCCTCCGCGGAAGGTCTGTACCCGCGCGTGGGAATGGCTCACCCGTACGAGTCCTGGTATAAGTCTGGCTTCCACTCGGAGGTGTCTGGAGGCGCTTCGGCCTGGTGGGATGTACACGCTGCTGCTCCCAGCACTTGGCTGGAGGTACAGAACACGCAAGGGGCCCTCCATTCTGGGGCTGCCGCACATGGACAGCTCGGAGCTTACAGTCCGGACTTCAGTTCTCTGACCCACTCGGCTTTCAGCTCCACCGGCGCCTCTCACCTGCTCCCAGGGGGTCAGCACCTACTCACCCAAGACGCCTTCAAGCCGGTGCTGCCCTCCTATCCGGACTCTGGGGGCCCCATTCTCGCCGGGGCAGCAGGGGCGGGAGCAGGGGGGTCAGGGCGTTCAGCCAGAAGGTATTCAGGCCGGGCCACCTGCGACTGCCCCAACTGTCATGAGGCAGAAAGACTGGGGCCAGCTGGGGCGAGCCTGAGGAGGAAGGGGCTGCACAGCTGTCACATTCCCGGCTGCGGTAAGGTTTACGGCAAAACGTCTCACCTGAAGGCGCATCTGCGTTGGCACACAGGGGAGAGGCCCTTCGTCTGCAACTGGCTCTTCTGCGGCAAGCGATTCACTCGCTCCGACGAACTTCAGCGGCACCTGCGCACCCACACTGGGGAGAAGCGCTTTGCCTGCCCTGTCTGCAACAAACGCTTCATGCGCAGCGACCACCTGAGCAAACACATCAAGACGCACAACGGGGGTGGAGGGGGCAAAAAGGGAAGCGACAGCGACACAGACGCCAGCAACTTGGAGACCCCGAGATCTGAATCCCCTGAACTCATTCTGGAAGGGGTTAGGCCTGGAAAGGACGCTGAGAATGACTCCTAGGAGGGGGGCACATTATAGACTTCATCCTGGGGGTTCAGCCTGTTTATGGCGACTAAAACCCATAAAGACGCCTTAGAAATATGACTGATTTTTTTTTTGGGGGGGGGGGGTTCATAGCTACTTGTTGCTCGTGTGCACTGGACCCTTTGTACTGGCAAAGGCAAACTGGAACTAGAAAATATCGCACTTCGAGACTTGCTCTTTTCATGAAAACGCTCAATAAAAAACAGAAAATCCATCTGATTCCTTTGTGGATTACGACACTAACACCCCCCCCAATGAGATCTCTTAGCAGTTTAACAGTTTTTTTATGATCAAAAATCCCAATTCATCTTTAAAACGCAGAGAGGATGGAAGAAAATGAGGGGAATATTTGGGACGATTTCTTCTGTATTTCCAATTGTCTGTATGAAAACAGGTTTCATATAGGTCTTGTTGATTTATTATTCCTTTTTTTCTTCCATTGTAAACGTTTATTCCAATCATTTCTTGTGGATTCCAGAAATTCAGGATCATTTTTCCCCCTTTTTTATGATGCACTTTGTGAAAATCAATATATATATATATATATATATATATAAATAAGAGATATTTAAAATGTTGATTTAACATTTCACTCAGACGCTTAAATTAAAAAAAAAATCTAATTTAAATGCGTTTATCTGTATTATAGAAAAAAAAACCTGGTCATATTTTGATTTTCGTATTAAAGACTTCTGATCATGAAATTAAATTCCTTGTTTTTTTTTGTTTATTTATTTATTTATTTATTTTTAAAACAGAGATGAACATATTATGTATATATAGAGAGAGAGAGAAAGAGAGATATTTTTATTAAAATATAAACAATTCTCAGTGAACTGTAAATTCAATTCAATTCCTTGGGGGTTTTTTTTGTTTATTTTTTTTTAAAACAGGGACGAATAACTGAGATATAAAATATTATATATATACAGAGAAAGAGATATTTGTGTTAAAATAGATACAATTCTCAGTGAACTGTAAATGAAACGAAATATAACATTACAAACCTGTGTCCAGAATAATTTCAATAGATAAAAAAAACGGAATAAAGGGTAATAATAATAGATTGAAGAAATCTCGGTTTACAGATGATCCCAGTGGAAGCCCTAGAATAAATACCCTGCAGCAGACATTCCAAGCTCAAATAGAAATCTTGTTCCCTGTTATTAATTTTGACTTTGAACACAGAGCAACCCCATGTGTGTTGTATTCCCTCATTAGAGATTCATGTCTTATCAAATACCTAATTAATCTGCTAGACATCATTTGTCCTGACCAACTTTATCTAAGCTAGTCCAGGGGGAAAAAAACTAAAAATCTTCCCTGGGACAAAACATCCCTTGAAGATCGATTTTAATTGTCCAAATTAACTGCACGAAATTTGCATGTCAAACGGTAAAGGGCAAGTGGAGATAAAATGTAAGCGATTTGAAAGCTTCTAAAATAAGCACTTAATTTGATAACTGAGCCTTTTAACGGTAGGAAAGCACCCTCTCCTTTATTATTCTCTTCTATGTATTTTTCCAAAGGCAGGCCATCTATGCAAATATTCTGTGGACGCTATTGAGGGGGTTCAAGGATATTCTGGACTTCTTTGTGATTATCCAGTGCAGCGTCTTATGCAGAGAGAGAGAAAAAGGAGTCAGGAATAATTAAAGTCTGAGGATCAGGCCTGGGAACACACTCGGAAGAGGAATCTCATTTAGACAGCTTCTTTCAAAATAAGGCACTGTTAAATTGACCAGAAGGCAATTATTGAAATGAAAATGATTTTAACTGGTGTTTGTCTTGTTTCCAGCCACTAAAAGGGGGAAAAAATGCTAAATTAAAGTCATTTGGGTTTCTTGAAATAAAAAAAGAAAAGGAGGCAGACATTGTGTGCTGGAGACAAGGACAGGGAGCAGTGGAAACACGTATAGAAAGGAGGTGACAGTTGTTCATTTCAGTACAAGTCGCAATTACAAGTGCTTTATGATCTGGGCAAACGAATTTGTTGAAATTGTAGCCACACATTTACCCTAGAAATTTAAAATGTAAACATTTTCTATTTTTGCCTGAAAATGTAATAATAAGAGTTTGTATTTCCTTTCGACTGTCATGCTGGTAATTAGCAATGGCTAAGTTTAATTGGCTTATTATTCATCACTCATCCCTTTAGTAAATGTATGAAATTCATCTTTTGGACGTTTTTGTCTCTGAGTTTTAGTTCCTTTTTAACCTCTTCAGTGCAGAACAAGGGAGGGAAGAAATGAATGAGATCAGGAGCTGTGACAGGCTTTGGGTGGCAGGACTCAGTTCAGTGATCAAGAAGGAACTGGGGAGGAGGGTTATAGCTCTGCCCTGGGGGGTCAGACAAATGCCTATCAATGGAGCCTCCCCCCCAAAAAAGAAAAAGGGCTGGGCGTGTCCCCAGATAGAAGGTTTCAATAGTCAGCAATGACTAACTCCATAAAGGGCTGTTATTAGGCCCACTAATACCCCCTGTAAGTAGAGCTTAGCTCATCTGCCTGATCCTCTGATGCAGCTAAATAATAGGCACTTGCAGGGAAGGGCTGCTAATAAACACACACGAGCATGTAAAATGTCTTGTCAACAATCTGATCCAAATATAACTTTTACAGACCTTTATCTTGGTGCTGTGCGTGCTAGATTTTATGCATTATTCGCCACTATACGGGCGTATATATTAATTTAACTGAAGCAATATTTGTAGTACCTTAAGAATATATATATATATATATGCATTTTACATCTCTACATGAATAGTAAAAATGCAGCAGTTCCATGGGCTTTACAAAATACAGTCGGATCTGTATAGAATAATATTGACTCTTTACTGCCATCTTGCGGCCATCACGGGCACTGCTTTGGTTTTCCTTTAGTACAACAATCACTTTACTAATAGCGAATGTACATTCTGTGTTCCGAGAGGAATCTTTCCTATTCTGCCATAAACTTACCCTACATGGAATACGTTGTATATGAAAAAATCTTCATTACTAAGTGAAACCGGCATTTTGGTCATTATGGGAAGGCTAAAACTAGACAGTGGGCTCTGGGGTCTCATCCCTTGTTGCCTGCTCAAGAGACTTCAACTCTCTCTCTCTCTCTCTCTCTCTCTCTCTCTCTCTCGTTTCTGTTCAATGATTTAGGCCCCACCGCATGCCTCTGCTCTCTTTATCTCTCTATCTACTGTACACCCTGGGTCTTGCCTCTATATGTATTAGGAATGAGATGTTATTCTTATGAGCTAGATAGTTCCATATTTATAAATCTGCCACTACAATTTGACTTCTGCCTGTCTATATCCGTTTCTAACCAGGGAACTCTATGTTTTTAAATACATATCTCTCTCTCTCTATATCTATCTATCATATCTATCTATCTATCTATCATCTATCTATCTATCTATCTATCTATCTATCTATCTATCTATCTATCTATCTATCTATCTATCTATCTATCTATCTATCATCATCTCTCTCTCTCTCTCTCTCTCTCTCTCTCTCTCTCTCTCTCTATTTCTCTCTATATCTATCATTTATCTATCTGTCTGTCTGTCTGTCCTCTATCTTCTGTCTAATCCATCTTTTTCTGTTTTTCTTTTTCACTTATCATAAATGTGTGTATTCCTGAAGTCCCTATCATGGAGTTTGAAGAGTTTGTCTTTACATATATTTCTATTCATATCTCTGCCTGTGTGTCAGGTCATATTTGAGAATACAGGCGCACCTCTGGGAGTGTAAGGAGGAGCTGCTGGGTTGGAGGGTTTCAGCACCGCGGAGAGCAGTGAGTTTGTGCAAGTCCTGGCTCCGTCCATAAGGTTCGCGCCGAACTGACCAACTAATAATTTATTTTCATATAAAAAAACCGCGAGTCCCTTTGTCCCTCACCTTGGGGACTAGGACTGTTTTGTATCCGTTCTGGGCGTTTGGCTCAATATCGGATTATTACTATGTATATGAAGGTTTAACAAAAATAAGCGCTGCAGCTCCTGGGGAATAAGAAAGAATTAGGTGTAAACAGGAGAGAGAGAGGCAGACTACCCCTACGATTCCATCAAAGCCAAATCTGTCCCCCTCACCCCCAGGAGCACCGGCCTATTCTCTATAACGCAATGTGCTAATTAGCGCCTGGATTATCAGGGCAAGAAGCTCTTTCCCCTCGCAAGGAGATGCTGCCTGGTAAATGTGAAATTGCCTTTCAGCATAAAGCAGCCTTACCTGAACGTCATAATTATAGTAATTATACACATTCAAATTATATGCTAATTAAATTAGAATCAAATCGCTCTGAATCGAAACCAAATGAAGTAGTGAGGAATTAATCAATGACAACATAAATACAGAACTTAATAGATATTTATTTCTGAGGATCCTAAGGGTTATTTGAACTTTTTCTTTTTATAAAAAGTGTCTGTAAGCGAAGAGCAAGTGGGAATGAGAAGCCCCCCCCCCCCCCCCCCACAGGCGCTGCTCCAATTGGGATGAACTCAGTCAGAGTTTCATTTTTATTTTGGCAAATGACAAATCAAGCAAGTTATTTACGAGAAGCAATGTTTTGATTAACATTTAAATAACAAATTGAATTCTGAGCATTTTTTTAAAACCCCACTGAAATGAACTCCGTATTTTCACTAAGTTTAAAGGTCGCTGATTAGAGCAATGAGATGATTGCCCTGGGCTCCACACACATTGGTCTCTCACATAGCAACAGCTGTAATTAGCAAAAGGTTAGGAAAGCACAATAAGAGTAATTGCCTTTGGGAACGGACTCTGTTTGTGGGATAGCAGGTATAGTAGGGAGAGATCGTGCCTATAGTAGCAGTGGGATAATGGTCTCTGGGAAGGGACTGTGGGTTATCAGGTATAGTAGGGAGAGATGGTGCCTATGGTAGCAGTGGGGATAATAGTCTCTGGGAAGGGAGTGTGGCTGTGGGATAGCAGGTATAGTAGGGAGATATGGTGCCTATAGTAGCAGTAGGTATAATAGTCTCTGGGAAGGGAGTGTGACTGTGGGATAGCAGGTATAGTAGGGAGAGATGGTGCCTATAGTAGCAGTGGGATAATAGTCTCTGGGAAGGGAATGTGGCTGCAGGATATCAGGTATAGTAGGGAGAGATGGTGTCTATAGTAGCAGTGGGGATAGTATTCTCTGGGAAGGGACTTAGGCTAGCAGTGGGGATAGTATTCTCTGGGAAGGGACTTAGGCTGTGGGATAGCAGGTATAGTAGGGAGAGATGGTGCCTATAGTAGCAGTGGGATAATAGTCTCTGGGAAGGGACTGTGGCTGTGGAATAGCAGGTATAGTAGGGAGAGATGGTGCCTATAGTAGCAGTGGGATAATAGTCTCTGGGAAGGGACTGTGGCTGTGGGATAGCAGGTATAGTAGGGAGAGATGGTGCCTATAGTAGCAGTGGGATAATAGTCTCTGGGAAGGGACTGTGGGATATCAGGTATAGTAGGGAGAGATGGTGCCTATAGTAGCAGTGGGATAATAGTCTCTGGGAAGGGGCTGTGGCTGTAGGAAAGCAGGTATAGTAGGGAGAGATGGTGTCTATAGTAGCAGTGGGATAATAGTCTCTGGGAAGGGGCTGTGGCTGTGGGATAGCAGGTATAGTAGGGAGAGATGGTGCCTATAGTAGCAGTGGGATAATAGTCTCTGAGAAGGGAGTGTGGCTGTCGGATAGCAGGTATACTGTAGTAGGGAGAGATGGTCTTAAAGTAAAGAAAAGATGCGAACCACATCAGAGCTCACCCAGCCATGATGTCCGTGCAGACGCTGCCTCATGCAGGACGCCGGCAGCTCCTTGCCAGTCGATGCAGTCTATCCAAGAATAAGAAATCCCGCTCTCTAGGTGCTGTACTGCAAATCCACTTTGGGACACAGACTACATATTTCTTCAAAACTTCAGCTTTAATGTGCGCATTTTAGTAGTACAATGTAAAAAGCGGTGAGTGTCTGGGACATAGCGTTTTTTGCGCACTCGGCACTTCGTCAGAGTAGGGAGAGATGGTGCCTATAGTAGCAGTGGGTATAATAGTCTCTGGGAAGGGGCTGTGGCAGTGGGATAGCAGGTATAGTAGGGAAAGATGGTGCCTATAGTAACAGTGGGATAATAGTCTCTGGGAAGGGGCTGTGGCAGTGGGATAGCAGGTATAGTAGGGAGAGATGGTGCCTATAGTAGCAGTGGGGATAATAGTCTCTGGGAATTATTTAGAGAGAATTATCCTATTAGACCAGATGAAGTACAGCTGTTGGAGCCCTTCATACTGGTTTTATAGTGGTTTTCTGTAAATTTAAGCCATTTTGTTCAGCAGACCCTATGCACTCCCTCCCATCTCAGGGTATCTAAGTTTACTTCATCCCTGTGGTTTTTCAGAAACTAGCTGACACCTGCAAGGAATGTTCTTTCTCTCATGTTTCTCACCAATTACATCTAAGGAATATTTGTAAAGCTTTCTGACAGTATAATTTTCCATCTTGCTGTTTTTCTGCTCTGGAATGTCCATTTAAGTAGTCCCAACTAATTCCAGTCATCAAAGGTAATTGTTTAATGTGCAGGAGGAACAACGAGGCAGGGCCTGCTTACTGGACCTTTCTAGGCCTGGTCTCCTGTAAATGAATGGGCTTTACCAGTTTATAGCCTCCAGAGCAGGGGTGGATTTATGCTTTGATTTTGGTGGACATTGATTATGAGATCAGTTGGTAAAGAAATATACAAATTCCTTGCAGATAGTGCCCTGGCTGGAACTGAACTTAGGACCCAGCAATGAGGAGTGATTTACAACAGCTAATGCAGTGTGCTAAATGTAATTTCAGACCTTTTTTACCCAAAATGCAGCATTTCCCTATAATTCCAGTGTAGGTGTGGCCAAGAGGGGAGTTTCATCTGCTGCAATTGCATTCTAGATCAATTAACGATAACTGGATTCAAGTGCATTCAGTTTGTGAGTAAAGAATGAAATTATATAAACACCATTTCCTATATACAGAGGATGGTCCCATGCCTTGGTAAATTATGTTAAACATCCCAACATCTCTGCTAATGGTGGCATCAGCTAAAACACCCTGGGAATTTAGAAAATATAAGGGATAGATATTTAAAAAATCTTTCATTGAAGTCCCAGGTTTATCTACCTACCCCTAGTTGTGGCCCTGCCAATTCCCTACTATGTTAGAGAAAGAATGCAGCCTCCTGCCAGGAAAAATTAATAATTACACGAGAAAAGGGATCCCCCCTTCTATAGATTTGAGCCACTCAAACCCATAATTTTAACCCCGATAACATTTTGGAGTATGCTGTTGTACAGCAACACAGTCAGTGTCGGACTGGGATGCCAGGGGCCCACCAGAAAACTACTACAACAGAAGACTATGGGCCCACTTTCTATACTATTATTCCTCTTCTCCTTAAACTCTCTATTCTCCTTTTATATCTACTTACTATATTCTTTTTATATGTACTTCCTATATTCTTCCATTATTAAGCATTTTCCCCATAAAGAAATAGGTAATGACCATGAAATAGGCTAAATGGTTAAAAGCAAGAGGCCCACTGACACCTGGGCCCACCGGGAGTTTTCCTGGTATCTAGGGTTGCCACCCTTTCCTGAAAAAAATAACAGCCTTCCTATATGTTTATCCCATTTCCCTATTAATAACATTGGGATCAACCATCATTTTTACCGGCCAGGCCAGGTGGCAACCCTACTGGTATCCCGGCGGGCCAGTCCGACGCTGCACACAGTTGCACTGGAAGCATATTGTAGCACTGGCAGATTCAAAAAGAAATTTCCTTGCTGCAAGCCTAGTCAGAAAATAAAATTTATTTTGAACACCGATAACTTAATTATTATTATGTATATATAGTATTTGTGACTCATCTGGACCTAGTAGTGGAAAATTAAGGGGTATGGGACCTGTTATCCAGAATGCTCAGGACCTGGGGGTTTCCAGATAACAGAGCTTTCCGTAATTTGGATCTTCATACCTTAAGTCTACTAGAAAATCATATAAACATGAAATAAACCCAATAAGGATTAATTATATCTTAGTTGGGATCAAGTACAAGGTACTGTTTTATTATTACAGAGAAAAAGGAAATCATTTTTAAAAAGTTGATTTATATGATTATAATGGAGTCTATGGGAGACTGTGTTCCAGTCCAATGCATGGGGGGGTAGGGGGTCCCAGTTGTAAATTTATGTACCAGGGCCCTTAGGGGTCTAGTTACGCCACTGAATGTTTGTCCCCATTGCTACGCAGCAGCTTATTTATATAAACAATAGTAGTGTTTCTGAAGCAAACACAGCAGTTTTACCAGTGCTGGGCAACACTATATTATATTTGTATTACTTTAAAACACTTTCATTTTTTTTCCTCTGTTTATTTATTGTGTTATTCCAACAAATGCGTACATTGTAATACTGTCATTTTTTGATGTTACTGTTCCTTTAAGCAAATCTCTAGGCATATATTCACCTGAGAACAGACTACATTTCCCAAAATCCACTTTTGTAAAAAATGTCTTTCCTCTTGCATCAGCCAAACTGAAATCAGGAGGAAGACTGCTCCAGCACAATGTATAGGCAATTATAGTATATTTCAGTGCTAACTGTTCACACAGGTCAGGGACAATTGAGGTCTGTAGCACAGGATATTTTGACTGCCACTGTGCTCAGGCCAAAACAGCAGTAATTAAAGGGGTTGTTAACTTTTAGTATGATGTAGAGAATGATAGTCTGAGACAATTTGCAATTGGTTTTCATTTGTTGTTATTTGTAGTTTTTGAGTAATTTAACTTTTTTTTGTAACATAGTTTTATTGAAAAACATGAAAATAAAATAGTACAGAATTGAGAGCCATCCATTTAATCATTCACATAAATTTTGTCAAACCAGTACAGGTAATGGTGAACATAAATAAGGATCTTGAGGCTCCATTAGGTTTATGAGTATGTAGGGGAAAAAAAGTAGTATTTGTAGAGGTGGGGGAGATAAAGAGAAGGGAAGAAAACAAAAGAAATATGAAGAATGGGGGGTTAGAACAAAGTTATTTAACTTTTAATTCAGCAGCTCTCCAGGTCGCAATTTCAGCAATCTGTTTGCTATGGTCCAAATTATCCTAGCAACCATGCAGTGATTTGAAGAAGAGACTGGACTATAAACAAGAGAATGTCTGAATAGAAAAAAACGAGTAATAAAAAGCAGCAATAACAATACATTTGTAGCCTTACAGAGCTTTTGTTTTTTAGATGGGGTCAGTGACCCCCATTGAAAGCTGGAAAGAGTCAGAAGAAGAATGAAAATCATTTAAAAATTATTAAAAATAAATAAAAAATCTGCTTAGAATTGGCCATTCTGTAATGTACTAAAAGTTAACTTAAAGGTTAACGACACTTTTTAATACCTGTATCTGCTGGTCCCCAACACCCTGCCTATGGGCAACCTGATAATGACAGCCAGAGATCTCTACTGGAAGCAGTAACAGGTAGATAGGAGGAGCGTTTTCCCCCTAGTTTTCTGCCTTCAGCAAAGTGGCGGTTAAAAAACCCGGAGTGCCATTCGCATGCCACCACAGTGCTATACTAACCTTGTTATTAAAAAGGTAGCTGATATGTAGAGCTTACAATCTAAACAATAAAAATACCATTTTCTCATTTTTCCTTTGCTAAATAAGACCTGATGGAAGAATGTACCACTCAGATCTATGAACGTTAGATAGACGCACAATCACATTGTAGCAAGAGAAGTACATTAATTAAACAACAGCACCTCCTACTGGAAGCTCAACCATATTGAAGAAATCTGCTCATCTGCTGTGCAAGATGCTGTCCAAATGTATAGTGGCACAATGGCCAAAAATGTATATACTAAAATGGGAAAAATTACCAAATCAATACCTTAGGGTTCAATTAGATAATGATAAGGCCATAGAGACTGTCAAGTCAGCAAGCTGTGGATGTGGGACTTTGGGTGATTGATCTATCTATATAAACATCCCTGTGATCTGAAATATTGGCCTGAAGAGTGAACTAATAGATCAGGTTAAATTTAGCTAAAGGAAAGGTAAAATTAGGTTCGACACCACCCAATGATTCTAGTTGCTTACAGTGAAATAACAACGTGCCACTGGGTCCCCCCTGGAAAAAACTCTTAAAGAGGTTGTTCACCTTTAAACACTTTTTTCAGTTCAGTTGTTTCGGATAGTTCACCAGAAATAAAGACTTTTTCCAATTACTTTTATTCTCTATTTGTGACCATTTTTCTAATAGTGTAAATTTTTTACTGTATTTTTCACCTTCAAAAGCAGTTCTGGGAGGGGGGTCGCCGACTCTTTTAATGTTCTAAATGGATACATATAGGGGCATATTTATCAAGGGTCGAATTTTGAGTTCATGGGAGTTTCTAAAAACTCCCATGAACTTGAAAGTCGAAAAAAACAGCAAATTGAAATTTATTATCATCAATTCAGATGAATAGGATTTGGACTATTCCCTAGCTGAATTACACTAAAATCAACTCGAAAATTAAAATTTTTAAATTCCAATTGGAAATTCGAATTTTTACTTTGACGCTTGATAAATCTGCCCCTTAGTTAATACATTTGTTATCTTTGTCCCTGCTGAGCAGAATCCCTAAGTTTCATTAAAGGCAGCTGTTAGAATTGATATAATAGTTGCTAATATTCCACAGATACTGCTGAGAAATGGATCAACTAATTGTATCAACTAAATGTAGCAAATTGTAACAGTTCAGAATCTGCTCCTGGATCACTGAGCTAGAGTCCTGTGTGTAACCAAATTCTAAGACCTGGACCCGACCCAAACCCACAGCCCAAACCGCAACCCGCATATTTACCCACTTTGATCCGCTACCCGACCCGGACCCGCAGTTGCCTTATCCGCAACCCGACCCGCAGCTCGCTGACCACCATCAAACAGGAAGTGATGTTGCTGCAAAAACTTTAAAAGGAGTAAAATATAGACAATATAACATAAGATAAGAAATTTAGATGAGACCCGCAACCTGCAGACCTGCATCTATACTCGCACCTGAAAATCGTACCCTCATTCCGTAGGGCGCCTGCTTTTTTTGTGGGTACCTGACCAGCTGCAGGACTCTACACTGAGCTGCCAGACTGAAATACTAGAGACAGGAACATTAAAGTTTAAAGGGGACATATAGCAAAAATTTCATAATGCATCAAACCATGTAAAATAATGTAAAATAGAAAAGTTTTTATTCGAATACCTTTTGGATCAAAAACAGCTCTATTACCTAGTCAATGAGAAATTGACAAGCATCTTAAATGATAAGCAAACAAGATTTAAAAAAATATGGGACCCATGGATACAATATATTGCCCCTTCTGGTATAACCTGTGCCCTCCTCTCCAACTAAATAAAGGGATATGGGAATTGGCTACAGGCTAGTGAACAAATAAAAGCTAAGAAGGATTACATGACAGCATACAAGGTTCCTCCTATCCAAGGGAACCCTTTGACCCAGAGATGAAATAAAGGAGGCGCCATATTGAACTGTATTTTATGGTTTTGTTTTTATGTTTATTAAATTTCGATTGTAAACTGCTCAATCGCAATCTGTAAATCTTTCTCACCCGGGGTTCATAATCTCAAATCACCCCAGGATTTGGTTACTGGAAATAATCCAGACGACCTGATCTCCAAACCACAGTACTTGAATCATCCTTAAATGATAAATATTGAGACGTGGGACGCGGTATTTGTAAATGTAAACTGTAAAATGTTTTCATGAATAATTGTGTAACTTTTCCGTCAATCTTTATCCTGTAACCTGACATGTTTAATAAAATGTCTGTATTAGCTTGAAAACTGTGCTCAGCCCTCCCCCTTTGCAACTTCTTGTCCAAGACTTTCCAGTATCAGACTTTGTAGCCACCAGCTCTTTCTGCCAAAGTTACAGAGCAACAGCCAGCAAGGGAGGAGTAGGTGTGTTTGTGATGTCACACTCAGTCCTTCCCTGCAGACATCTGTTAACCCTTACTGCTTGTTTTCCCTTCACTGAACTGCTCTTTTTTGTCCCTCTCTGTCCTGTTCCTTTCCCCTCCTTTCCCTGCACTATTAATTTCTCTCCCTCTCTGCCCTGTTCATTTAACCTCTCCCTGCAGTGTTTGTTTCTCTCCATCTCTGCCATGTTAATTTAACCCCTCTCTACCCTGTTAATTTAACTCCCTCTCTGCCCTGTTCCATTAACCCCTCTCTGTCCTGTTCATTTAACCACCTCTCTGTCCTGTTCATTTAACCCTCTCTCTGCCCTGTTTGTTTTCCTTCCCTCCCTTCATCACTTGTTCCTTTCGCTTGCCCTACAACAATTGGGAAAAAAAGAAAAGCAAACTTCTGTTTAAATAAAACAAAATCTGCAACTAAAAGTATTTTATTATTTTCTGGGGGCAATGTGTATCAGCAGTTAGTGTAAGTACCATGGTTATTTTCTACACAGTATTATGTTGTATACAAAAAGCAATCAACGTCTTTTCGGTTTTCCTTTGTAACTCACTGCATCTGTTATTATATGTTATACAATTCCAGAACATCAGCTGCATTTATTCCCTTGCAACTCCCTGCACCTAAACATAAATAGTTCCATTACAGCTGCATTTATGCCTTGTAACTCTGTGCATCTGATCCTAAATTGTTCCAGAACAACTGCATTCATTCCCTTGCAGCTCCCTGCACCTGACCATAACTGGTCCACAACAGCTGCATTTCCCCTTGCAACTCCCTGCACCTGATCATAAATTGTTCCAGAACAGCTGCATTTTACCTTGCAGCTCCCTGCATCTGATCATAAATGGTTCCATTACAGCTACATTTATTCCCTTGCAATTCCCTGCACCTGACCATAAACTGTTCCACAACAGCTGCATTTCCCCCATACAACTCCATGCACTTGATCATAAATTGTTCCAGAACAGCTGCGCATATTCCCTTGCAACTCCCTGTGCCTGTCCATAAAGTGTTCCACAACAGCTGCATTTTCCCCTTGCAACTCCCTGCACCTGATCATAAATTGTTCCAGAACAGATGCGCGTATACCCTTACAACTCCCCGTGCCTGACCATAAACTGTTCTACAACAGCTGCATTTTCCCCTTGCAACTCCCTGCACCTGATCATAAATTGTTCCAGAACAGATGCGCGTATACCCTTACAACTCCCCGTGCCTGACCATAAACTGTTCTACAACAGCTGCATTTTCCCCTTGCAACTCCCTGCACCTGATCATAAATTGTTCCAGAACAGATGCGCGTATACCCTTACAACTCCCCGTGCCTGACCATAAACTGTTCTACAACAGCTGCATTTTCCCCTTGCAACTCCCTGCACCTGATCATAAATTGGTCCAGAACAGCTGCATTTTACCTTGCAACTCCCTGCACCTGATCATAAATTGTTCCAGAACAGCTGCATTTTCCCCTTGCAAATCCCAGCACCTGGTCATAAATTATCCCAGAACTGCTGCATGTATTGCCTTGCAACTCCCTGCACCTGATCATATATCAGAATGCAGGAAAACAAACCTACAGCTGCTGTTATGAAATATCATACCAGTAAATACTAATGTGCACTGTTTGTATAACTTTTATAATGTAATAGAGGCAGGGAGATGGATAGTGTATAACAATATATTATGGACTATAGATTATGTCCAGTTGGGCAGATACATTTGAGACTGATGCCTATTTGCTTTGGAACACAGGACAATACTATTGTACTTTAAATAAAAGAAAATTTTACTATTACAGTTTGTATTAACCTTCACATCTATTGATTTATGTTGAGCATGTAAGATATATAATTATAAGTGAATTATCAGGCAGCAGCATAAGACTTAGAGTTATGTGCAGGCTGGGACACACACGACAGAGGCTGGGACGGGAGGGGCTTCCCGCTTCCCTGCAGAGTTCAGCCTGTCAGTCAGTGCTGTGACCACTTCCTGTGAGAGAATGAACAGACACTCCCACTCTTCATTTCAGCCTAGCTTCTGATCTGTAAAGATCTTTTTGCAGCTCTGATATAATGTTTTAGGAGGTAAAATTCTTTTCAAAATGTTTTTCTTTCTGCATCATTACATGTTTTGATGAAGGATTTATAAAATGTCTCTCTCAAACTTAAATTTTGGGAAAACTGTAAAAAAATAAAAGATGGAAAGCAATTGAAAAAGTCTTTGTTTATGGTGAACAATCTGAAAACAACTGAACTGAAGAAGTTTGGAATGTGAACAACCCCTTTAAGAGGGGTCCGGCACACACAGCCGCCCCTGACCCACCCCCCCTCCCCTTGTTGCTCCCCATACACTGCTCGTCGCTCCCTGCTCTCTAGTGGAAGCAGACCCCTCGATCCAGCCCCCCCTGCCATCACAGGATCTGCTTCCTCTATAGTAATGCACTCGTGGCTTACATGTAACTCTGGGCTGATACCTATTGCTATAATCACAAAATATGTATGGTTTTTGTCAGGGTCGGACTGGGGGCCCGGGGCCCACCGGGGCTTCTGTATCTGGCCCCCCCTGTGGACCCTGAGGGCTGCTGCCTCAGGGCCTCCCAGCCGGTAACCCTCCTCTCTCCCCCTCCTCTCCGTGTGCTCACTTTTGCATGCGCGTCAGCGCACGCACTGTTTGGATGCGGCAAAGAACTCCATGTGCTATTGCGCATGCGCACTTGCGCACACGAGCGGCGGCGAGGTTGTCAGAAGGGAGGCCCTGAGGCAGTAGCCCTCAGAGTTCAAAGGTGGGGCCCTGAGACAGAAGAAATCCTGGTTGCAGATCTGGGCTGGCGGGGCCCACTAGAGCCGGGGCCCACTGGGTTTTTTCTGGTGTCCCGCCGGCCCAGTCTGACCCTGGTTTTTGTTATTTCTTGAGCTAAATAGGGACATTTAAGATACTTCATGTTTGAAATTATGTTACCAGTATACATCCCTCCCTTCATCCTGTGTTGTGACTTTTGTCAGAAGTCCATTATGCAGGGGATTATCTGTGCACTGGTAATCTAAACATTTCCCTTGCAAAGACCAAACATGGAGTACCTTCAGTTTCTCTGTTTAGCCCAAGATACAACAGAAACCATAGTTTTTTTTTGTGATTAAAACAGGCAAAACTCATGTTCAGCACAAGCCCTATTCATTGCACTCATGTTAAACAAAGGGATATATAACCTCTTCAAAGACCAACTTAGACCAAATCCAGTTTGGACCAAAGCTGCAACATTCAGCCCATCTGATACCAGAGTTGGCCGGCAACTGAACTGACTTCTATGATGTTCTCTAACTCAGTAGACGTCAGTGGATAAAAATAAAACCCATATGTAATGGTTATTTTATAATAAACTGTAATGGTTATTTTATAATAAACTACATTCATATAAGGAGAGCAGATTACGATGCACATAATTATCATCATAAATTCCAGATTAGTCAAGTCTTCCAGCTAAAACATTTAATGCCCCCTGTAACACACATTGTGACAAAAGTGTTCTCCAATGCCATCATTTTCTCGCCTGGTTTCCCATTAATGTTTTCAAAACGTATTTTAGGATGAGGTGTATAATTACAATATTGCCCGTGACTAGTCATAGGGAAATACACTTTCCTGTGTGGCTATGCTGAGCTTTTTTCCATTGTCCATGGCTGGAACAGGCATTAAAATCTGTGCATTAAATCAGTGTTGAAATGATGATTGTGTTACCATCTGTAAAGGATGCCTCTAGTAGTGAATAGATACCTAAGCGTGGCACAGCCTACTCCTCGTCTTTGTATCTCAGCCCGGAGAGTAAAGAGTTACATTTCTAATGAGTCTTGGAAATATTTGACATTATGTTTTCTGTGCCTGGAAGAAGTGACATCCAGTGGCTTTGAACAAAGCTTGTGATCAGAGTAAAAAGTAAAAAGCAATTTGTAAAATTATATATGTTTTTCCAGATGGAGGAGAGAAAAAAAAAAGAAGGTTGAGGCTTAAAACATGTTGCTATTTCTGCTTGGTGTTAATTGGCTCTATGACAGCATAATGAACAGCTTCTCAGCTTCGCTCAGATCAGGGATCCTACTAAAGAATATTAGAAGAATGTACTGAATACGTTATAATGAAATGTTCTCCCACCCAATGAACATTGTGCGGCGCTCAATGGCCGAAGCTGTTGTGGCTGTATTTGACTTGTCCCCCAACACACACAGTGATGCTTCAGACTTTAACAAAGAGTGGGATTAATAACCACTTGACAGAACTAATTCACAATAAAAAGGAAATATTAAGGGGTTAGTGCACTGTGTAATTATCATGTTAAAAAATCTTAACCCCAGTGGATATAAAGTGTAGCAAAGCCACCAAGTGAGACCCTGCCCCTGATGTCTTTGGGTTGCAGACAACAGTAAGAGAAGAGAGGCACTTAATTGTTTGAGCAGTGTCGGGCCTTTGGTGTTCATAGGAAGCCTCTATTATAGGCCTATAAGACTCTCAGCAGTTAAAAGTACATATTTATAGCAAAATAAATAGTAATTATGCTGAAAATAGATTCTGTCTATTCTTTGATTTAAAAGAATATTTCGTAGTATGCCTATATCCATCTATATGTGCTGTGCTCCACTAGGTCTCCTTGCATAAAATAAAAGTAAGCTCAATTTCTATAACTGGTTAAGAGTTAATAATTATAGTATAAGACACTGAGCATTTGCCTTGAGTCCCCACAATCACAACGTCCACCAACAGAGCTGCTGAGATAGTGCCTTGAAAAGTAACCATAGCTTCTTCTGGGGCTTATCCTCCATGGCTAGGGACATCATCATAAATCACAATGGCTCCATGATACTTAGTAGGCTTTCCCCCCCCAGGAGTCCCCGTTTGTTAGCCTACCAATACTCATGAATAAGTGAGTTTTCCACCTTTCCTTTTTAACTGCAACAAGTTTTTTTTAACCACAGTCTAGCATTTCATGACATCAATATTGAATCCATATTGCTGCTTTAGTTCATCAAAATATGCATACCTGCTTATATTGGATTTCTACTCCCCAGGATTGTAAAACTTTGATGAGACATCAAGTTAAAGACAAAAAAAAATGAATGTTAAAATCACCCAATAAACATCTGCATGCATGGCCAATGTCTATATTCTTCCCCATCATTACTCTTGCCTTAAGCACTTCAACTCCTGCAGGAGCAGAAAGCTGAATAGAATGCTTTCATTTTTCATGTTTCAAGCCAGGGGGCTGGTGTCAATTGCAGCCCCTACTTTCACACAACCTATACTATGTATGGATCAATAAAGACAACCTACTGTTCATTACAATTGGTAGAATCATTTGAACTATAAATTCTGCCTCTTACATTAGACGGCACTCATAAGATAGGCCCAGAATGCATTCATTGTGACACGGAGTAATGCACAAAGGGGCAAGGAGATTTTCTTTAATTCCAAACAGAAGTATATACAATGCTAAAATCCCAAATTACACAAGGAAGATAAATACGTACAAGGATTTTTAGCAGGCAACAAAAGGTGCCGAGTCCTTTGTAAAATACTATTTCCTTTTATAATCTCTGCCCTTTCCTGGCTCTTATCCCTGTCCCGACTCCTGACCCTGCCTCTATCCCTGTCCCTTTCCCGACTCCTAACCCTGCCTCTATCCCTGTCCAGGCTCTTTGCCTATCTCTGATCATTCATTCCTTGTTGCTCTCTTTATATTTTCCTTTCCCACTATCATATTTCTTTTTCTCATAATTATTTCTGCTTCTACTACTTCATTGTTTTAAGCTGTTCATTGCATTTCTGCTGACAGTCTGGACTTACTACATCCTTCTTGCTTCTTCTCTGTTCACTCATCAATTGCTCGGAGGCCTTGGTCTTTCTTGTCTTCTGCTTTTCATCAGAGTAACTGCTGCTTTGGTCGGATTCCTTTGAATGTTTGCCTCTTTTGGTCTCCTTCTTCTTGTGTCTTTGTTCTGCCTCACTCTCAGACTCATTCTCACTACTACTAGATGCGCCACTGGAGGAGCTGCTGCTTTTGTACTTCTTATGCTTACTCTTCTTCTTTTTCTGGGATCTTTTCCGTTTCTTTTTTTTCTACTTTTTCTTTTCAAGTCTATCTAGCTTCTTATTTGAGAAATAATTGGCGAAGATAACATGAATGCAAGAACAAGTTCTTATTAACCAATAAATAAAAGCAAGTAGTGACATGCATCCTCATTTTTATTATTAGTATCATGCTTTCAAATGGAAAAATTCAATAATGATATAAACAAATGAGAATAAACAATGCCAAGTGTCCTGTTTCATAATGTAGTTTCCCTTTTTTTTAATCTAAATCGAGTTTTTAACTCTTCCCATCCAACTGCCCAATTTCTGTAACTGACCCAATATAGACAATGTAAATGTTATGATTACAGGCAGTAAGTAAGTAGATAATCATGATTACTAGGTGGTTTACCAATCCATAAAAGAGGAAAAATTAGTCTAGAGAGAAAATTTTAAATTGTCAATAGAGTCCACTAAAGCTGGCAACACCGAGAGAGCTGGTCAGGCCTCTGTGAGCTACTGACCAATTTATTTTATTTTTCTCCGTTTGGCAGAGCAACTTCTCCCATTAACATCACTCATCTTAGTTGACTGCTTTCTTTGCAATCCAATCAGCTAAATTCAGATCTCCATGTAGCTATAATTATATACTATGCAATTGTTCAGCCTATTAAACAACTATTTGCATTGCATAGGAATGAGGCAACTGCTGGTTGTAATAAATTAAACAAAGGCAAACTATCCTATTGGATTTAATTAATGTTTACATTAAATACATTGAAGATCAAAATTACAGAAAGATCCATTATCCAGAAAACCCCAAGCATACTGCATAACAGGTCCCATACCTGATGGGTTGCATGGTAAGTACTGGAGAAAATGCATGTAACATTTAACTTGTTTTTTTAACAAGTTGTAACTGTTTTTGTATAACATACAAAATATAATTAAATTGCCTGAAAGAGAGTGAACATGTATGACCATGCCTCAGTGTATGGGGAGACTAATGAAGAACCCTTAGGTATCTAAAGCTTCCTTAGTATTACAGCAGATTTCCCCCTTAACAAATATATCTTGCTAAACATAGCTATTATTTCATTTAGAACCAATGTAAGGCATGGTACGAAATATCTGCTTTTCTCTTTGGAAGCCATGTGAAATTTTGCCACGGATCTGTACTTAACATAATACTAGCATCCCTGCTGGAGATGTATCCAGAGGGGAAAACTATACAACAACTCACAATCTAAATCCTATAATTCATTTTCTGCTCATTGTGAAATATTTGCCTTCAATGGACAATTCAATTACAGTTTACATGACAGCTATACAAATACAAACCATGCTGTTAAGACAGAATTAGGTTTTGTAAAATTGAATGATGCCTTCATGGATTGGGTCTTATGTGCGGAGATATTTATATTTATTTCCATGAACCCACACACACTCTAAATATCTCTGGGTATCTTTTTTTTAAAAAAGTGTGCTTTATTCTACAGTTGGGTAGAATGTCAAACTGTTTATCAATTTTGTCACTGAGTCTATGGGCATTGACAAAATTGTCACTTGTTTTGCCAAGTGGTTGGCAAATTTTAGGGCTGAATAAGTTAACTATTAGTATGGCCAATTCTAAGCAACTTTCCAACTGGTCGTCACTATTTATTTTTTATAGTTCGTTTTTTTAATTATTTGCCTTCTTCTTCTCACTCTTTCCAGCTATCAAATAGAACATAAAACATATGCCCTGTAAGGCTCCACGTTAATCGTTATTGCTAATTTTTTGTATTAGTCTTTCTATTCAGGCCCTCTCCTATTCATATCATAGTCTCTTATTCAACTCAGTGCATAGTAATTTGGACCCTAGAAACCAGATGTCTGAAATTGTAAAGTGGAGAGCTGCTGAATAAAAAACTAAATAACCCAAACACCACAAATAATGAAAAATGAAAATCAGTTGCAAATTGTATCAGAATATCACTCTCTACATTATACTAAAGTTAATTGAGAGGCGATCAACTCCTTTAAACATGAAATATATTCATTCAACATAAACCCAATGAAGAGGGATTATGTTTAAAACATATACGGATTCAAATACATATTTTAATGCATTGTGTGTGTGAGGGGGGGTTGCCAAATAACAGCTTCATAGTAAATTCTGACCATTCCTTTGTCAGTACTGGATGTAAACAGTATGTCTGACATTATAATCATGGTGCATTTTACTACAGAATTACTCTGGTAGTATAATGCAAATATGTAGTGTAATAATAAGTAGTGCTGGCAAACTCCCAACCATTATTTTCTGTATATTTCTATTAATCTATTAATGGAGATTTATGACAGCTGAACCATCTCTACCAGTATAGGCGCAAATGTCAAAATGCCACTCAGGCCAAGCAACCAATTAGAATTAAGCTTTCACACTAGTATGAAAGCAGCAACCCAATTCCCTGCAATGACCTAATCCACTTGAGTAATTTTGCACATTTGCTAGTAAACAGCCTGTACATGAAGCATCAGTATATCGCACAACCTCAAGACAAGCAAGAAAACAATGGCTTTTATCTCAGAAGCTTCTGGTTTTGCTTCGTTGTGAGAGATTTTAAAAAATTCAACTTCTGGATCACCTTCTTCCTCTGCTTCGCTTACAACATAGACCTAGAAAAAGAAATAAGAGAGCAAGCAAATAAAAAAACAGCTACCCTGGGCAAAAGTGTATATTTCTTTAAGCAATAGGTTATGCCTTTTAGCTCCTTCATCAATTCATCATTGCCAATATACCTCCCCCCACCTTTAAACATTATTTCAATGAATAGAGCTTGTGCTGTACATACTTTTTGCTAATTGTTTTAATTAGGAAATATGTATGATATCTCTTATTTCTTGCACCAAATAGTAAAGTCACACTTTCAGTTTGGTTCATACAATCACAATCAGAACAAATTAGCAGTCCAATGGGAAGTCCTCTAAACATGGCTTCTACCCCAGCTGCAGCCTTTGTTAGGCTGTGAGATAAAAAGCAGCTCGTTATACAGAGGTTCTCAGAGGATTGCTGCTTTGTTTTGATTGAGTGGAATCTGAACTCTTGTTCCAGACCCCCACCTCAGCAGGCCACTGGATAGGGCAACCCTATATACAAGTGTAACACATAGGCATTCCTCTATACTTTCTCCATTTCATAATTAATTGATACTGTAAAATCTCCTGGTACGCCTATGCTACACCCTGACCCTCCTAGACCAACAACCCTCATCTTTGTTTTGGTTGTGGAAGTCTAGAACTGCTCCTTTTATTTTTTTTTTTATATATATCTACCCCTTTATGAATTGTGCTTCACTTCCTTAGACGTCCATGCCAATAACATAGACCCTATTTTATGTGATGCATAAGCACTCTTGACTCCTGCTAATCAACCAAACTCACAACCTAGGCAATGAGCAAATATGTTGGAGAACTTGACTTTTTTATTTATACATAACCCAAAGCAATGATGAAAGTGGTACCTTTTATCACCAAATCAATATGGAAGTTCCTGCTTCTGTATACTCTCTTACAAACTGTTTCCATTAATTTGTTACATGTGCAATGTAATGCATGGGGAAATCATTACAAAAGCAGATTGATACTGTAAGACATGGGAATAGAATGTGGTGGGTAAGGAACACTGTACCAAGTTTGATATCAGTGTCCTTTACAAACAGCTATAATATGTTTTGGTTTGTTCCGTACAGGGCTTTGTCTGCCTTCAAAAGCTCTTGACAAATCCATCACTAAAAGTGCCTGTGAATAGATTGCTTGGAGAAAAAGCTTTATAGAGTGGCCATCAGAAAGCGACGGCATTACTCTCAGGTATGTTGTTGCTGAGGAGATGTCTATCTTTTTATTATGAATAATCAAGTACAGCAATCTCTTGGTGCCAGGATGATGGGAATGTAATGTAGCCAGTTTTTATCCTGCACTATGGAGTCAATGTGGAGTACTGCCATCCATGATTGTGTCCATCTAGAAACAAATTTCTTTCTGTTCTTCCTATTCGGACCAGCCAGCAGGTATCACAAAACCAACAAAGTGCTGGAAGATGATGGTTATTACTCAGATTTTACTATTTGCAGCCTGGGGAACCAGTTCAATTTATGCAAAAAGGCGCAGATGAAATGAACACCAAAAAAAAATCAGTAAATTGTTTCCTTATTTGATACTTCAGCAATATTGTGAAACACGCGACTTCATGAGCTATTTCTATGCCCTTTTTCTCGTTCCTACAGCTATGCATATCGCTGAATGCTAAGTAGCAATTTCCAGACAATCAGATGCAGATTCATAGAGATTTTCAGCTTACCGATAAAAAGATCATTACCTGTGATGGATCATTTAAGGTCAAGTTTCTCCCCCAGCACATTTTGTTTCTGTGCAAACCCGCTGCTTCTCATCTCCGCCATTAACTCTGAGGGGTGCATTAATGGCCCTGCGAACAGAAATCTCAGTCTGAGCATATCATTGATATCTCCCTTTAGCTTTATTCCAGTTCCATCGCAGGAACATGTTTGAAGCTTTGTTAAGCAAAATCACAGCTAAATCAAACTCAATAATCTTCTGCTGGGAAAAGCATTGCATATGATTTTGTAAAACAGCAGCCGAGAGAGTCAGAATACAAAATAATTTCATTTGCATTTAAGTGTTATGGGGGGGGGGGGATTTTCCTCTTATGTTACATAATACTGAAATCAATATACTAGTATATTGCCAAACTGAATGCTTCTCATTATGGAACAATGGAGGAATGGATCTGGGTATTAGAATACATTAAGCTAAGAACCTCTCGGAGGCTACAAGCCAGAACAAAGCAGCTATAAAGTAAGAGCGACACTTCCAAGAAGCCATAAACTTTCATGTTCACAGAACAATGAAGTATCATTTGCACTTAAATTACAGCTACTACTAATGACCATTATTTCACTTAGTGGCCGACGCCCAGGGATTGCTTGGATTCTATGTAAATGTAAAATTTCTGTTATACAATACAATTCTCATTTCATACTTGGTATTCCTGCAGCTTTTCCTTAGCAGCTTTTTCTTAGCAATGGTGGTTTAAAAATCACATACAAATGAAAAAACTGAAACTCTGCCACTCAGATAGCACACATGAAATAGACTTTCAACACGTTGTTTGTTAAATGATCAAAATTAATTCATTTCATTTTGAATATTTATGCTGCCTATGTAATAATGTTTTCATTGGAACACCAAAAACAAAACGACCCAGGCCCAGCAAATTCTATCCTGTTATAGTTTTTAAGTCAGCATATTTATTAGCAGCTCTGCTGTGTTCAACCATATTTTACCTGCCCAGTCTATTGTGTACAATGGAACTTTAGAGGACACTTAATTGTAAATAGGCACCAAAAGCCAAACTTTTATTCTTACATAGGGAGTGTATTACCTGGTAGCAGAGCGACTGTCTATACTTCTTCCCTAGATTTGGTGTGACTAGAATGTGCCCAGAACCAAAGCACATCTGATTTAGGCAGAGTGTTTCACATATATCACTATGGGGGTCAGCAATGTGTGGATAAGGGTGCGTTGACTAGAAAAGTAACAACGATTAAAATGCTACATGTACACTGAGCCTAAATGCCGTTACAAAAACAACAAAAAAAATTACAGGATTTAAAAACTGTAGAGATGCATACGATGTCTTTAAAAAACCCAGATTGTGGTGACTGAGATTAGCACTATCTAAAGGTGGCCATACATGGGCAGATTAAGCTGCCGATTCAAATACTTTAGACCAAGTTGGCAGCTTATCTGCCTGTACATGGGGCGCTCCGATGGGGTTACCCAACCGATATCTGACCAAAAATCAGGATTGAGGACTTCATTGGCTCATTGATGCGGTTCTTGGCCCGACAGCCCCTATTCCAGCCACTGTAAACAGATTGTTTGGCAAAAGGGCCAAATGATCAGATCTGCCCAATATCACCCTTCTTTGATGGGCACAATGGGGAAAGACATGCTCTTTTGGTGACCTTACCAAACAAATGGATCTAATAATGCATGGCCACTTTAACGTTTTCAATGTTTCTAGCCAATTATTTGATAAACGTCATTTTCAAGGGCCCATGAATAGGTTGGGGGTTGTAAAAATCCCTTGGAGCACAAGCTAGCCATGAATTATGCAACAATGAAACAGGAACCCAAACTAAAGTCCAGGGCAGTCCTGTAGTATATTAATCCCTGGTATTTGGACATCTGTGCAAGAGCTCTCATGGACCACTATGCTAATGTACACTAGGACATTTTTGCTAAAAGAAATGCAATAGCAGTTTGTAGTGCCAGTGTTCCCCCAGTGTTTGTGGAACATTCTCAATAAAGAAATAAAAGTCGCAGAGAGTCAGAACACTGTGTAGTGCCTGGCTACTTGCAGTCTTGCACATGTGCTTTTTGCATAAACCCATCAACACTGTACCAAGCACAATGGAAATCTGCAGGAATCTTGTATAAAGAGCAGACAGGGAATGTAGAATATGGTTTGTACCTTTAATGAAAGGGATTTGCTGGCACTGGGAGGCAGAGTAGAGGCAACTGCAACTAATATAATGAATATTTCACAAAAACACACAAGAGTGCAGAGAAGCACTAGGGATATCAGGCAGATATTTATCAGGCAGGTTTAAAAATCCCATTGGCTTGCCCTGACTGCCTGCATTCCAGTTGCTGAGAGCAAAGTGAGAATCAAAAAAAAAATGTTTTTTTTTACATTTAGAAGCCAATTTTGAGGTTTCTGAATACATCCCTTTAAGTTCAAATAAAAAGACTTAAAGTTCCTCCGATAAAATACCAGGCACGAATCGTAGTTTTAAATCTATATTCAAAAGAACATTTTTTGTTATGTTTTCTACCCCGTTTCCAGAGACAGAATGTTTATGAATAAAACATGCTTTAATGCGGTATTAAATGGCTATGATTGACCACTGATGGTGACACAAACAGCAATGGATTAAAATTCATACACATCGCTGTCTAGGAACAGTTAGGGACACAGGGCTGATAAAAGGTATGGCATATCTTGCAGAGGATACAGCTTTCCCCATGGCAACAAATCAATAACACTCATGAAGATGATCCTCGAACAGCAGGGATCAGAGATTGCATGTCGGTCACTGACCTTAGAATATCTGGGTCAATGTTCTTTGCAATACCCAACTCAATTTGTTCTCTGTGTTTGCGATATTTGTTTTTTCATCATTGCCTGGAGATTTCATTCAGCCTTAGCTACAGTATGCAGCTGAACTGGTTTTATTGAAGAAGAAAGTACCTTTGTGTTAAAATACAGGTCCTGTAACCAATAGTAACCTTAACTGCCCTATTGATGCATGAAAAATAAATGCACGCATGCAGAGGGGGAGCACTGCAGCTAGACTGCTAATAGGGTACCTAAATCTCCATGTTAAGTAGTGACATTTATTTGGGATTTGCCAACCATGAGTTGTATGTACTATATACATAAAAAGAGATTTTTGCATACAGCAACATCTGTGCTTAACTCAAAGCTCGTCTAGTAGGATCCCTTGGGAATTCACACCAAAGTCTGCAAGCCTCTACCACATGCCTGTCCACAATATCTGTCCGCAATCTCTCATTCTTATTTATAATTGCAAATATGCCGAGAGGGATGGGTCAGTGCACAAAGGAAACTTCACCTTTATACTTTCATTTCTGTTTAAAGGGGAAAAAAAGATAGAAATACCCCACTTGTGAACAATATTTCAGGTTTTAAAGGGGATCCGTCCCCCAAAAAAATTATTCCAAATCCTATTTTATCACGTTAGTCAAGCAAAATAAACTTTAATTGCGCTATATAAATTATTTGAATCTTGTTTCCTTTGGTCTGGGAACTCATAATTATAGCAAGCAGGCAAGAGCCATTTTGGGGACACTGTTATTAAGACAAGCTTTGCCTCATCTCAAAATCTTGTTTGTGCACCAGAATGGGGGACCCGATGTCCATTCCCATGTCCTGGCTACACAATTAAATGGTGAAGAGAAAGGGGGAATGTGGGGAGAGCAGTGACATCTATTAAGTTAAAAAGGGAAAGTAATTGTCTGCTCCGCCTCTATGCCATAAGCATAAGGCATAGAGGAGGGGCAGGCAATGTTTGATTGACAGCTGAGATTTTTAAACAAGTTTACAACAGCTAAGATGCTTTAATAAAAAAAAAGAATTTGGATTTCATGTTTAGTTTGAAAATTACTTTTAATATTCAGCTTTTTATGTCTGGGTGACAGGTCCACTTTAAGAGCTGGATTTAATTCTTGATTGAATCAATGTCACCCCATTTTTCTGTCTGCTAAAGTCATTTTGCAAAGATACTAGTTAAAACAATATTTCCTCCTATAACTATTTTATGACTAACATTGTGAATGTGTAACACAAAATATTTTTGTAACTCCCACCCACTTCTTAAAACATTCCACCGCTTTGTTGGTTGTTTGGATCTTCTCTCCTGCAATGTGTTTATTATTGGACTACTAGGGGTGTATCCTGGACTTAGAGGAATATTTATCAAAGGTTGAATTTCGAATTCATGTGAGTTTTTAAAAACTTCCATAAACTCAACCAATCAAAATTTATTATAAAAATCAATTTTTTTAAACTCAAGTGAATAGGAGCGACCCGAATTTGATTTGAATTTTAAAAACTCAATTCAAGTATTTTATCCAAAAAAAACTCAAAAGTCAGGAAGGCTGCAAACAACTCCAAATTGATTCCTGAACGTCTCCAATTGACTTAAACAACTATTCTGCAGGTTTTAGGTGGCGAATAGTCAAATTCGAGTTCTTAAAGGGCCAGAATATGATAAATTTTGAAAATCGAATTCAAATATTTTTAAAAATTCGAATCGAATTTGAATAGCTCCCTGGTCAAATTTGACAGTTTTGACCATAAAAAAATTCGAAAAATCGAATTTCAAATTCGACCCTTGATAAATCTGCTCCTTAATGTCTAGTTAATGATCATGCACAAATACAAGGATCAAGTGCACCTTAGATGACTCTGCCTTGCGCTTAAGTCAAGTAATGAGTGCAGAAGAGGCACTGATACCAAGAGCTAGAAAACATAGGCACATGGGTTTCTTTTGGATGTGGTTTTGCAGTATTTTTGCATGCATTTTTTCCACCCAGCACTGCAGCCACTAATTTGATCGAGCGATAAAATCCTTCCAAACTAACGATTTTAAGCGATCGATCGAATGATTTTTATTCGACCCAAAAAAACGTGCTGAGGACGGTCCCCATAGGCTAACATTGGACTTCGGTAGGTTTAAAGTGGCGAAGTATGCAGTCGAAGTTTTTTTTAAATAGACAGTACTTCGATTACCGAATGGTTGAACGATTTTTACTTAGAATCATTCAATTCGATCGAATTTGACCAATTCGATGGTTGAAGTACCCAAAACATTACTTTGAAATGTGAATATTTTTTCATTCGAATTATTCACTCGAGCTTAGTAAATCTGCCCCTTAACGTTACCTATAGGTCATGCAGAGAGGCTTGTTGAACCTGACTGTCCTGCCAACCTGACTGTCCAATCTCAGCCTCTCAGTTAAAGTTTAAAGTTTGGCATATTAAAGAATCTTACCAAACTGGTATATATATTTAAGTAAATCTTGCCCTTTTACATCTCTTGCCTTGCCATTTCATAATGGTCTCTGTGCTGCCTCAGAGATCACCTGACCAGAAATACTGCAGCTCTAACTGTATCAGGAAGAAGTGTGGAAGCAAAATACAGAACTCTGTCTGTTAATTAGCTCATGTGACCTAACATGTATGTTTTGTTTGAGTGCACCAATCCCAGGGGGCGGCCCTTATTTTTTAAAATTGCAATTTTCTATTTATAATTTCCCAATGGCACATACTACTAAAAAATAAACTTATTATGAAAATGGTTTGTTTACATGAAGCAGGGATTTACATATGAGCTGTTTTATGCAATATCTTTTTATAGAGACCTACACTGTGTGAGGGGTATAGTTTTCCTTTAATAACATAAATGACCAGCCCCAAAAAAGGACAAACTAGTGAGGTGTGTTGACCCTTTCCTTGTTCAGCTGAAAAACTCCCTCCACAGGGTGCCACAAGTGCAATAGGTCTGCATTGCAAGATATATTCACAAATCACATATTTTGTGATTAGAAGCTGAAAGGATGTAAGGTGACTTTTAAAGGAACAGTAACGCCAAAAAAGAAAGTATTTTAAAGTAAAGAAAATATAATGTAGTGTTGCCCTGCATTGGTAAAACTGATCTGTTTGTTTCAGAAACACTACTATAGTTCATATAAACAAACTGCTGTGTAGCAATGGCGCAAATTGAAAAAAGGCTATATGGCACAGGTTAAATAGTAGATAACACCATTACGTTTTACAGAGTTTATCTGCTATCTGCTGTATAACTTGGGCATTTTCTCCTTTGAATGGCTGCCTCCATTGCTACTCAGCAGCTTATTTATATGAACAATAGTAGTGTTTCTGAAGCAGTTTTACCACTGCAGGACAACACTGCATTATATATGTATTACTTTAAAATAATTTCATTTTTTGATGTTACTGTTCCTTTAAGGATAATGTGACATTTGGTGACTCCCCATTGTTAGGCATCTGCTTACTCCATTAGCACTTGTGATGTGCAAATGTGGCATTCAGTAGCATCTAGAGCTCTGCTGGGTTTAGATGCGGGTCATATGTTCACTGGCACATACAAGTTAATTCCAGATAATGTTCATTTCAAGGTATTCACAAGTTTGTCATTGGATCAAGTGAGTTGTATCATACAGTAATTCTGTTTTTTCCCATTTCCTTTTCCAGTAAGACAACACTTGTGCACTAGCTAACTTATTTTATTTATTTGATTAAGATAAACTGAGTTTCCAAAGCATGAAGCTTCACCTGGGATATTTTGTATGTTCTTTTAAAGGAGAACAAAAACACAGCCATTTATACATAATGCCATGTGTTTATTTCACAGTGTATGCTATCTTCCTTGGATTGTGAGTCAACTAATCGAATTTTCAGTCTGGAGTCTGGAAGCCCATCTGTTTATCTAATATCATACCAAAGTATAGGCCACAGCCAACTTTTATTTCAGTCCATACTGGTGAAATGTATGCCAAGTTGTTCCTCATCCCAGACCTTCCATATGTGTTATAGTCCTTCTCCAGGAGATAAATCCAAGATATGTGTGGACTAATGCTCAGTGCCCAATCTACATGTCCAGTCCTTAAGAGGGATATAAATGAGCTGGAGAGAGTGCAGAGACGTGCAACTAAACTGGTTAGAGGGATGGAAGACTTAAATTATGAGGGTAGACTGTCAAGGTTGGGGTTGTTTTCTCTGGAAAAAAGGCACTTGCGAGGGGACATGATTACACTTTACAAGTACATTAGAGGACATTATAGACAAATAGCAGGGGACCTTTTTACCCATAAAGTGGATCACCGTACCAGAGGCCACCCCTTTAGACTAGAAGAAAAGAACTTTCATTTGAAGCAACGGGGGTTCTTCAAAGTCAGGACAGTGAGGTTGTGGAATGCACTGCCGGGTGATGTTGTGATGGCTGATTCAGTTAATGCCTTTAAGAATGGCTTGGATGATTTTTTGGACAGACATAGTATCAAAGGCTATTGTGATAATAGGTATGGGTATATAGAATTTAATTAAAAGTAGGGAGGGGTGTGTGTATGGATGCTGGGTTTTCATTTGGAGGGGTTGAACTTGATGGATTTTGTCTTTTTTCAACCCGATCTAACTATATAACTATGTATTTCCACCTCCTGAGGAGGAGTAGGTGACCTACTGTTGGAAAGTCATACTGGGTTTGAAAGGTTCATTTTGGGTAACCACCAGATGAAACAGACACCGGTTGCATTAGGAACCAGAAACAGTTATGTACTAGTGCAGGTATAACATACATTTAAGTTCTGGTAAGGCCGGTTGGTATCAGTATTGCATGAAGTAAAATATACCTCTTATAGTTTGTGTCAATGCCACATTCAATAGGCAAGTGCAGGGCCTCCATTCTAAATCACGGGGCCGCCATTATAAATCATGGGGCCTGCCCACCCCCAGGCCCCACACCACAGTTAAAAGACACACAGACATCAGTGCTAAAAACAGTAAACCCCCCCCCCCACACACACACATTATAAAAAGCCATGATGGTCAGGGCCTCCTTATAAGTTAAAAAAAAAACTGTGGCGGCAGGGCCACCATAAAAGTTTTTTAAAAAAACATTGGTGCTCAGGGCACCCCCTACAAGTTAAAAAAAAAATTGGTGACGAGGCCCCCCTTATAAGTAAAAAAAAAAACATTTGTGGCAGGGCCCCCCATAATTTTTTTAAAACAAAACATTGGCACCAGGGCCCCCTAATAAAAGTTTTTAGAAAATGATTGGTGGTCAGGGCCCCCCATAAAAGTTAAAAAGAAACATTGGGGCCCATAGAGTGTTGAAATAATACATTGGTGGCCAGGGGTTTAATAAAATAAAAAAACACATTGGTGTTCAGTAGAACTGAACTCGAGGCTTCAGGACTTCAACATCAGCTCCCTTCATTTTCAGCTCCTTTTGTGGCTTTGGGTCTTTTCTTGGCTTTGGCGGTTCAGGACTTCAGCGCCCGGATATAAAAGTACCCCTTGTGCCCCCCATGGCAGCCCTGTGCAAGTGTAAGGAACAGTCTGTGAAGTCAGAATTGTAAATTTACACTTGCAAATATTTAGCAGCACAAATAAGACTCATATTTTGAATGCTTGTTTTCCTTTGTTCCTAGATCTGTTTTTAGGCCATTCATATTTGCACCACAGATTCAGCAGCTTGTAAAAACATCACCATCTTTTGGTTCAGATGACCCTGTCAAGCAAATTCCCAGATTTCAAGCCAGGCCTGACAGGAGGCATGAGATGTGGAGGAAACATGAATCTGCCCTGATCATGGTAAATCAAATACTGCAATCAATCAGTTCCCATAAGTAAAAGAGGATACAGATGAGTCAGAACAGGAAATCTGCTTCTCCAAAATCTGGTATTAATGGCTGCTAGGAGAGTTCTCGCCATATTATCTAGACTAAGGTCTGTGGTTGAACTTTTCCACATGAAAAATGGTAGCTTTGCTTCTGTAGACACAGAAATATGTGGCAGAAAAAAATTCATTATTTAGCACACAAAAAATGGTAACAACCAAAATGTAATAGGTTTTTCTTTTACATTAAAAAACCTAAAAATGCTGAAAAATGTACCATACAGAAATGTAGTCACGTGTCCAAAACGTAGTACCATGTACATGTTTTTGGGAAATAAAAACATTAAAACATAGTTTCTCTTGACTTCCTGTGCCCTACAACCTTCTGAATTTGTTGGGTGTGTCCCCACTTGCCAACAGACATTAGAGGAATTGCTCAGTAGCAACAGTTTGTGATGACTGTCGCCACCCTGCAGTCCTCTAGTTAACCAGTTCAGGTGCTTACAAAAATACACAAGTAATTAAAATTCCATTTTTATTTCACTTATTTTAAAAAGCAGACCACGCTGCCAACTACACACCACACAACACTGAAAATCCATTTCAGAGCAGCTGGACCGTGTCCATAAAATACACACTTAAAAACATAGAATGGACGTAAGGGGATATTTCAACAGAAGTAATGCTTCAATCTCAGACCTCCAAAGTATAGTGCCGATAAACTCAATTGACTGCCTGCCAACTATATATTAAATTAAAGGTTCTAAGTGGCCTAATTTTCAGCCAATCTTATGGCTCTGAGTTCGCTGTATACCCCCCACCTCCCTTCCGTAATTTTCCCAGAGAACACTACCTGGCTACGTTGGGAGCGTGTAAGGGCTGGTCCCCTAACGTCCACCTATGTTAGGAGGCATAGGTGGACGTTAGGGGACCAGCCCTTACACGCTCCCAACGTAGCCAGGTAGTGTTCTCTGGGAAAATTACGGAAGGGAGGTGGGGGGTATACAGCGAACTCAGAGCCATAAGATTGGCTGAAAATTAGGCCACTTAGAACCTTTAATTTAATATATAGTTGGCAGGCAGTCAATTGAGTTTATCGGCACTATACTTTGGAGGTCTGAGATTGAAGCATTACTTCTGTTGAAATATCCCCTTACGTCCATTCTATGTTTTTAAGTGTGTATTTTATGGACAAGGTCCAGCTGCTCTGAAATGGATTTTCAGTGTTGTGTGGTGTGTAGTTGGCAGCGTGGTCTGCTTTTTAAAATAAGTGAAATAAAAATGGAATTTTAATTACTTGTGTATTTTTGTAAGCACCTGAACTGGTTAACTAGAGGACTGCAGGGTGGCGACAGTCATCACAAACTGTTGCTACTGAGCAATTCCTCTAATGTCTGTTGGCTATTGATACAATATTTAACCTGCGGGTGTGTTGATACTTTGTATCACTTGATTACTGCTACTCAATTAGATCAATTGTGTGTCCCCACTTCCCTCATTCCATGTATATTGCTGGATTGGGCTATAACTGGGATTAACATATTGATCTCCTTTTTCCTGTCAAATTGACTATACAATCAGTACTGCAAATTTATAGAGTTGGGAGCACCTTCCATCAATTGAGAAGCAAACAAATGGTGTGCAGGGTCAAGTACAGTATATATAGAAAGCCCTTAGAAAAAATTGCACCACCCCATTTCGTATCTCATGATTCCCATGAACCAAAATAAAACATAACTTTTAATAATATATTTAAAGGGATACTGTCATGGGAAAAAAATATTTTTTCAAAATGAATCAGTTAATATTGCTGCTCCAGCAGAATTTTGCACTGAAATCCATTTCTCAAAAGAGCAAACAGATTTTTTTATATTCAATTTTGAAATCTGACATGGGGCTAGACATATTGTCAATTTCCCAGCTGCCCCAAGTCATGTGACTTGTGCTCTGATAAACTTCAATCACTCTTCACTGCTGTACTGCGAGTTGGAGTGATATCAACCCCCTCCCTTTTCCCCCACAGCAGCCAAACAAAAGAACAATGGGAAGGTAACCAGATAACAGCTCCCTAACACAGGATAACAGCTGCCTGGTAGATCTAAGAACAACACTCAATAGTAAAAACCCATGTCCCACTGAGACACATTCAGTTACATTGAGAAGGAAAAACAGCAGCCTGCCAGAAAGCATTTCTCTCCTAAAGTGCAGGCACAAGTCACATGACCAGGGGCAGCTGGGAAATCGACAAAATGTCTAGCTCCATGTCAGAATTCAAAATTGAATATATAAAAAACTGTTTGCTCTTTTGAGAAATGGATTTCAGTGCAGAATTCTGCTGGAGTAGCACTATTAACTGATTCATTTTGAGAAAAAAAACAAACATTTTCCCATGACAGTTTAAAAAAGTGGAATTTATATTAAATGGTGGAGATGTAGATGCAGCATCACTGGTGCTGCTGTTTCCCAACAGTGTGGAAGATGAGATAAAGATTTATGGATAAAGTGTTGAAAATAACCCAGCATAGAGCTTTAGTTTTTTTCTTAATCGAAATATGATCAGTTACAAATTCTGTACGATGTATTAAGCTATTCTTAATTATACTCCTATTAGCAATCAGATCAGATATCTGTTACAGAAAAACTACTCCAACACATAGCCTGCATGTAGACAGAACAATTGCTGGGGGGGGGGTAGAGCAGAGTATTTAAGAAGTATAGAATTCGCAAAATGACAAAACATTGCAACTCATGCAGTGAATAAAGCTGGAACCTTTAGACCAAATCATCAGGTTAGTGGGCCAAGGATGGGCCTTGGGGAGATCCTGCGTGATCAATATCTGGCTGAAGGCTGATGCAATTCTCCAACAAGTCTTCTTCGTTGATCATTGTCTACACACAAGCATATCTTACCCATGTATGGTTATCTTAAGAGTAATGTTTGCCATCATGCCATTCTAATCCTCCAGTTGTGAATTATGATCATTAAAAAAATTGTGTAAAAAAAAATTTATCATGGAAACTAAATATTTAAATCATTGATCTCCCTCTTACAACTATGCAGCAAACATTACTTGGAAATAACCTTATGCCTACAAAAATAATTTTATGTTGTTCAATTAGATTTGTAAGCATGCCTGTTGTAGAATTATTAACAATGCTGTTATGGCTAGCCATATGGGGTTTTTTTACCCAAATAAAGGGCATTGAGAGTGTGAACTAGAGATTTTCACGTAGGAAATTGAATAAAATAAATGGTGGGGTGGGTGATTATAGTACTTATGGACAGGGAAACCAGATTGAGTAGATGGTATGAGAATGTTGGTACAAGAGAATGGAGAGGGGAATAAGATTACTTAGGACTTGCTCCAAATTGTTCCTCCTTCTCACTAGTATCCTCCTGAGTCCTGACACACATGTTTACAGGACTTCACTGAAGCCAAATCCTATTGGTAAAATACATGATTACAATATACATCCAGCCTTAGAAAAACTTATACCTGGGTGCAAAACAGGAAGATTTGTATAGTAATGGAATGCTGATGCACACCAGGATTTTTCTTTAAAATTTATTTTATTTATTTGATCTACGTTTCGGTCCGCGTCTGGGACCTTTATCAAGACACATTTTGGTACAAATGAACACATTATATAGAAACTCACCAACCAGTGACCCATCACCAGACCACACCCATTTTCAAATTACATGTATTAACCCATGTGTGCCCTTGTTATTCAATTATCACGATATATATTCCTTTTGCGGGCGTGACCTGTGAATCAAACATACATTGTTTCAATATATAGCTTTAAAATCTGCTACAATTTATATATCGATACATAGTAATCTGCATAGTACAACCCTTATAGTGTATAAATATTTAAATGTTTAAATATATAAATATATAAATGTTTAAAATTAAAACATAAAAACAATGTCGAAGATTTTCTTAAAAATGGCATACTTAACTTTTACAGTACTGAAAATGATCTTAAGTTTTCTTTATTTCTAAAAAAGGTACGAAGGAACAATATTCATTTAGACCGCGGGGACTTCTTTTTCTAACAGTAAACGATCCCAGTCGCCTCCCCTATTGGGTTCTGGGACTAAATCTATGCCCATAAATTTTAGGGTTGGGAGTCTATGTCCTTCTCTTAAAAAATGCTGTGGAAGGGGCTGATCTGCTTCTCCTGTTTCAAAAGCTTTTTTAATGGACGATCTATGATTTCCCATTCTTGTGCGTAGTGTGTTTTGAGTTTTACCCACGTACGTTAAACCGCACGGGCATATTATAATGTAAATTACATGGGTAGATGTACAAGTTATTCGATGTCTGATATTAATTATTCTGCCCGAATGGGGATGTTTAAATGTGTCACCAGGCATCATAGATCTACACGTGATATAACCTGCACATTTATAACACCCTTTTTTTAATTTACTTTTCTGTTCATAACAGTGAACGGGATCAGTCTGCATTAGTAAATCTCTCAGATTTGGCCCCCGTTTGTAACCCCACATAGGCTTTTGTGTCAATGCTTTAGATAGCTTTTTATCACTTTGTAAAATTGGCCATTGACTCTCAACAATGTCCTTAACTCTTGGTGATCCTGTGGTATATTGCGATGTTACAATAAAGCGATTTTGTTTATTAGGGGCAGTTTTTGTCTTTGTATCCTCTCGTTGCAACATTAAGAGAAGGACATAGACTCCCAACCCTAAAATTTATGGGCATAGATTTAGTCCCAGAACCCAATAGGGGAGGCGACTGGGATTGTTTACTGTTAGAAAAAGAAGTCTATTGGATTAGAACACTTGACACTTTAGCTCCCCGCGGTCTAAATGAATATTGTTCCTTCGTACCTTTTTTTAGAAATATAGAAAACTCAAGATCATTTTCAGTACTGTAAAAGTTAAGTATGCCATTTTTAAGAAAATCTTCGACATTGTTTGTATGTTTTAATTTTAAACATTTATATATTTATATATTTAAACATTTAAATATTTATACACTATAAGGGTTGTACTATGCAGATTACTATGTATCACTATATAAATTGTAGCAGATTTTAAAGCTATATATTGAAACAATGTATGTTTGATTCACAGGTCACGCCCGCAAAAGGAATATATCGTGATAATTGAATAACAAGGGCACACATGGGTTAATACATGTAATTGGAAAATGGGTGTGGTCTGGTGATGGGTCACTGGTGGGGGAGTCTCTATATAATGTGTTCATTTGTACCAAAATGTGTCTTGATAAAGGTCCCAGACGCGGACCGAAACGTCGATCAAATAAATAAAGTCAATTTTAAAGAAAAATCCTGGTGTGCATCAGCATTCCATTACTATGTATATATATATATTGATTAACCTCTAGTAGCTCCCTCAAAATTCTCACAATAACACACAGGCGCTTTCACACACTACATTCTGCTCATCCATTATCACTTTCCATAAATGTCTCCCACATAATACTACCCAAATCACTACATGCTTCTATACCTTGTGTCTCACCCTATAAGCAGCGCCGGATTTGCTGGGCGGGTGCCCCTACGATGTGCAGTCCTAGCACCCGCCCTACCTCACACAGTCGCAAGAGCGCTGGCGTGCAAGAGCTGGAGCAGCGTGTCCCCAGTGCTCCCCATAGAGTGGCTGGGCAGCATGCCACCCCTGAAAAAATGTGCCGCCCTAGACTCGGGCCTATGTGGCCTTGCCACAAATCCGGGCCTGCCTAAAAGAAGGGTAAATACATCATTGACTCACAGATACACTGATGCAGTAGGTAAAGAGGGTCCTGTCTTACACTGTTTAGGGCAGGACTTTCATTACCCACTGCAGTTTGAACGGTTTTTGTTCATGCTTCACATATCAAAGCTTTAGCAACAATTCTAGAAAACAAATAACAGAAACAAAGTGCAACTAATCCAAAATAAATTGAACTGCAGTTTAATGTAATGAAAGAGACATTTTAGTTGCATTTAATGTAAGAAGAGTGCAAAAGCAGCACAATACACATCGACAACAGTGATGAGTAGTAACTACTTTGCAAATAGTATTGATCTCCCCCTCTCACACAGAAATATGAGCAGCTCATATAATGAACAGGGCAAAGTAATAACACAGGTATTAGTTCCAGAACAGGCATCAGTTCAACACCCCTCTGTCAGTCACAACTAAATGGGAAACAGGATTGTAGGGATGTCAGATGAAAGCTATCCAACGCATGTTAATGCTAATGCGCGGCTGGTCAGTGATATTTTAAGACTCGGAGTCTTTTTGTTTTCAAACATGCTAAATGCTATTGTCCCTCAGTGTCCATGAATTTCACAGCTAATTATGTTGCACTGCAGAACATTTCCTCTACCACTGACTTCAGGTTTCTAGTAGTGAAATAAAACAGCCCCAGATCTGGTCACCAGCAGGCTTAGTTGCTTAATGGCATCACATACACACAAAAGCTAGAATCTAATAACCCGTTCATAATAACAGGGCAGTTTGAAAGCTTCCAAATGATTTAAGATATTACAACACTTAGATTGCAGCAATCCCAGCATATCTGCTAGTTTTATAAATATATAGGATGAAAAAGAACAAAACACAGAAGCAAAACCCCTTTAACTTTTCTCCAGCACAACATCCCTTTGAAGGAGAACTTTAAAATCTTATACATTTTTGGCATGACATGAAAAATAAATATTTATTTCAGATGCAGACAGTGGCATTCAAACAGCTTTTGCAATCGCTCTTCATTTTTTATGCTTTTTTAATTAATTTAGCTTTGTTGTTCAGCAGATTCCCAGTTTAAAAATTGCAGCAATTAACTGGTTGCTAGGGTCCAATTTATCCTAGCAACTAGGAAATGGCTTGAAAAAAGATGAATAGTTGAGGGCCTGAAAAGACAAGTAATAAAAAGTAACGATTGGAATGGTTATTTGATAGTTTGATGGTTTGATAGATGAGGCACAGTCAAGTGTCTGTGTGTGGTGCCACTGGGAATGTGACTGGTATGATATTAGCCATAGTAGATAAGTAGTAACCAGTATGCTTCAAATAAATATTGCATAGACAAACATACATGGGGGGGTATATTTATCAAAGAGTGAAGTTAGAGATCGCCACAGTCCTCTAGAGTGAAATTCCGCCTCTCCATTAATTTCAATGGGATTTTTAAAAGAGTATTTATCAATGGGTGAAAGTTCATCCTTTGATAAATCTGCCTTGGAAATGAATGAAGAGAGGCAGAATTTCACTCTAGAGGACTGTGGCGATCTCTAACTTCCCTCTTTGATAAATACACTCCATAGTGTTCTTACAAACGTATCTTAAAACAAAATACTGCTCAGACAGAGATTCCTCTTTGTTGACACTTTAATAACTGGCATGTGTTCATGGACAGACACTTTTCTCAAGACTCAGACAGTAACTGGTGACATTGCCCAATTCAGGTCTCTATTGTTAATTACTTCAGATTTTAGTCTTAAAATTGGCCTTAAAAGGGCTACACTTTGTTTTTAAGGAAGCTTTATTGTGTTGTAGTGGTCTGGATACCAAATCCAAATGTTTGGATACCGATACTGAAAATGTTTCTACAGGGAAGATAAAAAAGGTGGTTGTGTCTGGCAACATTTACCTTCAATGGGAAGTACCTCTGTGATCCACTGCTTTTATAGCAATGAACAACATAAGGCCCTATCTGTATGACTAATAATATCAGTCACAATTGGAATTAATAGTAATTTCCATCAAGTCCTACAAAAGACAAAATCAGAATGCATATTTAAAGGTCAAGCACATGTATGTTCGTTAAAGACTGCACTGGCCAGGGGTACTACCAGGTGCTCTTGCACAATTAATTAAAAGTCAAACTCAGAAGCAAAAAAAGATGGCTTTCAATCAACTATACATGCCCCCCCCCCAGCCCAAGGTTAGAAGCAGTGGAAAGACATTACATGGTGCTTCTACAGTAGTACTTCAGGCTGGTACAGTTTTCTGCAAACAGGAGCAAAATTCCAGGGTATCAGGTAAGTAATTTTAATCACGGGGGGAAATTATATTTTACGGACATCATCACACTATCACAATACACTTTGAAAGGCACACTAGCAACCCCTTTTATCTAGAACCAACTTTGCTGTAAACCTAAGCCTTATCTGACAACCCTCCCAATGCTATGGCTTGCAGTAATGCAATCTGTAACCAGGAGTATTGAATAGTTGATGGCAAGAACAACACAAATGTAACCTGTTAAAAATGGAGTAAGAAGCCACCACGCATTTCCCAGCACTTCCCAGCTACCAGTCATTTCTCAGGTCAGTCTGCCTTTATCATTCTACCCCTTGTCAGTGGTAAGATAATGATCAGTCATTGTGTTTATAAAAAAAAATATTCCTGTAATGCCAAACCGAATAAACTAGAAACTGTCTTGACAAAACATGAATAGGATAATTACATCACTATTGATGTGGCAATAATGAATGTATTAGAGAATGTTAATTAGAGAGACAGTCACATTTGTGACTGCTTACCTTGCAGAATACAGAAGGGTTTCACAATCTGGACATATAGTCCGTCCATGAAATACATTCCTGCATGACTAAGAATTGCCTGCATATATGGCTTATGTTATAGCATGGTTCTGTCACTTATACCAGTGCCTGATAAGAATAAATGCATGTTTCAAGTATAACTGAGCCAGGCACATTCTGTGATTTCAAGTGCAGTTTTGTAAAAATGCTTGGCAAAATGACACTGAACTTGTCAAGCTTATATAAACATAACAACATGGGCGATACTGCACTTGCAGGTAAACACTCTCACAAGTCAGCCCATACATCTAGTTTAATAAATTAGGAATAACCCTGCAACCTTGCAGAATTCCCAGCCACTAGTAGCTGCTCTGGGTCGGTACCCTTCTCTTCTTCAGCATGCGATAGTAGAAGTTTTCATCTCTAAACTCATATTCATTTGTAATGTGCTGGATGACGCCTCCTTTCAGCAGTCTCTCTCCATACTTCACAGCTTCACCTCGATCAGGAGCAAGTCCCACCTCAACAAGCCAGCTCACCAGATCGGAACCCCAGAAGACCCCTGGGGAGGTCCTTGCACCACACCTGCATGTCAAAGGAAGGATTCACCAATTTGTTCTGTAAATCTTGTACTAGTGCTGCATAATGGTCAGCAGGTAAAGAGGAACAGAGAGAAAGACAGCATAATAAAGGTATATTAGGACAGAACAAAACAGATTTATACGGTGTTTAAGTAGCAGTAATGTAAAAAAATATACTCTTTAAGGGTCATAAAATAGCAGGCAAAGACTTGGTATAGCTAGGTCTTGCTCCCTCAATCTCATACTTACAACCTAATCATCTGCCTTTACACCAACAATGCAAAAGTATATGCAAAAGTGCAAAAGAGTGCATTTTATCTTCTAGATCCTTTTGTTAGACCAGTTAGGATACAGCACATACCTTCTCTCCTTGACTATATTCCGGATACACTGATCTTTGTGGTACTGCACAAACTGATGACATGTCATTCGTATATCTTCAGGAAGGCTTGTTGGTTCTTCAGCGTTCACATTAGATTCCCTTCTGTTCCAAAGGAACTCAAGTCTAAAAACCAAACACAAAAAATGGATACATTAATGATACTTATTAGACTGTAAAGAACTGCTGTTTCCAGTATAAAAGTAAGAGTATCACAAGAGTCTACACTGATCAAAACTCCTGGTATGCTGCTCTCCTTGATTCAGTCAAACTCCATTTAAAGGATCAAGCTTAATAGAAGGATTGACGGCAAATAAAGACTTAGAGGACTGCACAAACTAAGAAGAAAAATCTAAAGGAAAGTTAAGCATAGACAAAAGATATAAAGCAGATAAACACTTGTTTTAGCAGTGGTATATGGTCAGATGAATGGTCCCGACATTTCCTATGGCTTTGAGAGGGAATGCAAACTTACCTTTTCTTGCATGGAAGAATAATTAAATGCTTGTCCAGTCCAAAAATTGCAAATGAAATTAAACCCTATAAAATAAAGAAAAAAAACATATGTTGTGTGATAATATGACCATATTTTATATTTTGTGTATCTTCATCCTCATCTCTGATATACAGAATCAAATAAAACACATCTGAAAAGAGATTATTACATTGGTGGCATCCCACCCCCATTTAGAAATGCCTCCAATACCGCTAAATTCAATGTGATATGGGGACCATGATGGTTTTCCCCTGCTACACCAAATTATTCCTTCACTATACATAATATATATAGAAGTTATTAAAAAGCCTTCAGGGAAAAGCTATATCATATATGGTGGACCTTTATAATATCTTATTTACTATTTTGCATATTTCAAGATTATGGGACAGATTTATTAAGGGTCGAATTGAAAATTACAATTTTTCAAATTTTTATTATGGTCAAAACTCGGGGAATTATCCAAATTCGATTCAAATTTTTAAAAAAATTTGAATTCAATTTTCGAGATTTATCAAACTATGGCCCTTTAAGAATTCAAATTTGACTATTCGCCAACTAAAACCTGCCAAATTCATGCATAAGTCAATGGGAGAGGTCCAGTGACCAATTTGGAGATGTGTGTACCCTTCCTGACATTCAAATTTTTTTCGGAGAAAAAAAGAGTTTTAGATATTCGATTTTTTTATTAAAACCCCCCAGTTGAATTGCAAGTGTATTTGAATTTACAGGATTTTTAATTAAAACGTGAATTTGAAATTCAACCTTTGATAAATGTGCCTCTAACACTATGAACGTTTCCCCAAAAACAGAGGAAAATATCTGGACTCTGATTTACAAATCTTCACTACCAAACAGACTACATACAATTGTATTGAGGATTATAAACAAGGACCACAAAATGAAAAAGGAGATTCTTACCTGACCAAAGTTAAATACAGCACAGAAGAACTGAAGCTCAACGTAAAGTCTCCCTGGTTCCATGTTAAAAAGCCACCAGAAACAACTAGAAACGTTCTGAGAAAGAAGAAAATAGATTTTAATAACTGTTAGAAAAATGACTATATACACATGAATATATACAGGAGATAACATGCACAACTCTCATTCCAATCAAAGGAGAATTAATTAAGCAGTTTATTGCCAATAGATTAGCCACAACAGAGCAAGCTAATAACACTATTTATTCTGCAGAATGGTTTACTATACCTGAGTAAAAAGCTCTAGAAGCTCTCTCGGTTTGTTTAGGATAGCAGCTGCAATTTTAGCTTGGTATGACATCACTTCCTGCCTGAGTCTCGCCCTGCCCACTCATAGCTCTGGGCTCAGATTAGAGCAGGGTGGGGAGGAGGGAGGGAGGGGGAGAGGAGCAAACTGAGCATGCTCAAGCCCTAGCCCTGGAGGTTTAAGTTGAAAACAGGAAGTCTGTTACAGAAGCCCATGTGTACACAATAGAAGGAAAGAAATGCTGTTCTTTTGACAGAGGACTCAGAGCAGCATTACTTTGAGGGTTTACTGGTGTATTTATATAGAGCTTTCTGAAAAATTGTACTTAGTTTTAGCCTTTCCTTCTCCTTTAACAAACATCTACAGTTCATTATGATATCTTCGTTTTAACAGGCTGAATAACAGACTTACAGCAAGGAGGCCGACAACAAGAAATAAGCAGAGCAAGACATGTCTGGTCATTTGTGCATCTCCGCTGTTGATCTGTTGTTCCTCCTGGGATAATACACATCTCTGAGTGTTGCATCGGCTGAGGCATTCATGTGCTTAAACAGTATAAAACAAACTGCTGTTAAGATATATCATTTTAGCATATACAATAATATTAATCTTTAGCGAGGCAAAAAAAACGATTTCTCCATTTACAATGTTAAGAAATAAAGGTTACTCAAGGACCCCTTGCACCAATGCGCAGTAGAGTAAAATTTATAATTTTTATAATACGGATCATGCACATTGGTGCTCTTCTCCGGTTAAAAAAATGTACCATGCCTGGAGAAAAATGTAGCAATTTAATGAATGAAGAGTTTCTTACATATTGCCACCCTCCAATGAATTACCTTTGTGCAGAAACATGTCATTTTGGACAGAAAACTAAGCAAAGACTCAGTACCTTCCTCAATGCTTGGAGGTGTATTTATATTCAGTGCAGCTGCTGACTCCACAGAAGGACACAAATCTCCATTCTCCTTGTTGCAAGCACAGAAATCTGCAGAAATAACACCCGTACAATTTACCTATAATGCAATAAGTATAGGGGGGTGCACTGAATCCGGCCAAACCAAATAGCCTGGCCAAACATAATCCAAACCCTAACTGATTTTTAAAAACTAGCATCGACATTCAGGTGTACACTTCACTTGTGATCCCTAAATGTGCGTGTGCTTTGTGTGCGCATCATGTATTTCTGCCGTCACCCCTGCTTTTTTTGTGCTGAAAAGGGTTCCAATTAATTTCTGTATTTGGGTGAATCCATAACCCTGGATTCAGGGAGTCGACCCAACCCTGAAAAGCAGCATTTTGGTACATCCATACGGATCATACAGGGAATAATTTACAACAGGTTTTCCAGAATATAGCAGATAGTGTAATCCAGAGAAAGGCTGACCTTCAAAGACAGTTTCTAAGACAAAAACCTGAAATTAGTGGAGTATAACTGCTAATATCCACTAAATGTAGAACATTTATGTAAATAGGAAAAATTGTTTAGAGGGCCATTTCATTTCATCAATATTTCTAACAATCCCTTTTATATGAACACAAATGTTTTCCATATAGCATGCCAAATATCATTCAGTAAATAATTTTAGAGAGAAAAGAAATATTAAAATAACGATGTCATGCAAATTAATCTATGGAGCTTTTTTTTGAATGATGCTACAGATTAAGCTAAATAAATCATATTTAATAAAACACCTGGATTTTTATATGCTACCTCTTTCTGTTGAAAGTGAAGAAGCACTGGCCAAAGCAGGACTGTCTGGCTTTGAATCCTCCATGTTGTTGACCGACGGGTTGCTGTTGTTTAGGGAAGAGCGAGGCAACACATGGTAGTTCCCATCATGGCCACTTCGACTCATACACATAAGAGAGATGCCGGACAACAAAATACTGCAGGACAAGATCACTGCTGTGCAGATAATCTAGAGCACATGAGAGAATAGGAAATGGGTTTTGACATTAAGCTTTCACACAACTGAAAAGCACTTTTTCATTTACGTCCAGGCTGAACCCACCCTTATCTTTTCATTGACCCATTACCAATGTTCCCTCGGATTTCTTCTTGGCCGTGTGCAGAAAATTAATTTTGTGTGCACACTTTTAAAAAAAAAACTGGTGTGCGCACACAAAATTTTTTGCACTGGCTTCATAATGTCTTTACATGTGCATGAGTGCACAGCTTAGGAGCCACTGCCTGTTCCATGCACTGAAGTCTCTAGCTTAGTTTAATGCATGCCACCACCATGATCCCAGTGCCAAAGTGTGCCATCAGGCTCCCCATACTACTATTGTATTGATGAACCTCAAACTTACCTGGGATGTTCCATAGAAGAAAGCAGAGTCGAAATTGTCTAGGTCACGCTCCCCAGCAATTAGTAGTACAGACATAACTATCACAGGGACACTGGGTAGCAAAAAAAGGATATAGTAACTTGGTTTGTTAAAGTTTGGATGTTAATGTGGAAATTTACATATCCTTAATACGAGTAATGTTCTACTATTATACAACTGCTCTTCCACTAAAAACCCCAATTACTTTTTAAATTGCTGTTTAGAAAAAACTGCTTGGTACTACCTGAACTTATAGCAAGTTCCTGAATCACTTCATTTTGAGGCAAATTTATAAAGGGCCGAATAGTAATTTGAATTCCGAATTTCCGAGTGTCAAAATTCTAATTTTAATCCTCCTATTCGAGTGTAAATTAGAATGTGAGATTTAATACACCTCAACCATGGAGTTCAGTTGAGCTCATGTTAAACAAAATATTTGTCAAAACACTCCCTAAAATGACCAAAAACACATTTTGCTCTTTAAAGCACCAGTTACACCATACCATGAAAGAGCCTTACAAATATACAAAATATAACAAATATAATTTCTTTCTTCTGTACTTGTAAATATTCTGTGTTTGATTCAGAAGCTATTAAAGTTTTCATTCAATTCCTGTAACCACTAGAAGAACCAATGGAAGGTTTCCATTGTTAACTGAATTAGAGTGGAACTGTCTGCCTGCTTGAGCTCACATCAAACATTACAACATTCCATGTACATGGGTTTCTATGCACAGAAATTCAAACACTTACCCCCATCCAACCAACACTAGAAAAGCAACTGGAACTTTCCCATCTCGTTTTTTTAACAAAATCAAGGACAGAGAGAGGAGACCTGCAATGCAAAAATGAGAAGCAGGTTTAAAGGACACTAGAATCACATATAATTTTTCCAATTTCCTCTATTTTCTCATATAAGAAATAGTTGGGGCAATTTACTACCTAAAAGGCAGGAGGCAAAGTGCAAAAAATGGGCATTTTCCGTAATGTTATTTACACTTTGCACCCTGCTGCAGTTGGAGGCAAGTAGGCATGCCAGATGTTTTCATCTGATGCGTAGTTCAGAGTACAGACAGACCCTGGACACAAGTGTAAAAGCAGCAGTGATTCTGAACAGTAGAACTAAACCCCAAAAATGAATGCGGTTAAAAATTTCATTTTATATACTGAACTTATTGCACCAGCGTAAAGTTTCAGCTTTTCAATAGCAGCGATGATCCAGGACTTCAAACTTGTCACAGGGGGTTCCCACCTTGGAAAATGTCTGTGACACTCACATGCTCAGTGGGCTCTGAGCAGCTGGTGAGAAGCCAAACGTAGGGGTTGTAGCAAATTAACAAGCAAATAATGAGGGTGACTTGTAATATAAGATGATGCTACAGGGCTGATTATTCAATTCTGATGCTAGTTGCACTGGTTTCTGTGCTGTCACAGTTATTATTTGTATTAATTACTAATCAGCCTTATATAGTGACATTTCTATTCTATGTGTACTGTATATTGTGAATGGGTCTCTAAGCTCAGTAAGTGACAGCAGCACAGAGCATGTGCAGTGAATCAGTAGAAAAGAAGACGGGGAGCTACTGGGGCATCTTTGGAGGCACAGATCTTCCCTGCTAAAAGGCTGTGGTTGCCTTGGGCTGGTGCAGAAGCCCAACATTTGTAGCCTATTTCTTAAGCTAAGCTTTAGTTCTCCTTTAAGTGTACTCTTAAGGCAAGGATATACTTACCATGCCAACAAATACATTCAAAGTGGGCCTTCCATAGAAATAATTCAAATCCTATTTTATGATGTTAGTCAAGCAAAATAAACTTCACTTACAAATAATTTATTCTTGAAATTCACAATCACAGCAAGCAGGCACACACACCATTTTGTGGAGGCTGTTGTAAAGACAAGCTTTGTATCATGCCAAAATCTTGTTTTTGTGCCAGAATGGGGCACCTGATGCTGGCTACACAATTAGATTGCGAGCAGGAAAGGAAAATGTGGGAAGTACAGTAAAATCTAGGAAGTACAGAATGGAAAGTGAAAGAAATTGCCTACCCAACCACTATGTCTAAGGCATAGAGGATGAGCAGGCAACATATGACTGACAGCCAAGACTTTTAAACAATTTAATAACATGTTTTTAAAAAAAAATGGGCTTAATGGTAAATTTGAAAAGGACTTTTATTGTACAGCTTTTTATGTCTGTGTGGCAGGTCCCTTTTAATAAAATTTCACACTGAAAATGTTTTCTGTTAACCTTAAAAATTATTTACAATTAAAGATGAATTAAAATACACACAAATACCATAAATATACAAATACCTGTCCAAAAATAAGAGCTGTAGAGGGCACTGTATAGAATGACAAAGACTAGAATCTGCCCCACCACGTTTCTCTCTTGTATGATAAAGTTCCACATCATCATTCCAACACAGGCAATTAACTGAAGAAACCAAAAACAAAAGGGTAGCCAAAGATTTCTTGCCAATTCCCTTCACAATATCTAAATGTCATATACTGTATGTTACATGTAATGCAACATATGCATTTTCAAGAATTAGTCTTCAGTTTTAAAGTGAAAGGTTAGCGCTTGCTTTTGCAGGTACAGGCCCAAGAGCACACTCAGGACAGCCATCTTATTAAGAAATGTATTGCACAGCCAGTTACTGTATGTAAAATGTTGCATATGGAAGTGTGGGGACATGGTGTGGCGACTCTTTGTCTAACAGGGGTCTGTGCACTGTATTGGAGAGGCCCGGAGTTGTACAGTACACAAAAGAAGCATTGAAGATACAATGTACAGCAGGAGTATGCAACAGTAAGCTGTGCAGCGTTTCGAAGGAACATTGGTCTGTCAAGGTCTGTCCAATTTTGCATGGGAACAATCAAGGTGGGTCTTTGCAATGTATTGCAGGAGCATTATGGGAAATATCTGCTATATATTACAGAACCACCAGGATTTGTACTTGGATTTATAGTGACCTGTGACTGAGATATGTATGGGAGACGCGTCCAAGGGTTATGGAGATCAGAATGGATGGGTTAGGATATGCCTAAAGGTTTTCTTTAACAATTTGAAAAAAAGAAAGATACCTGAGAAAGAAGCAAATTGCAAGTAAGTAGATGAGGAAGCCGCTTGTATTTCTTGCTCAAAAGCAAGACAGCAAGGGACCAGATCTATAAACAGAAAAAGGGTTATTGTAGTACCCATGCCTTGAATTCTGCACATTTACTATATTTATATAAAATGTGCATTCTAAGTATTCATCTCCCACTGCTTATCTCATTACAATTAACGAATAGATGAAATATGCAGCTATTCATTTATATACTGGCTACTGCTAGCTGCTACAAAATAGATCTCATTTTTTTTGTATTGGTCAAATAATAACTACAAAGGGGAGAACAATTCTCCAACACCCTAAAGATTCATATTTACCCTATAACATGTTAAGCTTGTTAAAGCACCACACCAATCCAGTATTATGGCTAAAATGCTCTACAAATTATTATTACAGGAAGCCTTCTCTTGTTTTTAACATTACTCATGGCAGAGCTAATTTGGTGGGGCTACTGTATATGTAAAGCTGCTTTGATCCGTAATGAATGTATGATGTAAAATTAGCCCCTTGGAATACCTCGTTCACATCTGATAAAACTTGTAGGATCACATAGAAAAGTTTTACAGTTGTTAAAGGGGATCTAGAATGTGTATTTTGCCTCCACAAAGGAAGCCAATATACTTTAAATTTTTATCAAACAATTTAAAATCACTTGGTAGTTCTTAACCAGAATAGCCTCTCATCCTCTGCTCTCATCCTCTGATTAAAGAGCAGAGCATATTAAATTGATAAATAATCAGAGCAAAGCACTTTGGGTTCCACTCTTTCCAAAAGAAAGATGTATGATATTCGATGTCGGTTGCCAGACAACCCATGCTATGGATAGTACTGGCAAACTCCTTAACCCCCAGAAAAATGGATTGACTTGCCTGAAGCAAAAAGCAGCTGACACTGGAGTAATTGCCTAGTTGTACCAAAGCCTCCCTAATTCAGATGCAGAATCGAAGTTATGGTTAACTTTAATGATTGCGATTCATTCTCAAGTACTGAATTATTTTAACTTGTTTTGTGAGCTGCCCAGAAAGAACACGCCTGTTTGCAAAATATGTAATATAAAAGTGATAGTTGAGGATTACCAAGTATAGAAAACCAAACATTTACTATTAGCATAATGAAACGTGTTTCAAATTTACAAAAATCAAAGGTAAGGTTTTCAAACAAGAAACAGAATGTAGGTTTGTCATTACAGACCTCCTGACCAGGTTTATGTGATCCAATAAGGACACTTAGACCTGGAGAAAGGTTACCCAAAACTGAAGTCCGTTATGCACTACCACCAGATGATAGAACTAGACAGGAGAACTTTAAAATGTTTAGTTACAGAAAACTTTGCCTCTAAAGGTTTCATCGTGGCATCATCAATCGATGTGTTGAACTTGCAAAGGGAAAATAGTCAAATCTATTTTAAATCAAGTAGGTCTTTTGCTGGTACAGGTACGGAAACCCGTTAGCTAGAAAAATTGCCTTCTCCCACCGTCTCCATTTTATCCAAATAATTCAAATTTTTAAAAATGATGTCCTTTTTCTCTGTAAAAATAAAACCTTATACTTGATCCAAACTGATATAATTAATCCTTAATGGAAACAGAACCAGGCTATTGGGTTATTTAATGTTTCCATGAATATGAAGATCCAAATTATGGAAAGATCCTTTATCCAGAAAGCCACAGAGCATTCTACATAACAGGTCCCATACCTGTACTTATTATTCCAATTTTGAGTAGTAGCATGCAATCTCCAGTTCACTCACCAAGGAAAGTATGCTCAAGATGCTAATATCAAAGCTGACATTTTGTAGGGCAGAAACTAGAGGTTTGACATCCATTGAGGGAATGGTCAACAGCCAGGCAGAGACATACATGATTGGAGCAGACACGAAGGTACTGATTACCATACCAGGTGTAATCTGTTGAGAAGAAAGATTTTGGGTTACATTTTAATACCAGATTTAGTAATAAAATTGTCCTGCCACTTATAACAGGGTCACAAAGTAATAATTACTAAACTTTTTCAGGTTAAGACCCAATATTTGGCTGAGCTATCACATAGCTCATAGAAAGGTTTAACACATATGTAAACATGACTGCATCAGCCACTCATATCTCCAAGAATATGTAGGAACCCACCAAATTTCACCATAACTGACTTTTAAGAAAAAGCTGAGCTTTTTAGGAGTATATATGGCCCAAACTTGCCTAAAGGTGGCCATACACGGATAGATCCGCTCGTTTGGCGATGTCGCCAAACGAGCGGATCTCCCTCCGATATGCCCACCTTGAGGTGGGCAATATCGGACTGATCCGATCGTGGGCCCTAGGGCCCAACGATCGGATCCTTCACGTTCGCAAACGGGGGTCGGATCGCGGGACCGCATCAACGAACAGATGCAGCCGCGATCCGACGGGATTTTTAACCCCATCCGATCGAGATCTGGCCGACTTTCGGCCAGATCTCGATCGGGGAAGCCCGTTGGGGGCCCCCATACACGGGCCAATAAACTGCCGACTCGGTCTGTCGGCAGCTTTTATCGGCCCATGTATGGCCACCTTTACTTTGGTCTTACTACTCTTGTTGTGTTTGCCTTGCTTTTCTTAATTGCTGCCATTCTTTGTAATTCTAAGCCACCTTGTTCGTTCTGGTCTTAAGTTCCCTAAATGGCATCCCTGACCTTTAGCCCAGTTTGTGCAAGCACTCAGGCTACAGCTAAAGCCTGATTTGCTAACTCTGCAAAACTCTTCCTTCTGCAAATTAGGGGTGGGAAGGGGAAAACATTTTTTAATTCCTTGTTTTGTGACAAAAAGTCACGTGATTTCCCTCCCGTCCCTAATTTGCATATGCAAATTAGCATTTGGATTCGGTTCAGCCGTGCAGAAGGATTCGGCCGAATCCTGCTCAAAAAGGCAGAATCCTGACCGAATCCTGGATTCGGTGCATCCTTAAATATAAGCTTCCTCATACTGAAGTAAGAAGCTTTCTAAGTACAATTAATTAAAAATTCTGCATTGTTTATGAAATAATAAAGTTTATCACTATGAAGATTTTCATTCATCCAGGTCATAGTATATCTAGTATAGGTCAATCTAAAAACAACTGGACTTTCTGAGTAATCAATGAAGACGTTTCACTACTCATCCGAGCAGTTTCTTCAGTTCAACTGACTGGTGTGTGAAGTTCTCTGCATATAAACTCTTCCACTAATCCATTTACAATGGCACATTGTAACTCTTCAAAGAGGTGACATCTGAAGAAACTCACAGAGGTGTTGATTCTGTGTAGTTGTGATAGGATTATCCAATGTGTCATGCAACTCCTAGATACAGGTGTTACTTGTGAGAGTTGCATGCAACTCCTGTATCTAGGAGTTGCATGACACATTGGATAATCCTATCACAACTACACAGAATCAACACCTCTGTGAGTTTCTTCAGATGTCACCTCTTTGAAGAGTTACAATGTGCCATTGTAAATTTATTAGTGGAAGAGTTTATATGCCGAGAACTTCACACACCAGTCAGTTGAACTGAAGAAGCTGCTCGGATGAGTAGTGAAACGTCTTCATTGATTACTCAGCAAGTCCAGTTGTTTTTAGATTGACCTATACTAGATAATAAAGTTTATGTTGACTATTCCTCTATCTGCATCTGTTTCTTCTTGCAGGAGTTGGGTGTCAGATGAATGATCCAAAATATCTTATAGTGGGGCTTCCTTTCCTAACAGATGTATTAAAGCTCACTCAAATAACCGATTCCAGTACAAACAAAAACTAACACAATAACTGCCTTTTGCACAAATTCTGCATGTAGAGAGACCGGATTTCGGATGATTTTAACAGAATGAGCTCTTAAACATCTTCTAGGCAAGAGGAGTCCACTATAAGATATATTGGATCATTTATCTGACACTCAACTCCTGATTGAAGATTGTTCCGATTTAATATATATGGCTAAATCTGAGATTTAATAATTTTTATGTGCTTGTAATTAGAGCAACTATATCCTGGTTTATGTAACATTCTATGCTCAGCAGGCTGTAGGGTGCAGAGATTAAAGAAAATATAGCATTTATCTGTAGCCTACAGTACTGTCTCATAACATAAAGGGCAACTAACACGTAGGATATATCTACCAGGTCTATGATAGTTAAAGGGGAAGGAAACCTAGTTGGCGCAAAAACCCTCCCCCCTCCCGTGTGTTTGCCCACCCTCCCTCCTCCCCCCTGGCCTACCCGTCCCGCTGAGCAAATGCCCCTAACTTGTTACTTACCCTTCTGCGCAGGTCCAGTCCAGGGAGTTCACAGACGACATCTTCTTCCACGCAATCTTCTTCCTGCTTTGACCGGCGCATGCGCAGTAGGAGCATTTCGCCGGTACGATCTACTGTGCATGCGCCAAAAGTGCTTCGTGATTTTTGGCGCATGCGCAGTAGATGCGTATCCGCTAAATGCTCCTACTGCGCATGCGCCAAAACGCTGTTCAAAGCAGGAAGAAGATCGCGTGGAAGAAGATGTCGTCTGTGAACTCCCTGGACTGGACCTGCTCAGAAGGGTAAGTAACAATTTAGGGGCATTTGCCCAGCGGGACGGGTAGGCCAGGGGGGAGGAGGGAGGGTTTTTGAGCCAACTAGGTTTCCTTTCCCTTTAAGGACCATGCTTCAGTTTGCATGTAACTCAATATCCTCAGAGATTGGGCACCCCTACAAACCCTCTGGGCTGCTCCAAATTCCAATTTTGTTTTTACAGTGATGTTGCGGTGTCACGGAAACAGGCCTTGTTTAATGGAGGTTTGTGGGGCAAATTTGAAGTCATTCCTTTTTAGGAATTCTGTACAGACAGGCTGGTACAGCATTACTTGGTATAACTTATTCACCCCACCCAAATAAAGATGCAAATGTATAAATGGCATATATGATATATGTAAGTAATTTCCCCCCAACAACACTTACAATCTCCAATTCCATGTTGAACTGGCTGGCAAAGATTGCAACTCCAGGGGCCACTGGAAACACTCCATAGAGAAATGCATAGTTAGTTAAACTTGTATGGTTAGCCATGTCACTAGTCTTGTCCAAGAGCTCCACCAGTTCCCTACAGATAAGTGGCAACACCAGCCTGAAAGAAAAGCAACAAGGTTTAGACAATGCACCATGAAACTGTTTAATTCATCTTTGGGTAACCTGCAGCCCAGAATATCCTAGAAGCATACAAACAGAATGATGGAAGGTGTAGATAAATAGCTGGATTGTCACAGGTTACCATCCGTGTTAAAAAAAAAAAAAAAGTAATATAGGTACAACTAAACGCACCATCCAAATCCCAATTTTAACATTTTACCATTTACCATGTACTATGCAGTATATGCAGTAAAAATGCATTATATTCCACGTATAATAGGGATGCTGCTTAGAACATTAAAATGTAAGTATTTCTCTTAAACTAGAAGGTAAAAAAAAGGCTCCTATTCTTTGTGTAAAATAAAACATTCCCAACACCATTATAGAATTCATTGTTTGAAAATTTCCCCCAATCCCCATAACAAGAAAGGAGAGCTGCCTTTTTGTTCCAAGAGCTAAGGAGAGATGTGGGTATCAATGAAACAATTCCAGATTTTATCATTTTCTCAAGTACACCTGCATACCTCCCAACTGTCCCGTTTTTCGCGGGACAGTCCCGATTTTGACAGCTCATCCTGCAGTCCCGGATAGTTACCAGTTACAATGTTTCTAAAACTTAATTAGCTTTTGGCAGAGAGCCCAGAATATGTGGCTGGTGCACTTCAATACTTTTGTAACAATTTAAGGTAAGCAAAGAAGCAATTGTAATAATTTAAGATAAGCAGGTCTCTTGGGGACACTGTGACTTGCAGCTTAAAGGGCAATTCACCTTCATTAGCAAAACTGTAATAGCACATAAAAACCACAGACATGTGTAGTGCACACAGGGCAGATAATAAATATGACCCTAAATTTATTTTCCATTTAATGCAAAACCACAGGGAGCCCTCTGGGACAGCTTTTTTAAATTTTCACATTGACTTTAGTATAACCCAGGAATTTGGTATCTACTTTACAGGCCAGGAAGTTATTGCCATTGTTGACTGAGAAGGGGTTAAAGAAAAACAAAAACCCAGCAGCTTGTGGGTATCAATTTGTGAGGCACCCCTTAGTGCCCCCCGTAGTTATTCTGATTGGGGTCACCTAATGGGCACCCTACTAAATAGCATCCACCAGGTTTTTGTCTTATTCACTATCCTTTAAAGGGGTTCTTCACCTATAAATTAGCTGTTAGTATGATGTAGAGAGGGATATTCTCATTCATTTTTTATTATTTGTGTTTTTTACTTTACAGCTCTCTAGTTTGTAATTTCAGCTGTCTGGTTGCGAGGATCCAAATTACACTAGCAACCATGCTTTGATTTGAAAAGGAGACTGGAATATGAATAGGAGAGACCTGAATAGAAAGATGAGTAATAAAAAGTAGCAATATCAATTCACTTGTAGCCTTACAGAGCATTTGTTTTTTAGATGGGGTCAGTGACCCCCATTTGAACGCTGGAAAGAGTCAGAAGGCAAATATTTCAGAAAATATCAAGAATAAAAAATAAAGGGCAATTGAAAAAATGCTTAGAATTAACCATTTTATAACACATTAAAAGCTAACTTAAAGGTGAACCACCCCTTTAACATACTGATGCACATTTCTTCAAGGTATATTTGTATTTATACGAAATTTTAAGCTGCCGTATTGCTTGACTTGCTAATGTTCTCCTACACGGTCTATAGATAAACTGTTACTGTACCATTTACTATCCACCCAAAGAATGGTGTTCTATAAATGGATTCATTTTCTTTAAAATATATCACTTACCCGAATGGCATTTCTTATCACATTAAATTGGTTTAGCCAAAAAATGTAATTTTTACAGAGCCATGAAAACTGTACATTTAACAGGCCAGAAATCCAACTTACAGCTTTGCTGTGATAAGCAGCAGTAGTGCAACAAATGATGACTTCTCAAGTTTCCCAGTCTGACCGACCATGGTAAGACCAAGGTAAAACAAAGCAGCACCAGAGAAGGAGCTTGCCAGGCCATCCAAGAAGTTTTCCAAGTAAATCGGGATCTTCTGGCCGAGTACAAAGTTAAAGGCAATGCCTATAAATACCATAAATACTATAGGGTTCTGGAAGACATGGAGAAGAGCAAGTCCCAATATCTTGAATTTGCTGTGGGAAGCATTTGGATTGTCCCTCCATTTCTGTATCTCACACAGTACAAAGCCCAAGGGGTTCAGCATCATTAAGGAGACCGGAGCGACCAAGTAAATGTACTGAAGATATTTAGGGTAAGTGGTTTGGTACAAGGCTTCAACTACAAATGAGAAAGATTAATACAATTATTAATTTAGTTATATGCACTTGTAAATTATATCCTTATAAACGGTGAGTACTGATGTCATTTCTGTCACATGACTCTGAAACTTGTGTATTATAATAAATAAGGTACCCCTTGTTGCAAAATATGAGGATATTGTAAGTTACCGGTGAGTTTCATGACCATATAAAAATACGAGGGGGTATCTTAATCACTATATATATATATATATATATATATATATATATATATATATATATATATATATAGACTCTATTTTATCTAAATAATCTAAATTTTTAAAGACTGTAATAATTAAACAGTATCTTGTACTTGAGCTGAACTAAGATATAATTATTATATAATCTTATAATCTTATTATATGATCTTTATTGGAGGCAAAAGCAGCCCATTGGGTTTGTTTAATGGGGACTTGAATTTCTAGTAGACTTAAGGTATGAAGATCCAAATTATGGAAAGATCCATTATCCGGAAAACCCATAGTCTCAAGCATTCTGGATAACAGGTTCCATACCTGTACACTGTTGGCACCCGCATTTGTTGTATATTCTGCCTTTCTTCTATATGCATTTATACTTAGGAAAGGAAGTTGGCAAACTGTACTAGTTTCAGCTGAAATAATCACATATAATATAACTCAAAGATGCCAGACACTGGGCTATGATGAACTGGAATTGACAGTCTCCACAGTAATTGATTTAGTTTATTTTTTGTTAAACAATTCAAATTTACTTGGGCAATAACATCAACAATACACACCTGATTCTGATGCAGTGCCAGCTGGCGAGTCCAATAACGGATACATATTTTGAAGGTCCATTATATAAGAGCGTTACAAGTGCTGTTTTCAGCAACCTAGGAGAAAGCTAATTATTTTGGCCACATTCCCCATTTGCTTCTTGCTATGGTAGATTAAGGACTCCAGGAATCAAGCAAACAAAATTCCTTCTTCCAGTCGGCAGCACAGCAGAATAATAAGTGATTTGTATAAAAGCAAGGAAGCATTTAATTGCATCTTTGTCAGTGTCACAACATTATTGAAAACGGCTTGGACAAATTTATAGATGCCTAGCCATTATAACAATGTATTGATACAAATCTATAGATGTATTTGAATTAAAAATGTGTTGTATGAAGCAAACATAATATCGCAATGACGCAGATGCAATACCCTTTATTCAAATGATCTTATGTAAAAAAAAAAAAAAGAAGCATAAACACTATTAATATAATTTTTTTTAACACAGAAATCCAGCATTTCTCAGACTAGAAGGAAACCAAAATAGTCTGCCTCTGAACTGCAAGGACCATTCCCCCTTAAGGTGGCCATACACGGGCTTATAATATCGGCAGACAGATCGAGTCGGCAGTTTATTGGCCCATGAGGGGCCCTCCTACGGGCTTCCCCCATCTGTATCTGGCTGAGAGTCGATCAAATTTCGATTAGGCAGGGGTAAAAATTCCGTTGGATTGCAGACCGCATCTGTTTGTTGATGCAGTCCCGCAAGGCCCATGACTAAGTGCCCTAAGTGGGTACGAAATGCTTAGGGTGGATTGAGATGCAAATATAAATTTTTTAACTTTGTATAAATAAAAATATTTTTTAACTCATTTTCTCTGGTCCTGTGGATCAGTTTGAGAGCCGGTCGGCCCCGCTTCTTCTTTACATCCTTTCCCGCAATCTGACCAACCTGTATTCTTTACATTATGATCCGATCCTTGGGCCAGTGATCGGATCAGCCTATCACCCACCTCAAGGTGGGCATATCGGGGAGAGTTTTAACCAATACGAACTTCTTTGACAAGCCAAATCATGATGAATAAAAAGTTTCTATACTTGTTGACAAATATAAATAGCATGTCAGCTTTGAATCAGTGCATATAAGTCACTACTACTGATGCATTTCATGCCACACGGCACTTCCTCAGAGTATAACATTTTTTACACAATGCACAAATTTATAGTTATCCACAGTTACAGACAATTTTCCTTAAAGGGAAAATACCCTATTTTATAAAAAGTTCCATACTTTTATTTTGTATATTAAAAACACATTTAAAACCAACACTACCTATAAACAATGGTGTATCAGAGTATGCTTTTCCAAGTTTTGTCTCGGCTATTCAATGTTATATTTAATTTCACATTCTTTATTCAAACCTAAAGGCTTTTCAGTCTTTAAAGTGAACATCCACCATGCTTCTCTTTTATTCATCAATTTTTCCAGATCAACTTTTGCCTCTCCTCTTGCCCAATCTAACATGCTCTATGCCTTTAAGGGTATACACGTATCATTTCCATTATGTATATTTAAGATATGTTCAGCTATAGAGGATGATACATCTTTTCTCCCCACACAGGCTATATGTTCTAGGATTTTATCCTTCATTCTTCGCATGGTCCTACCAATATATCGGGGAGAGATCCGCTCAATTGACATTTCCATGTGTATGGCCACCTTTAGGCTGCTAGAGTCATCCCCGTTCAATGTTAAAGTGATTGATTCCACCTCTTCTTTCCTTACTGGGTGATACACATATTCTCTGGAAAGCAGAGAGACTTCAAGGTGAGGTACAGCTTGAATGACTTTGCCAGCCTTGGTGAGAAATGGCTCCTACAAGTCAGAGACTAGAATGGCAATCTTTGCAATCATGTACAGTATGTCTCCATTTATATTTACTTTTGGCAATTTGGATTAGTGTTTATGCGCCTTTCTACATAATCCCAACTGAATGAGCTCTAAAAGGAGTCATTTTCCATTTTAATGGTACATTTTTTCATTTAGTAATAAGGGAAGCCATTAGCTTCACACAATGTGCTCTAATTGTTGCGCTCTTCTTAAATAAATTTAAAATGGTTAACTTACCTATGGGATATCCAAGTGCAAAATCATTACTCTGAGTAGCAAATATAGGGAAAAGTCCAGCTTTGCTGAATCGAGACTGTGGATCAGCCACTAATAACGTAAGCACGCAGACTACGATGAACACAGAAGCTTTGGCAATGAGGATGCTGTAGAGAAATGACCAGTTGACGTTGGAGAAATCTAGAACCACCATGTTCTTGAACAGCAAAGCAGGAAGAGCAAAGCGGGAGACATAGTTGCCCAGTCCTTTGGCTTGCGTTGCACTTATGACATTTGCCCTTCCTGCAATATATCCACACATAATGATGCCAAAACATTCCAGCAGAGCCGGGAAGAGTCTGTTAATAGACATAGAAGTAGATTCTCCAGTGGCATTAGCCGGATTGGCACCATCTCCAAGCACATTATTCATATTGACACTAGAAGAGAAATTCTTCCACGCTATCCCTGAGGCAATGTCCATGATCTTTTTTTTCTAAATGTTCATCAAATCAAGTATGAAACCTTTATGAGGAAAATGCAGAGTAAATAATAATAATAAAATGGCAACAGGACTCACTATGCAGAAAAACAACCTAATAAAATAATTTTACTACTCATTACTGAATTTCAATACATGCCGCATGACTAAGACTCATGGTACAAATAATGTATTTCATCAGAGTTTTGGCTCCAGCAGAGAAGTGCCCGAACCCAATACTGCAGCCTGAATATCTACATTCGTGGAATCGGTCTGCCTGGCGACAGAAGGACTCCATTAATGAGAATGACAGGCAGCAAGTTCTCATGGGGTCCTTGTGCCATGAGCCTAATACAAAATGAGGCAAAATGATTTTAAAGGAGAAGGAAAGCTACAAAGGCAGTTTATTGCCAATAGATTAGCCACAAATGTGCAAGCTAGAACTCCATTTTTATTTTTTAGAATGATTGTCTATACCTGAGTAAACAGCTCTAGACACTGTATCTGTTTGTTTAAGATAACAGCTGCCATATTAGCTTGCCATGACATCACTTCCTGCCTGAGGCGCCCCCTGTTAGCTCATAGCTCTGAGCTCAGACTATAGGAGGGAGGGGAGAGGAACCAACTGAGCATGCTCAAACCCAAGCCCTGGAGATTTAAGATGAAAACAGGAAGTCTGCTACAGAAGCCCATGTGTACACAACAGAAGGAAAGACATGTGGTGTTTCCTTTGGCAGAGGACTCAGAGCAGCATTACTTTGAGGGCTTACTGGTGTATTCATATAGACCTTTCTGATAAAGCTTACTTAGTTTTACCCTTTCCTTCTCCTTGAACCACTCTTTTTAAAGGGGACAAACATAACTTAAGCTTTTTGAAAAGTAAAAATTTCAAGCAACTTCGCAATATACCGTACATGAATTAAAAAACATGCAAACTTTTCATGATTTTTAATGGTTTGGAACAGTTCCATAAGCCTAGCCCCTGCTCTCCTGCTGATTACAATGTTTACTTTGTATCAGCAGCCATCTGTGCTCAGCCTGCATCCTCCAAACCCCACAATTCCCTGCACACGTGATTTCAATAAGGAACGGAACATCATAGTGCAATGCATTGTGGGTTATGTAGCTCCTGCATCCTGTCTGTAAGCTGTGGAGAAGTTGTTACAATTTATAACATCAGTGTTTAGTCCCTCCTTCCCTGGCAGGATTTCAAATGATGCAGAAAGAGAAAACTGTTACACAGCTGGATTTCAGCATAGAAAATGGCATTTATTCATACTTTTTGAAGAAACATGTAACTGTGATTGGTATATTAGGGGGTTTTGTTTTATGTGGGCCTCTTTATCAGATTTTGGTTTGGAAGCCAGAGTTCACATTTAACTACTCTTTTTACTCCCATGCAAACCTGAATATTAAATAAGCAAAGATTTCTAAAGCGGATAGCTTTTATAAAAAAGCATAACTACAGTTGTTTCTTGTTTTGGTGAAGCTATCAAGTGTGATGAATCACTCAGCAGTGATTCAATACTCAGTTGTCTACATTTTCAGTGAATTACTAAGTAACTACCAATACAGAACTGCTAAAGAGAAGTTTGAGGTCACCCAGTGGGCTTGAAGAATCATTTGAGCTTGGGCATTTTAATCATTGCAATGGCCAATGTCACATGCAACGTTATGTGTAATTAAAAAAATCCCCTAAATTGTACAGCGGTTAGATATTACTGGGCAAGTCAGCATTTCTCAAGGGGCATTCCACAATTATATATCCATAACATGCAACAAATATACAAACTTAAAATATTCCATTGGAAATGCTATAAAGCTTTCATATAAAGAAGAAGCAGTGATCTTGCAAGTGAGAGTCCTTTCTGAAAACATGCTATAATAAAGAATCTTTTGTCACATCATAGTACTGGAATGGCTGCTCTTGTTCTGGTCCATTTTAATGAAATAATTGTGTTGGATCTTTGTCTGAAGAGCCAATGGCACATCGCAATAGTAAGCATTTATTGAATAACTGCATATAGATCAAATGGGCAATGGTTTACATGGCTTGACTAAGGACACAGTAAAGACAAATGCCAATCCACAAGAAACTGCAAAGTGGATGTGCAGGGAGTGACACCTGTAGAATAAAAACACCTTTGCATGCCAATTGTTCCAACACTTTTTTGAGTTCAGTTGTTTTCCGATTGTTCATCATAAACAAATACTTTTTTTCAATTGCTTTCCATTTTTCATTTTTTCCCCCCAAAAATATAAGTTTAAAGCTTAATTTACCTGTCTAGTGTTTCAGTACAGCAGCTCGGTGATACGGGAACATTCTGAATGGATACAATGTACTAATTCAGTGGATACAATTATTGATACACTTTTCAGCAGCATCTGTGGAACATAAGAAACTATTGTATCAATTCTAACAGCTGCCTTTAATGGAACTCATGAATTCTGCTCAGTAGGGACAAAGATAACAAATGTATCAACTAAATGTATCAATTTAGAACAGTTAAAGAGTCTGCGACCCCCCCCTCCTCCCAGAGCTGCTTTAGAAGGTGAAAAATGAAACTTTACACTATAAGAAAAACAGCCACAAATAGAAAATAGAAAGTAATTGGAAAAAGTATTTATTTCTGGTTAACAATCTGAAACCAACTGAACTGAAAAATTTTTTGAAGGTGAACAAACCTTGAAGGTCCTCTGATCCTATTGCGATTCTGTGACCATTGATGATGTAACAATTGTAAGAGCCCCATTTGTAAAGTACAGTATTTTAAAGCACAGCATAACTTGCTGGTGCTTGATGAAAATGGTGGTTAAATAACAGCAGCAAGGAAACATATCAGAGGTAGGTTGGTGGTAGATGGCAAATCATATGCATTTTAGGCCTACTGGTAACCACGATCTATGATTCTAGGAGGTCCAAAGCTACTAGGACACCAATAAAAATATTATATGTTAGGGTGGGTGATGGTCACACAGGATGGGATGGGGTCAGAGTGCATGCGAGATTGCATCACGGGGGGTTGGGTGGCCCGACTGGCAATCTGTGGGTTCTGGCAAATGCCAGAGGGGCTGCTATAAGGTGCCATAGAAAGTCAGTAATTAGTGGGCTGGTGGGGCTGTTTGGGCCTTTGTGTGGGCCGATTGGGCCTCTGTGTACCTGAAATGCCGGACCTGGCGGGAGAGCTATGACTGTTTGGAGTGGAGGAATAAATGTCTGGAATAGGGGTAGGCAGATAGAGTAGGGTACGTGCCCAAAGCCCCTACAGCATTGCACCCTAAGCACATGCCTCTTCTGCTTACCCCTAGTTCTGGCCCTGGGTGGGGTTTACAAGCAGCCAAGAGCAAACACAATGCAACAAGCAGGCAAGTGAATAAGGAAGGAAATGGTGTTTGGAATAGCTCTGTATAACAATGGCATGTTAACATGTTCTTTGCATGAGACTTTAATTAATTAAAACAATAGCAAAATGTATTTTCAGCACAAGCCCTGCTGTTCGCACTCAGGTTGAACAATGGGGTATAATGTTCGTAAAAGCTTAAAGGGGATGTAAAGTCAAAAAATGTAATTCCTTTCAATTGTCCACTGCTCAAATATAAGACTATCTTAAATATGCTTCAATAAAAAATTGTGTACCCTTTTCATAAAAATCATACTTTCCTGCGCTCCAGTTCCCCCTTCTCTCCACCAGCACAGACTTCAGCCTGCATGAATTCCTCCACCCTGCCGGCCAGTGGAATCTCCCCTCCTCTGAGTTCTGAAGTGTCAGGGAAGGAGTTTGTGGAGTTGTTTGTCATGGAGGTTAGCTTAGGTCAGGAATGAACAGGTAAATTAACCGGTTATCCTGCTTTGCTGCCCTTTAGAACAGTAGTGCTTATCATTTCAAGTAAAGCAGCTACCGGCCGGCAGGGTTGAGGAATTCATGCAGGCTGAAGTCCGTGTGAGTGGAGAGAAGGGCAAAGCGTAGAGACTAGAAAATCATAATTTTTATGAAAAAGGGTACACAATTTTTATAGAAGTTTATTAAAGATAGGCTTATATTTAGGCCATGGACCCTTTAAAGGAATTTAATTTTTTGACTTTACATCACCTTTAAATGAAATTGGTAACATTACAGATGTATGGTTCAGCTTTCATTGTATAATTTGCCCTTTGGAAATGCTCAGATCTTTACAGCTCAGTTTACCGACCTACTCCAATAAACAAGGTTGTATTTTATCCCCAATTGATTTAGGTCAGTGGGTCAGAAACAACTACAGAAGGCTGGTCATTTAAAGAGATCCCGGTGTCTTGTGACAGAAGAAACAGTCCATGGACAATATAGTCTTTTCAACATTGGTTTTTTCAAAGACAGAAATGTAGTGCAAAATGGTGGGTTCTGCACCGGTCTGCCAATGAGTACAGGATCTATATTACAGAATGCTTAGGACCTGGTTAAGATAAGGCATCTCTCCATAATTTGGAGAATGGCATTTCCCCAGGGGGGGGGAAGCTATGTGGGGGGGTAGTGTTTTTTTTTGCTAAAGGGTTTGTTTCTCCTTTAATGTAACTTTTAGTATGTTATAGAATGGCTAATTCTAAGCAACTTTTCAGTTGGTTTTCATTATTTTTTTTTTTTAATAGTGTTATAGTTATTTGCCTTCTTCTTATGGCTCTTTCCAGGTTTCAAATGGGGGTCACTGACTCATCTTTCTATTCAGACCCACTTCTATTCATATTCCAGTCTTTTATTCAAATCAGTGCATGGTTGCTAGGGTATTTTGGACCCTAGTTACAAGATTGCTTAAAATGTAAATTGAAGAGCTGCTGAATAAAAAGTTAAATAACTCCAAACCCTTAAATAATAAAAACCAATTGCAAATTGTCGCAGAATATCACGCTCTATGTCATACTAAAAGTTATCTCAAAGGTGCACAACCCCTTCAAAAAAACCTTACATTATTACAGAGAAAAGGAAATTATTTGCTTAAAATGGACTCTGTGGGAGATGGCCTTTCCGTAATTTGGAAATTTCTGGATTTTCCAGATGTGGAGAAGCACATAACATGATATTAATATTTATTTTAATCATGTGTTCTCATCCTATATTGAAAGGAATAAAGGGAGAATTTTTGAATGTTGATCGAAAGAAATTTAGTTTTAAGGATATGTAACTGTTTCAAATATATTGTTAAAAATTCTTGCTACAATAACTTTGAAGATGGAACCATTCCTTACATAAATACAGATCATGCATATTCTATGCAGAGTTTAGGCAAGATCAGGTGCTGTTGCTAATATTGGAGGTGTGAAGCACTCAAACATACAATATATGTCAGTTAAATAGCTCTTTTGTGGGTTGGAGATATAACATAACTGGAATGTAATAATAAACTGAAAGCAACAGCACTTTTCTGGGGTTAATAATGACATTGTGTGACGTTTCTTTTCTTACATTGTTTACACTGCAGTCAGTAAGTGTAATAATTTACTGTACATTGATCATACAGTGTGCATTGTCATTTTGACTTATTCTTTGAAATATGAGCATTGTTTTCTTAACATCACATTTGTACAAACTATGCAACGGACACTCTAACATAACATAACACTCTCCTGAGTTTATCGCCTGGGGCATGCAGATTCCTTTTTAGTCTTCTTAAAAGATATAGCTCACCTTTAAATTAACGTTAAGTATGATGTAGACAGTGACATTCTGAGACAATATTTGATGGATTTTAAATAATTTATCGTTTTCTTAAAAAGGTCTTCAATCTGGAATTTCACCATTTTCTGGTTGCTAGGATCCACTATGCCCTAGCAACCAGGCCATGGTTTTAATGAGACTGAAGATGAATACAGATCTACAAAGGGTTTGCGTTTTCTCCCCATGTCTGTGTGGGTTTCCTCTGGAAATAAGTAACTTCTGCATTCTTGCCAGAACAGAGTGTTTACTCGATAAGTTATGATCACTCTGTATAAATGTCACACAACAAAAGCTCACATAAGAGCAGCCCATAAAGATACCCAGTGAATCACTAGAGCAAAGCTGTCAGACATTTATAAAGAGGAAGTCTAGATGAGCTGAGAAATCTCTCTTGCAACTAGGATTGCCACCTTTTTTGGAAAACAAATACCGGCCTTCCTATATATTTATCTTTTTTCCCTATAAATTGGGAACAACCATCAATTTTACTGGCCAGTTGGCAACCCTACTTGCAACTAGGGTTGCCACCCGGCCTAGCCGGTAAAATACCTGCCAAGGCCAGGCCGGTATTACAAATTTACCGGCAATGTAGCTGCCGGTAAATTTGTAATACCATTAAAAGTAGCCCTCGGCCTGCCCCCAATCCCCTGGAACTTACCTTATCCTTTACTTCTTCTAGTGACGGTGGTGCAGCCCGCCCCTTTTGACGTCACGACCCACCCCTTTGTGACCCCGCCCCCCAGCAGACGGTAATATATTTTAAAAAAGGTGGCAACCCTACTTGCAACCCCCTCCAAAAATGCATTATTTGCACCTACATATACAAAAGGCCAGGATAACCCACTCCACTTTGTTGTAGGGATGCACCAAATCCACTATTTTGGATTCAGCCGAACCCCCGAATCCTTTGTGAAAGATTCGACCGAACAGAATCCTAATTTGCATATGCTAATTAGGGTGGGAAAGGGAAAACATGTTTTACTTCTTTGTTTTGTAACAAAAAGTCATGTGATTTCCCTCCCAGCCTATGCAAATTAGGATTTGGATTCGGTTCGGCTGGGCAGAAGGATTTGGCCAAATCCGAATCCAGCTGAAAAAGGCAGAATCCTGGCCAAATCCCGTCCCGAATCCTGGATTCGGTGCATCCCTACTTCTTTGTAAGCAGCATCACAACAATAGCTATGTACCTTTTTTATATACAGCAAATTAGCACTGCAGCAGTAATTTACATTTTCTTACCTCCATTAAAAATTCTTCAGTGGCTTTTAAGATTTTTTATTACTGCAATTGAAAGCAGTACTTTTTGTTTTCCTTTCTGCACTGCTGGTTCTGTATCTTGAAACAATGTAACACAAGTCAGGCTTGCGTGCTGCTTCCCAGGTTTGTCTGGTACAATGTTTCAAAAGTCAGAATTGCCAGGGCAGAGAATAGGAAGGGATCCGATAGAGAGACAGCTGCTTATATGTATATAATATTAGAACGTTGCCTAGAACTACATAAGCTTTATTTTATTTTTGGGTTTGCCTGTACTTTAAAGACAAATGAGGGTGAGATGAGCAACCTTCTCACCCACTGTTTACAATGACCCCCAAGGCAGTTAAAGATACAAAAACCATTGACGTTTTAAATATAAATGATTTTATTATCCTTTATATTTAACATTACAATGTAAAAAAAAATGACCTTGATAATAAAAAATAAGACGGTCAAATTCCCATAATTATGTAAACACAATCTCAGGCTTTCCAGTTGTTGTTGCAGCCCTCACCCCCCCCCCCCCAACACGGTAGGACCCTGGCTGAAAGGTCCAGTTCAGAAACATAGCTGAACACCCTCCTGCATTTGCAAAATCGGCATTATTTGTCATGTGGTTATACAGTGTCCTGTCAGCGAAGCAACAGACGTGCAAACTCTACCCAATTAGAGCTCTCACCGTGTAACAGGTCTTTGGCGGTTCCGTCCTCGTCGCATCCATTATTACTTCGGGTCTAAGAGGCGCCCCAATTAGTCTCTCACTGCAGTGACAACTCGCCCTACAGCCCCGCGTTGCGTAACTTCAACTGCAACCATTATGCCCATAACCAATGACAGAGTAAACACCTAGTTTGACGCAAGACTCGTCATCCAATGGGAGAAAAAATCACATGAGTATTGTAACCAATCAGCAATTTCGTCTGTCTCGCGCTCCTCCTTCCGAGCAATAAAAACAAACAAGAGAAAAGAGGGGGTGGAGACTGCCAAATCTAACATCAGCCAATGGCATGAGAGGGTCAGTGTTATGACAGAAGGTGCGAGCCAATCATAAAGGATCTGGAGTTTTTTGGCCCAGCAATGTGTTTTGCATATAGGAAAAGAATGACTTGTCAACTGACGTAATAAGAGTAGGGTGTTAATATAGGAACCCGGTTGCAGAAAAGTAACAGCTTTGTTATCTGGCAATAATACAATATAACTTTACGTTATGGAAATTGCCTTAGTTAACCACTAAGTTATATTGTATTACAAACAGGCTCAGCCTGTGTGCCCATAGCTTACAGTGATGTTTGACAGAGAGGCATTTCATTACAATTGAAACATAAAAACAGAACAGATAGGCACTTTAGTGTTAAGGCATACCTCCCAACATTTGGGAAATAAAATGAGGGACAAAAAAGTTGGTGTGCCACACCCATTTTGTGGTCACGCCCCCTAATTACCATGTTAATTTTACAAAATTTGCCAGGTTATGCAAGTTTGAACTTATTTCTGTGTTTTTTTTTCCCCAGTTATTACAGTTTTGCTAATGAAGTTGAATTGCCCTTTAAGCTGAGAGTTTAACTTTTCCCAAGGGACCTGTTATCTTATATTGTTACATATACTTATTTGCTTATCTAGAAATTGTTACAAAAGTATTTTATCTGCAGCTGTAGCTCTTCTGGGCTCTCTGCCAAAAGCCAATTAAATTAGAAACTTTGTTTCTTTTTCTGGCTGTTCAGTGCAGCGAAAAACTGGACTTTCCAGTACAAATGAGGGACTGCAGGTTGAGCTGTCAAAAGAGGGACTGTCCCTCTAAAAACGGGACAGTTGGGAGGTATGGACCGTGGCCATAGACGCACAGATAATATCGTACAAAACGTATTTTAATATGCATTAGCAGCTTAGCACTTGGTGGAGTAATGAGAAAGGTTATGGACACAGGAAGGGGAAGTGAAGGGGGAGGAGTGACCAATGTGAAGAGAGCAGCCAGAAATAAAGCTGACTTCTGCTTTGCAGTCTGTCATCATCTCTGTGTGCATTCTTTTAATTCCACAACACCCGGCACTGGGTTATCACAAGGAGTACCTGTTGAAATAGGAATAAGAGGGCAGAGAAGAAGTCAGAAAAGAGCAAGATTGGTAAACAGGTTAGAGGACGGGCATATCGAAAAATGCAAATAATTCACTCTACAATATAAAATTTAATTCCTGAACCAGCAAGTGTATTTTTTTTAAGTTGTAATATTAGTGTGTAGGCAGCCATATCAGGTCATTTTGCTTGGTCATGTGCTTTTATAAAGAGCCAGCACTTTAGGATGGAACTGCTTTCTGGCAGTCTGTTGTTTCTCCTACTCAATGTAACTGTGGGACCTGGATTTTACTATTGAGTACTGTTCTTAGATCTACCAGGGAGCTGTTATCTGTGTTACCTTCCCATTGTTCTGTTGTTAGGCTGCTGGGGGGGGGGATGGGAAGGGGTGATATCACTCCAAATCCAAATATAATAAAATCTATTTGCTCTTTTGAGAAATAGATTTCAGTGCAGTATTCTGCTGCTGGAGCATCACTATTAACTGATGTGTTTTGGAAAAAAAAAATTTTTCCCCATGACAGTATCCCTTTAACTAAAAGGCTAAGTGATCAGCTAGTGTATGGGACCAAAACCACCCTTTACTTAATAAATTCTCCAAGGCATGCTGATAAGTAAAAAATATACTTTATTACATCAGTTGTTAAAATAGATAAGAGATAACCCCTTTAGCGCCTAGGCGCTAAAGGGTTATCTCTTATCTATTTTAACAACTGATGTAATAAAGTATATTTTTTACTTATCAGCATGCCTTGGAGAATTTATTAAGTATATGGTTGTACCTCTACTTGGTCACTAGAGGTCTCCGGCATGCTTACCATTAATGTTCACCGACTTCTACTTCCAATTTGACTAAAATACAAAACCACCCTTTTCCTCTCTCAATACCTGACGGTGGCAGGATCACATCAGCCCATGCAGGCATTTACACTGAATAGTCTCTTCATGTGAACTGGTTACAGCCCCAAAGGGGCTCATACATGTCTGCAAGTGCAGTGAGCAAATTTCAATTTCAAGTGCAAATGCCATAATTTTCCCCCAACACACAATGCTGTGTTTTTTTCCCAGAATTCCAGCATCATTGCAGTCACAAGGGTTGATGCACCTGATGTAATTGCATTGACCCAATTGTGGCTGATTCACCAAAATGAATGCACATTCCATCACAAATTGGACACAATTGCAGGGATGTCCATCCTTTGTCATTTCCAGTGTTAAAGCATGTGTGTGATGTAAGATATCTGCTCCTGATTCTTTAGGTGCAAGTGTATGAGTTTTGTGGTCCCAGCCTTATTTTCTCCCCCGCTTAATGGTTTAAAAATTATTGGTGAGCACTTTTCCTTATTTGTAGTTTATATAGGAACAGTGGCCAGCTCCCATCATTTCCAGCTACAGTCAGGTGATCTAAGTGGTGGCCAATAACAAGGCAACCATGTTTGGGAGTTTTAACTTTGGAAGCAAGTAAGTTTCAGGTAAAACGTATTCCCTGTATAAAATGTATAATGAAACAGTAGAGTTCTTAATGAATCAGATAATAGTTGACTGTAGGACTGGCCAGACCTAGGGTTGCCACCTTTCCAGATTTGACCCGGACAGCCCGGTTTTCATGAGGGCACCGATCAGTAATGACGCACTTCTAGATTTGACGCAAGTGCTGCAATTGAAATTATCGCACTTTGTGCGAAATCTGAAAATTTAAAGGGGCCTCAATGAATTGTTCCTTGCCCAATGTAGGTCTATTTCCAATAGTTCCTGGATGCAGTTTCTAGTCTGTCTTGTCTGTTCTTGACCTAGCCTGTTTCTGGCCAATACTAGTTTGCTGCCTGTCCTGACTGCTGCACGTTTATTGACCATTCTCTCGGGTCATGTTCCTATCATAGTTACTGTGATAGGATTACCAATGTGTCATGCAACTCCTAGAAACAGGTGTTACTTGTGAGAGTTGCATGAATGGAAGTGTGAAGTGTTCTGAATCCGCCGGTACAGATTTTAGAACAGCATTGTATGTAGCAGACAGGTGGTGTCGAAGGCCCCCCCACAAGTAACACCTGTTTCTAGGAGTTGCATAACTCATTGGATAATCCTATCACAGTAACTACACGGAATCAACACCTCTGTGAATTTCTTCAGATGTCACCTCTCTGAAGAGTTACAATGTGCTATTGTGATTGGATTAGTGGAAGAGTTTATATGACGAGGATTTCCCACACCAGTCAGTTGAACTGAAGAAGCTGCTCAGATGAGTAATGAAACGTCTTCAATGATTACTCAGCCAGTCCAGTTGTTTTTATATTTACCTATACTAGATATACCATGACCTGGATGAATGAAAATCTTCATAGTCATAGACATAATGTAGTTTCAACACAAGTCCTATTTAATGTGCTCATTTCTAGAGTTGGAGTTAAGAGTGATGTTGGGTATTTTGCAGCCCTTGCTACCAAAATATGTAAGAGATTTAGTTTGTATAAGCTAGGCTCAGCTAGGGACAGAACCCAATAACTAAAGAGAGATTTTATGTTAAAGAGTGCTTTTAAAGTATCCCACCCTTTCTGTAGGCGCTAATTAATATTCTGTGCATAATGTTTATCTAAATGCATTGACACCTTTACCGATACTGTAGTTTTCTGTTTGGTCTTCTTAACTGTTGATTGGCTGGCAGGTACTAGTGCTTTTTGGGTAAACTGTGATTAAATTTAAATTAGTATAAAAAGCAACTTTTTAAGACACATTGCGTTATTAGTAGTGGATAATGACGAGCAAGCATTACTTATTCTTGATGCTATATGTCAACTTCAAAGATGACCCATTTGTGAGGCCAAACATGGGCACATATCTTAACCAAGCTACCTGCCTATAGAACCGTGTAAAGGAAGATATTTATCAAAATTATAGAAAATATCTTTGCATAGTACAGGCTCATATGTTTGGGATATATTGGCATTCTGCAAGTAACATCTGAGCAAATGAGATACCACTATTGGCTCGGGAATGCTCCCTAGGGATTAAAAGTTGCAGTTATACAAAGACCTCTGACTTGTCATCTGACAAATCAGCCAACATGAAATATACCAAATGCGTGTAAGGATCTTTCAAATGACTCGATAATCGTTTATATTGTTCCATAATTTTAAGTACTGTCCACACCTCATGCAAAGCTGCTGTAACTGACAGTGTCCAGGTATAATGCAAATCATTTACTTAGCACAAATCAGAATGCAATATTCTAAATAAATAGGTGAAAAACTGTGTGTTTTTTGCACTTTTCTCCTAAGGCACATCTTTTAGCACTCCCAGAATCAAGCATGGAGTTGATTTTGCAGAGCTATATTCATCAGGGGAAGATAATGGTAGGCATATGGGCTGCCTCTTGGACAACCCCTAGCTTGCACATTATTCAGATTTGCAAATAGGGAGTTATATGGGACACATGTTGCACTGCACTGCACTTACTCTTCATATAGCAAGCATTAAATACAGGGCTGCCTTGCACCAATAGTGCTACACTCTGCAGCTTGAGATGGATTTTTAATCAATCCGACGGACCCTGTAAATGGGTAAAGTTTTGCACACGTTAGGGATTCTTGAAACTGTGGGATACGTGATTGAGCCCCCTGATGTTTAATTTTTATTTCTTGTGAAATGTGTAAATGTGTTTAACTTTTTGTTCATCAGCGGTTAAGTTTGGAGTTGAAACTACTATTACAAATCACAGCCCGGTTGCCAGGGCCTGTGGTCATAGGTCTATACCCTTGAGCAACACCCCTGAGTGTCTAAAATATTTATTAAGTCAATATTTCACGTAATAAAACACAAAGAAACAATACAGAATTTCCAAAAGTCTTATAAAGATTTATTTTAATAAAAAATGATAAAAGGATATTTATTGCATCTTCCACATATTTGGTAACATTTATATTTGTTCTTCACAATGCATAGAGTTGTCTATTAACCCCTTTCTCTGTCAGCTCTGCTGGCATCGTAAGGCTTCGTTACATTTTTTAACCCCCATCAACACATATATACACAATTACATTTATTAGAATAGGATGAATATTTCCTGCGAATTACACATGCCAGGGATGGGTAGTCTATGTCGCTGTAGATATTACTATAGTCCACAGCCTTTGTTAAAATCCCTGGTGTTAATTGGTAGATATCTGAACATCAGTACCTTTTCTTTTCATAATGAGGTACAGTGCTATTACATTTCACCCCACCATGGTCACCAGAAGCTGATATACAGAGGGTACAGGAGAAAAGTCCAAAGTTTGCTCCAGGTTTAGTAGCCCATAGCAACCAATCAGGCACTTTGACTAGTAAATTCTACCTGTTGATTGGTTGGTCAAGTTATAAAGTTGATTACATGTGGTTTTGGATGCTATATGATACTTTATGTTAGAAATTGCTTATATTTTAAAACCTATATGACAGCAACACAAACCACCAGTAAGTTAACCTAATTCTACCAATGTATATTGTGACTAAACACTTCCAGAGTGCATCATGTGTGCAGACAAAAAAAAAAGAGTTAAATGTAGTTTCCCTTTAATTGAATACAATGCTATAAACATAAGACAAAGGGAAGAAATGTCACAGAAGCGTGTCTTTTTATATTGGCCGTGAACCTTGTGTTTTTTTAGCCACACAAAACATTGTATGATATACAATAACATTGATAGTAACAATACTGAACTACATTATTAGGGCAATGACATATGTGGAGGTTAGCCTCCACATATAAATCTGCTCTACTGCGGGAGGCTAATCTCTTGAAAATGCTTTCTCACCCATAGGGGAATGGCACACAGAATGATTTGCCAGAAGTTAAAGCTTCGCTACCACAGGTGACAAATCTCTCTTGAAAAAAAACCCTAGCATAACATTGAGATTGCTGCAAGTAAAACCTAGTACTCGCATTTACCCACGGTTAAGCAAATAATACGTTTTACTTGCAGAAATCTTAATCATATGCACGGGGAAGTCTTTTTCAGGAGATTTGTCAGTCGCAGCAATAAAGATTTAACCACGCTCTTCCCGTGTGACATGGCCCTTTCAGTCAAAGCTAAAGAAGATCAGTAGCTACATTTCTCAACTTTTTTATAAATAAAAACACCGGCCTACCTAGAACTGTTATCTTAACGTTATTTATATCATTGACATCAAGTAGCATTTTTCTCAGTTAAGTGGCAATGTATTAAAATACATGAATTAAGAACAATTACAGAGAGCCAGAACAAAAACAATTTACAGTGTCATCTCTGATTTGAGCTGTGACATACTGGATGTTTAAAGCAATGCAAACACCATATAACTCCCAGTTAAGTTAGTTATGTTGTACCAACAATACTGTAATGATTGGCATTAAGTGATTATAATTTACAGGTAGTACCACATAAATATAAAAGCTGTAAGACTTTAAATGATGTAAAATACAGCTCCCAGCATCCCCAGCTAGAAGGCACAGTTGCAAAAATACCTGCTAACCAAGAACCACAGATCATTGCCAGAGGCTATTATCCCCACTGCTACTATAGGCACCATGTCTCCTTACTATACCTGCTATCTCACAGCTTCAGTACCTGCCCAGAGACTTGTAAAGTGGCTAACAATAACTTTTATTTATTTTTTTTCATAATGTAAATAGTTGGTAATGCGGTAGTTCAGCCAGCAGGCGGTGCCAACCCCTTAAGTTGGCCTGTACGAGAGTGTGAGTTCACTCCAGGAATGAAAAATAGTTAGGCTAGCAAGGAAGGACAGTCTGTTAGCCGACAAGGAGTGATTGGGGTAGAGCCCCTGAGGCGATTATGCACCAGTGTTAGCAAACTTAAGGCCCCCCATACACGGGCTGATAAAAGTTGCTGACAGACTGAGTCGGCAGCTTATCGGCCCGTGTTTAGGGTCCTACGACGGACCACCTTTAGGTTAGAGAAAAACCTATGGGAGAAGCTTGGGTCCTGTATGTGAGGTCACCGCAAATAATCGGGTGTGGAAGTTTACTGGAGGCCTCAGGACAGATATGCTCTCCCTACTATACCTGCTATCCCACCACAACTGTCCCTTCCCAGAGACTATTATCCCAATGCCACTATAGGCACCATCTCTCCATACTATATCTGCTATCCCACAGCCACAGTGCCTTCCCAGAGATTATAATCCCCACTGCTACTAGAGGCACCATTTCTCCCTACTATAACTATTTTACTGGGCCTCACAGCAAAATAATTTGAGGGGCCCCCAAACACTCCTGAGGTTGTCCTGTTTTACCAATATTTATTTAAATGACTCATTAATTAAGGCCTCATGGGCCCCCTATACCTCCCTGCAGCCATAGGGTCTACTTCCTCTGTAGTTACACCGCTGCTAAATCCCTTACCAGAGGGGAAATACCATCTCTCCCTACTATACCTGCTATACCACAGTCTTCCCAGAGGCTATTATACCCTTTGCTACTAAACATAGCAATATCCAAAAAGTACCTGTCTACCAGTCTATTAGAACAATCAAAACAAGACTGTGTGCGTGTACTAAATGTTAAAGTAAAACAATTCTTAATGTGTATGAGTGGATTGCTAAATTTACACTATTGGTTACTGTATATGCTGAAAAAAAAGATTCATTACAGTTTTCTGTACAGTAACTAGTATATACAGTGACTAGTATATTACAATGAAACTAGCAAAATAACACTGCTGTAAGCTGCTATGCAGGCAATGTGCAGTTATCTTTTTGTTTTGAGATTGTGATTGCAAAATTGCTCAGATTTGAACCACTGTCTAGATTTGTGCTTTATTTGTCAGAAAAGAACATTGCTTATACACACATTAAAGGTTAGAAACTAACAATGTAATACAACTTTATATATGGCTGGTGCACAAACTAGATAAAGTATACAACAAATATGTAAATCCCCTTCACTGGACTTCACCTTGTGTGTCACTTTCTCTTTTTTGTCCTTCCCATGGGTTGAAACTACATTCATGGTGAGTGTGCATGTTCCAGTGGCTACTGACATTTCTACTAATGTGTCTCTACTTGTACAGGTATCTGGGATGGATGTTTGTCCCCTAGGGTAATGCATTCCATAGTATTTAGCAGCACTTTATTTTAATAGCCTTAAACACCACTAATCTACGGGGCATACAAATCAGTTAGCTGGGCTCCTCAATAGGGATGGAGTGTTATATAAAAATGTACAAAGATAAAGTACAAATGAAAATGATCTTTCTCACAGGTTGCCAAATGCCTTTACAAATATAGGTACAGTTAATCATCCCCTGACTGAAACCCCAGTATATACAGTACATGTATATACCAGAGCCACAGTGTGGTGATACAACCTTTACAACAGTGGACAGTTTCATTTAATCTTAATAGAAGGATAGACAGTCATGCTAAATCCACTAGTGCCCAGGTGCCCATGTACAGTATATACAGTAATGTAGAGCAGCACTACTAGGGTCCTTGAGAATTTCCACTTACATTAAAGGAACTTGCATTAAAATGCACTCTTGCACTTCCACATATCTCAGCCAGCTATTCCAAACCTAATGCTGTGGTGCTTATTGTCGCAAGGACACCCTGGAGCTAGCAAAACCTCCAGACTAAATAATAACTCCATGGCTCCCCCAGTGGCCTGCGTGAATTGCCACAATTCTGTTGCACTAAAAGAATCGGGTGCATACATCACACACACTGTACACCTGAAAATACATAAGACTTTGAATATATTCAACACAAATGCACCCAATTTAAAACAACGCACAAGTGCAGTTGCGTTCAACATGGCAAATCAGGACGCAATTGTGGTAGGCACAGTGCAATTCCACCAACAATGCCACTGTGCGACCACAACGCCAGAAATCAAAAAAAATAAGGTGCGTTTTAGGAAAGATCCATTGTGACTGAAATTGTGCTTTTCCTACTGCGCTTGTAGTAGTAGTACATGTGTCATAATATGTTTAGGAAAACAAGTTCACACCCTTGATCAAACTGGCATTTGATTGTCCCATGGTAAAACTAAAGCCATCAACTTCCAGATCTATTTGAGACCCAGTCAAGTATCTTCAGGCTGGACCAAAGAGTTGTGTCAGCCATGAACTGAATTAGCTCATGGGTTTTGTTTACAGCATCTGCTCTGCAAGGGCTCCCCATGTAATAATCCATTGGTTGGTCAAGGGAATAAATATTATGAAGAGACAAAGATCTACAGGTTCGGTGACCAAGTACAGTTCTGCCAGCTTTAATATATTGCTATTTTTGTAGTGTAGGATTTGTCACTTCAGATAAAGCTGAAAGCTTGATGGGTTTAAGGCAGCCAAGATCTAGAATAGTGGAGGTTAATTTTGAGATCTCAAAAAGGACAACTGTTTCATGAGGTTTTCATGATTTCATTCTCAAAGGATAACTATTGCGAAAATGAAAATTTAATATAAGCTTTATTATATTGAAATAAGAAACTTTCTAAATACAATCAATTAAATATTCTGTATTGTTTCTGAAATAATCAAGTTTATCTTCACTATCCCTCTCTCAGCATCTGTTTCTCTTAATTCTGTCTTCTAGCTGGAGTTGGGTGTCAGATGTTGATTGACAGTTAGATCCAATATATCTTATAGGGAGGCTCCCATTCCCAGCAGATGAATTAGAGCTCACTCAAATAACTGATTCCGCTACAAAATAATCGAACCAAATAACTGACTTTTGCACAAATTCTGCATATAAACTGTCGGAGTGGCCCACCGGGATACCAGGAAAACTACCGGTGGGCCCAGGTGTCAGTGGGCCCTCATGCTGCTAAATATTTGGTCTATTTCATTGCCATTCCCAATTTCTATGAAAACAAAGAGGCTAAATAGATGGAATAATAGATTATAGTTTGTAGAGATTAGGAGAATAGAGGTTGAGCGAGAAGAGGAAGAATAATAGCACAAATTCACTGGGGATAGGGGGGTGCATAACATATTGGCCTCTCCTTGTCCTTTAAGTAGATTTATTTTGGGAAAAACCATTTACCTAAATGTATGAAAAATGTAGGAGAGGATTATTGTTTTTCTCACCAAGCAGCATTTCTTTCAGGCTTTATGGCTGAGATCTCAGCTACAGTATGTCTGTTACAGGGGATTCAGACCACAGTGCTTAGATGCTATTACACTATTTCCATCACTGCATGTTATAGTATGCCTTTATTGCACTGCACCTATCGGGGTCCTGCTGCACTGTTAGGATAGCTTCATATGCTAGATCTGTGATTGAGCTCCAGGCTCCAAAAATTTCAGTTATGCCAAACCATTATGCTATGTTGTGCTCTTACATTCCCTCTTCAATTCTCCTTTCACCATCGAGCGAAGTCCACACCTTCCTATTAATTTTTAAAGTGCGACATTGTCAGCTCTTAACAATGATCTGAAAGAAACATCTGTTGCCCGCCTGTGCATATAGCTCAGAGCCTCGTTAAGTTTGTTTGTATTGAAGTGGTTCGGTCTTTACCTGTTTAAATAATACACGGGTTGTGTACGGTTTTCAGGTACAAGATGATATCTACAGGCAAAGCTGCAATCAAAGCAAACACTCAATAATCCCATCTTTAAAGGCAATCAATCACAAAAGGGTTTGCTTTATGGTGTAGATAATTGTAAACATGTTTGTTTATATGTTATAATAATATATTATGCCCAACCCCAAGCTGCAGCCAAAAGCAGACTGTTGAACCAATCCTAAAATAGAAACATAGAATTTAGAAGAAAGTGTAGAGGCAGCAGTCGGATAAGGAAAGAACAGTTCTGGTAGAAAACTATATTTAAAATTTTTCCATCTAAATGTTCAAAGCATACACATAATTTCTAACATCTTTAGAAAATTAAAAGCACAAAAGTCCCAACAACTGCTGAATTCTGTGCATGTAACAGTAGTTTAATGTGTACTCCACATTTGCTGTGTGCCCTGTTGTCATACCCTGTGTGTGTGGGACAAGCACAATGAAACCATCATCCAGCCCCAACCTTCTCAAAATAAACAACACTTTTCTTTACATAGGTCAATAAGAAAGAAACAATTCTGATGCGTTTCATGCCTCCATGGGACACTCTCCTAAGCTTTGAGTAAATAATGCCCTATGTCAGCACAAAATCCATCCGGCTGCTGTCTGTCTCTTTTTGGCTTATGCAAATTAACTTATTATTTTGAGCAAATTTGGTGTGTCTGTTCTCATTTTATGAGTTGCATTTACAGTGTCCTTTGTGAATGTGTCTCTTTTGCAGAGCACCCACAATCTCACCCAATTTTATAGTTCATATTTCTTTCTGACTCTGTATTTCTATCTGTTTGTCTCTCTATAAACATTATCCCCAATTAGGGTGGGGCAGTAACATAACTAGTAGTTCCCAGGCCCAGGCCCCTCTCTGGTCGCAAATTTTTATGCCGGATTCATCATGGCACAATCACCCAGTTGGCCCTGAGGGGGTGCGGGCCCAGGTGCAATTGTACCAGCCGCATCACTGGTAGTTCCACCCCTAGGGTGGAGTTATCCCTGGGTGGGATATTGATATGTAAATGATATGTTAATGGAAATGGGCATTTTTTCCCTGTCTTTTAAATTTTTCATGGAAATTTCATATCTATCTATTTAGCTATCTATCTATTTATCTATCATCTATCTATTGTCTATCCAGGGCCAGCCCAGACCCTAGACCCCGATCTGCTGGGCCCACCAAAAAATACATTTTTGCAGGCTTTGGTTTCAGTTCGCGCCAGCATTAGGCACATTCACGACATACGCCGCCTTTAGGCGCATGCGCATTGTGCGTTGCCATTCATGCATGGTGCACAGGGCCCCAGGGGTTTGTAACCTGGTGGGCCAATAATGTCCAGTCCAACACTGTGCATGTAGAGAGACATAATGTCTGGTGATTTTAATAGAGTGAGCTCTAATACATCTTCTAGGTTAAAGGAGCCCCCCTATGAGATATATTGGATCTAACGGTCAATGAATATCTGACACCCAACTGCTGCATGAAGAGAGAATGAAGAGAAAGAGATGCTGAGAGAGGGATAGTAAAGATAAACTTGATTATTTCAGAAATGGTATACAATTTTTAATTAATTATATTTAGAAAATTTGTTATTTCGGTATGCTGAAGCCGATCTTCATTTTCGTGATAGTTCCCCTTTAATTAGCAGATCAACCAGGCTGTGATTACAATATATATATATATATATATATATATATATATATATATATATATATATGATTAAATGTATATGAAGGGAGGTTTGTATATACAACACTTTATACGCTGTATACACATACTGTATGTGATGTGTTGGTAGGTGTCCTCCATCCCTATGTGAGCAGATATTCTGTTTTATGAAATGGCTTATATGAAAAATTAGGGTAATTGGCCATTTAATAAACGAACAGGTTTCTGATTGCTGTTCAACATAAATATATCATGTACCACCTAAAAGGCTGATGTTTTGTTATAATTCACCCCAATTTTAATTCTGTAATATATAACTGGTTAGAACTGTATAGATCCTGGTATGTATTTAATACAAAAGTTTCTCTGGAATAATGCCTGAAGACCAAAGCAAAAATACTGATCCTTTTTCTAATCCCCATTGCTAATACTTGGAGCAGTGAGGGACACTGTACCCCCAGGTGATAGAATCTGACTGACATTCTTTTGGTAGAACATTAGGAGTTGTAACACTACAACAGCTGAAGGCTGCCCTTCCATACTCTAAAAAGATTTTTTATATACAAACCCCCCCACCCAAAAAAATTAAGGCTATTTTATGAAACATTGGTATGTTTTTGCCAAGCATAAATAATGGTAATAAAAAAGGGAAGTTTAGCACTAACAATGAGCTCTAACAACCCACAGCATTATCCTACCTACCTACCAGTACTTTATGCACTTACAGAGTTAGTTCATAATCTCCTCTGTATGAATTTTGCATAGATTGTATTTGACAACTTAACAACTTTAGTCCAATGCTATGTTTGTAGTTACTGATATGGTCCTAATTTTGAAGCATAGAACTCAGTGCTGTTTTTTTCAGTGTGATTTGTCTTAAAAACTACGTGATCCCTGTCACACCTTGCATTTCACGCAAAATCATTGCACACTATCAACAAAACACACAGTATCAGCAAATCCCAAATATGAAGCATAAACATTATTTTATAACCCTTTAATATCATAAAATCTCAGCCACTACCAATATGGTTTCATTTTAACATTTTATATGTAAATTAAAACATTGGGAAGGTCCTTTTTTTATGAGGCAATTGTTAAAAACAGTGCAATCGCCTGACAAGGTATAAGGCCTAAAAAGATAATATCACAATTTTTTCTGGCTTTGTAATAGTTTTTAATGCTCTCAATAACAGCAAGGGTTTGGCTGTTATTAAAGGCAATTCATTGATACAGTTCTATTTGAATTGGTGGCTTCAAAATACCTACATGATACCTTGCTGTGTATGCCTTTGTTAGAATAAGATTCCAATGTGTATAGCACCTGAAAAATATCAGATAATCCCCAGCAGGTATCGATTGCATAGTAAAAGCCAATTCACCTCGGTATGGGAGGTAAAGGAGGGGCCCCTCTTTCTTTCCTGACAGATCCACCTAAAAATCAGGCAAAAACAGAAAATAATGTTACGAAAAATCTCATTGTTAAAGGGGTAGTTTGCCTTTTACTTATAGGGGCTAGGGAGATCTGACATCAGAAAATGCAGAAATTGTCAGAAAGTGAGTTCTTTTTAACCTGACACTATACAAGTAATAAATATGCCCCCACAGAATGATGTAAACAGCTATATACTAAAATAATTATTTAGTTCAGTAGTTCTTCAAGTTTTATCATCTGGTTGCTAGGGTCTAACTTACCCTAGCATCAAGGCAGTGGTTTTAATGAAATAATAGAAGATGAACAGAAGAAGGCTAAACAGAAGACTAAGTAAAAAGCAACAATAAGATTGTAGCCTTACAGTGCAATAGCATTTGTCTATTGGGATCAATGACCCCTGTTTGAAAGTAGAAAGAGGCAGAAGGGGAAATAAAACAGTTAAAAAAAAAAAAATCAAGACCTGTTGCTAATAGGATATTCTATAACATAAAACATTTTATATAAAGGTGGATAAAAAGTTTAGCATTGAGCTGGCATTGTCTAAATCCCAAACCGAATCGCAGATTTGTTACATCCCTAGTATAAATATAAAACTGTGTCACTTGTAGATCATACAGTTTTATTTGTTCAGTTCTATACGGGATTTTGGGATACAAGTTACAATCAAGTGTAAGCCTTGTATGTGGCCCATTTTCTCCTGCCACTGGTACATGACGGACTTGCAAGGCTGTTTGACCAGAAAGCGGGCACTATAAAATGCAAGGGTACTGAGGACAGCACAATCCGACAATTGATACACCAAAGGGGTCATAGAAGAATGTAATCCAGAGATTAGACACAAGCAGGACAGGTAACAGACATAATCAGAAAAAGGTTGTCGATCAATAAAGAAGAGATTCAGGCAGCCGTGATTACACCAGAATGACTAATACAACTGAGCATGTATTTAAAGGCTAGGTTTAGTAACATTATGGTACCAACCCAGTATCATAATACCAGTGTAATGATGTCCTTCTGATGACAACACTGTGGTGCATGATGACAGCGAGCACAGCCCGTTTCACCCAGGAGCACACCTTATAGCACCTTACAGGCCAAAATATATGTAGTGAAAAATATATTCTTTAGACCATGTATACTCACTTCTGCATTCTCCTCTAACAAGTTGGCTGGGGTATGTTTTATTTGATGGCACAAAAGGCTCTGGTGGAGGTAAATCAGACAGCGGGTGGAAGGAGAATCGTCGCTCCCAATCATCTTTGGCAAAAAGTAAACATTAATATATTAGAACTACCTGTTATTTTGCCAGCTGAATGACATAAATACTACAAATGCAATTGTTGTTCTACCCTTATGAAACACTGTTAGAAGAAAATGTTTTAGAAATAGACAAAATAAAATTAAAGGAATACTATCATTGCAAATTTTCCTTTTTTATACCCCTAATATATTTTTATGTGCTTCAAATTCATTGTGGACAATAATCTGTTACTTAATATTTGCAATTTTCAAGGAATTGGTTATTTTAACATTGCAGTAGTTTGTTTCTGTTGTAAACTTTCTATGTTACTCCAATAATTTTGCTTATTGATCCTGTTAGAGGATTAAAAACCTGCAATAATATAAACAATGTGTGTTGCTTATCCAGATGCTTATCCAGATGCACGTGGACTTGGCTTCTTGTACTTCTGTGTGCAGGTGCCCCAGTCGATACTATCACAGTTATGTGCATGTGCACCTGTGTCACTTCCAGCAAGCAGGCTAGACTGTGCGTTGGATGTGCATCAGTGTTGACGCCAGGCCTTTAAATGAATGCTGAATATGGAGCAAGTCACTAGGTTATCTTGGTTTGCCCTCAAAGTTACCCAAGTGTTGTTGTTCCTGCTGCTTGTGACCTGTTATGACCCAGTTTGTTCTTCCTCCTGATTGTACTCTGTCTGCCAGACATTGCCTGAACTTTAATTGTTTGACTATGGCCTGCTTGATCCTCAGTCTCTTCAGCCTCTTATCACTACACAACGGTTCTTTATCACTTCCACATGCTCTCTGTGCTAGTGTAAGCTGCTTGTAAGTACTCATTCTACACTTGATCCAAGCAAATCTTACACAATGAGTTTTAGATTACATCTTGGACCATTGCAGTACAAATGCTCTAATTCATAAAGTGTCCAAATGGACACTAAGGTCCAACTAGAGATGGCTGGATATTATCACTCCAGGGCTTTTTATGGCCCACTCAAAGGCTTCATGTTTTTGTATGTTATCATTATTTTAATATGGTCTTAATATATGATATAAGAAATAACAAATTTTAACCATTAAACATTCTACATTGATTTTCAGGAACAAACACAAACATGGACTTTAAAATCACAAAATCTCTTTTCGTCCCATTCTTAAAAAGGCATGTTAAATTTAAATTATCAGTAGATAATAACATATAAAAAATATAATGTATTTAAGGCAACAAATTATAACCATTGACATAACTACCATACAGTAGACCCCAGGGAGGAGGATGTCTGCTTGACCTTTGCAAGGTCTACTGTATGGTAGTCCTCATCCTGCTGATTTAACTTCTGTGATGAGGAGGAAGTATGAGTCAGACCCCCCAAAGAGTTTTTTGTGGGGAGGTCTGGCCCATGTAAGTTACACCACATGCTTTTTTGGATCAGGCCTTTCTTACCTTCAAAAGATGAATCTGGAAAACCATTTCTAGCCACAGATGGTGGAGGAGGTAAAGAACCCACTGGCCTTTCTGGAGGTGGTGGAGGTCTTGATACACCTCTTTCAGACCCAACTCTTGATGGTGGCTGGGGGCCTAGAGAAGCTCGAGGAGTGAAACCATTTCTAGTTGTAGGAGGGGGAGGTGGAAGTTGGCCTGTTAAGGAAAATACAGCAGTACCATTTTATACAGTTGCCAGTAAAACTTGCCAAAGGCAAACAAAATGCAACTTCTTTCTAATAAAGAAAAAAATCTAGCCTAAAAAATTTGATTCAAACTGCCCTTCCTACAGATACAGTTGCTGTATTACTTAGGTTTACAAAAGGTTTTTCGCATTTTTAATACATTTATTCTATAACGTTTAACATATGGATTTGCAAATGTTGCAAATAAATGGATAAAATAGGCATTGAAATCAAGATCAGAGAAAAACTGGGGGCAACCTGCACCAGCTGTTGTTAAAACACAAATCCATGTAGTCCTGCAGTCTTGGATTATTTCCTCATAAAGTTTACTCTGGTCCTGTGAGCCCATAGCAAATGCATTCTCTGACTTTCGTAAAACTGTCCCTGTATTTATTCATGTTATCTGTCCTTGTTTTTGCCTAAACCCAGTGCCAAGGAAAATCTCAAAACTAACATTAAATCCTGTAATCTGGCAATACATACTGTAATTTGTTTATCACCCTAATCAATCCCAATCTATCTTTGCTGTATAAATATTGTGGTAGAGTGACTAGGAAAAGGTGGAAAAAGGTCACTCTAGCCTTTAATTTCTCCCCAGTTACAGAGATAGGCTCCAGGAAGGGAGTTATTAAACAGAGAGTCAGCTCTCTGTTTAAAGACTTTAGTAGCCAGGGACTCCATTCCAGAGAGAGAGAGAGAGAGAGAGCGAGAGATTGGACCGTGAGTTGGTCAAGCTTGTGAGTCTGGCAATGTGAGTGAAGGAAGCCAGAAAGCTGAAATCTTACAGGAAAGAGTCATGTAAGTACAGGGGTGAGGCACAACATTGTTTTGTTTGCTGGTAGTCCACAAGGGGCCCAGTCTAGTCAGGGACTGCCTCAAAGTGTGAAGGTAGTGCCCAGTGGGCAAGGCTTTTATTTTATGATTTATGTTTGTTTGCTACAATGTTATCCCCTGTGTCTGTGGATAATGGACTGTTTAAGTTTGTTTAAAAAGGGAAAATAAACTGCTGTTTTCCTTGAAGAAGCTGTGTGTCCCTGTCTTTCTGCTCCTTTGTCCTATGCTGCCTGCCCACCATTAACTAATTCCCCCAAAAGTTACGTGTTCAAGCCGCCAGTAGAGCTCAATGGAACGCACAACCAAAAGTCCAAAAAAATGCCTGTGTCAGTCCGTTTTTAAACAATATGCATCTCTACAGGGGACAGCACTCCAAGAAATGTAATAACAAAAACAAAAAATAGAATAAACTAAATCAGGTGTATTAAATCCAACGTTTCGGTTCTATATTAGAACCTTCATCAGAACCTTCATCAGGGACAGAACCTTCTAATATAGAACCGAAACCCTGAATTTAATAAACCTAATTTGGTTTATTCTATTTTTTGTTTTTGTAAATAGCCACTTGGTGTCACCACTTCTCTCTAGATTATCTAGCTATGTAGTTATCTGTCTGACAGTCTATCTGTCATAATGATATCATTTATTGGTCTCCCTAGCTTTCTTTCTTTCATTTATCTATCTATCTATCTATCTATCTATCTATCGATTATCTATCTATCGATTATCTATCTATCTATCTATCTATCTATTTTTAACTATTTCTCTGTCGGTCTATCATGATATCTGTATGCTTATCTGTCAGTCTGTCTAAATATAATATAAATATTATATAATATTATATAAACTAGATTTCTTCAATTGCATTACCGTACCTGATCTGGAAGGTGGATCTCTAACAGGAGGTGGGGGTCTTTCATTAGGTGGGGGAAGAGGCGGAGGACCAGATCTTGTAGGAGATAAAGCAGGTGGAGGAGCACCAGGTAAAGACAAATTACGTTGTGGAGGCCTTAGTGCATCTTCCATGGCACTGGGTGTAGGAGGAAGTGGAGGAGGTCCTGGTCGCCCTGGGGGCAAAGGTGGTGCCTGTGATCCAGAGATTGGTCTTGGTGTTGAAGGGACAGGAGGCTTATTGTTCTGAGGTGGTGGAAGTGGGGGGACATCTCTGTTGAGTGATGGCCTGTTTGTAGTTGGAGGTGGCGGTGGCGGTCTGTCCTCTAATGACCGGGAAGGAGTTAGAGGAAGTGGTGGCCTGTTCATGGAAGGAACTGGTGGTGGTGTTGATGCTTGCTGTTTGATTCCTCCAAAGCCCTGTGGTCTAGATGATGTTACAGTTGAAGGAGACACAGCTGGACTTAACCTATTTCCACCAGGCACTGGTGGTGGGCCTCTGTTGTGTAGATTTGAAGAGATTGGCTTGGGCATATTGGGAACTGCAGGAGTTGTATTATCTGATCTGGAACTGAAATCATTTCTTGGTGGAGGCATACGATTTCTTGGAATGTCTGGAACATTACCCCTGTTACCTGTAGGGGGTGCTGGGCCTCTTGGACTTCCACCCGGTGGTGTAAACGGTCTAGGCGATGAAGTTCTTCCACCAGGTGGTAACATCGGTGGTCTGCTTCCCCCTGAGTCTACAATTATAAAGCTGAATGTTAGTTAGTTAATATATATACTGTTTTAAAATACCCATCATTCTCTTAAGCAGAATTCTGATCATGAGTGGTCATTTAAAATACGAGTTTGTCTCTTAGGACACAAAGCAGTCTTAATTACACATTGCACATAATTACATTTTTACATTTACTTTTCTACCTGAGGTTTGTCTAATCTAGGTATGAGAATATAATGCTGGCCTTGCACAAGCAAATGCTGTCTGCTGACTCAGCAAAGTCAGACTGATTTAGCAACTTATTGGTCTGTGTACAGTATAAGGCAAAAATGATGGCCTCTCCAGAACATATTTGGCAAGTCTGAATATACTTTTGTCTGTGGAACCTTACTTTCATATGACAGAATGAAACATATAATTATTGGACCATCTATCATAACAAAATTGGTTCAACTGCTGGAGGTATGGGCTAATACAGCTCACACTCCAGTTGGGGGAAACACTATTTTGGCCAGAAAATCCTCCTACCATGCGCTATGCCATGTTTGGTCACAAGTATGCCCATAATAAGCAGGTCTCCCAACTTGCTCATCCTGAGGATGTGCATGACGTAAGATTCTTCCCCCAATCATAAATCACCTGAATGTGCATAATGAGCAAACAGGGACACTCCTCATTATTTGCATGCTTTGAGTCCCGAAATCACCAACCTGGGAGCTTCCTCCTGGGAATGGTTATGGGAATTATAGAGCTCGATAGATGCATTTTCTGTCCAAAATAGTATTTCCCCAAACTGGAGTGCAGATTGAACTTCCTATAGGTTAAACATTTTACTATGATAGATGCCTTTAAAAGGCAAACAGAGAACATGGGCCCAACAGCATTTTTAATAGGAAGCTGTAGGTGGCAAGAGGATATCCACTGAGACTGGAGGAAAGGAGAGTTTACCTTTAGTATAGGTTTCTTTATCATAAGGGCAGTTGGAATACACTCTCCCTATGAAGAAAGCTAATAATAATATGGTAAGTGATTCACCAGTGAGGTACAAAAATGACTAATTTATTGGAAATAAAAGGAATAAAATCAGCAGTAATAAATCCAGGCAAGTACAGTGAGTCAGAACTAGTTTAAGATTTGCTGGGGATTTTTTAACCTCCTTTGCACTTTCAGCACACTTGAACCTGATGAACTCATCTCTGAAATGAACATCTCTTACAAGGAAATGTATGATCCTTCTTTTGTATAAACAATGTATTGCTCCCTTTAATTAGACTGCTGTCAAATAGCTATATTTTATGCCACCTGTGTTGCATAGATACATGCCAATTAAAATATCAGTTCCAAGTGATATCTCCATGATAACATATATGTTTATCTGTAGCATAGTGTATATTTGTATAGGTGCTAGAATAAGTATGGGTTGTTACCATTTTCCCTGGATCCAGCAGATCGAAGCTTTGGCATTCCTCCTTGGAACAATCCTCCTAAACCAGGTGGTCCCCCAAATCCACCCCCTCCTCCTCCGCCACCACCACCACTGCCACTGCCACCACCACCACCACCACCACCACTTCCACCTCCAGGAGAAGATTTGGGCTCTATTTAAACAGACAAAAAAAAGTATTATCAAAACATTAAAGTGACTGAAAATGGCCTCATTTACATATAATCATAAATTATTATATCCAGTAGTGGGCAATTGAGAAAAGCATTCAGAATTCTGTTTTCTTACTTAAAGGAGAAATACAGCTTAACTAAAAGGTAAGCTAGAAATGTTGTACATTATGTTTTGGGCTTCTGTACCAGCCAAAGGCAGCCACAGCCCTTTAGCAGGGAAGATATGTGCCTCTGAAGATGCCCCTGTAGCTCCCCATCTTCTTTTCTGCTGATTCACTGCACATGCTTTGTGCTGCTGTCCATTACTGAGCATTGGGACCCACTCACAATATACAGTACACATAGAATATAAATGTCACAATATAAGGCTGATACAAATAATTACTACATGGCAGCACAGAAACCAGTGCACTAACATCAGAATGTAATAATCAGCCCTGTAGCTTATATTACAGGCCAACCTCATTTTCTGCTTGATTTTCTTGCAACAACCCCTTAGCTTAGCTTCTCAACAGCTGCTCAGAACCAAGATGGTCCCCCCTGTGACAAGGTTTAAGACTTAGTTCATTGCTGCTATTGAGAATCTGAACCTTTAGGAATTATTCAGTGTAAAAATAAAAACTGTGTAAATAGATAGGCTGTGCAAAATAGAAAATGTTTCTAATATAGTTAGTTAGCCAAAAATTGTAATGTATAGGCTGGAGTTACTGGATGTGTAACATAATAGACAGAACACTACTTCCTGCTTTTCAGCTCTCTTGGTTTCCACTGATTGGTTTCCCTGGTTAGCAGGCAATAATCAATCAGAAACTTGAGGAGGGGCCCTATGGGTCATATCTGTTGCTTTTAAATCTGGGCAGAATGCTGAGGATCAATTGCAAACTCACTGAACAGATATGTACCACGTGGCCCCCCTTCAAGTCGCTGACTAACTGAGGGTTAGAGAGCTGAAAAGCAGGAAGTAGTGTTCTGGCTATTATGTTACACATCCAGTCACTCCAGCCTTTATACATTACATTTGTGCCTAACTAACTATATTAGAAACATTTTCTATTTTGCACAGCTTATCCATTTACCCAGTTTTTATTTTCACACTGAACTGTTCCTTAAAGCTTAGTTTAGTATTAATTATGTCATTTTTTGCCATATTCATTTTTAGGGTTTAGCTCTCCTTTAAGCTGTTTAGTCAGAACTAATTGCACCTGCATCTGTATAACCTGACATAATGTATAATTGCTTAAATTAAAATGTTATTAACTTTAATATCTGATGTCATGATATTACTAGTAGGGGTCTGTTACCTCCATCAACCATGTAGCATTTTCAGGTGCAGGCTAGAAATGGGGAGATTAAATTAAAAACAATAAAAAATTAAAAACAGCTGAAAAGTTGCTTAGAGTCAGCCCATCTACAACAAACAAAGTCAAGTATAGAGGAAAAGGCAAGCACAGCCGGACGTCACTTGGTATGGATAAAACTTCAACTTTATTTCAAATGCATTAAAACCAGAATGTCCTTCATTGTACAACAAACAAAAGTTTAAACTACTCCTTTAACCAATCCACAAGACTTGTCATGTTGAGGCATCCCAGATTCAAATGGGCATTTGCCAGCAATAGATATGTGTGCATGGTCTATAACAGAGTCTGAGCAGAGCACTGTAGTTGGCCTGCTAGCATGATTTTGAGAGTAGCTCAGTAAAAAAGTAAGTGATTATGATCATGTTGGGGTTACCTTTACAAAAAAATTAACAACATCTGTCATAGGCTTTCCTTGCCCTGTAATTCAAAATAACATTTTCTTTTCAATTTGTCTGTTTGTATTGTTTTGAGAACCTAGTTTCAAGGGCCTGTTTCCATAACTGTAAGTAGATGTGCTATTCTTAGTTGTTTGGCTTTAGTGTATACACAGCCTGTTCTCTGGAGTCAGTCCAGGCCCAGACACTAAATTACAGAGCCTGCTATACCCATGCTTTAGGGAGTGGAACCCTTTTTTAGGAGCGAAGAAGGACGTGTTATATTTTGTAATAGTTGTTAAATTCTTCTAGAATATACAGTACATCTCAGATAGTAAATTTGCGGACCTAAAGATGACGACTTGAACTACAACTGTCAAGGATGCTAGCTAGGAGTTGTAGTAAAACAGCAGGAGGATCACAGGTGGATTGCAGGTGATAGAGGTGGGTACATGGGTACACTTATGGTCAGCTTCATTGTGAGTGGATAAGAGAATCCCATACCACCAGACATTCCAGAACTGAAAAACACTTACTGTCTAAAGCTGGGGCACTCCGGTCATTGGTTACAGCTTTCTTCAATCTCCTCCCTTTGTTAATATCTGAGAGGAGAGCATTCCTGTTTGATTGATCTGATTTGCTTAATGAAGGTTTGTCTGTATTTGCCTAAGGGGTTTAAAAAGAGTTATGTCAGCATATTGGTAAACCAGGGTCAGTGACTCCATCGATAATTAGACAGCATTTTCAGCTACATGCTGCAAATAGGCAGAATAGAAAAGCTAATAATTCAAAATCCTATTAAATAATGAGGACCAATTGAAACATACGTGAATACACTACAACTGGATCAGCCTGATTTGGCCCGGTGTAATAGTGGAGAGATCTTCCTGATTTGAATCATAAGGTGTATGGCCAGTTAAAGCACTTTGGCCATAGCCCAGATGACTGGATTAGTCCAATTTGACCCACCACTTGGGTTGCCATATATGGTACAGATTTGTTTTTATGGCACTCTGGCCAGATTCCCTGTTTGTTATATTCTTATTTCTTACCTGTGTAAATGTTGGTGGTGGGGGTGGAGGGGGAGGAGGAGGGACAGGCATCTTTACAAAACGTTGCTATTTCCTCTCCAGTACCTGTCAATATAGAAAAATACACATTCTGTAACATATTGAAATGCTTTAATTGGTACACAGTGCTGTATGCCTTTCTAAGGGGATTTTCACCTTTATATTCATCTTTAAAATGTTATAAAGTTAGGTCTCTTTTGTATTTTCAAAGCTTGCCTAGGAACATCACTAGGCGGATCAGGAATGTAACTAGGCAGACCAGGTGTATAACAAAATGTATTTCCGAGTTTACCAGCAATGTTATTGCTGGTTTATATTTCATTTGGTATCAGGGTGCAGCTTGGTTGCCCCCTAAGACTGGCTAATAACGAAGAACCTTTTATACTGTATGTATATCTATATATATATATATATATATATATATATATATTTTTTTTTTTTTTTTTTTTACTGTGTATATTTTCTTATAACCTATATAGCCACCCAGAGCAGCTGGCTCAGGCAAATACATATTCCAGCCGTAAAAATTGCCAATGACGTGCTGTATTATCAAAATACCATTAACTGAATAACGTCTGCAGCCTTCACCGGCCATGCAGAACATGAGCATTATTCTGCCAGTGAGCTGTGTCCCCTCTAAATACTATTCTGCGCTCAAACTTCCTGTGGAGTTAAAAAAGACATGCTGCAACAGGAAGTGAGTGCTCGCTGCAAAGCCACAGCCATCCTGTTTCTGTATTTCATTCCTTCTACAGCTGCTGTAACCCTTCAGGCCACTGCCCAGGCCTAACAAAAGGCACATTTGTGACTCTCAACAAGCAGGGAAAACACAGATCTCAGTACAGGCAGGAAAAATCCATAGTCACAGAGATAGTGATTGTTTGTACTAAAGGAAAAGGCATTTACATTTAGCTGCTTGACGTTCATCCTTGGCTCTACAACTTTGTCTGCTGCGCTAAGCAGATCCTGTGACTCTCCAGTTCATTTGAATGTAGCTATTTCTCGTGAAAGTCAGAGCTCTGTGAGCTCTCAGTTATAAGAAGCAGTTTCCGCCCCCTCTGTGCTGCGTCCCTACTGTGCACAAGTCCAACAAAGCAGACTTCAAATTCCACTAAATAAACCAAGGGTTTCCCCACCCAAAAATTGTTTTTACATAATGAAAGAGGATGTTGTTCTACGCAACTTTCCATTATACTTTAATTTTTCAAATGTAATTGAAAGCAGAATTTGTTTATCCCGTTCCCTTCTATGGTAACCAAGTAGCAAACATCCTTTCTTCTATTATGCAGTTTCTTTTTTTTTGTGTGTGTCCATTATGCTGTTTTTTGTGTGTGTGTCGGTCCCCTTAATTATTACAATATGTATTACATTAATTATTTATAAAAAATATTCATTCTAAAACTTTAATTTCTGTTTTAAACTTACCGTCATCCAAAACATCCCAAAAGTGACTGGCTCGTTGGTATACACAAACCAAAGGCCAATCAGATGGGAGATTTAAGTGACATGGTAAGGTCAGTCATATAATGCAACATACAATGGCATAAAATAAAATAATCTACATAATCAGTGCTGCTTTTTTTGCCTAATCTCAAAGCACAGCAATACCCTGTAAATTCTATGCTTTAAAGTATAATGATGTCATCAGTTATAATCAATACTTAGTGAGGTAATTGTATAACATGACTCACTGAATCTTATTATGTATTATAATTGTCACATGACATCCTGAAACTTGTGTATTATAATAAAGTACTCTCTGTTGAAAAATATATTGGACATCACCAGGAGTTCATTGACCTGTATTATTGTGTATATAATTCATAGTGACATGGAACTCCTCGGTGACTTTTAATATCCTTATATTTTACAATAGGGTGTCCATTATTTTTCTGTTTATACTGCAGGGGTCATTTGCCTACTGCACCACAGTTGGACCCTGCAGTAAGTTGCCACTAAAAATTCCAATTAGTTAAAAGTACTTGCATCAACGTGTATTCAGTACAGTTGTATAGTTGTGCTTGGTGGTGCTACCTGCCTCCTGTTCCAAGTCAAGTGCTGCTCCACTTATAGACACAGGGAACCCTGGAGCTACTGCCAACCCCAAATAGGAACAATGCAGATTCGGCAAAAGGACTGGGTGTAAAAGTAACTCTCACACAAAACTGACATGTACAAGACAGGAAAAATGTCAGCATAATTGCTTCAGATTCATGTCAATGTACGTTAGTTTTGATGAACTAAACCTTATTGTGTCAGATGTAACCCCCCCTGGTGACACTGGAATTCTGCAGAAAAAAAACAAAATTGTGGATAAAGAAATATGATTATTGATTTCCAATGCACACTTTAAAAAAATTAGGTCAAAGACTAAAATAGTGGGTCAGACTAGAGAGTGAAAATGGCAGCCTAAATGGAGTATTTATGAGCTATAAAAAAAGAACAGTTTAAGGTCCTTGTATTATAGAGACACATTATAGTCCATGTATTACATCATTGCTGTATCATTCAGAAAATATGCTAAAAGAGCAATCTGTAGAAAAAGGAAGTGCCATTCTCTCATAGTGCTCTATTATGTACTCCAAAAAATGCTAAGATTACCAAGCCTCTAAGAGTTCAATATTTCTCATTTAACAATCCCACCATTCAGTGGCACACACCATAAGCTCTTAATAGGATGACAAAATACAGCAGAATCTTTTTTAACCCAGATAGTATCATAAACAGAATGTTTATACGAGGCATAAAAAATCATAATTCTATAGTGATCAAAAATCCAAAATGTGATATTCGTCAAATCAAGAGAAATACTTGCTGCTTAAAAGGGATAATATTCTGATTGTAAAGATACTAAAGATATGTTGTAGGGCTCTCAGCTGCCATGCTGATTTGATTAGAAGTGTTTTCATTCCAGAAATCAGTTGTTTTGCATCTCTCTAAAACTAGGGTAATGCGGCAAATGACAGAGCTATCAAAAGTAAACCTGGGGACCATAATATCACACTTCAATTCATCTAGAATTCTTACAGCGATGACAAATAGAACACATATATATGTTCTCAAATATCTCTGAGAACATGTCGCTTTAAAAGCTGAACAACCAGTATAAAACCAAGAACAGAAAAGTAGTTAGGAGGGGCCAGACTGCACAAAATTGATCAGAAAAAAAGTGTCCACCCTAAACTTCCCCCTAATTGACCTTCAAGCTTGTCTTTGAGGTGTATCTAGGATAAAATAAGAGTTCTTCCCAAATCTCCTCCTTAGTAGCCTTCAAAGTTAGCTCTCCTGTTGCTTCTTCATGTTCCCCAGGAGGGAATTCCCACAGTTTGGGAAACTGCCCAAGGGGTTACAGCACACAGGTCTTCTTGAGAACCATGGCATTTGAAATATCCACTTGTCACTGTAGAAAAACTTTGGTGGTCACTACTCACAAACACCAAACTAAGCATACCTGCCAGGGTTTCACATACCTTTTATGGAAAACAGCCAAGCAATTTGCAGAGAAAAAGGTTCTGGCAACAAGAGACTCTACCTACCTACGTAAACTAAAGTCTGCAGCTAACATTCATGTATCCATCTTCTATAACTTTCATTTAGAAATGCATTCATGAAAGATACTTGTATCTTAGTACACTCTGTTGTTTCCTGCCTCTTCTGCTGAATCATGTGCAAGTGCACCTACTGATGCTGGGGATCCCTGGAGCTACCACCACACTAGACGTGGCAGTAATTTTAGGGTTCCCACATTGTATTGTGTTATGTAGGTAAAAAACATGGTGAAAAGTTACACTTCACTGTATTCTTAATGTGCCCTCATTGGTAAAATATTCCTGAAAGGCCCCAGATAAGACAAACGCGGTTCAAATAGTTTTGCAACACAAGTGACTGGACTGTTAGGGCCCCCACTGCCCAATGTTCTCCTCTGGCTCTATTTGCTTGGAGCATGACCTGGCAGTTTTCCTCCAAGTTTGCTCCCACGCTTCATACTTCACACGCCTTGGCTCAACAGCCATATGAGCAGATAAATGACAAAATAGGGACACTACAAAAAGGTGACTGTCATCTCTGCAGGATGCTTCTGTCAAAAGTTATACTATATGAGATAAAATATCTGAACCCCCTGTCATGGTAGGTCCTGGGCAAATGCCCCCTTTTATTATTTATTAAATGGCCTCATTGACTTCTGACACATTTGACCACCAAGTCTATATCAAGAGCATATTTCTCGATCCTCATTAATCATCACACCCAACCAACAGCATTTTAGGCAAAATGTCATTCAGGAAAGAGATCTTCAATTCAAGGCTTAGAAGCAAGTCAGATATAATGAAATTTATTCAAATATGTATTCTGTTTGTGCTCCATCTATAAAGCAGTGCATGTAGTTATCTTTGTTTCCCATCCAATTGTACTTTCCCTGTCTTCATTATGATTAGAAAATATTATAATGTTTCAAATTCCAATCATCTTTAAACACTAGGGGATATATGTGTTAACAGTGTATTTTGATGTAAACGGAGAGGGCTTGCACACTGAATAAACAGACTAGGTGGTACTGCAAAAAAATGTATTTAAATAATTTTAAACATTCACAGAAAAGAATAATTTTTGTCATATATACACAATAAGGCAAAACTATCCACAATATTTACAATGCATAAATACATACCACCCAAATGAAGTCAAATACAGATACTCAGCAGAAAGGAAGTGGATACCCTTGCAATAGAATGAGAATTACCCCAACGTTTCGGCTGTTAGCATTTTTCAAGGGGAACAGTGTATTTTGCCCAGCACATGGGTATCCAAATAAGGCCTGACATTTAAGTGCATGTTGCAGTTAATCCTCAGATTAAGACTTGCCATATCTCTTTACCCAGAGCTTGCCTGGGTATCAGCAGTTTTCATGCTCACCCATCACTTCCCACTCCAGAAGCTTTATTCTGCAGCAGGATGTGAGCACACGTAAAGGGGTTCTCCCAAACTGCCGAAATAATAAGGAAAAAGCCACGTACAACATCATTTAATTTGTGTTTTTATATAAAAGTTTTTCTTTTATATCTGTACAGTATAAGATTATATGCAGACGTTTAGCTTTACAATTTCCTTAACCCCTTTTGCAGCCAATAGGCCATTAAAGCACATCTGTACTGCAGTTCACTCCAGGTTACACAGCAAATTCTTACTGAGGTCAAGGCGAGTCACTCCATACAATCAGGGAACCTACACGGTAACAGAAAACGTATGTTTCTGAATGTATTGCTCTGCTCAGCAGCTGGTACAGAACTTTAAGCACTCTAACCTTTTGATCCATGAGTTTTCTGACCCTCTCTACTTCCAGCAGCATGATGATACATCATTATTGTATTGATACAACAGGGGTATATAGGGGTAACAGCAAGGTCTCCATCAAAAATGATAGGGCCCCATACTACTTATTTGTTAGCCCTATCAACTGAGTGGCATGGAACTCAGATTTTGATATGACCATACATGCCCAAAAAGTCTTCACTTCTAACAAGCTTCATCCCTTTTGGACCAGTGAATCAAAATCATCTAATCTGTCTGGGGCTTCCGCTGAAACCAGTGTGGATAAACAACAGATCTAACCTACTTGGCTGGCTACCTTTGCTTATAATGAGCCTAGCCAATCAATAACTAATTTAAAAATTCTACAAATATGAAAAATGTGTATCTGATGTGAAAACTTGCAAAGAAAATTATATTTTCCTTATAGCAATCTTGAAAATAGGTTAAGAATAACCAGTACACTTTAGGAAACCTAGCATATGGGGTTAGGTGATTTTCCACTTTTTATCAACATTTCCTTTTTCCAATATTTTTTATATAAAGCCCCATCATATCCCACTGAGCTGTACAATGGAATTGGGGAAAACACAAAATCTTCAACAAACAGAAACAAGCCAATGACAAGTCCCTTGGGAACCTACAATTGCATACCTATTTAATTGATTGGTAAAAAGAAAGATCTGAAGCTATGGAGCTAGTTTGCTTAAGACAGGGACACATTTCCATCCTGTATCCAAATATTTGGGATCCGTTATCCGGAAAACCCATTATACATAAAGCTCCAAACTATGATATGATTAATCCTTATTGGCATCAAAACCAGCCTGTTGGGTTTATTTCATGTTTACATGATTTTCTACATCCAAATTACAGAAAGATCCATTATCTGGAAAACCCCTGGTCCCGAAAATTCTGGATAACAGGTCCCATACCTGTACTGCAAAACAGAAAGCGCTACAAAATAATCAGACAGGGATTCTTTACCCGTGGGTTGGGACCCAAAACTAACTCCCATACAATTTATAGTAGCTTGGGTCAACATCAACTCCTTTAATACTCTGTAGGCCTCATTACAGGTGCAAAATGTCATATTTTTAGATTGCCTGTTTTTAGATTACCTCTTATATATTTTTTTTTCAATGTTTCTTTTGAACGTAAATCTGTATATTTAATGTATACACCTATTAATTGTACAGTGCTGCAGAATATGATTCACAGAGGCGCCTGGAGTGTTTATACAAAGACACTGTTGTTTTTGCTCCCGTTCCACATTGCCTGATGAAGCAGGAAATGCCTGCGAAACGCGTTGCAATATTGTTTTGTGAATAAACTATTACTGAAAATTAGCACTTTCGTTGGTGTCTGCTTGGAGGAGGTAAGTCCACTACTACCTCCTCTGAATTACCCATTGGGTTTTTAAGTGTTTTTAGCTAATTTTATCCTTTTGGCGCCTCTGTTTTGTCTTACTACTATATCGAGTCCACCTCGAGTGGAGGGGGATCATCCCCTTTTTCGTCTTCTACAGAGAGCGACGTCTTATTCCTGAGTGGGGTCAGGATAATCTCCCCACCTGCCTATACAGTGGTTGCCTATCTGTAACCCTGGTTTGTGAGTATTAATTTGTTTACTCTACCATTACTCCTTGTAAAAACATATTACACTATTGGGGCTCTTGGTGTTCCTTTTTGTCTGCAGAATATGATGATGCTTTATAGTGTTAGTGTTAATAATAACAATAACAAAAATTTTATTTTTACACTTTTGCACCCTTACCTGCACTTTTAAGAACACATATAGTTGTTTGTGGTTTTAAAAAGAGAGCAAGACCAACATCTAGCCCATGACTACAGTGATGCCTGCATTTGTCAGAGTTGTATTCAGGGAGGCAGGGACATTCAGGCAGAGGGTGCCAACTGCCATATAGGTGTCCCCCACCCAGTACCTCCCCACCAGCCTGGTTCAAGGGAGCCCTGTACTTACAGCGCAGCCTTTGTATAAATTGCTATTGTTATGTTCTCCTTTTCACACTCACAGATCTGATGATCACCTAAAAATGGACAAATCAAATTCACACACTCTATGGACCATTGTAGCAGGAACCAATTAACCTTCCTGTATGCTTTTGGATTTATGAAATGTCTGCATATACAGTATATTGAAGGAAACTATACATACAGGTATTGGCTAGACAGTAGTCCTTCATTCAACAGTCAAGTATCTGAGTTGGTCTAAAGTGGCTATAAAGTGTGTAGCTACCTATACCTGTAACACTTTATGTGTTTGTAGTAATACTTTTCCCTGGACTCTCAACATTCTTGGGTATATAGATGATCCCTTGCAGCTGTCTGGGAAAGCTCACAAACAGTTATCTATGAGAAAACCCAACATTCAGGAGCCCCCCCGGCGCACGCTCCCCTAGCCAGTATATTACACGTTCCTTGTCCTTTAAACAGAAACTAAGTTTTTAAATGAATATAAGCCAGATCTGAAGGTTATCTTATAACTTTAATGGTAGGATATGGCTTGTGTGATGTGTTGTGGGTACAACAAGAATGCAAGTTAAAAAATTAACCAAATATTATTTGCATTTTTATTTAGCTTCTGAAATGAAAGCAGCATAATGAGATGGCTGGAAAGGGTGAGAATAGAAGCGGAAGTCAAGTTGAGAGGGTTAGTGGAGGCACAAAAAAGAAGAAGATGAAGAAAATGTGACATGTCTTCAAAAATTGTTTCTTTAATATAGTAACATAGTTGCTGAGGCTGAAAAAACACTCAAACTTGACAAGTTTAACCTTGCAAAAACCTATTTATGTTAACCCAGAGGAAGAAAAACAAACGTCCCCTTGTGTGAATATGCACAAGTATAATAATAGCATTTTGATTTATATGGTTGTCTCTTAGGGCTGCATTTTCCAGCTCTGACACAGTTTGTGAAAAGTGACTTAAAGGGAGAATAAACCTTCTGTAAAGCGATCATTTCTGCACTCGCCAACTTTATTAATTTGGTGGATCAGATTTCTACAAGTACTCCGTCAGTCATCTTGAAGTCATCTGAAATGGGAGGATTTTTGTACAATTTTGGCTTGCTGATATGCTGATATTAATCTGTAATTTAACATCAAAAGGCCCAAGACATAGTGCTTGTATGCAGGTACAGACTGGCAATCTGTGGGTTCTGGCAAATTCCAGAGGGGCTGCTGTAATATGCCATAGAAATCCAGTTTTTAGTGGGCTGCTGGGGTCTGTTTGTGCCTCTGTGTATTTGGAATGCCAAGGCCAATTTTGTATCCCAGTCCAGACCTGCTTGTATGTATTTAAAAGGATACTGTCATGGGAAAACTTGTTTATTTCAAAATGCATCAGTTAATAGTGCTGCTGCATCAGACTTCTGCACTGTATTCCATTTTTCAAAAGAGCAAACAGATTTTTTTTTTAAATCTGACATGGGGCTAGACATATTGTCAGTTTCACAGGTGCCCCAGTCATGTGACTTGTGCTCTGATAAACTTCAGTCACTCTTTACTGCTTCACTGCACGTTAGAGTGATATCACCCCCCCTCCTTTCTCCCCCTCCCCAGCAGTACAATTGTAAAGTAACCCAGTGTTGGACTGGGACACCAGGGGCCCACCCAAAAACCTTTGACCAGGGGCCCACCAATTAATCATAGACCAGGGGTCCACCCTCAGTACTATTATTCTTCCTCTCCTCACTCAACCTCTATTCTCCTAGTCTCTTTCTTTTACATACTATAATCTATTATTCCATCTATTTAGCCTCTTTGTTCAAATAGAATTTGGGAATAGCTATGAAATATGCCAAATGTATAGCAGCATGAGGGCCCACTGACACCTTGGCCCACCGGGACTTTTCCTGGTATCCCGGTGGGCCAGTCCGACACTGAAGTAACCAGATAGCTCCCTGGTAGATAGAGAACACTCAACAGTAAAAATCCATGTCCCACTGCGACTCCTTCAGTTACACGGAGTAGAAGAAACAACAACCTTCCTGAAAACAGTTCCATCCTGAAGTGCTTGCTCTTTCTGAAAGCACATGACAAGGCAAAATGACCTTTGATTGCTGCCTACACACTGATATTACAATTTAAAAAAATACACTTTTTGGGTTAGGAATAGAATTACATAGTAGAGTGTCAGTGAATTATTTGCAGTGTAAACAGTGTAATTTAGATATAAAAAAAAACCATGACAGAAGTGACAATCAAATGTACAAAGAGCAGAGAAACAGATGTAAACCAGTAGACAGGACTAGAACATCCTTTTGTTTTATGATTTTTTTTTATCTGGTGCAAGGTGTAGGCCACAGCCAGACGGGGGGGGGGGGAGAAGTGCACACTCTTGCACCCCTTAGTACGTTGCACATCTTACTCCAGTGTTCTGTAAATCAGCCCTTATGTATGTTCCTTTGGTTTAATGAAAATGATAGCTTCAGCAGTGTAACACTTCATGTAGTAGCCTGAGGCAGCAGACCAGATACCAGCTACCACCCCTACCTGATGCCTCACTGTGCACAGAGCTAAACAGTATTTGTGGCCAATGCAATACTACTTGGCCTTGTCTCCCCACTACACTTCCCACTCTGCTTGCACTCCTCGCTCTACTCTGCTGCCACCACTTCTGCAAACCTTGTCAACCAGTTAATCACACCCCAAGTGTTGTAGGCAGGTGCATAACCAGCTTACCCCTAGTTCTGGCCTCTACTCACCCTGGCCTCTGTGCAGACCAGGACAAGGAGAGGCAGAAAAGCGTTAATTTAAAGGGAAAAAAAAGAAATTTGTCTCAGAGTTTACCAGGGTTGCTTGCCTTGCCTCATTGGCTGAAAAGGCACTAGCACACAATTTTGTGTAGTCTCTCCTTTAGGTATAGATATAATAATAATAACATTGTTTTAAAAAGCTGTGTGAATGCAGAAGTTGATGTTCCTCTAACTAAAGGCAAGGCTGCATCATCAAATTGTTTTACTGGGCTAAAGTCCAACAGGAACTTCTAAATTTGCCCATGAATTCTCAATCAGACGAGGGAAGTGGTATGCTGATACGGTTAAAAATTTTGATAAAATAAATGTTTTTTTCATGGAAAGATTTTGCGAATGTGTAAGCCCAGGTATGTATTTCTTGGATTACCAAGTGGTAAAGTGATTCTATAGAGAGGTTTCTTTTTCAAACAGAATAAACAGTAAAAGTTTGTTTAGAATGAATCTCTTAATTGCTACTGTCTTCTGTTATTGAGATATTTTCATCACATAAATTTGGAACATGATTATCCAAATAGCTCCTACTCCTACTAGAATAGACAGAGACAACCTTTTGGCCTTCTAGCATAATCAGAGGTGCACAATTAATAATTGTAGTATAAAGAGTTGAAGGATCAGCACACTCCTTAGCTAGTAAATGAATGCTCTTTTATTGACACCTCTCTCTCTCTCTCTCTCTCTCTCTCTCTCTCTCTCTCTCTCTCTCTCTCTCTCTCTCTCTCTCTCTCTCTCTCTCTCTCTCTCTCTCTCTCTCTCTCTCTCTCTCTCTCTCTCTCTCTCTCTCTCTCTCTCTCTCTATATATATATATATATATATATATATATATATATATATATATATATATATATGGAACCATAGGGTACTAATGTCCCTATGGCTTTAAATCCCTATACTTCCTTGTTTCCTTAGGTAGATGCCCATATATTTCAGTATTGGCCAAGAAGCTGTATGATCACTTCCTCTGATGCTGTGATATAGTTCTTGGAAAGGGATGGGTCTTTCTCTTTGACTCCTGGTGTCTGATTCATCCAGATGTCTCCATTGAGCCTGGGTACACCAAGGCACAGTAAAGCCAGTTTGCACAAGAGGGATCTGAACCTCTAGTATTTAATTCAGGGAGCGGGGACTCTGTAAATGAGGCTAGAGAGTGGCAGGAATATAATTGTTATAGACAGTGAAGGAAAATAGAAAGAGCAGCTTTGTGCTCCATCAAGGAGGTGTAGCAGGGAGTAATTTCCCATGCTGTAAGATTTGCCTATGATAGGGTGTCAGGCTTTAGGTTCTCCTCCCTGACCACTCCACTGGGTGAAATCCAGACGACGTGTGAGGTATTTCTGCCTAGAGGGAAGTTGTACTGCCTTGACTACTTCCTCAGGGAATGCACCAGCAGCTGCCTCCGATATACTGTCTGAGCTGTGTGTCTATATATTCTGCAAATGCCTCTTTGCTGATGTAAGTAACTTGTGGATCATTTGCATTACACCGCACCTTCATTTCTTAATTTTTGCACAAGCCCTGCCTTAAGTGTTACAGTCCGGTGTAACCCATGCTCTATACTAGCTGGTTGTTAACCCCATTGGCCTGTAAAGTCAAAAATGTGTTACATACTGTATATATATATATATATATATATATATATATATATATATATATATATATATATATATATATATATATATACCCCAATAGTTTCCAGACCAGCACTCCCTTTTGTGGAAAAAACATAATCTTTTATTGTTGCATAGTATAAATTCCCAAAGTTTCGGTCCCTATTGGGACCTTTTTCATCATCCTTGAAAAGGGTCCCAATAGGGACCGAAACGTTGGGCATTGATACTATGCAACAATAAAAGATTACGTTTTTTACACAAAAGGGAGTGCTGGTCTGGAAACTATTGATGTATACACGATTTCTTCTATTAAAATTGACTTTGGAGTGCGAATACTCGTCTGAAAGTTATATATATATATATATATATATCCAGGTTGTTCCATCAGCAGCTGTTGAGCTGTGATTCTTCCCTTAAATATTTTGCACTACCCAGTAATCACTACTTGATATTTTCTGGAATAGTCACATACTAACTGCCTCTGTGAATATTGACCTTTAATAGGAAATTATATCAGTTTGGGCCTTAATATGGCTACACAAAATTGGACAGGGCAGATTCATTTTTCATGATATCACCCATGGCCATCAGGTCAGCCTTAGTTTCATAGGATGTGGTGTGATCATGCACAGAATGCTGATCATATAATCTAAGTAGGAATGTTATGAAAACATTTCCCCTTGTGTTTACATAAAATCTAAATAATGAGCCAGCAGTGCACATGTGATACAATGATATGTAAACCTATACATTTGAATGAATATAAACACCAAGCACACACTTATAAATGCACAAGCAGCTGACACTAATATGCAGTTAAAAGGCAATGACCAAACCACTGGCTTCCTATGTACAAGCACTGCACTTTCTATAAGGTATGGCGATACAAATTACATAAGAAAAAACCCTATGTTCCAAGCATTTTGGATAAGAGATCCTATAGTGGCCAAGTGGCTGCCAGTTTTAATGTGGCTACATGTGCCTGACACTGAAAGTCACCCGTTTGACTGTCTAATATATTCCCTTGACTTGCAAACATTTTAAATAAATATATATATATATATAGAACAAACAAACCACACTCCAGGGACTTCATATTGCAAAATAAAATCAAGGTGAAGTTTTATTCTCAACTTTTTGGCACTCTAACTGGGGCCGTCTTCAGGAGAGTGGATTCCACACAACAGTGAAGCAAGTTTAAATGTGTATAATTGGCGCCAAAATCCAATAGATGACGTCATACAACATAGTGCAGTCAGTATCCAATCCATAGGTTTACCAATCATATAAGTGCATAATATATGATATAAACTATAGTGCTATAGTAAACTATATATTGATAGATATATATGCATAAGCATACACAGTATATATATATATATATATATCCAACTGTACACTGGTGCACTCAAAATCCAAACTATCGTCACCGCCTGGGTGCTGGTTAAACATATAATACAGAACTTCAAGAAAGAACCGCACTCTCAGGACTTAGCTCTGTGCAAAAAAGTGTAGTCTATTCCAACGTTTTGGCTCCTAACTCAAGCCATCATCAGTGAGTAGTGAGTATATATATATATATATATATATATATATATATATATATATATATATACAGTATATATATTTCCAGAAAGATCAGCACTCAGGTCTTAAAAATATAGAAAAAAATTATTGATAAAATAGCAGAAGACTAACGTTTCGGCCTACCCTAAGGCCTTTCTCAAAGTGCCAAAATCAATTAAGAACATGAATTAAAACTACAAACTGGCGGGAAACCCAACAGCTGCAACGTATATCACACGATCAACGTCTTTAGCCAATCCCAATAACATTATTTACTAAATATACAAACATGGGGGTTATTTCCGAATACCTGAAATTCCCTGAAAAATTCATGATTTTTTGTATTTTAATAAGCTTAAAAAAAAAAATCATGAATTTTTGGAATTTATTAAACCCAGAGGGATAAAAAGCCTGAATATAAAAACACATCTCAAACCTGTCGAGGTTGCATATAAGTCAATGGGAACAGTCCCAATGATTTTTGGTTGTGTGGCAATTTCACAATGTTTTCGGAACTTTAGGGGCAAATTCACTAACCTGCAGAGTTGCGCTAGCGCAGGCTTCGCCACACTTCACCAGGCGAAGTTTCTCCAGGGCGCCGCTAATTCACTAAAATCCAAGTTGCGCTCAGAGAGGTGAACAGTAGCGAATTTGCTCTAGCGTTAATTCGTCAAGGAAAGCGCAGTTACACTAGGGATGCCTAATTTGCATACGGCACCAAGTTAAAGTACAATGGACGTATATGTAGCAGCAAATACATTAAAATAAAATAGAGGTGTTATATTGCCCTACACATGTGGCCACTGTATAGTTTAGGTGCCATATCTTAGGAAATGTAGGGGGGAAGGAGGGTACCCCCAAAAAAATGTACGATCTTTTTCAGACTATCACCCTTAAAAAAGGAAAAGACGCCAGTGTTTTTTGGGACTTAGAAAAAATTTAAACTTTTTTTGAAGCAATCCCTATCTACTCTATTGCACTTCGCCTGGTCTGAGGTGGCGAAGGCAAGTCTGGCGCAAGAGGTAATGTTCAGTAAAATGCGCAAGTTAGTGAATTACCATAGTTACGTCCCTTCTTCATAGTGCAACTTCGTCTGGCGTAAGGGTGCGAAGTAGCTCTACAGTAGGTACACTTCGCTAGCGAATTTACGCCAGCACCCCTTAGTAAATCAGCGAAGTAACAAAATGACGTAATGCTGGTGAATTTGCGCTAGCGTTAGTCGCTTCGCACTTTAGTGAATTTGCCGCATAGGGTGAAAACTCTGAAAAATTCGGAGTTTTCGGGGAAAATTCACGAAATCTGAGCCTTTCCAGCAAAGGTAATTTTCGGGAAAATGTAATAATAAATAAGCGTTAAAAACCGGAGCGGATTAGATCGGAGTTTGTAGCAGGCGATATTGAGGTAAATTCGGACCTTGATAAATAACCCCCTATATGTGTAAAATACACCAGTTGTTAGTCATCATTTATTTAATGATGATTAAGAACTTTTATAAATTTACTTTTTTATATATAAAGATATATATATCTTGTTTGGCGAGTGCTCCTCCATGTTCCATATATATATATATATATATATATATATATATATATATATATATATATATATATATATATATATATATATATATATATATATATGGAGGAGCACTCGCCAAACAAAAACAAAGCATGCCTGGGTGCAGGTAAAATGTGTACAAAATAGCAAAAAAATACTGCACTCAACAGGCTCAGTTAGAATAACTGATTTTAATAGAAAAAAAAATAAATCAGTCATCTTCCTCATGTGATTGAAACGTTGGAATTTCTTTTGTTTTTTTATTAAAATGAGTTACTCTAACTGAGCCTGTTCAGTGCGGTATTTTTTTTTGCTATTATATATATCTATATATATATAGATTTATATATAACAATATAAAATCACATAGAACCGCACTCCAAATTATAATGAATCAAGTCACCTTTATTTGCATGAATCTTTGTGTTCAACGTTTCGGCCTTTTGCAAGGCTATATAAATAAAATCAAACTGCACATGTATAAAGGTATTCCACTCAGTATTTCTAGAACCCACACACTTCCTTCCTTTTGTATTCCTCTCATTTGACTTTGTCTCAGCGCCATATACATGTATTATTAGAAAGATGAAAACTATAAGTAACCAACACTGTACTCAACAGGTCAATCAATATCAATATATATATATATATATATATATATATATATATATATATATATATATATATATATATGAGCCTCTACAAGGACACTATCAAAGAGTAATGGGAATAATCATTGCTAAGTTTGCAATGGATCTCACAACCCATAGCAGCCACTGAGGAATCGTTGTATCTGCCTGTGATTGTGGTCATCTCTGCAGTGCAAATTCTTTGTAAGGGTAATGGCACACTGGGCAGTTTCTAATGTTTTGCCATCCCAGTGTTTTCCCTCTATGTGGGAGGAGGACAAACTGCTAGAAATGGCAAAGTTAATTTCCCAAAATTGCTCCTTTGATGTTTTTTGATATTAAAAAGCAAAGCGCTTGCCTGATCATTGGGTTGAATACATGCAGTGTTGGTTGCCAATACATTTATTTCCATGTTTCTCCTGCCTGCCCAAGATCATCTAATCACCAGCAAGCATATCCAAATGATTCAAAAAGTATAAAAGATAAAAATTGAAAAATTGCTAACAATAAGAATAGTACATTCTAAAACAAATATACATAAAGTATAAAATATAAAAATTTAAATTAAAAAATAATAATTGACCATTATTAGTACAACCATCAAAGAGGCAATTTGTATCCTCAGCCCCACCCTGTTCATCCTCTGTGCTACTCTCACATAATTTACCTTCTACAGAGGTACAAACCAAAATCATTTATTCTCTTATCCATACTGAACATCAAGAACAAAATAAAGACATGTTCCCATCTCACAATTTCCTCAGATACTAAGAGAAGTATACAGCATAATAAACATTACACAGAAAGGGCTTACTAATGAATGGTGATCACTCATACATCTTAAAAAGCTCAACATTAGACACAGTGGTCTATGTTTTTGTTAATTAGAAACTAAAGGATAAAACACTGGGGGGGGTCAGTATGTCATGTTTGGTGAGTTTACATTACTGAGCATAAGCGCAAGGGAGATGGATCAAACATGGCAACGCAGCACCCTAGAAGAAATTATCCTGGGCTGGTGTGATTTTTATATGGAAGACAAACACCAGTCTGAGCACAAAGTCAGTGATTTGCCTCACTGGGAGTTGCCCAATATATTGCCTCCACAGATTTTGTAATCTTTATTTCTTCCTCTTCCTGTATTATTAATGCTGATATCACCTTTAAAGGGCTAAATTTTGTTTCCCCATCGGAGTTGCAGATTAACAGAACCCATACTCCAGATGGGGTAAGCAATAGTATTTTTTTCAAGAATTGCACCTCCCAGGTAGGTCCCCAGTGTGAGTGGCCAGCTCGCTCAGCATGCACGTGTGTCACCCAATCCAAGGTCCTGGTGAAAAGGACCTGACCACCTAAGCCAGGAGCTTACATCGTTTTTTAAAAAAATATATGATTTTATATATCTAAGTGATAGATGCCCTTTCATTCTAACCGGCCAGACAATAACCCCTCTAATCTTTTTAGAACCCCATAAACTTTAAAAAGACATCCAGTTTAGCACATATACATTTAAACTGTGTGGCCAGAGCTCTTTGGGCCACTCAGGCAGGGGCGATCCTGGCCCTCCTCTGCCGCCTGAGGCAGCAGCAGTTGCTGCTGCCCCCCCTCCCCCGGAAATGTGCTCTTAAAGTACCAGGAGCAGCATTTTTGCTGCCCCTGGTACCTAGTGGGGCGCTGCCGCCTGAGGCGACAGCCTCAACTTGCCTCATTGGTGAAGCACACCTGCACTCAAGTCTTGCAAGGATTGCTACGCCTGGATCAGACAATAATTTCCAGTAACTGAATTCAGTCATTTCAGCAACTAAATCATAAAACATGCCAGAGCAGTAATAATGAAAGAAAGTAAGAAATACATATTACTGTTTTTTACAAGTCTTGCAGAATATAGGCTAAAATAGTCTAAAACTGATATACTGCTGACCTCTGATAGAAGCACTGCAGGACCTCATGGCAACCAGCCCAGTTCAGCCCAGCACACTGACATTTTTATTGGTTCTGCATTAAAGAAAGTCTGACCATACTGGTGTGGCTTTAATTTCCTGTAAGTTACTTTTTTTCCTCTTCTAAAAATCTTTCATCTCTATTAGGTCTCGGTGCCGAAACCACATTTTCCCTTCATAAACCTTCTAACTGTCATTCTGTACTGTAATATTTTTAATGAATAAGGATTTTCTTTAAAGGAAAGCCAGTAAGAGAAAGCACTAACCTGAGTTGATTCAGTAAGCCTCTTAACACGATACAAGTTCCTCTAAAATCATGCGAGGAGTTCATTTCCTGTAAAAGTTGCAAATGACAGCAAACTTCCTCCTCTCTTCACCTTATTCTTCTTTTTTTCATGATAATGTGCTGTACTGGGACACAGTTTAACACTTTCACTTCACACTTTTACGTGTAAATATAGATAGCTAATTATCAGTAATTATTAGTAATGTTTAGCCTTCCCCTTAAAGGGTAATTAAAAATAATTTGCTATTTAGGGCCACATTTAAAAGTATGTTACACATTCAATTGCAAACTGATGCTGTCAACTTTGTCAACCAATGCTACTTGCATAATTGCAGGTCTTCAAACCCTGTTCCTGTGTGTATCCATTGATAAAGCCACATCATTACAGCTAAACCCCCTTTCCTAAGATGGTGGAATGCCATTAATATGTTATGCATTGATTTAGGACATTAGATGGAAGGTATGTTATGCGTTATTTGCAAACCTGTTATTGGGTTATTGGGCCATCTTCCATAGATTCCAATATAATCAAGTAATCTAAATGTTTAAAAATCATTTCCTTTTCCTTTGTAATAATAAAACAGTACTGTACCTTGATCCAAAGTGTGATATAATTAATCCTTATTGGAGGCAAAATAAGCCTCTAGGGTTTAATTAACGTTTACATGATTTTCTAGTAGACTTAAGATATGAAGATCCAAATTACGAAAAGATCCATTATTTGGAAACCACCAGGGCCGGAGCATTCTGGATAACAGGTCCCATACCTGTACTAAGTAGTTCATTAAACAAAGGTGCTAATCTATGTGCAAGGTGTACCGAATCCTGGATTTGGTACATACTTAGTTAATTATACAGTAAGTATTTAAAGGTAAAGGTACCTCAGAAACTAATCGAGGCAGAAAGGATGGGGGAAAGGTTTAACTAGAATTTACAGAGATTATGTAGTTGATCCTTATTTTACAATATTGCAGACGAAGTTTCAAATGTTTCCGTCTGATTTGAGAGAAAAACAAGCAACAATTAAACCTGCAATGGTATTTTTTGCAAATGTATTTTCCTGATAAATGTCATCCGTTTACCAAAATACTGTACATATTGAGTCCCAGAAGATACCTTATTTATCATAAATGGAAATGTGTAGGAAAGTGGTTTGAAGGTTTCACAATAACAAGTGTATATCTTTATCTTTTAGTATCACTAAATATCACTGATGTAGAAACAACACAGTTAAAGACTGACATCACCTAGGCTAGGGGATACCCTATGGGGTTGCCTTTACTTTGTATAACACAAACCAAATACTGTAAATGTATTGAATATTCTTCTGTTAATCCATCCATTTTTGACCATTCCATCATTAATTTTGTCACAACAATAGAAAGAATTTTGAAATCTGTGAACACAAAGTCAATCCTGTAATACAAAGCACCATTTTACAATCACAAAAATAATCTACAGTGCAAACATAAATATTATTTTGTAGTTACAAGTTACCAGATACATGTTTTGCAAAAATACTTTTTGTGATATAATATTAAAAAAAAATGTATGTTATACATCTATGATTGCAACACAGGATGCCCAGAATAAAACCAGTTCACACGTGCTTGCAAGTACTGTATATCTTTTTGTGCAGGCAGTATTTATTTTGACTGCACATGCATTTTGTGACTACAAAATTCAGTTTTTACTAAAAATGTATCTTAAGATAATTCATTTTATGCAGATATAATACTTACTGTTACTATACAATTTGATTTAAATAAACTATAGTATTAAACATACATTACTACAAAATATTTTGTGTTCACAGAATCTTTTAATTTTTGTGAGAATGAAATAAAGTTTGTGTCCACAAAAGTAATATAAAGCATATATGTTGCAACGTACAACCAGCACCCCTAATGTGAATATGAAAAACCATTTCTATCTTTCTATGGATAAAGGTTCCCAAAATACACCACAAGTTAATAGTCTCTCCTATCAGCAATTTTTGGGTCAAAGCAATGCTTTTTGGTAGGAGTAGGAAGTCAAATGTGAATATGGCCGTTGTCATAAAGCCCACCAAAAGCTGATAAAAGATTTTGCACTAATCACTAAAATAAACACAGTAAACTGCAACATAAAGGTTATGCGGGGGGGGGGGGGATAATTTCCTACCCATCAATTGCCTACAATTTGTGAAACCCTATACATAACAAACCATGCAGTAGGTGTGAAGTACAGGAGACTGAGTGCAAGCTCCAAGAACTCATATCTAAAATATTAAAATTCATGGGCTTTTATTCCCTGGAACACCACCAGGGAATGTTTCTGGTAATAGTGAATAAGTAATTAGAGCTCTATTAACAGTACCTCTCATTGATATTTTATAAATATAAGATGGAAATACTATACTTTGCTAATAAAGTCTGTTATTTCAGCCATCCATTGCTATACACAGAAAGCCCCCATGTTTTTGCATGCAGTTGTAAAATGAGTGATGTTGAGGAAGAATAATCCCTTTCCTGTGCGGCAAGTAGGAGTGGAAGTTGAAGTACAACCAGCTTGCTACAAAATCATGGGTGCAACACATACCTTCCAACTATTCCATTTCCTGATTTTGACAGCTCCTGCACTAATGCCAGAAAATGATACAAAGCCTCTGAAGCTTAATTAAAATAAGAGGTTTTTTGACAGCCCAGAACACTTAGCAACTGCACTTAGATACATTTGTAACTATTTAATAAATCTCTTGGGAGAACTAAGACTAGCATCTTGTACTGTGGCATATATGATATGTTGTCCGTTATCCGGAAACCCCTTATCCAGAAAGCTCAGAATTACAGAAAGGCTGTCTCCCATAGACTCCCTTTTATACAAATATTCAAATTTTTCAAAATTATTTCCTTTTTCTCTGGAATAATAAAACAGTACCTTGTACGTGGTCCAAATAAAGATATAATTAATCCTTATTGGAAGCAAAACCAGCCTATTGGGTTTATTTAATGTTTATATGATTTTCTAGTAGACTTAAGGTATAAAGATACAAATTATGGGAATATCTGTTATCTGGAAAATCCCAGGTAACCAGATAACAGCTCCCTAACACAAGATAACAGCTGCCTGGTAGATCTTAGAACAACACTCAATAGTAAAAACCCATGTCTCACTGAGACACATTCAGTTACATTGAGAAGGAAAAACAGCAGCCTGCCAGAAAGCATTTCTCTCCTAAAGTGCAGGCACAAGTCACATGACCAGGGGCAGCTGGGAAATTGACAAAATGTCTAGCCCCATGTCAGATTTCAAAATTGAATATAAAAAAATCTGTTTGCTCTTTTGAGAAATGGATTTCAGTGCAGAATTCTGCTGGAGTAGCCCTATTAACTGATGCGTTTTAAAAAAAAACATGTTTTTCCATGGCAGTATCCCTTTAAGCTTTAATCATTAATCGACATTTCTGAGCATAGGAGTGAGTGGTCTGAGGCTGAGTGATCATGTCTCATGGACTCTCAGGCCATGTTCAGATATCAGCAATAATAGGCAGTGATTAGTGGCATGATTTGTGGGCAACGATAACTTTTATCTTTGGAAGTTCTAAGAGAAAGACTTTTTTAACTGAAATAGGCTTAAAAATTATTTATCAGGCTTTATTGATTCAATTAGGTCTCCTATCTTGCAAAAAGAAAAAATCATCTCTGATTAAGACAATTATATGCCTTAGATATTCAACTATCAGTAATACACATGGAATTGTATACCCTATAAACGATCCTACATGGAACAAATAAAAGTAGATTATATTTCAGTGGTTCCCAAACTATGGGGTTTACTGCCTTGAAAATGCATTAATGCTAAAGTTGGGTGACGCATAAAATCTATATGTTTTTTTTACCACAATGGAGCACATGAACCCAAAAAGTCCCAAGACCTCTCTTTCAAAACAATGATTGTAAATGTAATATCTGTTGTGTTATTCCTATAACTCAGTACACCACCTTGGACATCACAAGGCTCTCACAGTGGATAGAAAGATGGAGATATGAACAGATGAGCACAGATTAGATAAAGAGACAAGTGGAAGCAGATTTGATTATACCAGGTAATGATTTATAGAGAAGAAAGATTAAAAATGCGTGCTCATTTTTTGCTAATGACTTAGAGGCCTACTTATCAAATTTTTTTTTCAACCACGACGAAAGTCACATTTTAAAAAAGCATGAATGTCTAAATATACATTAAAAATGGTCAACAAATCTGAATCAGTATATAAAAAATCCTTGTTTACTCTGAAGTTTTTGTGGGCTTACAAGTGAAACAAAAAATACTAAAACTCTGAAGTAGCAATATATTTGACAATATGCTAAGGACAGCTCCCATTGACTTCTACATAACCTTGGCAGCTTTTAGATGGTGTAGTTTTACATTAGACTTATCCATTGTATTAGTGATTGACAAATAAAAAATTTTTTAAAAGCATTCAAGATTTTTACACTTGCCAGTTACATAGATACAGACAGAGTGACAGATACACAGATAGCTGGATCATCTAGGGTACCACCAGCTTTACTTTTTGTCCAACATTTGGTCAGCACATTTTTGTTTACTTTGTCACAAGTTTGAAAATATAAATGTATAAAAAAAGCCAGTCGGTCATGGGAAATATCATGGAAGTCCTTCTATATACAGGTAAAGGAACAGTTATCTGGAAACCCCTTATCCAGAAAGCTCTGAATTATGGGATTAAAATCTCCCATAGAGTCAATTATAAGCAAATACTGATATTTTTCTCTGTAATAATAAAACAGTGCCTTCTACTTGATTCATACTAAGATGTAATTCATTCTTATCCAAACCTATTGTTTAACATTATTTTATGTTTAAATTAATTTTAGTAGATATAAGGTATGGCGATCCAAAAAAGACCCCTTATCCAGAAGAACCCAGGTCCTAAACATTCTGGATAACAGGTCCCATGTCTGTATAGGTTTATACTTGTCCGTGACCAATCCTCAAACTCAGGCTGACACATTATTTCAAAAAAATGTAAAGTTTGGTGATACCTTTTATTGGCTAACTGAATAAGTAACAATTGCAAGCTTTCAGAGCACACAAGCCCCTTCTTCAGGCAAAATACATCATATATACTGTTAGATCATTGAAAAAGGGTTTATGGGCAATAAGTTAGAAAGTTACAGATAGACAGAGATAACTTGTAGAGATAATAAAAGTAATTAGGGTGGATTGTAAATAGCCCAGGGGTCTGGATTCAGTCAGGTCACATAGCTTGAATTAGACCAAAACAGAATAGGGTAAGGTTTTACATTTTCTGCATTTTTTCAATGCCTAACATAGTACAACATTTCAAAACATTATTTCAATAAATTCCACAACTTCTAGTTGTGTCATCGTATAAGAGGTCCTGGCTGTTAATGTGGTTCCCTGTCATGCGATGTGTCAGTTCTCTGCACTCACTCACTTAGTTCTGACCCTTGAAACAATGTAGCAGTCAGTTGTGGTCCAGTTCCTCTGTTACACTGTTTCAGTTGTAAAAATCAGTTGTGTAGAGCAGTCCAGTCCAACTGTTGGCTAGTCTCCCTCCCCCATATGTGCCCCCCACATGAATGTCAGCCTGCTGTGACTGCTTACCTGTAAGCTTTAGGTATCAGTACTGAGATTAGATTGCCCCTGCATTATTCACAGCCCAGACTGTAATACCCTGCAATATTTACACCTGTAAGCCCTGTGTTCTTCAAACCTGTAAACAGATTGCATTGTATACACCTTAGACATACTCTCTACTCTGTATGCTTTATGCTACCTGTGTGTGTACCATACTCTGCCTGTGTGTGCCGTACTCTGCCTGTGTGTGCCGTTCTCTGTCTGTGTGTGCCGTGCTCTGTCTGTGTGTGCCGTGCTCTGCCTGTGTGTGCCATGCTCTGCCTGTGTGTGCCATACTCTGCCTGTGTGTGCCATACTCTGCCTGTGTGTGCCATACTCTGTCCGTGTGTGCCATACGCTGCCTGTGCAGGGCACACGCTGTGTGCCGTTCTCTGCCTGTGTGTGCCGTGCTCTGTCTGTGTGTGCCGTGCTCTGTCTGTTTGTGCCGTGCTCTGTCTGTTTGTGCCGTGCTCTGTCTGTGTGTGCCGTGCTCTGTCTGTGTGTGCCGTGCTCTGTCTGTGTGTGCCGTGCTCTGTCTGTGTGTGCCGTGCTCTGTCTGTGTGTGCCGTGCTCTGTCTGTGTGTGCCGTGCTCTGCCTGTGTGTGCCGTGCTCTGCCTGTGTGTGCCGTGCTCTGCCTGTGTGTGCCGTGCTCTGCCTGTGTGTGCCGTGCTCTGCCTGTGTGTGCCGTGCTCTGCCTGTGTGTGCCGTGCTCTGCCTGTGTGTGCCGTGCTCTGCCTGTGTGTGCCGTGCTCTGCCTGTGTGTGCCGTGCTCTGCCTGTGTGTGCCATGCTCTGCCTGTGTGTGCCATACTCTGCCTGTGTGTGCCATACTCTGCCTGTGTGTGCCATACTCTGCCTGTGTGTGCCATACTCTGTCCGTGTGTGCCATACGCTGCCTGTGTGTGTACCATTTTCTGCCTGTGTGTGCCATACCATAATGTTCACAATTTTCCTTTTGTGACAGTCATGAAAGGTACTTATTTCCAAACACACTACTTGCACTTCCTTAAAGTTCCACGATTCCACCTAAAGAATCATGTTCTAAAGAATCACGTGCAGTCATTCTGATACTAAGTGCTGGAAATGTCACCATCCAGAAACAATTTTAAACACCACTGCAACCCCTGCTTGCAGCCACAATGATGTTGGAATTTGGGGGGGGGGAAAGCTGTATCCTGGGTAAAATAAAACTCAGAATGCAGCAGCACCGTTCCACATGCAGTTCATGGGACCTGTGTGCGGGGATGGTTTATGGCACAGATGTTATTCCTGCTCCATATGCATTTCCACTCTCTGCCAAGGTCAACATTCCTCTATAAAGGGGAAGTTGTTAATCTAATTGCAAGTACTGTTTGTGTTCTATACAGCTCAGCAGTCAGATAACATTTTTATAGGTTTTCATAGCACAATTGGATTGATAATGATAATTGGGAGTATAAAAAGGTAATGCAAAAGCACATTCTTGCATAAAAAACTGGAGAATAAAAAGCTAAATAAAAAAAAATTAAAATCAATTGGAAAGTGCCTCAGCATATCAGTCTCTACATCACACATACAGGCACAATTATATAGGGTCGGATTTTGAATTACAAAAAAGGAGGGTTGTGGGTGCACGCCTAAGGCCATATAAAAACATATTTAAGTACAATAATCCCCTGTCTAAATAATTCAATGAATATGCAAGTGCATGTATTTAAAAAGGAAAAACAGGGTTTTTTGTTACAAAGTTATGATCATAAAGTTGATAAGCCACCATACCATACCACGTCAAGGTTAACCCCATATGGTGGTCCCTAACTCGTTTACCTATGATCAAAATATAAAATGTCATATACCTCTCTGCTTAACAGCATTACTTGGAGTAAAAATCTCCTGAAGTTTGGTTTCAATCTGTGGACTAGATCCTCCCCCGCCACCTGTGTATGAGGCTTTTAAAAGAGAGACTTCCCAAAGCAACGCCCATTTTTTAATTCCTTTAAATTTAAATGAATTCAAAATTCGACCTGCCGAAATGTATTACTTAAATCTAATTATTAAAATCCGGACGAATTTAAACAAACTGAAAACTTGAATCAAATTCAATTTGAACTTGATATGAGTTTTTTCTCAGAAAAAATCTCAAATGTCAGGAGAGCTGCAAACATCTCCAAATTGATCCCTGGACCTCTCCCATTGACTTAAACAGTAATTCGGCAGGTTTTAGGTGGCGAATAGTGGAATTTGAATTTTTAAAGGGCCAGAGTATGATAAATCTTTAAAATCGAATTAGAATTTTTGTAAAAACTTGAACCGAGTTTGAATCATTTCCCAATCGAATTTGACAGTTTTGATCATAAATAAATTCTAAATTTGAGTTCCTTTGTGGTTTTTGAACCTAACTCCCAATTTTGAATAATAATAATAATGGTGTATATTAGTTTTCTGCTCCCCTTGCTGAGAGTCTGGGCTTAGTGCACCTGGGCCTCATTCTATATGTGGTGAGTTATTAGTAAATCTGTGTTTTCAAAACGGCTGTTTTTAGGAATAAATACATAATGATAGTGCCCTTTTACCAAGTGCCTGCTCATTCTTTAACATTCCATAACCCAATCCAAATCAAATGCTCCATCATATTGTTTTAAGGGCATATTTCCAAAAGTTTCTCTGTTTACTGTTACAACTTCCACGCACGGTCATTTTCTGGAAAAAGCTTGATTGCTTACAATCATGTGACTTGATTGCTTACCATAACGTGACTTGTATCTATATGCAAATATCAGCAAGAAAGCTATAACATACAGAGGCTCTGATAGGACCAGGCAGTGGAAGTTTCTAGGGAAGACTGATATTACACTGTATTAATTGTGACGCAAGTAGGTCAGTTCAGAAGAAGAGAAATTGCAAAATGGAAAGGAGCAATTCAATAAGAATTGTAAATGTAACATGTTACAGAAAATGACTCAGAATAAAGGGAAAGCTGCACTATATTACACATTGATAGACCATAGAGGAAATCCAGCTATAAGTACAAAAACTGGAGCTTGCTAAGTGGCATAATTAGATTTTACTGAGACCCACAGCAAATTATGTTTAGGGCTCCCCAACATACAAGAGGTTTTTCTGGTTGAAATGGCTCATGAATTAGGGCCTCAAAGGACCCCCTATACCTCCTGGCCCCCCTATACCTCCTGGGGCCAGGTCCGGACTGAGAATTAAAACAGGCCCTGGCATTTCAGGTACACAGAGGCCCAATCAGCCAACACAGAGGCCCAAACAGTCCCCACCAGCCCACTAAATACTGATTTTCTATGGCACCTTATAGCAGCCCCTCTGGCATTTGCTAGAACCCACAGATTGCCAGTCCGGGCCTGCCTGGGGCCCACTGCAGCTGCTTCAGCTTGGTGGTGGTGGTGGTGTAATAGATTTTAGAACATTGTTAGTGTGCCTTAACAGTGCCAACAGGGTCGGCGGTTTCCGTCAGCTGCTGCAGCTCCTCTACCCTAGACAAAATACCTCCTCCCCTCCTTAGATTTCCAGCAAGCAAAATCATCAGGGTCCTGACCTAATTCTTTCCAATCTACACATTCCCAACATTCCCCAAACAAAGATGCTGAGTGAAGTTTCAACTCAGTAAATGGATTAGCCACAGAGTGATAAAGAAGCGTGGGCATAAGAGGATTAGTAAGTGACCAGACACAGGCAGCAGTGGGAGTAGTTAGACATGAGCCCAAGCAGAAGCAAAACTGGCAGTCTACAAGGGAGTAAAGTAGCAAATACCTGCAGCAGCGGCACAGTAAGGATCTCCCAGGCTGGCAGCGCAGCACTAGATGACATGGCAGTTGGGATGGAGTAGCATGGCAGATGTATAAAACAGCAGCAGCAGCAGCAGGATAATAATAGCAAAGATCTGTCCAGCTGTTCCCATCCCAAGCCACACCCAGAAGTTTTTCAGTGCCTCGGTGTCACTTACTCACTGCTGCTGCTGTACAGAGAGGCGCCTCCCAAAGCGTCCGGCCGCTGCGCTTCTCTTCTCCCCCAGATGTTGCGCTGCGATTATCCCGGACACTGTCCGCTCTGCCTTCTTCTCCAGACTCTCCCCGAGTTGTGCTAAGAAAAAAAATCCAGACTTCCCCTCTGTCCGGAAACATTGATGTGATGCAACAGTTCCCACTTGTGCCCTGGGCTAGCTCCTTCAGCTACTCTGCGATTATTGTAGCTGCTGCTACTACTGCTACACTCTTGAGCAGAATCATAGCTGCCTTTATTTATACTCATTCCATATGATATTTATAAGCAGTAACTAGACCCACTGCATTATATCAGAGGGCAAAAGCAATTTCTATCATCAGAAATACATTTCATTCTGTTTCTGTCTGAATGGTTACATTAGCCACATGCCTACATACAAACAAACATAACAACTGATTATGCACTTTGCAAAAAAAAAAAAAAAAACAACTATACAGCTAATTTGCAAATATGGTATTATTAAATGTATTTTATTAGCAAGTGTTTTAATGCATTATTTATATCATGGAATTTCAGCAGCTATATGATTGCTAGGGCCCAGTTAACCCTAGCAACCAGAAAGTGCTGTGAATGAGAGACTGAAAATGAACTGGAGAACAGAAAGGAACGTACAGGTATGTGATCCGTTATCTGGAAACCCATTATCCAGAAAGCTCTGAATTACAGAAAGGTCGTCTCCCGTAGACTCCATTACATTCAAATAATTCACATTTTCCTTTTTCTGTGTAATAATAAAACAGTACCTTGTACTTGATCCAAACTAGATTTTAATTAATCCTTATTGGAAGCAAAATCAAGTTATTGGGTTTATTTAATGTTTACATGATTTTCTAGCAGACTTAAGTTATGAAGATCCAAATTACAGAAAGAGCCATTATCTGGAAAACCCAAGATCCTGAGCATTCTGGATAACACGTCCCATAACTGTACCGGTAACAATATAACTGTAGTTTTATTAACTACCTATCTGCCAGTTGATCCAGAGGAAGGCAAAAAAAACCATCTGAAGCCTCTCCAATTTGCCTTAGAGGGGGAAAAATTCCTTCCTGACTCCAAAATGGCAATCGGACTAGTCCCTGGATCAACTTGGACTATGAGCTATTTCCCATAACCCTGTATTCCCTTACTTGCTAAAAAGCCATCCAACCCCTTCTTAAAGCTATCTAATGTATCAGCCTGTACAACTGATTCAGGGAGAGAATTCCACATCTTCACAGCTCTCACGGTAAAAAACCCCCTCCGAATATTTAGGCGGAACCTCTTTTCTTCTAATCGGAATGGGTGACCTCGTGTCAGCTGGAAAGACCTACTGGTAAATAAAGCATTAGAGAGATTATTATATGATCCCCGTATATATTTATACATAGTCATCATATCACCCCTTAAGCGCCTCTTCTCCAGCGTGAACATCCCCAATTTTGCCAGTCTTTCCTCATAGCTAAGATTTTCAATACCTTTTACCAGCTTAGTTGCCCATCTCTGTACCCTCTCTTATACAATAATGTCCCGTTTGAGAGATGGAGACCAAAACTGTACGGCATATTCTAGATGGGGCCTTACAAGTGCTCTATACAGTGGAAGAATGACCCCCTCCTCCCTTGACTCTATGCCCCTTTTAATACAGCTCAAGACCTTATTTGCCCTTGATGCTGCTGACTGGCATTGCTTGCTACAGCCAAGTTTATCATCTACAAGGACTCCAAGGTCCTTTTCCATAATGGATTTGCCTAGTGCAGTTCCATTAAGGGTATAAGTGGTTTGTATATTTTTACATCCCAGGTGCATGACTTTACATTTATCAACATTGAATCTCAGCTTTACACTTCTTTATCCTACCACATACCCCTATCACATCCACTGTGTCTCTTTGCTTCCTCCCTCTGGTCATCTTGCAAGTTGCAACTGCTCCAAAACAACCGGTAGGGGATGCAGATGCCAGGCAGCTAGTGGTCCTGGGTCTGACCCAGAAATTCAGCCTAAACAGCTAATTTGTGTATTGGGAGGTGAGGTGCAAATAATTATATAACAAAGCAGTCATATGATATATCTGTGGACATTTTGGGGAAATAGGGGGACATAATAACCTCTTAGAGGGCTACATTCAAACTGCAGGCCTTCAGTTGTACAGCCATGTCTAGGGAATTCCTTCTTGTGCTGATGATAAATCAAACACAGAATCTGTACACAGATTTTTAGTGTCACTAGATCAGCAGAGTATTGTTCCTTCAGTGATGAACTGGTCACCTATAATATGAAAATATGCCTATGATAGGTGAGTTGCACGCCACAGCGAGGAAGATGGGGGGGCATTGTAAAGTTTGCACTGGAGCTTGCAGGACATTAGTTACATTACTGACAGAGAGAGCTGTTCAACACTATCCAGTACTGCACAAGCAACTCAAATTTCTGCTGCTATGATTTGCTGTTACTAGTCAATGGAGTAATATCACTAATGGGAGCCATGTATATCCCTTGGATTTAGGGTCTAGTTTGGATGTCTGTGGTGACTGGGTAACTGGTACAGCGGTGATAACTCCACCTTATTGGATTAGAATGGGAACGTGGGTTCACAAACAAGGTAGCAAAAGCCAACTAATAGATCTGGGTAGAACTGATGTCTTTACTGTTTCAAGAGTATACTGTTTTCAGTGTAATTAGTTAGCCAATGTATAAAGGCTGGAGTCAACATATGTCTAACTTAATACCCAAAACTTCCCTGCTTTGAAGTTATCTAACCTGTCAGACAGTCAGTGACCTGAAGGGACACATGGACAGTTATTTTTTTTCTTTGCTTTTGATCCTCACCTGCATGTTCACAAACTAACTGAACACTTATGTCCCATGTGGCACCTTCAAGTTGCTGGATAACAAAGATTTAGGGCAGAGACACGCGCGAGATTCGGGGTGATTTAGTCGCCCAGCAACAAATCGCCTCTTCTTCAGGCGACTAATCTCCCTTAACTGCCTTCCTCGTGAGGCAGCTTTGGCGAAAACAAAGCACTCTGGGGGCCATCCCACCAGCGATTTCGATTCTAGCAGTTGGGAAGGCAGTTCGGGGAGATTAGTCGCCCGAAGAAGAAGCGATTTGTCGCTGGGCGACTAATCTCTCCCACTATCTTCATGTGGCCCTGTCCTTAGAGAGCTGAAAAGCAGGAAGTTGGGTTCTGGCAATTACGCCAGACATCTGTTCACTCCAGCCTTTATAAATTACATTTCTGGCTAACTAACTATATTAGAAACATTTTTTATTTTGCAACACCTATTCTGTTTACCCAGTTTTTATTTTTACACTGAACTGTTTCTTTAATGCATGCCAATTAATCAGGCAGCTGGGTGTACTTAAATGCAGGAGATGTGAAAGTAGTAGTTTACCTTTAAATTAAGTCTTTTGTATGATAGAGCCAATGAAATGTTTTTATTGAGCCAGTGATACTACTGTATTTACTGTACCTATGTTTGGCCCAAAATCTGATGGCCCTCAGCCAATACTCATCTGCCTTCTATTATAATTGTCCCCCCCCCTGCATGACAGTATAAATGTAAGTGTAAGACCAGCATTCATTAATATCTCTCTCTCTCTCTCTCTCTCTCTCTCTCTCTCTCTCTCTCTCTCTCTCTCTCTCTCTATATATATATTTATTGGTTCAGGTTACATATTGTGGTTTCTTTAAGCTTTGAATGATAATGGACTTTTTATAAACATCACAACCCCATTAAAATCAGATTGCAGCTCTGGTAAGATAACCCTCAATTTATTTCTTACTATCAGAGCATTTTATCTTATTATCGCTGATTCCTATGTCTGAGTGCACATATTGGGTTTCACAAGCCTGACGGCGGCTGCTCTGACCAAACAGCGCTAAAGATAACAGGAAACCAAGGTGGAGAAAAGGAAATGGTTTTGCAGAGAGTGTGAGAATTATAATGTACATAAAAAAGAGAACATGGTCTGTCAGCACCATCAGTAACTTGTTAGTTGGCAGGTACCTAGGAAAAGGGCTCTCAGGCATTCCATCTCAGAAACCTTTATATGCTTTTGAAGGGAATGCACAATCTTAGTTTGCAATTATGCTTAACATGAATCTGGACATGTTTGCCATTTCCTTTCCATTTCCAAAGGGCAAACTTTTTTTGTTCTTTAGCATTAAAAACGTATATTCCCTGCTACATATTTTAAATTCTATGGTTTCAGCTGTGCCTAAGGACTACACGCTGCAACAGGACGCCGGCTCTGAGGGGGGTGGTCACCGACTTTGTTGTAAAGTGATACATTATTTGATACATTTATTAAACCTGCTTATAGAATCCATAAGTTTCATTAAAAGCAGCTGTTAGAATTGACACATTAGAGAAATGTATCAACTAATGTAGCAAATTTGCAACGTGAAAAGTTATGCCTTTTTGCAAACAAATCTTCCTTTATGAGAATTTAATATAACTGTTTAACGATCACTTCCGACAGTTGAAGAAGGTTTGGGATTTTAATAGTTTGCACCAGTGCGCAGTGAATGTAATAAAACTTCTTACTGAAAAAGTAAAAAGATTAAGACACCTTCAAGCACTTCTTAAAAGTGGGCGATGTACAATTAAAATTTGCAATGCATAATTGTTTTGCTCTTTGCGACTTTTATTACATTCCCCCATATGTTCTGGTGAACATTCCTAAAACTGACAAAAGTGTTTGGAAGGTGAGCAACCGCTTTAACATAGATGAAATACAGGTCTAGTAGCCCAGTGGAATGATCTACATTGCATCCTCTGGCTCCCTCATGTGGCAGTAGGCAGTCCTCACTGCAATGCTAGGACAGGCTGCTATGAAGCTGCTACGAAGGCTCACCAGAACTTTCTACTCTTCACCCTTAGCAGCGATCAGATTTACTGGGTGGGCATCCCTAGGGTGGGCATCCCTAGGGCGCGCGGTCATGGCACCCTACTACCTCATGCAGGCACAAGAGCGGTAGCATGCAAGCACCGGAGCACTGGGGAGCAGCGCGTCCTCACTGCCCCCCTAAGAGCGGCTGGGTGGCGTGCCGCCCTAGGCCCGGGCCTTTGTGGCCTTGCCGCAAATCCGGGCCTGACCCTTAGTGGTACAAGCTATCATGCCGCTCATCAATATGGAACCGAGAGTGCCATCCACCAAGCTCCTGGTCCCCCAGTGCCGCATTTCCCAGAAACAGTCCACACTTTCCGACTTGACTGCCAATTCACCCTGTGGCTGCAGGTGCAGGTTTAGCCTTCTCATTTTCCATTTCCTGGTAAACCCAATTTCTTTACTATGGCTGATTTTGGTTGGGACGGTTGGGAGGATGAAGAAGTCCTGGCTGGGACCACTACCTTTTCAGTGCAGGACACCACGTTAATAGACTTTGCCCTCAGATACATATGGGCTGGCATCTATGGGGAGAGATTGAACATAAAGAACGCAAGGGTGGTAGTAGCTTTCTGAGGGCACTGTACCCATGAACTGTCCAAATTCTACTTGCCCATACTGACACCATGACTGCTGGTTGGGACCCTACTTTATACAGACAGATTGAAGAAATCAGTAAAGACCAAATCCATCGCCATGGATATTGATGGACTGTCTTCCGTGTCGGAGTCTTCGGGGCCCGCACCTCCTAAAGGCACCCCCTCTTCTTCCTTTTCAGAGCGGGAATATACCCTCAACAGCTTACCCGCTGCCCTGTGTGCAAGCGCTATTTCAAAAGAGCCCCTACGCGGAGTATGTTCCAGCGGGGATGAGTTTGCACAGAGCCCTGAACTGCGTGTTTCAGCTAGAGGGAGGGATATGCTGCCATAAAGAAAGGGGCTACCACTACTACTTTGCCTACCACGGCACTGAAGGACGATGACTTATCCGCAGTGGATCCCTCCATGGTATGGGTGGAGCCCGGATATATTCATGTTCTAGCCCCTGATCTAGATCAGGCTGAGGGGCAACAACTGCCATCTATTTCCCCTTCCAGACCCCTGATGTCTCCAGAGGAACATGATTTCTGGGTAGCCTCAGGGATGGCCGACCCCAAGAAGCTGCACACGGTCTCTCGGGTGCAACTCATCATCAATTCCCAAGTCCATGATCGGTGGGGTTACTGCATGTCCTATGCCCCCAAGTGCGTCTACGACGAGGTTGAGAAGAGTCTGGAGGAATGGCTGTATGGTGATCTGCTGAGGAAAACTGATGTGGGACCCAGAGGACTGTTCCATAGTAACCCTCATAAGCGCCAGAAGGACATGGCCTTCCTGTGTGACACCGTAAGTGAGTGGTGGTTTTGGTGTACCATCTTGAAACACCACATAAAAAGTAGTGAAAAATTTAAGAAGACCGATTTTCAGCCTGAGTTCTAAGTTGCATAATGGGGGAAGGGTGGACAAACCACACCCCTCTTACTACCTCTCATACGAGGACACCCTGGAAAAATATAGGGTGAAGCCGTGACTATCCACAGTGGTTCCAGAGGGACCCTGTGCTTCACTATAATTTCCTTAAAGGATTGTAAGACTTTGTTTTTTTTTCTCCCAGGATCTTGATTATGGGATTGCACTCCTGAGATTTATTCAGCTATTCCATGGACTCCATAACAGTTGAGACAACTGGAGTTTAGCTTCAACAGTTTTCTCTCATTTCCCTGTTGTTTCTAATTTTAAAACTTTACACACCTTGTAAATAGTTTGGTTCACAAGACTGCTGAGCCCCCACCACAAACCTTCTACCTCTAAGTACTCGCTGAGTAGCACCTTTATCCTAAAGCATTCTACCTTAAAGTGACTGGCAGGTTTTGGACACTTGGATGGGGGGGATGTGATGCTGGAATAAAGTTTGGTTATGGTGGGGCCTTTCTAACCCAACTATTGTTTGAAATGCACTACTATGGTAAATGACTTTCTATGCAAAGAATATTTTTCTTTACAGCTAAGAGTATGACTGGGTTGTCCTGAGCAGAGGCAGGATGTTCCATTCTCTAAGACATTTGCCTGGAACTCCTGATGTGAGGCTGGAAGTTTCCAAGTTCCACAAGTATGTGCCTGGGATAATTCCTGATGCAGGGCAGGATGATTCCCAAGTATTCTATAATTAAGGTGCCTGAGTGATCTTTTATAGACACTCATGAATTGTATTAAAGTTTTAAGTAACTGAAACAGTTATTGCACTGAAACTTATCCATAACCATTGTCACCCAGGTTTTCCTCAGAACAGAAACGTACCGTATATACTCGCGTATAAGCCGAGTTTTTCAGCACCCAAAATGTGCTGAAAAACTCTACCTCGGCTTATACGCGGGTCAGCTAAGGGGAAAAATAGACACCCCCTTCCTCAGCGGAACCCCAGTTCTCATATGTGCCCTAAATCCCTGCGTAACCAGCCAGTCCGGGGCGGGCCCTGGCACAGGAAACGCAGCCGGGCCCCCCACGCCCCCCTCTGTACACCCGGAACTGGCCGGGAATAAGTGGCGCGCGAACTGCCCGCTCGCACCCCCTGCTCCATCGGTAGTTCCGCCACTGCCTCAGGAGAGGATACCCGAAGAGGATGTCTTGGTACTGTCCATTACTGCACTCATTTTCAAATGTTATTTTGATGTTTGTGTATTTCTATTTGCACCATTATCGGGACAAAATGGGTTTTTTCCCTGGGTGTATGTAGGGACCCATAGGGTTAATATTGCCCCTATGCCTTTAAATCCCTACGCTTCCTCCTTTTCAATAGTTGCTGGGCAAAAGCCCATGTATCTAGTTTAAGTATTTACATATCCAGTGTTATTGGCCACAAGGTGTAATGACCACTTCATACCACACTTAAAGTGATACTGACACTAAAAAATGAATTTTAGCATATGAATGTACATTAAATGTTACCTATAGGTCATGTTGATCATTTTTTGCTGAGAGGTTTGTTTTTGTATATAAGTGTTAGTTGAAGTTCCTAAGCCTGACTCTCTGACACTCTGACACTCTGACTTTGCCAACCTGACTGTCCCATCTCAGCCTGTTAGTTAATGCTAACGGACTCCTGCTGCTCAAATATGGCAGCCCCCTCATACAGGAACATGGGGGATCAGACAGGTAATGTAAAAGCATCATGCAAATACTTTATGGCAAAGTTAGAAGTAGCTTGCAAAGCCAATATTATAATAGATGTAAAAAAAAGTTTAATTTCAGGTGTCAGTATCTCTTTAACTATAGTGCACTATAGTGGATCTACCTCTTTGGCTGCTGGTGTCCTAACCATCTGGATGTGCCCATTGAGCCTGGGTACACCAAGACCCAGTAAAGCCATTGCCCTAAGGGACCAGCACCTTTAGTGTCTGAGTCAAGGACCAGGGAACCCAGTGAATGAAGTTAGCCAGAGACAAGTTATATCTGTTATAGACACTCTAAGAGAGTAAGATAGAGAGGACAGATAGTAAGAGCAGCTTTCTGCTCCATCAAGGATCTATAGCAAGGAGAAGCTTCCAAGGCTCCTAGATTGCCTTTAGTGAAGGGACCACAGTGGATAGGGTGTCAGGCTTAGACTCCTTCTCCCCGACCACTCCGCTGGGTGGGATCCAGACCACTTCAAGGTATATCTGCCGGGGATTCCTATTACTGCTTGACTACAATGCCTTATGTGAGTCACATTCCTCAGCTGTGTCATCCACCTGTTCTAGCCTATGATTTTACATCTGCCTATACCTCTTATGACTGTAAGTAAACCTGGGGATATTGGTCTTGCACAAATAAACTATCATTCTTTTGTTTCACCATAAGTACCTCCTGGCATCCATCATTTTCTATTTTACTGCACAGTAGCCTGATAGTTGTAGTCCTACTACACCCATACTAAAATCTTCAATTTAGCGAAGGCCCTAGTCTGAAGTGTTGAGTCACATGTAACCTATGATTCTTTCACTAGCTGGACTTTGACCCCTTTTTGGTCTTGCTTAGCCAAATTAGCGTTACATGTATAACAGTTAAACCACCCCCCACACACTTCTACACATCAGTACATTTATAAATCACACACACACTCATAGGAGCTCAAAAAGGACTACAGATGCAACTGTGGCAGGCATAAACGGCAGCTAGATTGCCTTGGTATAAACACCATTCGTAAAAGTTACTTTCATGCTCCTTGCACATACGGAGAACACCACTGTGCAAGCTGAGCTTTCTCATATGAAAATGCTAGGGAACCATATAATTTCTGCCAGCCTGGACGTGGTGGTACAGGGTTCTATAAATGGGTTTTGTAACTAGTCGCTACTGACTTGCAGCAAGCAAATTGTGCAATTCATACCATTAAGCCATGTCATTGACACCCCATTGTGTCCATTCTGCAAACATTAGCTACAACTTGCACCCTGTGGTGCTTAGACAAATGACCTGTAAGTGTCATAACTGTGTCTGTGTGCAAGAATTATACTATGCATACACAATACTTTCTATACAACTAAGGGCAGAGACACACATGAAGATTCAGGGAGGCAACTTCAGGCGATTTTGGAAAACGAAGCAATTCTAGCCAGCGGGAAGGCAGTTCGGGGAGATTAGTTGCTTGAAGAAAAGGCGATTTGTCACTGGGCGACTATTCTCTCTGAACTGCCTTCCCGCTGGCTAGAATCTAAATGGCTGGGGGGATGGCACTCGGATTGCTTCATTTTCCAAAGTCGCCTAAAGTTGCTGTCAGCTTTAAAGCATTCAGCCTTAGGGGAGTGCAGGAAGAAATGCAAGTAACTCTTCTGAAGGGGCCTGTACAGACACTGGCCCATGTAAACACCGAATGGACCACATGTTGCGTTCCACCTGCACTGATACCATAAAAAGATACAAAGTTTCAGAAATGTAATTAAATAAGATGCTTTCTGCACTTAGATACAATCTGTAACTATTTAAGCAGGTATCTTAGGAGAACTGCAATTTTCAAGGCAAGAGATGTAAAAGGGCAATATTCATACCTCCCAACTGTCCCTTTTTCGGAGGGACAGTCCCTCTTTTGACAGCTCAACCTGCAGTCCCTCATTTGTACTGGAAAGTCCCTATTTTCTCTGCACGGAACAGCCAGAAAAAGAAACACAGTTTCTCACTTAATTGGCTTTTAGCAGAGACCACAGTACAGGCAACAGGTGCAAATAAGATACTTTGTAACAATTTTGAGACACAAAAAAAAGTTTAGATAAGGAGAAATATTCTTAAACTTTCATAACCTGCCAAATTTGGAAAAATGAAAATTGTAATTAGGGGGTGTGGCCACAGAAAGGGGCGAGGTCAAACATTTCGCTGTTCTACATGCGAAAAAAATTTTTGCCCCTCTTTTTACCAAAATGTTGGGAGGTATGCAATATTAAATTAAATATATAGACCAGTTTGATAAAATTCTTTAATATGCCACTTAATATGATATAAACTATCTGTTGCTTAAATATTAATTTTGGGGGTAAAGTTTTCCTTTAAGTGTGTCCAACAGTATGGCAGCTGCAGCACACACTAAAACAAATAGGAAGAAAACCAAGATGATAATCGGAGTCTAAGCATTGTCTATTTAAGGGAACGTTTCGCGAAGTACCGCCCCCTATACTGGGTCAAACCAATCCGTCTTGAAAGTTAAGCGAAGCTAGAAATATGATTGGATAACTGCGGGCGCACGGGGCGGTACTTGAAGTAGTTCCTGTACGGGTGACGTCAGCCATCATTGGTTGGCCAGAGGGTGACACTCTCGTGAGAGTTTGGCGCAGAGGCGGCGCTGGGTGATTGCTTCCCCGTGACCCGTGAGAGTAATTAACGGTGAGATATTAAAATTGGAGACAAAAGGGGGAGGTTCAGGGATTACCTGCTAACGTTAATAGAATCCTGCAACTGCCGTTATGTCATCACTTGGAGCTGGGCAAATGCTTCGGGCAATTGGGTTGTTGTTTCATGTTTTATTGCTTCAGCTGCTGCACAACATCTTGCGAATCAGTATTGGGAATGCCATGACCACCTGATTGCCATAGATACGGAAGCTCTGCTTCACCGAGGGAGTGAAGAGCAACAGTGTGGTGAACTACAACTCCCAGGCGTCCTACAGTCTGCAGCTTGCGAAGTTATAGTTCCCCTGGGGAAGAGGGTTATTAACAAATGCATTGAGTTTGGGGCTAATCAAGTACTATAGGAGGGGGTAAGGCCCAGAAACCAGTTTTGGGGTGTCCGGGTCAGCAACATCCATTTATTTAGATTGTAAGTGGCTTTGAATTAATTTTTTATTTAAAGGGCTATACAAATAATGTACTGCTTTCAATCGCAATGTCCATAGATAACTAGAAAACCACCGAAAATGTTGATACATAATACACAAAAGACGTGAATCTCTTGTAAATTATATCCTAATAAACGGTGAGTTCTGATGTCATCAGTTATAAACGGTGAGTTCTGATGTCATTTCTGTCACGACTCCCTGAAACTTGTGTATTATAATAAATAAAGTACCCCAGTTGCAAAATATGAGAATATTAGAAATCATCTCTGGAGTTCCATGACCTGTATAAAAACACTCGACCTTCGGCCTCGTGTTTTTATATGGTCATGAAACTCCTCAGTAACTTATAATATCCTTATATTTTACAAGAGGGGGTACTTTATTCACTATATATTTGTAAGTTGCATAGAATTGCATTTTCATTAATCATACAAAGAAAAGGTTTTGCTCAATCCCATGATCATGATGTTGCTAAATGATCTATCCTCATCTTCACCTATTTAAAATCAAAATTCATTTATTTCAGTGTGGGTCCAACTGCTGGCTGCTTGTCGATTATTTTAATAAGGGCGTTTACTCTTTTAAATGTCTATACTGAACACATATTCTACGTATCAAAACGTAGAACTCTGATATGACGATGATATTACCTTTATCTGCTCACTGCTCGACTTGTGTTGTGTTACTTCATATGCTTGTGACTCCGCTATTCCCTATAGACTGCCACAACTCTCCTTTTGCAGGGATATTGATACCCTACATGCCAGCTGCCTTTTGGGCACTGTGCAGACACCATTTGGTAGGCAGAGTTTCAAATAGAAAAGTGTTTTTCTAATATTAGTTATACTGCACATGTCCTTTTCCATACCCCATCAAACTTGCAATGTAAGTGTTATCACATGAAACAACTTCAGCTATGGAAAGCTCCAATTATGGAAAGACTGTCTCCCATAGACTGCATTCTGTCCAAATAATCCAAATTTTTACCTTTACTGCTCTTTTTTTTTATTTATGTGAAAAAAAGCAGTCTTGGTTTTATCACTACTAATCTGTGGCATGTTATTAGCTTGTAGATAACACAAATTCCTAGTAGCAGTAGATACAGATATCTTTCAGTAGGCTAGAATGCTGTCAATGTGAATTAATATTAATTTTCCCACATAGGTGCCTGCAAATATGGAATAGCCATACGTTTTCCCATGTATGTCTTTGTCTCTTTAACAATAGTTTCATCCTAGTAACGGTTACCAAATTATAAACATTAGTTAGCCCAAGGCCACCACCAGTAGTGAAGATCTGTGCCTCTGAAGATGCCACCAGTAGGTAGGTCCCAGTATTGTTCTGTGGTGCTTCACATCACATATCCTAGGCTGCTTTCCATTACCTGAGCTTGTGTATTTATGTATATATTATAAAAGTTATGATACAAGGCTGATTGCTAAACTATTTAAAGTGATGTTACACAGCAGCATAGGCACCAGTGCCTACTGCATTAGAATGACAATAAGCCCTATTGTATCAGCTTTAATGACAATTGTTTTTTCACTTTCTACTAATGTTTTGATGAATTCCAATGATCACAAAGCTTGTGAATAATTTTTTTTTAGTCCAAAATCTTGTAGCAACTTGTACAACAAAAAATGGTGCTCTTCTAATTCTACCTAAGGCTCACCAAATATATGTACAGTTATGGGACCTGTTATCCAGAATGCTCAGGACCTGGGGGTTTTCCGGATAATGGATTTGTATTACAAGATATATTGTAATACAGTCATACATAATTTGGATCTTCCTACCTTGTCTACTTGAAAATCATGCAAACATGATATAAACCCAATAGGCTGGTTTTGCTTCCAATGGGGAATAATTATGTCGTTGTTTCAATCAAATACAAGGTACTGCTTTATTATTAGAGAGAAAAGGAAAATGCATTTTAAAAAATCTTGATTATAATGGAATCTATGGGAGACAGCCTTTCCGTAATTTGAAGCTTTCTGGATAGCGGGTTTCTGGATATCCGATCCCATACCTGTATATAGTATCTTATATTTTTAGCTTCTCAACATAAGTTCAGAGCACACTGAGCACTACAACTCAGAAGATGACCTTACAAGATCCCATATGGGGATCTCCTGAGGACAGTGTTTAAAGGCCTGGGTCATTACAGTTATAGGGCTGCTGAATTTATTTGTATATTTTATTTACCCACATTAGTAGCCCTGCTATGTTCTCTTTGCACTTCCATCTGCCTATGCTTCCCTAACAATGATTGATGTGTGCGACCTATCATTACCATTGGGTGTTGTATCCATGTGAGAAGTGGGTGTTGTTCAGCTCATTTTTCTTAAACTGTCCTCAGTATTTGAAGGGTGAGCTCTAATAGACTGTCAGTCATCTTCCAACTAGTTTCACTGCTGTCAGTTACGCCTCTGTGTAAAATAACTATAATCTTTCCCCCAAATGAAATCAAATGGAATGTGTTCTAATCTTCATTATTATCTCTGTAATGTTAAATTATATTAATTTTTTAATGAACCCATGTACCTTTTAAACTTGGGGAGAAACAAATAGTTGCTTGACAGTTTTTGAATATTTGTTGGTACTTTTGGCTATGTTTGAATAACAAGAGCTTGCCCCCTCAATGCCTTCCCCTAAAAACCAGGGATATATGTATAACATACTAAAAGTTACCTTAAAGGTGAACCACCCCTTTAGTTATCTTTGAGACTAACCAACTTCATTTATAGTCTAGTGCAGGGATCCCCAACCTTTACAACCCGTGAGCAACATTCAGAAGTAAAAGGAGTTGGGGAGCAACACTAGCATGAAAACTGTTCCAGGGGTGCCAAATAAGTGCTGTGATTGGCCATTTGGTAGCCCCTATGTGGATTGTCAGACTACATTGAGGCTTGATTTGGCAGTACACCTGGTTTTTATCCAACCGAACTTGCCTCCAAGCCTGGAATTCAAAAATAAGCACCTGCTTTGAGGCCACTGGGAGCAACATCCAAGGGGTTAGAGAGCAACATGTTGCTCGCGAGCTACTGGTTGGATGGATCACTGGTCTAGTGACATGTTTATGTTTTAGTAAAAGGGTGTTTTACCTTTGTCAACTTTTAGTATTTTATAGAATGGCCAGTTCTAAACAACTTTGCAATTGGTCTTCGTTATTTTTATTTTTATTTTTACATTATTTTCCTTTCTCTTCTGATTCTTTCCAGCTTTCAAATAGGGATAACTGACCCCATCTATAAACAAATGCTCTGTAAAGCTACAATTTTATTTTTACTTTTTATTACTCCCCTTTCTATTCCTCTCCTTTACTATTCATATTCCAGTCATTTGTTCAAATTACGGAAAGATCCGTTACCCTGAAAGCATCAGGTTCCGAGCATTGTGGATAACAGGTCACATACATACATACATACCAAGCACATTGTAGAACTGAGCGGAGAAAGTAACTCAATCTAGATTAGAAGTGTAAATATAGCATAGTGTGAGTGCAAATGCCAGACCTGCAATGCTCAAGATATCCCAGAGAACAAGTGAGTTTGCATGAGGGCAGTAATGTGCAGAATACCACCATTATAAATTATTTTTAGCCTGTTTTTGTCATAGCATAGATAGAGAAATAAGATGATATGTGCTGCGTATATCAATATGTACTCACCTGCTCTTAACATTTGTAAACTAGTGCCACTGTGAATTATTTATGGTGTTGCACAGACATGAAATGTGAGCTGAATACAAAGCATGTATAGTTATACCCTTTTAGTGGCATTGGCTGGAAAACTGATGAAGATTCCTCTCTCTACCTACCAGCCACTGCTGCGAATGTTGTGTCATGTTGCCTTTAATTTATGATATCCTGGTGTTCAGGATATATACCAGTATATAGTGCCTTATGCCCCTAGCTTCTAAGGGTTATTGCAGTTGGGTTTTCAAATACTGATATTTTGGAAAAGTACAGTCTGGGTTGGCAGGAGCTCATATTAATTGTGACAGATACAAGGGCCTGAAATTAAATGTAAAGCAGTGTACATTTTTTGGGTATAGCGAAAAGCAGTTATTACTTTACACTAACTGTAATTAGTAAAACAGGCGCCATTTTGTGGACATTGTTATTAAGGCAAACTTTGCATCATGGCAAAATCTTGTTTATGCACCAGAATGGGGCACCTGATGCCCAAGCACTGGCTACACAATTAGATGTCGAGGAGGAAGGAGGAATTTGGGGAGTGCAATAACATCTAAGATAGGGTTGCCACCTTTTTGCCCGGTGGAGACCAGGCAGGGGGCGGGACTGTGATGCGAAGGGGGCATGGCCGTGATGCGAAGGGGAGGGCTATAACTTTGCGATAGGCCGATCGCCGTGTCAATCATAGGGAAAAACGGGGAGGCAGTTTTGACCTGGGCAGCCCTTCAAAAAACTGGGCTGACCAGGTCAAAACCGGACAGGTGGCCACCCTAAACTAGGAAGTACCGAATAGAAAGTGAAAGTAATTGCCTGCTGAAGGCATAGAGGAGGGGCTAGTATTAAATGATTGACCACTTAGACTTTTAAACGAGTTCATAACAGGTATGGATGTTTTAATAAAACATAATTGGGGTTTCATGTTTAATTTGCAAAGGACTTTTATTATACAGCTTCTTATGTCTGAGTGACAGGTCTGCTTTAATAGTATCACTGTAGGTCAGAGAGATCTACCAAAAAAAACCCTATGCCATAAGAGTTCCCAACATGACAAAGTATATTCTGCTTGTGACCCACTGCTGACTGGTCCAGTACTATGGGAAATGACTGATACTTGTATTGCGATTCTATATATTCTGTATGATGGCTATAACAGGATTTGTTTTATTTTCCACATATATGTATTAGGATACAAAATGGGGGATGCTGAAAAGGGAAAGAAGATCTTTATCCAGAAGTGTGCTCAGTGCCACACAGTTGAAAAGACTGGGAAACACAAGACTGGGCCTAACTTATGGGGTCTCTTCGGCCGGAAAACTGGACAAGCCCCGGGATTTTCTTACACTGATGCAAACAAAAGCAAAGGTAATGTAAATCCTACACTAAACGCAACTCTACCGGGACTATTAAGCCTATATCTTGAAGTCAGGTGGCTAGAGATGGCTTTGAACTCCACTACAATATAAGTAGGTTTATTGGGAAAGAGATGAATTTCAAGATATATTGTAATACAGTCATACATAAGGTTTTGAGCTCCAAAAACCCCTTTTACTCTTGACCCACAACAGCCATTTGTATATTCAGATGTGTTTTGGCGCTTGCCTATGTGTGGAGGCCTAACTACAGTGACCCTTCACTTCTGATTTTATTAATGAGTTTCAACATCTTCACTTATTTTCCTGCTTCAATTGATTTACAAATAGCAGAAACAAATTGATGATTTTGGATTAAGCATATTGAATTTATATCTTTGGTGCAACAGACTCATTTTAGCTCAGGTTAGCAGTATGGAATTCCCAGCTGCCTGAAATTGTGCCTTGAGTTACTAGCAGCAGGATAAAAATGTTGAAACACTTTACTATTTCAAAAATCTATGAGAATAAATAATAGATTACAGATAAAATAGATTTGTTATCAGATAATAGATTTATTAAACATATTTTGCACATCACTCAATGAGGGGCTATTCTTGGAAAAGTGTGAGTTTCAGGCTTTGGGAGTGGAAACAAAATGTTTGCAGTAGGTGCTTTGGCTCTCCATATCCCCCTGAAGAAAAGGAAAGTATATAAATAACTATTCTAATGTATTCTTGATTTCTTCTAGGCATTGTCTGGGGAGAGGATACGCTGTTTGAATATTTGGAAAACCCAAAGAAATATATTCCAGGAACCAAAATGATTTTTGCTGGCATAAAAAAGAAGAACGAGCGCTTAGATTTGATTGCCTACTTAAAGAAGTCCACATCAGAGTGAATAACATTGCAGCACAGGACTGTGTTTTAAGGAATGGATCTTCAGTTGAATTCCACACGGGCTTATGTTGAGTGTGCATCTTATTAAACAGAGACTCCAATAAAAGTGAATGTTGGCAGGATTGTGGGATGATATCTATAGCCATTTATTTATTCATAATTACAAGGAAATATATGTAAACTCTATGGATGTAGCATTGTGTATTGTCAAACTTCACTTCTCTGGTGGTGGATGCTGGCCTCACTGCTGAGGGTTTACTTAATTTTATATTACATTCTGTTATGGAATGAGTAATATCAGTGTTCTGTTAAAGTTTCAGAACTCCTGTGTGTGCAATAACTTGTGCTACATTTGTATTACTTTGAGAGGTTTTATTGTTAATGGTAGATTAATACTATTAGAAGTCATACTACTGAACTTATGCATCTATACTTTATTCCAGTTATGTGTTTTTAAAAGGAACAGTAGTACTAAAATGAAACAGTCTTTATATATACTTCAATATAACAAACCTTGCTGTTCTTAAGCATTTTTATCTGTTCTTTATAGGGTTGCACTGAATCCACTATTTTGGATTTGGCTGAAACCCCAATGCTAAAGAACTAACGATGCACCGAATCCAGGATTCGGCCGAATCCTTTTGCCCGGCCGAATACCAATCCGAATCCCAATTTACATATGCAAATTAGGGGTGGCAAGGGGAAAACATTATTTACTTCCTTGTTTTGTGACAAAAAGTTACACAATTTCCCTCCCTGCCCCAAATTTGCATATGCAAATCAAGATTCGGTTCAGCCGGGCAGAAGGATTCGGCCAAATCTGAATCCTGCTGAAAAAGGCCGAATCCCGAACCGAATCCTGTATTCGGTGCATCCCTAGTTCTTTGGCAGTTCTAATATCTTAATTCTAATTGAGTGGTTGGCTGGAAAGACCCAGCCTAAAAGGCCAGTTAGAATTTGCAGAGAATAGTCTATATATGCCTGGACGCCCTAAAATTTGGGGTGAATACTGATTTGATATACTTGATATTATTGAACCTATAGCTGAAATACTGATATTACTGTGCAATCATATGTCTCTAACATTTGAGCTAAGGGGAGGTGTCTAAAGGATGTCATTAAACACATTTGTAGCAATGGAGGTAGCCAGTAAGATTCTGTAGGGCTACTCAATTCACTTGGCCTAGCTGTAACAGGTGTCATAAACGAGAGCCATATAGTATTATTGCTCTCTGTACATCTGCAGCACAAAAAACACCTCTTATACATAATAAGGCTTGTTGCCAAGAATGATTTAATTTTCAGGTTGTAGATTGTTAAACCTCTTTTAACTACCAACATGCCAGTTTCTGTTGTAACAATGTACATCCCAACACTTATTGGTGAAAAGCATAAAATGTAGCACAAGTAAAGGCTGTGGTCATTTTTAAGGATCATTTTATGTAATGCTTATTGCATATCAACATTCAAGTGATATTGAAATATGGTTATAAATATATATTTGAATTTCATGTTTTCAAAACCCATTTCCTCTTCACCCACTACAGCACTTTGTATATTCTTTCAGGCATTTAAAGGTAGCCACACACAAAGGAGGTTGGCCATTCCAAGGTGTTCAAGGAGAACAGAACCCTATTATATCACTTTGGTCTACTGCAGAGAACACCAAACCACCCTCCTGAATTGAACCAACCAGCTACAATAACAGGGTCCTGTTCTCTCATACCTCATGATAAAATGTAGCACAGTAGGGCAGTGCCTGCCATTTCTGATCACTTGTTTCCTTGTCTCTAGGTATGTGCATAGTCTTCACAAGTGTTCATCACTATAGAGCCTGCTAGAGGAAGGCAAGTGGTCAGAGATGGAGGCCTCCAACTTCAAGTGATATTGAAATATGGTTATACATATATATTTCAATTTCATGTTTTGAAAACCCATTTCCTCTTAACCTACTACAGCACTTTGTATATTCAGATTCAAACAACAGTTTAAATCAGGCATTTAAAGGTGGCCACGCACAAAGGAGGATAGTCATTCCAATGTTAACATTAATCACCCATCTCCCCATGCCTGGATCACTTGGTCAGCCTTTTTAGAGCCATTAATTTGTTCTATCCTGTTTGATTGCTGTTGCAGCTTTTTTGCAGCACTAATTAGTTAGCGCATGAACATTAAAGAATGTCTTTTTTTCAGTGGTAGTGGTGTTATTTCAGAGCAAAATATGAACGTCTGACGTTGCAGTGAGTGAATTCTGCCTTTTCAAAGAAACATCTGTGCAGCTCCGGCCTGTGCTTATCCATCAGTACTGTGCTCTCTGGAAAAGACATTAAGTACTGCAGAAAATGAACTATTAGGATTATTGCTTAATTATCCACTCATAGAAAAAGTAGAGAGCCGTACAAAACGGAGCTTTCATTTAAAGTATAGAAAGATAAATGCTTCCTTGTTTTTATCTGCTGTATATTAACCTTTTGCAAATAGAAACCAATAAAAATATTGTTAAACTGGCCATAGACGCAAGGATATAGTTGTACGAATCAATGTTTTATACGTCCAGACATATTTTGATATCATGACCATCTGTGGTTTAGTCAATGGATGGGTTAGAAGATTTCTGTCGGCCAATGATAATTTATCTGACGATATTAATGAGTAACTGTCACTATTTGTCAGGCATAACTTTCATATGATTGCTGTCACGGCCAGAACATTGCCTGATTTGTTCTTTTACGAATTTATTTAATCTGATCGGTTAGCGGCAGAGTGGAAGATTGGGACGTCCGGTCGTTCGTCCAATACAAGGGTCTGCATGTCTATGAAAAGCTTAAGGGCAACAATACATTAAACTATTGTTTAGTGTGTTGTATACCTTGTGTTGCCCTGGAAATCTGTGGTTATCTGCTGACACTGCTGCTTGCCACTCTTTCTTGTATACATCGGCATGCCCATAAGCAGTGTAATTTGTCAATATAAACGGATCAACAAAGAACGGCATACTTGGGAGCAGCTTAATTCCAAAAAGCATCATGTATGTAATATCTAGAATAAGTATTGTATGTATTGTAGTTGTGTTCAGAATAATATCAGTGTTTAAAAAAGTGAATAAAGCTTTTCACAGAATGAATGACCTCACTAATTAAACTCCACATTGCTATTATTTGGAACAAGCTATTATTTGTAAAAGCAAGCCTCAATTAATGATTTAATTTCACAAAATTAGCAGCATGAATGTCATGACTGTTGGGTCCGTTGGTTTTCTATTGCTCTATTACACCTACTAGTAAATTATTTACCATGTAGAAATATAATTTCTACCAAAAATAGTGATTTATCGGGTTAGTGATGTCAGACTGCTATTATTCTGAACACAACTGTACCACTCTCAGAAGGTTTGGCTAAAATTAAAATTGTATTTATACCTTTCACTTTACCCCTTAGCTCTCTAAACTAGGTGCTAAAAAGATAAATGCATATTCTAAGCAGCTTTTGACTTTTTCATCCTTTTTTAATTTATTCTGTAATTTTTCTGGTGTAAGAACCTTCATTTCCACTAGAGGGCACTGGTTTACACACAATTTTATTGGATTTCAGGCCAGACCTAGCAAAGCAGGGAAGATAAAACAGTGTTCTAATGAACAGCTGCCGGGCATTTCTTTGTAGTAATAGTTAAAAACCTAGAAGGTAAATGATACACAGAGCAATTCATTTTGGATACAGAGCAAAGCTGTCTCCAAGAACTCACTTCTTCTTTCTCTGGGGTTTGTTGCTCTTGAATGCAGCAGAATGAGGCAGCATTGGATTCATTGAGAAAGTGCAGGTGCTGTGTCAGCAGATGCACAGGTGAAGGCAACAGTAAAGTGCTAGTCTGTGCAAAAAGCACTTGTAAAGGTTTTTATAACCGCTCAAGTGTGTATGTGTGTGTTACTCAATAAACTAGACAACGCTGCAGAAATGGCCTTCATTATTGAATAGCAATGCGGCTTTTGGCTGTGAATGTTAAAGAAGCTTTTTAATAGTGAAACATTTGAGAAAAAACGTGTGCCCTTTTGCAAGGCCTTCCTGCCACCTCACTAGGTGACTAGCCAGATAGAAATTCAAAGGAACATAGTCACACTCCACTCAATGCTTTTGCAAAAAATAGAAAATGCTCACTAAAATAAAGAAGCATTTTCTATTTTTTGCAAAAGCATTGAGTGTAGTGTGACTATGTTCCTTTGAATTTGTATGTAAGAAGGCTTCATTGATGCGTCATGGCCTACATGGAGCACCTCCTGTAAGTCCTAAAGATATATTTTTTTTCGCAAGATAAAATTGCAAGGAAGGAGTTTAAGGATTTGGACTAGCCAGATAGAATAGAGCTTGTCTTGCTCCCTAGCTATTTATCCATCTCCCTGTATGATCAACTTTTACAATACCCAACCACTGGGCCCCTAATTTGCACCTAATAGGTACAATAGCCTTTTCTGGCCACATTTAACACAAACATCCTACAAAATCAAAAGAAAAAAAGGGAAAGTCAACCAAGACTGACGAAATCCAGCAAAATACTGTATATGCCATAAAAAAACAGGGAATTTCTACAAAATTATTCATATTTCCTAGAAATTATAATTAGAAGGCTGCTAATATTAAAAAGACCAAACCCTTAAACATCATCAGACTAGAGCGAGAATGCAATATTTAGTGCTTCCTTTGTGCATATAACTAGAATTTCATGAAACAGTTAATCAGCATATACTTCTATGCATTTGTGCACATGAGCATCCACAGGGGCTTTTTATTCAGTCTTGATAGCATATAGCAGAAATTAAAGTGTAATGCACGTGAAATGATCTCGGTGATAGGATAAGTGCATGTGGTATGTGAGGGTTCCATCAACAGAGCAAAGTTAGGTAAAGTTAGGCGATGCTGTAGGACTAAAGGTAAGATATTTATAAATTGACATTAGCTTCTGTCTTTACTAGGCAGTCAATTATGAAGATATAAATAACAGTGCAAACTGATACTTTTATATATGTACCTATAGAAGAAGCTACCATACTGATTAACATGATAGGGGGCCACAATGATGCTTTTTATTGTCTTTGGAGACTATATCAAGCCGTGCAACATTTTATATGGATTGGGATGATGATTTGACATATCACATGTTCATGGGGTGGATTATAAAATGATGATGTCAGACCAGCAAAGATGCCACTTCCCGCAATGCTTTGCACATTTCTGATTCTCCTACAGGTATGTTATTCTCAAAACTTGCAAGGCATTTTTGGATCTGGAGTCTTGGCTGTAGAACAGCTGATTACTGCAACCTTGTATCAATGGTACATTTAGTCAGAGCCAGCATTGCAGCGATGAGCAAAAAGGCAGCTATTGCATTCAATAGCAATTACATTTATAAATAACTCTAAAATCAATTTATATTGGAAAACTGCTGTCATTGTTTAAAACGTTTGAATTGGGTTCACGGCCTCTTTAAATACGCTAAGGGTCACTTACCATGACCCCGGAAGTGTAAGAGCAAATTATGGGGCATGTAAATGCTCTTTTTAGTTCTCATTCAAAAAGTACTGGGGTCTGGAATTCCTCTGAAATCCAGTGCTAGATACAGGGCAGCCATCAGGGGGGGACAGGGGGCAGAGTTGTAGGGGGCCCCGAGGGTAAGGGGGCCACGCCACACATACTTGATTAGCCGGGCCCCCCATCTTTCTGAGATCTGCTGACTTTGGGAAGGCATGGACATTTAAGGGGCCCTGGCCACCAATTTTCTTATAATGTGGGGGGGGGGCCTGGCCACCAATTTTTTTCTCATGTGGGGTCCTAGCCACCAATATTTTTTAATGGGGAGGCCCTGGCCACAAATGTTTTTTTATGGGGGGCCCTGACCACCAATATCTTTTTATTTTTTATTAACATGTGGGAACCCTAGCCACCAATATTTTTTTTGTTTTTTTTACTGTGTGGTGGGAAGGGCGGACCTGTAGGTGGGGCTTGCAGTGGGCGTAGCCCAGGGGGGCCCATGAAATTTTGTCATATGGGGCCCTGTGATTTCTGATGGTGGTCCTGGCTAGATATACAGAAGAGCACTGGTGGTTGCAGGGCAGCCCTGTCCTGACCATACAGGGCTCCATTGCATCCTGCATCCACCATTCTCCCATTACGTTTGAGTCTAAATAATAGTGATGGGCGAATTTCTCCAGTTTCACAAAACGACGAAGAATTAGCGAAACTCGAATTTGACGCTGGCGACAATTCTGATGCAGGCGACAATTCTGACGCCAGTTACAATTCAGACACACATTAAAGTCAATGGGTGTCTATTAATTGTCGCCGGCGTTGGAATTGTCGCTGGCATCAGAATTGTCGCAGACCTCGAAAATATTTTGATGCAGGCGAATTTTTGCGGTGATTTCGTGAATTTATTCGCCAGCAGCAAAATGCAGAAATTTGCAGCGAATTTGTGCCTGGTGAATAAATTCGCCCATCACTACTAAATAACCCACACATTAGGTTTTGGTGTGCCATCCTTTACATACCCCTTATGAATACAGCACTGCTGGGGCAGAAGCAGGTGTCTGCATTCCATTTTGGAGTGCAAAGACATGTGGCTAGTCATGTATGGTAGGCACAGGGGTGCAAGAAAACTGGTGCTTTGTGCCCATTTTGTGCACTTTGCACCCTGTTCAGCATTGGGTATATGAGCATCTAAATTCAGCAGGTAAAATATCATAACCCAACAACTCCAATGACTGGTAGTGAACTAAGGTGGTTACTGAAAAGCTTGAACTCTGCATTGAAGATGATGGGAATACACTTAACAAATCTCTGCTCTTCAAAGCTCCTTAGCGTGCAGCATCGGGAGTTTTCAGACATTAGTAGGAATTTTGGAAGACACTGAGCCTGGTCCTTCATTCTCCCAGTTGATGCAGGATCACATATCTCAGCTTTCAAGACAGTTTGAACATTACTTCCCAATGCAAAAGACCCCCGAACTGGGAAGGAATGGATCCGTAACCCATTTGTGAACAAGCCAGGTGAATCAACTTTTGTCTATGTTAGAAGAGGATCAAATGCTTGACATTACAAATGACGGTGACCTTAAAAGTATTTTCAAGACAACTCAGAATCTCCACACTTTCCGGAATAGAGTCAAAGCACTGAAAATTTTGCCTCTATTTCCAACATCCTATCTTTGTGAAGCAGGCATTTCTGCAGTGACAGCAACCAAAACGAGATTTAGGAGCAAAATGAATATAAGAAATACACTCCAAGTGTCACTGTCACCCATCATCTCTAGATGGGACCGTCTAGTTGCAGGGAAACAATCTCAGGTCTCCCACTGATTCTGTATTATGGTGACTTGTATTATATTTTCTATATTTCAATCTAATAATAATAACAGAAATTAAGTGCATAATATAAAATGTAATCATTACAGTTGCATTATGTGTAATAATTAAATTATATATGCACTGTGACTAGTTTGTGTTTTATGATATGACAAACCCCCAACCCCAGTCCTTGAAAAAATGTTCTTACTTGAAATCGATTCCTGGGGCAAAAAAGGTTGGGGACTGCTGCTTTATTGGATTAATAGCATCAACACTTATTGCTAAAAACAGCAACTGTTTGGGGTCATAACCCTTTTACCAATAAAGGCTTTTTAAACATTAAGGTGCTGTTCATCCTATAGTAAAAGCCTGATAAGTAGAATTGGCATGGCAGCTGATTATATATCACTTTTGTAATGCTTAGGAACCAATTACTTATCACTGTGGCATGCAGAGCAACCAATCACAATCCCACTGAATTACACAACAATGTAATTTGCCTGTTCTTTGTTGACACAGAAATATAAGGATTCATGGCAGGAATTTATGATTAGTATAGACTTGTGCTACAAGATTAGGGACTAGCCTGCAAATTACACACATACTCTCTGCCAGTGACGTCAAAGAAAAAAAACACCTGCTAATTTATCTGGTTTTTGACAGGTTAATTAAAAACTCCTTAATTGGTTCCATAATTCCTCCAATTTACTCAGCTCCACTTGTTGGCAAGGACAGCAGATGTTTTATTATGCTTCTTTCATTCTACATCTGCAGCTTCATCACAGAGTTTCGCTTTCTACTTCCCTTCTTTTCTCCAGTAATACATGCAACTCGGCATTATATTCAGAGCATAGCCCAACAATTACATCTGAAGTGAAACGTGAAGAGCCCAGATAACTAACAAATACCTCTTTGTTTGTTTGGGGTGGTAGCTGGAGCCAAATGGCTTATCCTGTTGGCTTTTGAAGTAAGGAAAATGCGCCAACTGGCAAAGTATCATCTTGCTATAAATGGTTCTTCATTTCTATTTTGTCTGTTTCTTGGTTTGTTGTGCACTTCCTCTTGCAGGGTCTGTTGCAGGTCTGGACTGAGATTTTAAATAGGCCTTGGCACTTCAAGTACATAGAGGCTGAAACAGTCCCTCATGGGCCCAATAAACAGTGACCATCTATGACATCTTAAAGCATATTACTTGCTCTGGGCATTTCAAATTTAAAGGATTTCTATCATGATTTGCATGGTGTAGTTTTTATTTCTAAGTTACAATGCAATTTTACCATGTAAAATTTAATTCCTAACCCAACAAGTGTATTTTTTTAGTTGTAATATTGGTGTGTAGGCAGCCATCTCAGTCATTTTGCCTGGTCATGTGCTTTCAGAAAGAGCCAGTGTTGCACTATGGAACTGGTTTCTGGTAGGCTGTTGTTTCTCTTACTGTCAGGGATAGGTAGGAGGTGCTGAAGAGGCAGAGGTAGGAAAGGTGAGTCTTTAAGGCAGGGGCTGATACTGTGCAGACACGAACAGGGTGACAAGGGTGAAGAGTCAGGATGGAGTGGGGGTAGAGACAGGACTAGGCAAAGCAGGACAGGACGGTGTGGGCATAAAGACAGTACTAGTGTTCCCAGGGTCAGACTGGACAATTGGGGGCCCACCATGTTTCAAACCTCTGGGGGCACCTGAGGCACGAGTATACGCATTGGGCGGTGCATATGTGCGAATGTGGCAGGCGGCGCTCATGCGCAGACGCCAACACGTATATGTGCACATGCAGACATCAGAACGTATGCACACATGTGCTGACACCGCCGCACCTGCCCACATTTTTTTTTATTGAGCCAGCTGAACGGGGAGCAGTTCTGGTGTCCTGCCGGAGTAGTCCAACCATGAGTGTACAGAGTGTATAGAGTATTTTATAGGGCATACCTCCCAAATGTCCCGTTTTTAGAGGGGCAGTCCCTCTTTTGACAGCTCAACCTGCAGTCCCTCATTTGTACTGGAAAGTCCCCTTTTTCGCTGCACTGAACAGCCAGAAAAAGAAACAAAGTTTCTAACTTAATTTGCTTTTGGCAGAGAGCCCAGAACAGCCACAGATACTTTTTTATCAATTTCGAGATAAGCAAATAAGTAATTGTAACAATATAAGATAACGGTCCCTTGGGAAAGGTTAGACTCAGCTTAAAAGGCAAAACTGTAATAAAACTTTCATAACCTGCCAGATTTTGTAAAATGAACATGGTAAAATGAACATGGCTACGCTTGCCAACTTTTTTGTCCCTCTTTTTTTATTTCCAAAATGTTGGGAGGTATGTATAGGGTTTCTTTTTCACATTGAGTGAAGTTTGTACCATGTCCCCAAATAGCTCAGTCCATTGTTTGTCCATGAACTTTTCCCCTCTGTGTGCTTCCCATTCCTGTTGATATAGTGTTGTGGCTTTGGTAGTGCCACAATAGGCAAAACATTTCAGAGACCAATGCTTTCCGAAATGACATGTTTCCATAAATCATCTCAAATCTTGTTTACTTTGCTACTACCAAAGAAAGGAATACAGACGTATAAGTAGTGGTTATTTGCCAATATTGAAATTTATCTTGTTCAGACATCAAATTTCTCTTTCAGTAAATCCCAGCAAGCTATGTTCCTAAATAAATACATTGATGCACAGGCCAAATACCTTTGGTTTCCCAGCATTTATATCCTAAAGTTACTAAAGGAACTGCAAGGAATTCAGGATTGTTATGTATGGGTATAGTGATGCTTGCTGTGCCTCTTAACTTGCATTGTCGATAAAAAAACATGTTAATTTCCATTCAAAAATTGCACTATGCACTTTTTTCATAAATGAATCTTTTTGATTGTCCCAGAATTCTTTAAATATGTGGATTTATTTGCAGCTGTGTTGTGTTGTCCTACTTTTGTTCAGTGACTATGACATGTTGGGGAGTATCAACAATTGGAGATGGTATTAACACAATGGACTTATGCTCATCTGAAAAAGCTGTAATAACATGCAAAGCTACCATGTGCAGAATCCACGGTGGTAGGCACACAAAACCATATTAAAGTAGGGCTTGTAATTAACTTTTTGCCTGTTGCTTTAATTAATAAATCTCTATTTTATTAAATATTTTATTGCACTAAATTAGAACTTCTTGCCACTTCCTGGTTCTGAGTCACTAAGTATGAGAAAATGATCGTTCCCCAGATAAGCACCCTGTACCGTTTAATGATCTGTTCTTTATATAAAAGCCTATCAAAGGTAGAGGCAATGCAGTTTGGTTATACAGAGGTCATTTGAACAAATTGCCCTGTTCACAAAGGAGGAAGGATTTGGGAAACCATTTTCTACAAGTGTGTTACAATAGCAAAACATTATGCAAATATGCAAATATGCTTTTTCACTGGACAACTCCATGTCATACGTAATGGGGGATAGCCGCGCCCCAGTGCTCCCATCAGAAGGACCCTCCCCAAAGCTTTAAAAGCCCAACCCCACCACCAAATCCGGTGTCTTTTTTTTCTTCTGCTTCAGTTAGAAGCAGTTTTCTTTATAACCTTGGGGAAGCATTAGGACTTGTTGGTAAGCGTCCTAGGGACTGGTGTTTTGGTCCTTGTGATCTTTTTCCCCCTAAGCACTACCTCAGGTATGAAGTCTTCAATGTTTCATCATCTGGATCAGGTAGGCACAGTATTACTGTGGCTTATATCACTGGTTTGTCCTTGATCCATGTGCTATGTCCCCCCATCCGTGCACCTACCTGGGCATGTCTAAATAGCGTCCAGCAGCATTGGGGTATATGGTCCCTACACCCCTTATGATCTTTACGGATGGGAGAGGGAGGTGGCAGTTAGTTAAGGTTAATCTGTTGGAATCCCAGGTTTGTGTTGGAGAGCGGGGTTAACAGAATGTTTAGTTAGCGGCCTAAACCTTATGTCCTGCTTCTTATTTTTTTCCCCATACTGGGGTATTATTTTCTTTTTTTATGGAGGAATTTAGGTTTCAGAGCCAGCTGCCTCCCTCACAAGTCTTTCCCAAGTTTGAGGTAGTTCACATAAATCAAAAAAAAAAAAAAAAAAAAAAAGGGGCCTTTGATCTACTAGCAGTTAAACATTTAGGCTTAGCTTGTAATGCCATCCTGATGCTGGAGTCTCTAGTGAACTAGTGATGGGTAGTGATGGGCGAATTTATTCGCCATGCGTGAATTCGCGGCGAATAAATTCGCGAAACGCCCGCGAAAATTTTCGCGGGGAAAAATCCGCCGGCGTCAAAAAAAAATTTCCGAAAAAACGGACGCCCGCGTAAAAAACGGCGCACGTTTTTGACGCCGGGGTCCATTTTTTCGGAAAAAACGGGCGCCGGCGTCAAAAACGAGACGCTGGTGCCGTTTCGTGAACTAGTGATGGGCGAATTTATTCGCCAGGCGCGAATTCGCGGCGAATTTGCGTGATTCGCCGCCAGCGAACAAATTCGCGGAAAAAAATTCGAGAATTTTTCGCCATTTTGCAAATTTTTCGGTGAAGCGAAACGGCGCTAATTCGTCCATCACTACTCTTAACCCTAAAGAATGGATGGACAAGACTGGCCATTGTGAAAATGGTGGCTGATCTGTAAGTTCTATGAGCAATTTTAATGCAATGCTAATTTGCATGTTCTATACTGATCCGTATGGTAATGTGGATCTGCAGGTTCTGTGAGCAGCAGCTGTAGGTAATTAGGTAATTAGGTAATTACTCTGGAGGTCAGTGTTCAGGTGCAGTTAATGAACAGGAAGATTCCCCTCCCACTCCCTCCCTTAACAGCTCAGATTGATTCTCAGCATCAGGTAAGATTCTTTGTTAGAACTCTGTTCTATTGTTATAAAGTTTTGTTAGTTATATTAACATGTACTTCTTTTATTCTTCTTTCTGAGTCTAGCTAGCTTAGAAGCTAAGGCAATGCTGTAGGGGAGTAGAACACTGTCCAGTCAGTGTATGTGCGTGTGGACACGGGCTAGTGGGGAATTGACAGAGACTGGCCTCATGACTCTTGGCTTTGGCAGAGTGCTCTCAGTCTGCATAATGTAATAACCATATATGAAGGCACAGGTTATTCATTTCTTTGGTCCTGCTGCTGTTTAAGATTACAACCAAACTGAATGTATATGTGAGAACATTTCAGTGTTTCCAGAGCTGGCTTAATAACCAAATATAAATGCACATGTTACACATTTTTTGGTCCTGCTACTGTTTAATATTACAACCAAACTGTATGTATATGGGGAAACATTTCATGGTTCTGGAGCTGACTTAATAACCAAATATAAATGTACAGGTTATACATTTTTTGGTCTGGGCACTGCTTATTATTACAACCAAACTGAATATATATGTGGAAACATTTCAGTGGTTCTGGAGCTGCTTAATAACCAAATATAAATGTACATGTTGTCCATTTCATGGCTTGGGCACTGCTTAATATTACAACCAATATGAATATATCTAGAAACACTTCAGTGGTCTGGAGCTGCTTTAATAACCAAATGTAAATTTACATGTTAGACATTTTTTGGTTTGGGCATTGCTTAATATTACAACCAAACTGAATTTAGGGAGAGACAATTCAGTGGTTCTGGGGCTGGCTGTAATAACCAGATATGAATGCACAGGTTATATATTTCTGTGGTCCCGCATATTGTTCAATACTACCACTAAACTGTATGTATATGTGGAAACATTTCAACAGTTCTGGAGCTTGCTTTAATATCCAAATACAAAGGTATATGTTATACATTTCCTTGGTTCTGGGCACTAGAGATGTCGCGAACTGTTCGCCGGCGAACTTGTTCGCGCGAACATCGGGTGTTCGCGCTCGCCGGAAGTTCGCGAACGTCGCGCGACGTTCGCCATTTTGGGTTCGCCATTGTTGGCGCTTTTTTTTGCCCTCTCACCCCAGACCAGCAGGTACATGGCAGCCAATCAGGAAGCTCTCCCCTGGACCACTCCCCTTCCCTAAAAACCGAAGCCCTGCAGCGTTTTTTCACTCTGCCTGTGTGTGCTGAAGAGATAGTGTAGGGAGAGAGCTGCTGCCTGTTAGTGATTTCAGGGACAGTTGAAAGTTTGCTGGCTAGTAATCGTTTTGATACTGCTCTGTTATTGGAGGGACAGAAGTCTGCAGGGGTTTGAGGGACATTTAAGCTTAGGTAGCTTTGCTGGCTAGTAATCTACCTTCTACTGCAGTGCTCTGTATGTAGCTGCAGTGGGCAGCTGTCCTGCTTCTGATCTCATCTGCTGACTGCTGCAATAACAGTAGTCCTTGTAAGGACTGCTTTTATTTATTTTTTTGTTGTTTTACTACTACTACTACTACTACTACTATAAGAGCCCAGTGCTATTAGTCTAGCAGTGTTGGGGAGTGGGACTGGTGTGCTAATCTGCTGCTCCTAGTAGTTCAGCAGCACCAACTTTAATTTTTTTTTTTTAATATTCATTTTTTTTTTATTTTACTTTTTTTTATTTTACTACCGCTGTAGTAGTGTATAAGTTGACCTTTTAGGCATTATTTGCCCTGTAGGCATTATTTGCACACTGTTTTCTTCAACCCGCCATCGAGCTGTGTGACCTTGTTCACATTCTGTCTAAATATCCATAATATTACCGTCTCCAGAAAAAACACCGGAGTCACTTTTTTCAAGCAGCCATAATATATTTTACGTAATCCGTATCCACCGCTGTAGTAGTGTATACGTTGGCCTTGTAGGCATTATTTGCACACTGTTTTCTTCAACCCGCCATCGAGCTGTGTGACCTTGTTCCCATTCTGTCTAAATATCCATAATATTACCGTCTCCAGAAAAAACACCGGAGTCACTTTTTTCAAGCAGCATTCATATATTTTACGTAATCCGTATCCACCGCTGTAGTAGTGTATACGTTGGCCTTGTAGGCATTATTTGCACACTGTTTTCTTCAACCCGCCATCGAGCTGTGTGACCTTGTTCCCATTCTGTCTAAATATCCATAATATTACCGTCTCCAGAAAAAACACCGGAGTCACTTTTTTCAAGCAGCATTCATATATTTTACGTAATCCGTATCCACCGCTGTAGTAGTGTATACGTTGGCCTTGTAGGCATTATTTGCACACTGTTTTCTTCAACCCGCCATCGAGCTGTGTGACCTTGTTCCCATTCTGTCTAAATATCCATAATATTACCGTCTCCAGAAAAAACACCGGAGTCACTTTTTTCAAGCAGCATTCATATATTTTACGTAATCCGTATCCACCGCTGTAGTAGTGTATACGTTGGCCTTGTAGGCATTATTTGCACAGTGTTTTCTTCAACCCGCCATCGAGCTGTGTGAGCTTGTTCACATTTTGTCTAAATATTGATAATATTTATCGTCTCTAGAAAAACCACTTGAGTTACTTTTTTTCAAGCAGCATTCATATATTTTACGTAATCCGTATCCACCGCTGTAGTAGTGTATACGTTGACCTTGTAGGCATTATTTGCACACTGTTTTCTTCAACCCGCCATCGAGCTGTGTGAGCTTGTTCACATTTTGTCTAAATATTGATAATATTATCGTCTCTAGAAAAACCACTTGAGTTACTTTTTTTCAAGCAGCATTCATATATTTTACGTAATCCGTATCCACCGCTGTAGTAGTGTATACGTTGACCTTGTAGGCATTATTTGCACACTGTTTTCTTCAACCCGCCATCGAGCTGTGTGAGCTTGTTCACATTTTGTCTAAATATTGATAATATTATCGTCTCTAGAAAAACCACTTGAGTTACTTTTTTTCAAGCAGCATTCATATATTTTACGTAATCCGTATCCACCGCTGTAGTAGTGTATACGTTGACCTTGTAGGCATTATTTGCACAGTGTTTTCTTCAACCCGCCATCGAGCTGTGTGAGCTTGTTCACATTTTGTCTAAATATTGATAATATTATCGTCTCTAGAAAAACCACTTGAGTTACTTTTTTTCAAGCAGCATTCATATATTTTACGTAATCCGTATCCACCGCTGTAGTAGTGTATACGTTGACCTTGTAGGCATTATTTGCACACTGTTTTCTTCAACCCGCCATCGAGCTGTGTGACCTTGTTCACATTTTGTCTAAATATTGATAATATTATCGTCTCTAGAAAAACCACTTGAGTTACTTTTTTTCAAGCAGCATTCATATATTTTACGTAATCCGTATCCACCGCTGTAGTAGTGTATACGTTGACTTTGTAGGCATTATTTGCACAGTGTTTTCTTCAACCCGCCATCTAGCTGTGTGTATTATCGTTTCCAGAAAAACCAACTGAGTTTTGTTGTTGTTGTTGTTGTTTTTTTAAAAATAATGCCAGGCAAAGGCAGGCCGCCACGCAGAGGCCGTGCTAGGGGCCGTGCTGCTATGCAATCCTGTGGCCCTAGCAAATTTCCCAGTTTTAAAAAGCCAATGACCCTGAACTCCCAAAATGCTGAAGAGGTAGTTGACTGGCTTACACAGCACACCCCATCCTCTACCGTTTCTAACTTTACCACAACATCCTCCTCATCCTCCACTGCTATGGCCACCCCACGTAACACTTCCTCCACCACCGGTGCCCCTTCTTCACTGGGGTCAGAGGAGTTATTTTCCAATGAGTTTCTTGAACTGAGTAATGCGCAACCATTATTGCCAGAAGAAGATGAAGGAGATGAGGACCTTACACCAGATTTAATTCTGGCAGAGAACACGATAGAGATGGACATAATGAGTGATGAGGAGGAGGTCCCCGCTGCTGCTTCCTTCTGTGATGTGTCAGAAGAAATTGATGCATCTGAGGAGAATGATGATGAGGAGATTGATGTTTTGTGGGTGCCTAGTAGAAGAGAGCAAGAGGAGGGTAGTTCAGATGGAGAGACGGGAGAGTCAGAGAGGCAGTAGGAGAATAAGACTTAGAAGAAGCAGGGAGGACAGCCCGCAGGGATCAGCAGGGCAACAACATGTATCGGCACCTGTGTTCAGCCGGCCAACGCACCCGCCATTGCCGCCAATACCGCCAACTCCGCCAACTTCTACTGTTACCGCCAGATCGCACACTTCCAAAAAGTCAGCAGTGTGGGATTTTTTTAATGTGTGTGCCTCTGACAAAAGCATTGTAATTTGCAATGAGTGCAGTCAGAAACTGAGCCTTGGTAAGCCCAACAGCCACATAGGTACAACTTCTATGCGAAGGCACATGAGCGGCAAGCACAAAGCACTTTGGGAGCAACACCTCAAAGGCAACAGGCAAACTAAAAGCCACACTCCTTCTGGTCCAGCATCTTACTGCTCTACCTCTGCTCTCCTTGACCCGTCTGAACCACCCTCCACTCCGCCTTCCACCTTGACCACCTGTTCCCATTCCCAGTCATCTGCCACCAGCCAAGTTTCTGTGAAGGCCATGTTTGAGCGTAAGAAGCCAATGTCTGACTGTCACCCCCTTGCCCGGCGTCTGACAGCTGGCTTGTCTGCACTCTTAGCCCGCCAGCTTTTACCATACCAGCTGGTGGACTCTGAGGCCTTCCGCAAATTTGTAGCAATTGGGACACCGCAGTGGAAGGTACCCAGCCGCAATTTTTTTTCTAAAAAGGGAATACCACACCTGTACCAACATGTGCAGAGCCAAGTTACCGCATCTCTGTCACTTAGTGTTGGGCCAAAGGTCCATATGACTACTGACGCATGGTCCTCCAAGCATGGTCAGGGCAGGTATGTCACCTACACTGCCCACTGGGTGAACTTGGTAATGGCTGGGAAGCAGGGAATGGGTAGCTCAACAACAACAGTGGAGTTGGTGTCACCGCCACGGATTGCACGCGGTTCTGCCACCACCTCTACTCCTCCATCGCTCTCTACCTCGTCTTCTTCTTCTTCTTACTCTGCTGCTGGGTCCTCCTTCTCCTCCTCCACACCTGTGCACCCCCAGCTCCCCCTAGGCTATTCGACGTGCCAGGTACGCCGTTGTCACGCTGTCTTGGGGATGACGTGCCTGGAAAGCAAAAACCATACCGGATCTGTACTCCTGTCATCTCTGCAGTCACAGGCCGATCGGTGGCTGACCCCACACCAACTGCAGATCGGAAAAGTGGTGTGTGACAATGGAAGCAATCTGTTGGCAGCGTTGAGACTAGGCAATTTAACACATGTGCCCTGCATGGCACATGTGTTAAATTTAATAGTCCAACGTTTTGTCTCCAAGTACCCAGGATTCCAGGACGTTCTCACCCAGTCCAGAAAGGTGTCGGCCCATTTCAGACGTTCCTACACAGCCATGGCACGCCTTGCTGACATTCAGCAGCGCTACAACATGCCAGTCAGGCGTTTGATTTCTGACAGCCAGACTCGCTGGAATTCAACGCTCCTTATGTTGGAACGTCTGCTGCAACAACAAAGGGCCGTCAACGAGTACCTTTTTGAACTGGGTGGTAGGACTGGATCTGCACAGCTGGGGATTTTTTTCCCCCGTTACTGGGTGCTTATGCGCGATGCCTGCAGGCTCATGCGACCTTTTGAAGAGGTGACAAATATGGTCAGTCGCACCGAAGGCACCATCAGCGACCTAATACCCTTCGCTTTCTTCCTGGAGCGTGCCGTGCGACGAGTGACAGATGAGGCTGTAGACCAGCGTGACGAGGAGCTGGAAGCGCACGATTTCTGGTCGGAATCACCAGAACGAACCCAGGCACCTGCTGCAACGCAGGGAGAGGTGCCAGAAGTGGAGTCAGAGGAGGAAGGTGGCTTTGTGGAGGAGGAGGAGGAGGACCAACAGGAGCAGGCTTCCCAGGGGGCTAGTGGTGACCTTTTGGGGACCCCTGGTCTTGTACGTGGCTGGGGGGAGGAGACCGTGGATGATGCAGTCCTTGATAATGAGGAAGCGGAGATGGATAGCTCTGCATCCAACCTTGTGAGAATGGGGTCTTTCATGCTGTCATGCCTGTTGAAGGACCCCCGTATCAAGAGGCTTAAGGAGAAGGACCTGTACTGGGTCGCAACGCTACTAGACCCTCGGTACAAGCATAAAGTGTCAGAAATGTTACCAACATACCACAAGTCCGAAAAGATGCGGCATTTACAAACCAGCCTGCAAAACATGTTGTACAATGCTTTTAAGGGTGATGTCACTTCAGGAACTCATCAACATTCCAGGGGCAGAGGTGCCAGTAATCCTGCCACGAGCACACCTGCAAGGACAAAGCCCTTTGGCCAGTCTGTAACGTCAGACATGCAAATGTTTTTCTGTCCAAGGCAGCGCCACAACCCTTCTGGATCCACCCTCAAAGAACGCCTCGACCGGCAGGTAGCGGACTACCTGGCATTAACTGCAGATATCGACACTCTGAGGAGCGATGAACCCCTGGACTACTGGGTGCGCAGGCTTGATCTGTGGCCAGAGCTGTCACAATTTGCCATGAACCTCTTGTCTTGCCCAGCCTCAAGTGTGCTCTCAGAAAGGACCTTCAGTGCAGCAGGAGGGATTGTAACTGAGAAGAGAACTCGCCTAGGTCACAAAAGTGTCGATTACCTGACCTTTATTAAAATGAATGAGGGGTGGATCTCGGAGGGTTACTGCACGCCGGAAGACTTGTTCTGACTTCTATGCAGCTGTCCTTCTCTTCAAGCCTCATGACTCCACACACAGCTGTCCTTTAGCGTCCTCCTCCTCCCTCCGCCACCGTTACAAACTAGGGTGCAAACCCTACTGGTTTAATTTTTTCTGGCCTCTGTGCTTCAGTGGCTGCAACCAAAAAAACTGGGCAAACAATGTCTACAAGGTCAACGTATGGCAAAAAATGACTATTTTCAGCATTTATATGGCATATTTTTTCTGGCAACTGTGCTTCAGTGGCTGCGTCCAAAAAAATGCATATTTTCTGCATTTATATGGCATAATTTTTCTGGCCTCTGTGCTTCAGTGGCTGCGACCAAAAAAATTTATATTTTCAGCATTTATATGGCATAATTTTTCTGGCCTCTGTGCTTCAGTGGCTGCAACCAAAAAAATTTATATTTTCAGCATTTATATGGCATAATTTTTCTGGCCTCTGTGCTTCAGTGGCTGCAACCAAAAAAATTTATATTTTCAGCATTTATATGGCATAATTTTTCTGGCAACTGTGCTTCAGTGGCTGCGACCAAAAAAATTACTATTTTCAGCATTTATATGGCATATTTTTTCTGGCCTCTGTGCTTCAGTGGCTGCGGCCAAAAAAACTGGGCAAACAATGCCTACAAGGTCAACGACGTTGACCTTGTAGGCATTGTTTGCCCAGTTTTTTTGGCCGCAGCCACTGAAGCACAGAGGCCAGAAAAAATATGCCATATAAATGCTGAAAATAGTAATTTTTTGCCATACGTTGACTCAACGTATATGGCAAAAAATGACTATTTTCAGCATTTATATGGCATATTTTTTCTGGCAACTGTGCTTCAGTGGCTGCGACCAAAAAAATGCATATTTTCTGCATTTATATGGCATAATTTTTCTGGCCTCTGTGCTTCAGTGGCTGCAACCAAAAAAATTTATATTTTCAGCATTTATATGGCATAATTATTCTGGCAACTGTGCTTCAGTGGCTGCGACCAAAAAAATGCATATTTTCTGCATTTATATGGCATAATTTTTCTGGCCTCTGTGCTTCAGTGGCTGCAACCAAAAAAATTTATATTTTCAGCATTTATATGGCATAATTTTTCTGGCAACTGTGCTTCAGTGGCTGCGTCCAAAAAAACTGGGCAAACAATGTCTACAAGGTCAACGTATGGCGAAAAATTACTATTTTCAGCATTTATATGGCATATTTTTTCTGGCAACTGTGCTTCAGTGGCTGCGTCCAAAAAAACTGGGCAAACAATGCCTACAAGGTCAACGTATGGCAGTTGTTTAAAGAGAACAGTAGATTACTAGCCAGCAAAGCTACCTAAGCTAAAATGTCCCTCAAATCCCTGCAGACTTCTGTCCCTCCAATACAGAGCAGTATCAAGCAGATTACTAGCCAGCAAGCTTACTATCATCTGTCCCTGAAATCACTAACAGCTCTCCCCCTACACTATCTCTTCCAAGCACACACAGGCAGATTTTTCAGATACATTTTTGCCCTTGATCCCCCTCTGGCATGCCACTGTCCAGGTCGTTGCACCCTTTAAACAACTTTAAAATCATTTTTCTGGCCAGAAATGTCTTTTCTAGATGTTAAAGTTCGCCTTCCCATTGAAGTCTATGGGGTTCGCGAACCGTTCGCGAACCGCTCGCATTTTTGCGCAAGTTCGCGAATATGTTCGCGAACTTTTTTTCCGACGTTCGCTACATCCCTACTGGGCACTTCTTAATTTTACAACCAAACTGAATGTAGGGGGAAACCTTTCAGTAGTTCTGGGGCTGGCAGTAATAACCATATATGAAGGCACAGGGTGTACATTTCTTTTTTCCTGCCACGGTTTTTAATATTACAACCAAACTGATTGTGCATGCTTCCAGTGGCTTTGGGGCTGACTAAGACCATAACCAAATATAAATGTACATGTTATACATTACTCTGGTTTGGACACCAATTAATATAACAACCAAACTGAAGGTATGGTCAGTGATTGGTGTGGGAAGGTTTAAGGCATTTTCCAGCTGGTGCCTATCCAGCCATCAGGTTGGTATGTAAGTAAGGTAACATAAGTCAATGTTCTAGTGGCCCGTGTCATGTGTGTTTTATATAACTTTTGAGTTAAGTTAAAAGCATGGACTACTCTTGCAAACTAGCAACTTGGGTATCATAGGCTTAATGTAGCACTAAGACTGGCTTAAATGCGGGAGTCAAGTGAGGTAAAAGTATTATAAATGTATTAAATGCAGCAGTGGCTGTAGCCAAGGTAGCAGACCCATGGTTAAAAAAAACAAAAAAGCAAACGGTTTACATCCAGTTTATTTTTCACAGGGTCAAGATAACAAATTATTCTTCTCTTTTGATAATCGAAGGCATGCAGGATTTTTTCTTTTTTAAGAGTCTATGCTTATTTGTGACTTGCCTTTCAGACCGCCATAGACTGGCCTGGCTAATTGGGGTTGGTATTCCATCGGTTACCATCAGGTCAGGATGTTTACAAACATTGTCTTAGTCCAGAAAGCATAATTTCAATAAGTCTGCAGTATTTGCTTTTAGGAAAGGCCCTGGTTATGGCATGTCTAACTATAGACATAGACATTTTAGTATAGGTAGTAGAGGGGTTCCAATCTAGAACAATTGGTGGATAATTCTATCCCCATATATATGTGTGTATATCTCTATCTATCTATCTATCTATCTATCTATCTATCTATCTATCTCTATCTCGGATATTTACAGTGAGCTGTCTATGTTCCAAGCTGGAACACTAGCATAAGAAAGTAATTAATAAACAGTATTGTATTGGTTACTTATACTTCCTGGAATCAGTCAATTCCTTCCCATTTGGTAGACTCATGGGAGCATGCCAAACAGATTTGGTTCTAGGCCCCTACAGTCAATTCCTTCCCATTTGGTAGACTCATGGGAGCATGCCAAACAGATTTGGTTCTAGGCCCAGTCTAGGGTATATGGTGATTTCAAATTATGTCCAGGTCACATCCTTGAAGGCTCAAGAGGACTGTATCATTGCAAGGTTATGCATATCTGCATGTATTACTGTTATGATGCCCACTCCATAGGGCATGCAAATGTTTAATATCCAGACTTGGCTGGATTCACACTCCATATCATTACTTTGGTGTGGGTTCTGCCTCAAAAGAGTCCGGTTTCTTCTTTTTCTCTGGCAGTCCATTTCCTCTAAAGAAAGAGTTCACAGGTTTTCTACAAGGGGTTTTCTGTTCACCTGTAGAGGTTTCATTCTTCTAAGTTTTATCTGGAATAGATTACACTTGGCCAGGTGTCTTTATGTGGAACAATTGCCCTCCCATCGGGGATATTAGCTTGCTACGTCCCATTACGTATGACATGGAGTTGTCCAGTGAAAAAGGAAAATTATATCATACTTACCGTGATTTTCCTTTCATGGACAACTCCATGTCATAGTTCCCATCCCTTTTTCGGTAGTTTCTAGAAGCTTATTACGAGACACCGGATTTGGGAGTGGGGTTGGGCTTTTAAAGCTTTGGGGAGGGTCCTTCTGACGGGAGCACTGGGGCGGGGGCTATCACCCATTACGTATGACATGGAATTGTCCATGAAAGGAAAATCACGGTAAGTATGATATAATTTTGCTTTTTTCATTTAGAGAAGAGGCAGAGTATGTTTTTCTAAAAAAAATTTTAAGTCATATCTATTGTGCTTGGGTTTGAACAAAGATGTGGCAACGTATATACTGCCCCTTTAAGATTTGAATAATAATAATATCTTTTTACAAAATACCAATTTGGGCAGTAACAAATACGTTCTAACCACCATTTAATGGGGATCTATGCAAAGATGTTGTAACTATTAAATCATTTGTTGTTGTAGTTTTCACTGCCAAAAGATTAACTGGAACCACAGAATTATTAGTGTAAAACATTTGTTCCAATTAACAAGTAACAAGTGTTTCTTGGTTTGAATCCTTTGCAAGGATTTTTTATGGCACACATGCCCAGAACTGTCATTGCAGTTTATTTCACTCCATCCCCACAGGCACAGCCTAGAGCTAAGATTTCTGTCTACATAACCTGCTGCCAGATCACCCATGTGCTGTATGTGCCCCAAGTCACCTCTTCAGCTGCCTGGAAAGGCACTTGGAAAGCCTTGTAGAAACCTCCAGTCCAAAGTAAACATCAGGGTCGAGTCAACAGTTTTTACTTTAATGGGATTGAAAACATATATGGCATAGGCCCTGATATCCCACATTTTTTTTTTTTTTAAGTAAACGTCCTTACAGCACAGATTGTGTTATTACATTTCTGGAACCTTCTGAATCTGCTGTACATCCATCATTTAAAAATATAACTTTAACAAGAGTGTTTCATGAGTAATTGCTGTTTTTATATCATGTGTTACACACAAGTTACACACTAAATGCTAGGGGTTGGGAGCATCCTTCATTGAGGAGGATTTCGGGTTTTTGTAGCTACGAGGTGCAATTCCAGGCTGTGTCATTCTGTGGCTACTAAAGCAAAGTGTCTTGCATAAAAAAGGGCATTAACTGAAGGGATGAAAACATAATTCTCCTCTATATAGGTCCCTGGTAATAAGAAAACCCATCCTTCCCAGCCATTCACTTATCTGCTGCGAGGAAAGGGACGCAAGTTGCCACTGAGTGGACGGGGTCGGATAGGGAAAGTGGTCGGAGGGACGGAGTTAGGATGGGAATCGGAGTGCGCTGGGCCCCTCTGTAGATTTTTTTGCAGGGGGGCCCAGCACACTTTAGTTATGCCACTGGAAGGATAGATTCTGTATCAGTATATATATATAGATTCTGTATCAGAGTATATATATATATATATATATATATATATATATATATATATACAAGTCTCATGGGTGTCCGCACTCTTTCCTCTTGGTTTGCTGAGGTGCACGTTCAAATGTTGTATTATATATATGATGAAGGATCAGCACACTCATTTGTAGATCAATCAAATGTGTTTTTATTCAACACAGCATTGTGTCCAACGTTTCGGTCCCACTTGGGGACCTTTATCAAGGATCCCTTTCTACGCCTCATTGGCATTGTGTTATCATTGTCGTTCTAAACCGGATTATTATGCAGCTTATGTTTGGCAAATATTCATTGTTTTCATGAAAACGCTGTAAAAAATGGCTATTCTTATTTCCCTCCCGTAATTAACTTTCCCAGTTGTTTTGACTTAACAAAGTTTGCCTCACTGTGAGTGATAACATTTCTGGTTTCTCAAAGACCTTTTTTTTTTTTTGTTTTGTGTCATTTGTTAAATTACTATTCTAACTATTATGATTTTGCCTTCAGCAACCGCACAGAGACAATGAATTAAATAATTGATTAGACCAATACAAATATTTACATTTGAATGCAGCAACGCGTGAATCTGCAGTTCAGCCAGAATGTGAGGGATTTTTTTCACCACAGACAATGGGAATGACATTGAGTTCTGAAAATCTCAGTTTCAATCGAAGTTGTGTTTTTGTACACTGTCGAGGACCATAATTTACTTGCATTTATCTATTTAATTGGGGTAATTTTTGTCCTCTGATTTCCCCACAGTCAGATGTAAAACCCCATTCATTACAGATACTTGTGTCACAATATGTTCTCCATAGAGGTATGCTTGGCTTCGCTAATTTCTTTATGCCTCCTGTACTGAATCAAGCGCACCCTGCACTTTTTGAGTAACTACTGAGAGTAACTCTGGAGCTATGATGCATTGATCACCTATTATAAATGGTTCAATTCTTGATATCAGGAACACTTGTAGGGGGGGTTGGCTTCCAATATTTTTTTTAACTTGTAAGCGGGGCCCTGACCACAATGTGTTTTTATCAAGAGTTTTAGCACTCATGTCTGTGTAGCCATTTTACTGAGATTTTGGGGTAGGTGAGACCGTGATTGCCGGGTCCCATGATACTGCCTTCAGTAACAATTTTATAAAATCAGCAAGACAGAACAGAGTTGTCAGTGGACAAGTATCAAGCATCTGTTTGGGAACCACTATTCTAAAGTAATTATAAAATAAAAGATTCTAAAAAAGAGAGAAAATAATAATTCCTTTCCGTTGTTTGTCTTAATTTGTCTCACATTTTAGTTGAATTGCCAAACATCAGGCATTTAGATATATAGGTTGTGGAAGTTACTGTGACACTACTTCATTAGCTTGATTCATAGACTGCTTTTGGGACAGGCACATTTCCATTCATCTGCAGCTTATTTCTAGCGAATGGACACATTTCTGTTCAGCAGGAGATTTCCTCAATAGGAAGACAGAAAAAAGAACTTAACAAGATGTTCCGCATCATCAAGAGCAGCCATCCTCCCACACAAATGAGCAAAACCCATGATAAGAAAGCTGCAGATATTAGTGTTAAATTCCAGGACCCTGAGATTCTCAACTGAGATCAGCTATAGACATTTCAACTACAGATTATTAACCCATGGGAAAAACAGGGCACACTTGGTCTTAGGCTCTAACATTTATAATTAGGATGCCTTCATCTCATATCATGTAAAATGACATAGCTTTTCTTTTTCTTCCATGATATCATCTTCCATCGTTTAAAGGAACGCGCCATTGTGAAACAAATGGTTCCACTTTTTCCCTCGATTTGCAAAATGGATTTTGGTAGCCCCAAAAATCATCCCCCAGTTTATATGGGTCCTGATATGTGTCCTAAATCGAAAGCCTATATCTGCTAAACCAGTCTTAAAGACATTGTGATTATGACCCAGATTCTTTGAACTTTCTGTGCCCTGTTTGGGAGTTAGGGGCTTAAAGCCACTCTCATGAAACTTAAGTCAATTGAAATGTAGAATTTACAGCATTTGCTGGTTGTTCCCCATCTGTGCCAAAAATTCTATGATCTACATCACAGAACAGGTCAAACCATCTCTGGTCATATTTAAATAGCTATTGATAGACCAGTTTGTGGCCAGGCATGTTTCTCAGATCTAACATGCTCTCCTTAACACTATATTGGTAGATTGGTGCCCTTTGCTACCCACACAGGGAACAGTGTCATTACTGCATGCCAAGGCCAATGTCAGATACAGGTCTAATAAGTGTCATGGTGAAGGGGGTTCAGCTGTGTGGCAGCTACACATGATGCACCCCATGATGGCCCAAGAATGTGATTAAATATGATCCAGATCTTTCGTGGAAACTAATATACTGCAAGGTGAAATGTGCACAAACTAGTAGGCTAGTAATGCTACACATTGGGTGGTTATTTACTACATGCAAGGCAAGGTGCAAATAATGGGTGCAATATACATATAGAACAATGGGTAAATATACTATATTCATATAGATAAACTGGCTAAGGTCTTAGTGGCAAAGACAGAAGGCAGAGGCCTGTGTTCCCCTGTGTTAGACAGCAATTTGTTTCTTTGGAGTGGGTGCTAGAAGGTACAAATCATCCCCCTCCCTATCCCTAGTTAGGAAATGCTGCAATGGAGTTCTATAGCAGGCAGTAAGGACAGGGTTGCCTTGCGCAGTCAGTGATGCTGTATTATGTACAGAGTGATCCAGATCACAGACGGAAGTGTTTTTTCATAAATGACTCCTCTTATGTTTAGAGCTTCTATACTATACCAAGGTTACCACAACCAGCAATCAGCATACACATCTGTCCCTCCGAATATTCTCCCTGTAGCTCTTTCTGTTCTGCTGATTTGTATCTCATGCTCTGTGCTTTGGTTAATTGCATGTGGAGTGTCACTGACAGCCAAGTCTGGATTTGTGGAGAGAGGCCAACATGGCCCGGGCCTAGGGCTGCAGGATTTTAGGGGGCGGAGTGCTGCCCAACCGCACCCACATTGGTGCAGAAATACTGATGATGCACAGGAGATATGATTGTTTTTTACATATCCTGTGAGCCAATCCCTATATCACTCCGGTCCTGATGATAAAAATGTGAGCAAATAAAAGGGAGGGGATGGGGGTGACGAACGACCGCAGGCCTAGGAACGCCCACTATGTTTATCCAGCCCTGATCACTGACATAAGACGACCCAGCAAGATCCAAGATAGTGAGTTGCTGTGAACAAATTAAGGCATTGATCTTTATTGATATAGGCCTGCTGAACCTCTGTGTAAGTTCTATATATTAAACATAGCATTTCTAGCCATATTCATATTTAAGCTTTAGTTCTCCTTTAATATCTGCTCTATTCTAGGACCACAAACAGCTGCACCTTGGGGTAACCCTAACTTGGCCCAGCCATGTGCAAAATTAAAAGGAAACAGGGATAATACACTTTGCTTGATGCCTCAATATTAATAAACAAAACATATTCAGAAAATCATTGGTCTAGTTTCTGTTTTGTTACATACAAACAGCAATCAATCTTTGGAGCTAAAATACTGGAATTTTTCAATTAGTGATGGAAATGAACTGCCCCGAAGTCAAGTAACATGTTGTTCTGTACGGGGAAATGACATAATAACAAGAGGCAGGACTGTAAAATGGGTCAGATGTCTTTACCAATATATTCATGCAAAACAGAAATAATTGATAAAGCCCATATGATGAAGAGAAGAGTGTTCATTATGTGCACATTATACATTTCAGCTGTGATTCATACACAGACGTGCAAGCAGTTTGTTAAATTGCCCGTTATTAAACAATTAACAAGACGGAAACCGAATCCTCTTCCCCATAGGGATTATTAATTTTATTACCATTATGATTTGTAAATATTCTAATATTCTTGCTGAACTGATCTCTCCGACTGCACAAATCAGGCTGACTGTATCCAAAAGGGCTTAACTATGGTGGAAAAGTTTAATGGTATTTGTATTTGTATTGGTATTTTTATTTGCTAGTGCTAGAACTGGAAAATTCCATCTCGGCTATTTCCTAGTAGTCAATAACATAACACCATATCCCCCAGGCTTTGCCTCCTGTTATAACACAACAGAAATGCTGTTGATTGGGGAAAAAAGGACATGGACATCCTAAGAGAACAACAGCATAGGCAAGACCAAAATAGCAGGTTCAGCGATGAAGACCTTCCTGACTTCAACCATGCAAACCGGCTGCACAACTGCATCTTATAAGAGGGTACACTAAGAAAGACACTCAGACTAAATAGTGACGCAGGAAGGAAGTGGAGAGGGATGACATTGTTGGGATCTTTGGTTGGAAGCGTGGCCTTGTTCTCCTTTAAAGGTGGACTACAACTTGAACAGCAGTAGATGGGTGAGTTTTAAGATGAGAAAATCCCTTTAACTATAGCCCTTTCCTTGTAGAATTTATAGGGACCCATAGAGTTAACTCCCCACTGGTTTGCAATATGTCTCATTAGGTTTTCCCTCTATTTTAGTTTAGGAATTCTGAAGTAGGAAAAAAAAACAAACAGTGGGTCTTATTTAGTTATCCTAGTTGTCGGTTGAGATTGTCATATTTTGAGGTTAAGCTGAAATAAAGACCTTGTCATACAATTACCATTATGAAATTAATTTCTGACATCAAAGACAAGGTGATTTTTTTTTTTTTTGCTTGCAGCAACCTTTAATTCCAATGTGCAGGTTAAACTACTATATTCTTTTTTTTTTTTTTGTGCATGGGAAATGTATTCATGTTTTTCAGAAAACCCTGTTTCATTCACCCTCAAATACCACATTAAAATTCAGATCTTTGTAGCATTGCCGCTGTGACAGGTGTGCTCTGATGTGACTGTTTTACCAACGGTGACAGCTGGAATTTCATTCTCCAAGACAAGCTAAAAAAGTATTCAATGCATCAAAACTGGTACCCGGTGTAAACACCACCCTTTAACAGGTGGAAACAGATTCAGTAAGCAATAAACTTGATAAAATAACATCTAATTGCAACCCATTCTTGTATTTGGTTAATTAGAATATACAAGTCATTTACATCTACAAGCCAATACGTTTCTTGAAAGCTCATCCCACGGGGACAGAAAAGATACTCATAGTGCCATTTAAATATGAACGTATAAGGGAAACTGGATAATTTTATTCAAATACAACCAGTTATTGTAGACCATTTCCAACATTAACAAAAAGGATCTTTTTATACCAACCTGTCTGTTTCCAAGTTGCTCATATATTATATGTGTTTATCCTATTGCCTTTACACAAATATAGGCAGCTGCCATTATTCTTGGTTTAATCACTGGCATTTGGCCTTTGCATGTTTTTTTTTAATGCCACCAAATTAAAATGATAGGGGGCAATAAAAAACAAACAACAACAAAAAAGAATCACAGACATATTTATCATAAGGATTGCATGTTCAAATGCTTCTTATCTTAGTTAATACAGCCTAGATATCTTTAGTGGGCTCACAAAACACCTTTAACAATAATATATACCTTTCAACCATGTGAGCATGCAGTGCTCTCTTGTCATTAGTATACTACAAGGATAAACATTATTGTAAAATATGGAGACTAGTGATGGGTGAATTTGCGCCGTTTTGCCGAAAAATTTGTGAAACGGCGAAAAATTTGCGAAACGGCGCTGGCGTCTCGTTTTTGGGAAAAATGTTATTGACGTGGGCGAATTTTTGCCACAAATTTTCGCGGGCGTTTCGCGAATTTATTCGCTGGCGGAGAATCGTGCAAATTCGCCGCGAATTTGTGCCTGGCGAATAGATTCGCCCATCACTAATGGAGACAGATGGTAGGCTTCCAGAAGGTGAGTGTTACAGGAGAGATAAGGTAAGAAGACAGAGATGGTATAACGTTAATAGAGATGTGGCCAATGGGCAGACTTAGGGAAATAAATCCAACCAACTGGAAAAATGCATTTGTTAGGACAACAGTAACATTTCTATAGCACTGTTAACTTGTTGAGACTAAAGAGATGACCACCCCAGGTCAGATAATTTCCATACAAATAGAGGCAGAGAGAAATAATATACCATGAAAAATTAACATGACCTCAGGTTTGTATTTAATACATACCTAGGTTTCTCCCAGGCTTTTATGGTGATATGGTTTTCCATTTCCTGCTGGTCATACCGCTGTTCAATGCTATTTTAAGGAATTATTAAATGACAGCAGTACCAATTCTTATAACCTATAGCAACCAATCAGCAGTTAGCATTTGTTGCTTACATGCTTTAAAGACAACTTCTGACTGGTTGCTGTAGGCCACTATGCCTGGAACAAACTATTTGATTTTGTTACATTATAAAGTAACAATAGCCACAGGAAGTACATTAAGGGCTCTTACACACGGCCGTTCCGACCTGCGCTCCCCTGCGTTCCGTTTTTTGGCGTTCAGCCGCAGGGGAGCGCAGGAATAGACGCAAGTCATTATTTGAAATGGGGCTGTACTCACTCAGGCGCGTGTAGGCGCCGAACGCAGGTTCAGACGCAACATGCTGCATTTTTCCTGCGTTCGGTGCCTACACGCGCCTGAGTGAGTACAGCCCCATTTCAAATAATGACTTGCGTCTATTCCTGCGCTCCCCTGCGGCTGAACGCCAAAAAACGGAACGCAGGGAGCGCAGGTCGGAACGGCCGTGTGTAAGAGCCCTAATGGACATGATCTTATACCGCATATAGTAGATACAGTATATTAGGTCATGCAAGACTTATTTACATGTACAAGTGCAATGTTGTGCTTTGCACATTGCATTTGTGTTTATAAATGAGCATTTATGTTTTATTGCAGACTTCAGACACAATATAGATATGGACACATTGTTTGAAATGCTTACTAATAAGCCCTACACACTTACATATGTTGAAAGTTGGGATGTTATCCTCATTTCCCTATGCAAGCAACTATCTTCCTGTGTCTATTTGATTTGGGGTACATTTTTCTGCAACAAGCAGAATCCTTTTTCCATTGGGATCCCATTTTACTTGTTGGCAGGGCCCACTAGATGACCTGTAGTCTAATAATTGGACTTCTTGGAAGAAGGGCCCTGTAACCTTAGTAGTAAGGAGCCCTGTGGTTTGGATGTTACCCTGTCTCCAGGAAACTGGATCTTGTGATGACATTGGCAAGATTTTTAGCATTGTATCAATATTCCTTAAAGTTCCCAAACTGACTGCTGGCAAAAAAATGAGTGCAAGAGACACAGTCTATATTTTCCACATTCCATACAACTCAATGGAGCAATGAGTTGCTAGGCAACATGAAGCACTGGAGCAGTGGTTACAAACTCAGTCTTCCTCTGGCCCTTTTTGCTGGGGGGGTAACACCTGGTCTATGTTCTACTACGTCCCCTACAACCCTACAGTTGGATTTTTTCTTTACAAACAAGTTGGACTGTACCATTTATTTGCAGAAGTGCCTAGTCTATCCGTTTTTGGGAAAGAAAATGCTAGAATAAAACAGATGAGGCAGGTAATCATTTATTTATTTTTTCCACCCCGTCAGTTTAATTATTTTCTTCATCCACCAATTTATTTTACCTGCGGAGAACACTACAAACTAGCATGGTTTCTATGACTTAAGTACTCCTATTCGTTTTCAGTTTATTGAGATTTTATTCATCTTTTTGCTTTAAAGGTAATGATTTACCCAATGCTGCATCCAGCTTTGTTCATTGTGGCATTTTGGCACCTGGAAAAATGCACACTTTCTGTTCTCCATCTGTTGAGCTAAAACTCAACTCAACTTGGTAGGTGTTCTAGCTCAACAATATCAGAAGGCTGCATATTGGAAGCACTGACACTTTATTAACTTACTGCATAGTACTATATTTTACACTTATACCTGCTTCTGAGAAAATTCTGTGGGGTACAATGGAGTTTCTTAACTTTCTTGTTCCCCACATAACTGTTGCTCTACAGTGGGTTCTGCAGTAAATTCCCTTTTACCCTACCAAATAGTGAGCTCTGTCTGTGCCCCATGGAACATGCTCTTTTGCGTTACCATGAAACTACTACAGCTGGATAAACGTTAGATGACGGTTAGGTTACCATCCATTTTTTCTTCCTGCACCCTACTTCTTTTTGTAACTATATAAACCGTTTCTCTTGCTAAATGCTGTAATGCCAGTACATCTGAGAACAAATATGTAATTGTAGCAAAGACCTTAGTTTGTCCATCTTGTTAATGGCCTGCCATAATTAATAATGGATTAACACACATAAATAATGAATTACTACCTCAAGTAGGGAGTGAAAAACTCAAGTGGAGAACTAATTGCCATTTCAACCTTCATTCATTAGTTTAAATGAATTTTTTTTTTGATTAATTTGTGTTTTAAATATCATATTCCATTCCACATTACTATTATCGAGTGTGATGGGTTTAGATGGCCCTCAATAACAGCGGCCATTTCTCTGTCACAAATGCCTCTACTTTTTACTACTTTCTACGGAAGCCACATCACGTATAGCGGTGTCATAAGAGACATGTCAGATGCCTATACAGCTTTACATTGGTCATTTCCTTTTTGTAGGTAGGAGTAAGAGTTGTAGAAATGCTTTTCTATTAGTGCACAGTTCATGCCTGACTGAAAACAGAAAAACTTTCTTTTCTCCATAGCCATGAAAATTGTATATTTTATACAGTACATATGGTACCAAGGAATAATAAGGAAAAATGCATAAAAACTAATAAATATCTAAATGGTTTATCAAATAAACAATAACTGCCAAGCTATAGTTAATCAATGGATTATGGAGGCTTTCATTATAGACATGAAAAGTAAAACAGAAAAGAAATCACCAGCACTCCGTTTAACCCATGCTGCGGCATTGACCAGCTGCTAAAAACACAATTGTGCCCTTGTGAGGTGTTAGTACCACACTTTGGACAAAATATGTAAGCTCATATGCCAAGTCAAGGCCCCTCATTGTACGTCCGTCCTACACTGTCCATTAGCATTCTAAGTATGTAGTGCATTTAAAATCAAGTCCCCCAGAAAACAGTGTGACTGCATAGTAAGACCAACAGAATCTATAGTGAGAAATCAGGGAGCTTTTAAACCCCAGCCAATTAAAATACACCTGTAATTCATTCACTATTTTAATGGCTGAATGGCAGCTATAGGCAATATTTGGCTGCAATTTGTACACTAAACACAAAGTAATTGCTAGCGCTTGGTCTAACCCATGTTGTTGCGTTGACCAGCTGCTAGAGGCACCCGTGTGTCTAACCCACAATCTGTAGTGACCAGCTGCTATAAACAATAAAAAGCCAATATTTGTTAAAATCATTTATAGCAGCTGGCCAACTCTAGAATGTGGGTTAGACTGAGCACTGGCACAAGAGTTCATAGTATTCCCACTACAAATATATAATATTACCCCTATACAAATCACAAAACAAATGGATACAATTTTCATCAGCCCTAAGCACCAAATACACTTTCTGCCAATGAGTGGCACAGAAATGTCATAGGAATTACAAGGATGTTTTAGGAGAGACAAATTGTTTCCTGATATATAAGGGTTCAAATGTACATGCTGCATATTTGGGTACAACAAGCCAAAATGTGTAAACAGACAAATGTGAGGAATGCCGACAAGTCTAACTATACAGGGGTAAAGTTCTTTAAAGAAAAACAGTTTATGTTAAAGCTGTATAATAAAAAGCTGTTTAATAAAAGTTCAAATGAAATATGAAATCCAATTTCTTTTTTTTTATTAAAGCATTCATAGCTGTTGTAAGCTCATTTAAAAATATCAGCTGTCAATCAAATATTGCCTGCTCCTCTATACCTTAGGCATAGAGGTGGGGTGAGCAATTACTTTCACTTTCCATTCAGCACTTCTTAGATGTCACTGCTCTCCCTACATTCCCCCTGTTCTCTTAACCATTTAATTGTGTAACCAGGGCATGGAGATGGACATTGGGTCCCCCATTCTGGTGCACAAACAAGATTTTGAGATGATGCAAGGCTTGTCTTAATAACAGTGTACACAAAATGGCTCCAGCCTTCTTGCTATAATTATGAGTTCCCAGACTGATGGAAGCAAGATTCAAATAATTTATACAGTGTAATTAAAGTTAATTGTGCTTGACTAACATGATAAAATAGGATTTTGAATACTTTTTGGGTGACGGGTCCCCTTTTACGGTTAAACAAGATGAATAGATACCAAACCTTAATCATGATGATCGTTTCATACATTTTTCATACACCTTGGTTTATTTTGTGCATATTTTATACAACCTGCAGAACTTGACAATATGTAACCAATAGGAAAAGTGCAAGACATGTGTATACATGTTTCAAGAACTGACAGTAGTAAAGGGATGTAGTGCATTCCTTAAAACCATGTACAGTACTTGTAGATACTGTTGATGAGATGATCAAAAAGATTTGATTTGTATTTTGCAGTAAGGAAATGCTACTTTGTGCCATAGGTCATTTGTAGCTAGCTTTATGGAACTGTATTACTAGATGGGATGCACACTACTTAATGTGCATGCAGCAAATAGGGGCTCAATTGATACAACCGAGGACACATGGAAGGTGCATGGTAACTGCACCTAGCACTGCACTGGATGTAAATTTACTAGAATTGCCCAAATCCCATTCCATAATACAACTCCCTGTTTTTATTATGGAATGTGAGTGCTCCAAGTCTTGTGCATTTGAATTGATGGTATGTGGAGGTGAACATGCTATTCTGTGTGCACCCCTTGAAGATAAACTTTTAATGTATAAGTGTGCTGTAACATTACTGTGGATGTACTCAGGCACAGTTACTCTGTTACTCCATAAACTTATAATACTGCTACCATATACCTCTCACCTTTAAGGTGTTGTCATATCATGAGGAAACACACCTCTACTGCAGGTAGGAATACTCATGCCCACATAGCTTTTTAGTTAAGGTCCCCACTGAGGGGCAGGTCTTGCTTGGGGAAAAATAGCATGGGGGTAAACCCAGCCTAAACATTATTTACTGTAAGATCTGCACAGATTACACCCAGAGCTATAGCACATACTATTACAATTGAGTATCTAAAACCTTGTTACAAGTTAAGAGAACATTAGAGAGGGTACAGAGAAGGGCAACTAAGTTGGTAAAAGGTATAGGAAATCTTAGCTATGCAGAAAGACTGGCCAAATTGGGGATGTTCACTCTGGAGAAGAGGCGCTTAAGGGGTGATATGATGACTATGTATAAATATATAAGGGGATCATATAATAATCTCTCTAATGCTTTATTTACCAGTAGGTCTTTCCAGCTGACACAAGGTCACCCATTCTGATTAGAAGAAAAGCAGTTCCGCCTAAATATTCGGAAGGGGTTTTTTTACAGTGAGAGCTGTGAAGATGTGGAATTCTCTCCCTGAATCACTTGGCTGATACATTAGAGAGCTTTAAAGGAACAGTTCAGCGTAAAAATAAAAATTGGGTAAATAGATTGTTTCTAATATAGTTAGTTAGGCAAACATGTAATGTATAAAGGCTGGACTGGCTGGATGTCTAATATAATAGCCAAAATCCAACTTCCTGATTTTCAAACTCTGAGTTAGTCAGCGACTTGAAGGGGGACCACATGGGACATAAATGTTCAGTGAGTTTGCAATTGATCCTCAGCATTCAGCTCCGATTCAAAAGCAACAGTTATGGCCCCTGTGCCTCCCCCTCAAGTCACTGATTGGTTACTGCCTGGTCACCAGGGTAACCAGTCAGTGGAAACCAAGAGAGCTGAAAAGCAGGAATTAGTGTTTTGGCTATTATGTTAGACATCCAGTCACTCCATTACATTTCTGGCTAACTATATTTAGAATTTTTTTTTTATTTTGCACAGCCTATCTATTTACCCAGTTTTTATTTCTACACTGAACAATTCCTTTAAGAAGGGGTTGGATGGCTTTTTAGCAAGTGAGGGAATACAAGGTTATGGACGATAGCTCATAATACAAGTTGATCCAGGGACTAGTCCAGTTGCCATTTTGGACTCAGGAAAGAATTTTTGTCCTTCTCTGAGGCAATTTGAAAAGACTTCAGATGTTTTTTTTTGCCTTCCTCTGGATCAACTAGCAGTTAGGCAGGTAAAAATAAAAGGGTTTCACTTGATAGATGTGTGTCTTTTTTCAACCTAACTTACTATGTTACTATGCAGGGTCGGACTGGGGTGCCCAGAGCACACCGGGACTGTCTAGGGCCCCCTCCGACCCCCGCCCCCTATATGACGCGCCAATCGCGAAGGATGAAGGCGCCACGGCGCTCCTACATCAATAGGTGCCACACGCCTGCACAGATGTCGCTGCGCGGCACCTGCAAAAAACTTTTTTTTTTATTCCAAATCTGATCGGGAGAGGGGACTGGCCCGCAAGGTTACTATGTTACTACTATGTTACTATGTAAGAGGCCCCCAGAACAAGTGCTGGATTCCAAAAGATGGTTAGATCCCAGGCAGGGCACTATCTGAAAGGAGTCTGCATGTTCTCTCTCTTCTTTGGATTCCTCCTACACTGCAAAAACATTACAGGCAGCTGAACTGGCTTAACTATAGAATGTGTGAATGTGATAGGGACCTTAGATTGTGAGTTTCGCTGGCACAGGTACTGATCATGTGAATGATGTAATAAAGTAGTGCTGCACAATATGTGGATGCTATTTACATAAAGGATAAGAAGAAGAAGAAGGATTACTGGAAAGGAAATGATGTGACAGAAGCGATCCATGCCCTTCAGCTCCGCGCAGTCCTTTCAGCACCATGGACAGTACGGGGGCGTTGCGGTAACTTAGGACCCTGCAGCTCGGCTCATGGAGGAATCCCGCCCATAAGGCTGTCCATGCACACACATGTCTGATAGAGACTCGGGAAGGACAGCGGGGGCGTGCCGGAGCGACAAACACCCACGGATCAGCTCTGCTGCTGCTTCAGAGCACATTTGCGATCGCGGGGAGAGAGAGCAGAACTGGATTTCTATCCCCACTCCCTGTGCTCTTTACATGGCACCGTAGGAAATCCTTATGTTCCCTTTTGGAGATCCCCCTCTCTCTCTCTCTGTTCGCTGCAAGAAGCCGTGGAAGGAAGATGAAGAAAGTCATTCCATGTTAAATGTTTCCTTATATTTATTTAATTGGTTCTATATTTAGCCTGTGTATTGCTGGATTGAAGGAGTGAGGGAATCCCCCAGCGATCAGTACAGCCGGAGAAGCCTGGGGAGAGGGAGGACAGGCCATGCTGCTGCAAACTTGAGAGAGCTGTTCATCCAGAGAGCTGACATTGAGGATGATGAAACTAAGCCAACAGGGGTCCCCAGCAGAGATGTCAGAGCCGGCACTGGACTTCTCCAAAGTGGAAAGTTTCTTGGACAATCACCCAGAACTGTTTGAGGACTACTTGATCAGGAAGGGCAAGCACCAAATGTCGGAGAAGTGGTTGAGAAGGAACCAGTTGGCAAAAACGCCTTCCAGCTCCAGTGCTGATGACAAGAGCAAAGACTGCTGGACCAACCGAGGGGATGGCTTGCAGAGGAGGGCTTCTCAGAAAGAGCTGAGGAAAAGTTTTGCTAGGTCAAAGGCCATCAATGTTAACAGGACTTATGATGAACATGTTAATTCCAGAGCCCAGGAACCCCTGACCAGCATGAGAAGGAGAGCTTTGCTGAGAAAGGCAAGCTCCCTCCCACCTACCACTGCACACATTCTCAGTGCTCTTTTGGAATCCAGGGTCAACATCCCCCAGTACCCATCAACTGCTATTGACTACATATACTACTTAAAAGAGCACAACGAGAGAGCATTTTTTCTAGAATTGGTGAAGGATATCTCCAATGAACTCAACCTCACCAGCCTATGCTACAAAATTCTGATCTTTGTATGCATTATGGTGGATGCCGATCGCTGCTCTCTTTTCTTGGTGGAAGGGACGGCTAACAAGAAGAGTTTGGTGTCCAAGTTTTTTGATGTGCATGCAGGGACCACTCTGCTGCCATCATGCAGTGTGGAGAACTCAAATGAGGTTCAGGTGCCATGGGGCAAAGGTATTATTGGGTATGTAGCAGAGCATGGAGAGACAGTTAACATCCCTGATGCTTACCAGGTAGGTCTGCTGATGCCAGAGTCATTTGTGGGGATTGGAAGGAAGGAATATGTAAATGCATGTTAATGGGATACATATTTCATCTCTTTCATTGTAATCTTTGTATGTGTGGTTTTATCTGCTTGAGGTCTCAGATTCTGCAGAACCATTTTATAAAGCTCAGTCTTGACTATTGATTAAAAGCTGTATATTTTAAAGGTTTTGGGTATGGTATTTTTTGATGAAGGGGATGGCTCTAAGTTATATCTTCTCTGAGACAGTTGCCTGGTATTATTACACTCAGCGTGATAAGCAGGCTGTGAAAGTTACCACCTAAACAAGGGGTCAGTTGCATTCTGTTCTGGGTCAATACATTGTAGATGATTAAAACCCCAGAGGCAAACATCTAACTGAAATAGGTAAATTCCCAGTGCAATTTTTAGTTGTTTATCCAAGAACTTGATGGTTTCACTTACACAGTGTATGCAGAAATTCCCTTAGATGTCACCATTGCTGTTCTTTATAGCTCATATTCTGTGCTGGATTTAAGCCACTACACAGATCTTGTGTCACCTTTTAACTTTACTTGTACTTAATGGTAAGAATAAAACATTTTAATGCAAATATAGTTTTCATATAATTGGATAGCGAAAAATACATGGGTATATCATTGCTGGTATAATAAAACAGCCTGCTCATCTAGCAGGGGATTTGATGTTAAATATTGAAAAGTTATTTCGATTTTTCTGTTTTCCAAAGTTAAGATTCCATATGAAATCCTTTGCAGTGTAATTGATGGAAACAATTCAGTGGATTTAAGGCTGCCATTTAAGAAAAAGGTATATTGGCTGATATGCTGCTGTTCTCCACTTGGGAAACCCAATCCTCTTGTTGTCCAACTATTGTTGAACCTCCAAATTCCAATACTTAGTTGTGTAGATTTTTGGTTTATTTAATAACACATGGAGGTTTCAAGGTTGGACCACTTACAAGCTCATTGCCTGTTAGTCAAACCCAATAATCCATAATATGAGGGCTCATTTACTGCTGCAGGCACAGTAGGCACTGTTACAAACATGCTCCTGGCACTTTTCTATAATTTAGTTCTGCGCCGGTGCGTCTGTGCCTCTTCCTGTTACAAATGTTATGCATGTGTGCCTATTAACACAGGAGAACCCTGGAGATGGCAGCACCATCAAGCTGGCAGCAATTTCATGGTTCCAACTTCAGGCTCTCTCAACATGTATAGAGGACTTGTGCCAAAAAAATTACGTACAGATGCAGATTGCAGTGCTATTGTGGCAAAATGCAAACAATTGCTGCCTGTAATTCTTAAGGTGCATGACCACTTCATTTATCGACACAGCAGGCGCCAATCCCCCTTGTGGCTGCAATGATGTTCAGATTGTGGAAAATCACTCTTAATTTTGGGTAAAAAACTTGGCAAATAGTATTCAAATTTGCACTTGTGTTTGCAAATGAGCTCCTATAGTAACTACAAACCAGTGGGGGAGGAGTGATTTTCCTTATTTACACATTGTTTTTCCCCAGAAGGGTTTGGACTGCTAGATGTATGGAACACTTAGGGATTTGCATCTTTATGAATTCTACCGAAATGATTCAAACTATGAAGAATGAATATGTATGGTGGGTCATATATAGGATATTGTTAGCAGCTGTTTAGCATGCTGTCTAAATCTCAGAGTTTTAGAGCAATGATTTCTTGGCATACAGATGCAGATATATTTATAGTTACACAACACCTTTTGTTAATGCAGTGCTTTACTACTGTCAGTACAATGGAAGTGTAATAACACTGTCAGTCCATTTCACAAGCTCCCCCCAACCTTTATTCACTCTTATTAGTGCATTGCTTACGATTTATTCCTCCTTTTCTATTTAGTCTCTTTGCCAACTCAGCAGCACTTTCTTAGACTAGAATCCAGCAAGCAACTCTTTTCCTTGTGACGGGGGACTGTATCTGCACCAGGAGGGGTAGCTTGAGGTAGGCAAGAGGGCAGACAGGCAATCATTTCCTTGCAATGTCACTTCTGTTATCTTTGGTTGTAACCAACTTATAACATTGTGTGTCTAGAGCTTGTAGTGCCACACTGAAGCTTTGTTCAATAGAGAGCATCTGATCATTTATCTATCTGTCTGTCTGTCTGTTCGTTCATCTCTTTCCCTTACACTGGATAGACATTAGACACTCTTCTGTTGTTGGGTTGCCTTTTTCTTTGCTGTATGAGAAACAGAAAACATGCACATGTGACAGTTGGATAACGAGTCTTGTAACTATTTTGTGTTAATACTTTTAAAGAAGGGCTGGCCCAGAGTCTTAGCTTTCTCAGCTTAGCGGTTAGGACCTGTAACCATGAACAATTGAACTCCTGTGTGCTGGTTAATTTGTTTCTACTTGATTTGGGAGAGTGAAATCACAGCCCTTATTTGGCACCCCAAGGGACTTTTTCATGCTTGTGTTGCTCCCCAACTCTTTACATTTGAATGTGGCTCTCGGGTAAAAAAGGTTGGGGACCCCTGGACTAGACTTTCTAACCCATCAGGGGGACCAACCTAGCAGATTCAGAACTGCTGTTTTAAATACAAAGTGCAATTTTGAACGCAATATGCCATGTTTGTTTTACCCACAATGCAAAGTTTTTCTCCTACAATTCCAGTACCATTGCAACTAAGCACAGCATTCTGTTTGCAGCAGTTGCACCTAATGCATCAAAATGAATGAAACTGGAGGTGAGTTTTTCAGTAGGGATTGCATCATTTCCACCTCTTGGCACTATATAGACATTTGCATGTGATTCACTGAGCACAAGTCTGCTGCACCAATTGACACAGCCCACAGAAGGAACCCTTTGCCAGTTTGAAGGTGGTGGTAGCTCCAGGGTGCACAAGGATCATTAATCACATTTGCTCAAGAAGCAGTAGTGGGGCTTTGTGCAACTATAGGAAAGTGCGAGGAACACCTTTGTACCTAAGTACCTTTTAATAAATATTGTCTATGCACACCGCAACTACAACACTTTTTTTAATTTCTGCAGCCTTGGTTGTGTATGTGCCCCAGTAGGTAGTGGAGTGAGTGTGAATTCAATAACTATTTACAGTATTTGTTTGGATGCCCACGGAATTACCACCAGGATAGACTGTGGCAGTGTCTCTCTTCTGACCACAGACTAGAAATTATCCCCCCAAGTTATTAGCTGTTAAATAATACAAAATAATATGAAAAACATTAATTGCACTTAAGTAGTTCTACTTTCCATTTATGCTGTGCTTGTTTAAATGATCTGCTGGAACGTTTGCAGAACAAGCTTCAGTGTGCCTGAGCACGTCAAATACTGCTTTGCCGACAATGCAACACTTTCTAGCCACTCTGCAATGCACAAAGCACATGATCCCTTTCTTAAGTATTAGCATCTTCTTGAAAGTCCCAAGGGTGCTAGCGTACCAAATAGTAACTGAACATATCAAAGCCAAATAATCTTTCTGAAAAAGTACAACATATCAGAAAGGTACACAAAATTGGCTTGTGGGTCATGTCATTTATAGAAGATGCTGCTTTTCAGGTAATTCCTCGTTCTGGTAACAAAGGTGTATTCCAACTGTTTTTGAACCATGCATCATCCAGGAATGGCCTGTTTAAACTGGAAGAGCTCCAGTTTGTGAAAACGAATGCTATTTTTGAAGGGTTCATAAAAAAAACAAAAAACTGGTTGTAAGTTCCCTTGACACTGGTTGGGGAGCTCTCATTGGCTCATGGACTAGAAACCTACGTATTTTACTGGAGTGGGATTCAATCTGGTTTAAATATAAGCCTGGATATCAGTGTGGCATTGTTTTCACCTCTGCTGGGAGCCATCTAGAACCCACTATGTGATATTGATATTTCTGACTTGGGCCTATGATTCTGGAAAGTGAAAACAACACATTAGTAACATAAAGATATCTTGCTTTATTCATGTGGGAATATGTTTTCAAGGATGCCTGGATAGGTCTTTTCTGGGAACCAATCTCGGACACGATTGGTCTGAGGAGGCACAAGATATGTATGGAAATGCAGTTTTTGGTGAAATTAGAGTCTGTGAGTCAGAGACTCAGATATTGGATGAATAGAACACTCAAATAGGGCATGGGGTGGGAAATTTAACATTAATGAATGTATGTCTGAACAGTTCTATAGCATGCTTGTACATCGAACAAATACGTTATTCTTCATCTAATTATATACATTTTATTGATCTACTACTTCCCCCTTAAGACATGGAGTATTAATCCCAGTTAATAAACTTGGTACATTTTCCTTATATGAACTATTTCTGTATCAAAGGGCTGGGGAAAATACATCTTTAATTAGTAAATCCAAAAAAGAACAGTATTATTGTTCTCTGGTAACAAAATAACCCCATAAAATGCTAGATTTCATAAACAGCAAACATCACAGGGAAATCAAAACTGACTGATGTTTTCACACATAAAACTCATCAGGCAATGAATCTGGATTGCAGACAGCTTTCTGGGGATATTTCCATAAATGTTCACAGATATTATAGTTTACTGCCCAAAGCACACCAAGTTTATTATAAGAAAGGGAATCATGCAGTAAGATTAACATTTTATCCAAACATCCTAGGGACAAAACTATACCCCCCAAACAATGTAGGTCTCTATAAAAAGATATTGCACACAACAGCTCATATGTAAAATCCTGCTTCATGTAAATAAACCATTTTCATAATAATATACTTTTCTAGTAGTATGTGCCATTGGGTAATCATAAATAGAAAATTGACATTTTAAAAAAATAAGGGCCGCCCCCTGGGATCGTAGGATTCACTGTACTCTCAAACATACCAACAAACCATACATGTTAGGTCACATGAGCCAATTAACAGACAGAGTTCTGTCTTTTGCTTCCACACTTCTTCCTGTTACAGTTAGAGTTGTAGTATTTCTGGTCAGGTGATCTCTGAGGCAGCACAGAGACCATCACGAAATGGTGGCTCAAGGCAAGAGATGTAAAAGGGCAATATTTACTTAAATATATATTCCAGTTTGGTGAGATTCTTTAATATGCCACTTAATATATGAACTATCTGTTGCTTAAGTGTTCATTTTGGGGGTATAGTTTTCCTTTAAGTGTTGGGTTTACATACATCCTCAGCCTGGAACCATGTATAACAAGACCCAGAATTCATCTTCTGAGTTTAACAATGGGGCACATGAAATTACAATTCCCTGTAATGAAGCTCACAAACTACTAGGCTGTGTTTCACAGGAGAGTGACTTTTAGCTTTGCCCAGTAACTATAGGTTGTCCTCTGTTTGATGGCACCAAAACATCTACTCTTATTTGACTTTACCTGTAGGCGATAGGAGTGATCTGACCCTGGTTGCTCTTAGTCATTTTCTGTTTGTCACATCATTTAGGTTACATATCTGGACCCAAACAAGCCCACAATGCTGAGGACGGATAGGAAGTTGAATAGATTAAATGTACAGTTGTGTACAAGTGGTCACACTTGGTGTCTTGTCCTTTTGAACAAAGCTGAAGAACTTTTTTTCCATTTCTTTTTTTAGGGAAGTTGGAACTATGAATTCATATAGTAAAGCTGTAAGGAAGATTACTTTTCTATAAAGATGTTAGCCAGCACAATGAAGCTGTATTTTCTGAAGCTCATCTGGGTTACAGTATATCTACACAAAACCTCTCTCCAAGAATCATGTTGGTTACTAGACCTTTTATTACATTACCTTAAAAGATGGCTTATACCAGTGATCACCAACCAGTGGCTATGGGGCAACATGTTGCTCACCAACCCCTTGAATGTTGCTCTCGGTGGACTTAATTTTCCAATTGGAGGCAAGTTTTGGTGCATAAAAACAGATGTAGTGCCACACAGAGCCCATTGTAGCTGCCACAAAGGGGCTACCAAATAGCCAATCACAGCCCTTATTTGGCACTCCCTGGGAAAACTTCCCCCCCCCCTGACTTTGTCAAAAAGTTCCCATGTAGTGTGCTCTGTATGAAGCAGGGGAGATTTTCTGCCTAGGTAGAATAATGCGATGAGATGTTACCACAAAACCTGAAAAGAAATTAAGAGTAATTCACTCCCTCCTGGTTTTGCACAAAGCAAATTGGATTTTTTAAGAGATATAAAATCTGAATGTCCTTGACTAGGTTTTGTGAAAAAGTGGGAATTACATATACAAATGTTGTTTGTGCAGGATGCTACATGCCCACTCCTCCCTATGTGTCCCTGGATTTAATTGTATATTCCAACATTACCATAGCCCAATGTTCAGATCAGTCTGATTTGTCCCACCACTTAGATGGGTCAATTAGAGCCGGAAGTAGGTTTAGGCAGAAGAAGCATCTGTCTAGGTCATAATGTTTGGGATCACTGGGCAGGTACCTCTTGAAGAGTCTTCTGCCTACTTTTAGTCTGGACTTTCTTGTCCCCACTGGAGCTCCTCCTGTGACATCACTGTGAATAAGCACATTTGCATGCAAAGGGGGGCGAGACGGTGGCCCGCTGATTGGCCTAGGACACCCACTCAGCTTGGCCCTACTCTGGGGTCATTTGGGTAAATGTCTGCTTGACAAATTGACAATTCGCCCAAATGTATTTTTGGTTTCTTCATCCATATAATATATTGTTAACTGCAAAGGTACCAGAGATATTTAAGATCTCATTATTGCCCTATCTAAAGGTGAGCTATGTTATTGGATAAGAAAGAAATGAATATTTATAGGAACTTTTACTTATAGGGTCAGATTATCTAGGGAATTGCAGGTTACTGTTTAGTAATCTCATTGGGGTGGAATTTTCTCCTGTTGAAGCTACTTCCACATGGTCACTAGGTTGCCACTAGTTCCTCCTCTGATTGAGCAGGAATAGTGCACCCCTGAATTAATACTGTTTTTGTTGTAAAAGGGATTAAAGGAACAGTTCAGTGTAAAAATAAAAACTGGTCAAATAGTTTGTAAAATAGTTAGTTAGCCAAAATGTAATGTATAAAGGCAGGAGTGACTGGATGTCTAACATAATAGTCAGAACATTACTGCTTTTCAGCTCTCTAACACTGAGTTAGTCAGCAACTTTAAGGGGGGCATATGGGGCATAACTGTTCAATGAGTTTGTAATTGATCCTCAGCATTCTGTTCAGATTCAAAAGAAACCGTTATGTCCCCCCCTCAAGTCACTGATTGGTTACTGCCTGATAACCAATTAGTGGAAACCAAGAAAGCTGCAAAGCAGGAAGTAGTCTTCTGGCTATTATGTTACACATTCAGTCACTCCAGTTTTTTATACATTACATTTTTTGCTAACTATCTGTATCAAAACATGTTTTTATTTTGCACATCCTATCTGTTTACCCAGTTTTTATTTTTATAATGAACATATCATTTAATGCCATTGGCGGCACCACAAGAACTACTGTATATCAACATGTGCGAAAGGATTTTTATTGATCTGTTGACATTGATGTGCAAGTGTTTTTAAACCGCAGTAACTATGTAATTATATGTAATAAAGAAAGCTCTCTGTTAAACTGCTGAATTATTAACCTTGCAGACAATTCCTAAGAGATTCTAGTTTTCTACCAATGTGTAGAAAAAACTCAAACCAAAATGAATGGCTATTGATTTCTCTGGCATAACAAGTTCTGTTATAGAAGAGGAAGATGTATATGGGATTATCAGCCTGTCAGCTACTAAGTAAAAGCTCATCAAAATGTCAGCAGAAGAAACTGAGCTGGAAACTGCTGTAACATGCGCTTTAATGGAAAACTGCTCCTTTGGGAATAGATTTGCTTTTATTTGCTTAGAAGTAGCTCTTTCCATGATAGAAGGCTTTCATAAAGCATTGGATATATAGGTTAGATAGACACAGTGTTGGACTGGACATTATTGGCCCACCAGGTTACAAACCTCTGGGGCCCTGTGCACCATCCACGAATGGCGGCGCACATCGTGCATGCGCCTAAAGCCGGCGTATGCCGTGCATGTGCCTAATGCCGGCGCAAACTGAAACCAAAGTAGCCAGAAATTTATTTTTTGGGGGGCCCAGCAGATCGGGGTCTAGGGTCTTTGGCTGGCCCTGGATAGGCAATAGATAGATGATAGATAAATAGATATGAAATTTCCATGAAAAATTTCATCGTAGAATCTACGTTCTGTGGCAAAGTAACTTGAAATGCCACAGATCGTAGATTCTACGTTCTGCAGCATTTGCAGGTTTGGGAACGGAGAAGCGCTCTCTGTTCCGACTTGTTCCCCAGCCCCTAGGCAACGAGCTTAGGTGGGGAACAAGTGGCCCCTGGGTCGCGATCACCCAGGGGCCCCAATGCAGCAGCAGGCACACGAAATGTGCGTGCTCTGCTGCTGCCTGCATTTACTGAACGGAGGAGCCCCTTGTAAACCGCTCGCTCCGTTCCAACTCGTCCCTCAGCCCCTAGGCAACGAGCAGAAGTGGGGAACGAGTGGCCCCTGGGGCGCGATCGCCCAGGGGCCCCAAAGCAGCAGCAGGCAAGGAAAATCGAGGTGCCCTGCTGCTGCCTGGGCTTCCTGATCATCAAGCCCCGCCTACTCACCAGGGCCAAAAAAGAAGACGGTCTCCAAATGTTCCAAGTCTGCCTCCAGCCATCCAGGACTACTTACAGCCTGCCACCCCAGGTTAGTGCCCCCCCACACACAAACACACACTTACTGTACTAATACACTTACATTCACACTTACACACACATACATTTAATTTTGGGGGATCAGGGGGGTCACACATATTCACAGCGCATACAACACGCATACAACACACAATTTGCCTATTGTACGCACACATACACTATTTTGTTTTTTCTTTTTTTTTTCTTTTAGTGCATTGTCTGTTTTTTTTGGCTGTAAAAAACACAGTCAGCGTGTCATACGTGAAAATTCATATGTACTATTTTCATTTGGGGGTCTCTGTATGCCACCTAATTTAGTAAATCTTTTCATATCAGGCATCAAACAGTTCAGTACACCCCTGGCATTCATATTTAGGATGCCTTTTACTGGTGCGTTACAAAATGTGGGGTATATAATGGGGTAAAATGCAAGCTTTGTAACTATTTTGAGAAATTTCAAAAAAAGCGTTATGTTTAGCATAGCTTTGTGGTTTGGTAGTTTGTAGTAGAAAGATGTCATTACCTGCTTTAGATTCATCAGAATGTAATATATTTAATATATGGTTTTCTAGGGTCTCCATACTGGTAGGGGGTCTCATGGCACATAATACACATACCGGGTGCTTATATTGAGTGTCATATATGACCCAGGGGCCCCAAGGCAGCAGCAGGCAAGGAAAATCGAGGTGCCCTGCTGCTGCCTGGGCTTCCTGATCATCAAGCCCCGCCTACTCACCAGGGCCAAAAAAGAAGACGGTCTCCAAATGTTCCAAGTCTGCCTCCAGCCATCCAGGACTACTTACAGCCTGCCACCCCAGGTTAGTGCCCCCCCACACACAAACACACACTTACTGTACTAATACACTTACATTCACACTTACACACACATACATTTAATTTTGGGGGATCAGGGGGGTCACACATATTCACAGCGCATACAACACGCATACAACACACAATTTGCCTATTGTACGCACACTATTTTGTGTTTTTTGTTTTTTTTTCTTTTAGTGCATTGTCTGTTTTTTTTGGCTGTAAAAACTGTTTTATTGCCATTGCGAATAGAGTATTTGCTAATTGCACTGTGCAATACCTTTTGTATGTTATTTCGATGACTATATTGCAATTTCAGTGATATTGATGAATTTTTAGCCATTTTATTTCATTTTCAGTTTTGTGTAGGTGTTGTTCGCTTATTTCTATCCGTAAAACCTATTTAGCCATGCTAAAATAATCAAACTTTGATTCTGACTGCTAATTACAATAGGCTAAAAAAATCCATTGATTTTTGTGATTATTTTGGATTATACTGATTTTTATACCATTTGGCTCTGTTCTTTACTTCGTTTTGCCCATGGAAATTTTGTCTGCTATATATTCATTTGGGGGTCTCTGTGCGCGACATAGTTTGGTTTATCTATGCATATCAGGCATCAACCTGTTCAGTAGACCCCTGGTGTTCATACTTAGGGTGTCTTTTGCTGGTACGTTACAAAATGTGGGGTATATAATGGGGTAAAATGGAAGCTTTGTGACTATTTTTTAGAAATTTCATAAAAACTGTTATGTTTAGCATAGCTTTGCAGGTTGGCAGTTTGAAGTAGAAAGATGTAATTACCTGCTTTAGATTCGTCAGAATGTGTACTTTTGGAAAATTTATAGTTTTCCATGGTCTCCATACTGTTAGGGGGTCTTATGGTGCATAATTCACATTCCGGGTGCTTGTATTGTAGAAGTCAGAGTGTCATATGTGAAAATTCATATGTACTATTTTCATTTGGGGGTCTCTGTATGCCACCTAGTTTGGTAAATCTTTTCATATCAGGCATCAAACTGTTCAGTACACCCCTGGCATTCATATTTAGGATGCCTTTTGCTGGTACATTACAAAATGTGGGGTATATAATGGGGTAAAATGCAAGCTTTGTGAATATTTTTAGAAATTCAAAAAAAAATGTTGTCTTTAGCATAACTTTGTGGTTTGGTAGTTTGCAGTAGAAAGATATAATTACCTGCTTTAGATTCGTCAGAATGTGTTCTTTCTGAAAATATATGGTTTTATAGGGTCTCCATATTGTTAGGGGGTCTTATGGTGCATATTACACATACTGGATGCTTTTATTGTAGCAGTCAGCGTGTCATACGTGAAAATTCATATGTACTATTTTCATTTGGGGGTCTCTGTATGCCACCTAGTTTAGTAAATCTTTTCATATCAGGCATCAAACTGTTCAGTACACCCCTGGCATTCATATTTAGGATGCCTTTTACTGGTGCGTTACAAAATGTGGGGTATATAATGGGGTAAAATGCAAGCTTTGTAACTATTTTGAGAAATTTCAAAAAAAGCGTTATGTTTAGCATAGCTTTGTGGTTTGGTAGTTTGTAGTAGAAAGATGTCATTACCTGCTTTAGATTCATCAGAATGTAATATATTTAATATATGGTTTTCTAGGGTCTCCATACTGGTAGGGGGTCTCATGGCACATAATACACATACCGGGTGCTTATATTGAGTGTCATATATGAAAATTCATATGCCCTATTTGGATTTTGGGGTCTCTGTATGCAACATAGTTTGGTAAATCTATGCATATTGGGCATCAAACTGTTTAGTAGATCCCCCACATTCATATTTAGGATGCTTTATGCTGGTACTGATACATGCACGGTACGATGCTGGAAAGTTGAAGCTTTGAGGCAATTTTCAGGTATTTCACCAAAACCACCAATTTTGGGAAAGCCTTGCGACTCAGTCGTTTGGAGCAGAAAGACATGGGTACCCATTTTAGATTCGGTAGAATGAGTACTTTCCAAAAATATATGGCTTTGGGGGTAAACATATATTTCTGTGTTTTGACCCCACAAAAAATGCAGTCAATTTGTTGATTTTTCAGTAGCTGAATATGCGCTGACTTCATTTTGGGGCCTCTAAATGCCAGATACTTTTGTAAACCTATGCACCATGGGCACCAAACTGTTCAGTGGACCCCTGGCAATCATATTTAGGGTGCTTTTTCTTGGTACATAATGATTCATGGGCGATATGATGCTGGAAATTTGAAGCTTTGAGGCGATTTTCAGATATTTCACCAAAACCGACAATTTTGGGAAAGCCTTGCGACTCAGTCGTTTGGAGCAGAAAGGCATGGGTACCCATTTTAGATTTGGTAGAATGTGTACTTTCCAAAAATATATGGTTTTGGGGGGTAAACCTATTCTTCTGTGTTTTTACCCCACAAAAAAATGCAGTAAATGTGTTGATTTTTCAGTAGCTGAAGTAAAGTCCAGGGCAATTTGGATGTGTTAGCTTCATATTGGGCTCACTAAATGCCAGGTACTTTGGTAAACCTATCCACAATGGGCACCAAAGTGTTCAGTGGACCCCTGGCAATAATATTTAGGGTGCATTTTCTTGGTAAGTAATGATTCATGGGTGATATGATGCTGGAAATTTGAAGCTTTGAGGCAATTTTCAGATATTTCACCAAAACCGCCAATTTTGGGAAAGCCTTGCGACTCGGTTGTTTGGAGCAGAAAGGCATGGGTACCCATTTTAGATTTGGTAGAATGTGTAGTTTCAAAAAATATATGGTCTTGGTGGGTAAACATATATTTTTGTGTTTTTAGCCCACAAAAAATGCAGTCAATGTGTTGATTTTTCATTAGCTGAAGTTACCCACAGGACTATTTGTATGCGCTAACTTCATTTCGGGTCCTCTAAATGCCAGATACTTTGCTAAACCTATGCACATTGGGCACCAAACTGTTCAGTGGACCCCTGGCAATCATATTTAGGGTGCGTTTTCTTGGTAAGTTATGATTCATGGGTGATATGGTGCTGGAAAGTTGAAGCTTTGAGGCAATTTTCAGGTATTTCACCAAAACCGACAAATTTGGGAAAGCCTTGCGTAGTTTGGAGCAGAAAGGCATGGGTACCCATTTTAGATTCGATAGAATGTGTACTTTCCAAAAATATATGGTTTTTTGGGGGTAAACATATATTTTTGTGTTTTTACCCCACAAAAAATGCAGTCAATGTGTTGATTTTTCATTAGCTGAAGTTACCCACAGGACTATTTGTATGCGCTAACTTCATTTTGGGGCCTCTAAATGCTAGATACTTTGCTAAACCTATGCACATTGGGCACCAAACTGTTCAGTGGACCCCTGGCAATTATATTTAGGGTGCGTTTTCTTGGTACGTAATGATTCGTGGGCAATATGGTGCTGGAAAGTTGATGCTTTGAGTCAATTTTCAGATATTTCACCAAAACCGATCATTTTGGAAAAGCCTTGCGACTTGGTAGTTTGGAGCAGAAAGGCATGGGTACCCATTTTAGATTTGGTAGAATGTGTACTTTCCAAAAATATATGGTTTTGGGGGGGTAAACATATATTTCTGTGTTTTTACCCCACAAAAAATGCAGTCAACGTGTTGATTTTTCAGTAGATGACGTAAAGTCATGAACAATTTGGATGTGCTAACTTCATATTGGTGTCTGTAAATGCCAGATAAATTGGTAAAGCTATGCACAATGGGCATCAAACTGTTCAGTGGACCACTGACAATCATATTCAGGGTGCTTTTTCTTGGTACCTATTACAGTGTGGGATATGCGGAGCAGCAAAATAAAACCTTTGAAGTGATTTTTCAGAATTTTGATACATTTTTATAAAAACCACTACGTTCAGACAAGCTTTGCTGTTTGGTAGTTAGGAGTAGAGAGACATAGTTACCCATTTTGGAATCAGCAGAATGTGTACTTTTCAAAAATATATGGGTTTCTGGGGTAAACCTAATGTTTCAGGATTTTGTGGCCTTGGAATCTAAAGTATGCCATTTTCTGCCTTCTGCTTTCAAAATTCGGTAATATACTGCCGGGAGTTTTTGCTGTACAGAAGTCCTAAATCTGCCTAAATCTATACATATCTGGTATTGGCACGTTCGAGAGATATGAGGCTTTCCAAATCAGTTGGATTTTCATTCATAAAATGAAATATTTTTCTGGTATAAATTCATATATTGTGAAATATAGAAATTTTTCATTTTTTTTTGTATTTAGCACTATAAATCTTTTTGCAGAGGTGGAAATACATGAAAACTCAGGCAGATTTAGAAAGCTCAGTTTCTCCCGAAAAAAAAATGTATAGTTTTCCTAGGTAAACTATAGGTTTCCCCTCAGAAAATGCCCCTAAAGTGAGAGAGCACAAATGTTTAAAAAATGGCTGCCATTTCGCGTAACCAAAATGTGAAATTCTGTTGGCACTTAAAGGGTTAAACTACTGTTACATGCACAGAATTCAGCACTTGTTGGGACTTTTGTGCTTTTCATTTTCTAAAGATGTGCCCAGGGGAATATTCGTTCAGAATTAGGTGTATGCTTTGAACATTTAGATGGAAAAATTTAAAATATAATTTTCTACCAGAACTGTTCTTTCCTTATCCAACTGCTTGGGGTTGGGCATAACATATTATTATAACATATAAACAAACATGTTTACAATTAGCTACACCATAAAGCAAACCCTTTTGTGATTGATTGCCTTTAAAGAGGGGATTATTGAGTGTTTGTTTTGATCGCAGTATTACTGTTGCTGCTTTGCCTGTAGATATCATCTTGTACTTGAAAACCGTACACAGCCCGTGTATTATTTAAACAGGTAAAGACCGAACCACTTCAATACAAACAGACTTAACGAGGCTCTGAGCGATATGCACAGGCGGGCACAGATGTTTCTTTCAGATCATTGTTAAGAGCCGACAATGCCGCACTTTAAAAATTAATAGGAAGGGATAGTAGGATTTTGTAACTGCTGCTAATGATGATGATGCAGGTGTGGACTTCGCTCAATGGTGAAAGGAGAATTGAAGAGGGAATGTAAGAGCACAACATTGCATAATGGTTTGGCATAACTGAAATTTTTTAAGCCTGGAGCTCAATCACAGATCTTGCAGATGAAGATATCCTAACAGTGCAGCAGGAGCCTGTTTGTTTTCATAGAAATTTGAAATAGCAATTAAATAGGCCATATATTTAGCAGCATGAGGGCCCACTGACACCAGGGCCCACCGTGAGTTTTCCTGGTATCCCGGTGGGCTAGTCCGACACTGGGCATCTTCCCAGGGCCCACTGATTTTCGCTGGCCCACAGAATTTATTGCAAGCCATTGCTGCCGCACTCCTGCTGCCCACCACTTATCTGTTCTTTATAAAGTCCATGCTTTCCACTGTGGAACACAAGTCCATCTTGGATTTCTTTGCAGTGTATGACGGTCAGAAACAGAAAAAACACATGCCAAACAGCTGTAGGAGCACAAGGGAAAAATAATGCTTCACTAATGGTTTTCTGCTTGTGCAAGTGTAAGGTAATGCTTTCAATCTATCCACTGATCTTACTGGCTTGTATGGAGTTAATGGAGTGCTCATTGAACATTTTTCAGTGGTCTTACTGGCACTTGTAGAGTTAATGGAGTGCTTATTTGACTTTTTCAGTGGTCCTACGGGAATGTATTGAGTTCATTGAGTGCTTATCAGACTTTTTTTTAGCTATTACTACTGATTATTCTGGCACAGCTGGGGTTAATTTTCTGTAGCAGTTGTGCTACAGAAATGTGTCTGTAATTATGATGATTATTTTCTATAGTATTTAGACTGTAACTCCTGGAGTTAATATTCCCATTATCCATTTTACTGAGGGATTAAGTTGGCAAATCTGGGGTTAACATACTCATTAATTTTGTATACTGGTTTATCTGGGATGTGTTGGTAGTAGAATAGTTGTTGTATTTAGGGTTGTGGTTAAAAAAGTGAACTCACCAAGTGCCTCTTTGCCTATGGTCCAACAAAACCTTAAAACCACCCAATTGGTACATCAGCACTTGATTTGGAATGGAAGCCAGGAAGGCTTGAACAATGCTGCAATTATATGGAAGTGCAAATATTGCTTTTTTCCACAAGTACCTTTAATGAATGGTGTTTAGTGCACAACTCACTGCAGGGAAAAGTATTGAAGTGCAATTGCTAGAATCAGAATAATTCATTACAGATCAATCTGATTTCTACCAGTCATCTTAGAATCATGTTCACACTTCCAGGAAAGCAACTTCAATCAAAATCAAACTTGGTTGAATTCACTGAAAAAAATGTTTAAATATTGTCCATAGGCTAAAATGGCTTTGATATCTCAGAGCAGTCAGTCTTTTCATGTCTCGGCTATCAAATGCCAGAAGGCTATAGACAGTGATATGGACAAACATAACTGACCATATTGATTGGATTGATCAAATTGAGCTTTTGATTTGAACAAATGAACAAATGAGGCAGTATATGAATTCACTGGGTACTGTCTGACACTGACTGGGTTAACACACATGGTTTAATATGTTCATGGTTGTGTATTGGAGAATTTGCGCAAATGCTCTAATCCCTTATTTAAATGTAAACCTTATTTTGTGGATTAGTGAAGGTATCACTGTATTTTCTCTCCACAGGATTATAAATAATTGATAAAATGCATAATCCCTTGTGTCTTTAGTTTGTGGGTTTTACATCCCTTACTGTAAGGAAGGCTGTCAACAAAAGATAGCGGGGATGGTTAGGTAAAAAAGATGAGTGCATTTTGTCTTCTTTACACTGATAATTTCCACTACAGCCACATAATCTTTCCTCTACTATCAGAATGACAGAGCCTTGTCACCCTGCTCACATCTAGTGATTGCTAGCTCTTGCACCATAGAGGATGCTGTTAGTTGCACATGCTACACAATTACAAAATTAAAGGGCCATTATACCATCATTCTGTAGTTACCTATTATATTGTAAAGGAGTTACTGGATGTTGGTCAGTTCCGTGAGATTGACTGTACAAGTAAGATTAGGTCGGGAAAGGTCAGCTGGATCCAGGTCAAGTAGTTGTGAGTTGGATTTGCCAAAAAAGACCCTAGCAGAACTTTACAAAACTGAATCCTGTTCAAAGTCAATTTGAACAGGAATTTCAGCATTTGTGCCCCCCTCCCACAGAGCATTTTACAGCTGCTTAACTACGTACGTAAAAATCATGCTTGCTACCCGAACAAAGACAATGCAGAATTGAATCAGATAAATTGTTAAGTGGTAGTTACTTGAAACTTTTGAGAAAGTTCCGTTAAGGGTGAAATTCCATTATCTGCTTTGTTAAACAGATGTATTACATAATTTACTATTGTAGAATTCTTGTTATTAGTCTGAAAATGTTTAATCAAGGTTAGCATTCAGCTTCAGCTTTATATATTAGCCAGTCGTTATGAATGAAAGAAATCTCAACTCTAAGGCTAATTTCATACCAGAATATCGGCCAGCATTTTGTGGCTGTGACTTGTAATATTAGGTTAATTTTCTCAAATCACTTCCAAATGTGGACAGAATGAATCAGGTATGACAGAGCACAATGTTCAGGATATGGTTGTGCATTGATCTGTTCTGGCAAGTCTCTACTCCCTGTAACTCTACAGAGAGAGAGTCTCTGGTTGGGCTGCTTAGTGTTGATTATGTGCCAGATTGGGGGTAGTACACTCCTCCTTAGCTCCTGAAGATTCCCTCTCTTGGAACCAGAGGTTCTATGGATGTTTTATAATGGTGAAAAATGTCACCCATCACCATTTCTTTTGTGTCCTAGTGTTTGGCAGCACTGTATTTATTAGGCTTCCTCTGTGCTGTCCTCCTACCCATCCTCTAACAGAGTACAGCCTGTCCTTGGGCTGAAGCTCACCCTTGTGCCTCTTAGTCCTCTTGAACTTCTGCCCTTTTAAATTTCATACTGTATGGTGTTTCATGGTTCTAACACTAGTTGACAATGCAATAAGGTGTATAAATAGGAGGAGTCACTTATATCTCTGAAGTTCTTGAAAAAAGGCAGGGTAAACATACTCAATAACATGCCCAAAATACTGTAACTACTATAACTGCTGCTTTAGATGACTTTGTGGAAGTAAAAAAAGATTCTCTATTAGGGTAAAACTACATGGGTGATTTGGGTCTGACCCGAAGCCACGCTTCGAAATGCTGGTGTCAAGTCGGATTCACCGGAAATACGGTAAGAAATAGAAATGTCGGATGAAGTTGCAGCGTGCATCTGACATGACACGACTGTCGGTTGCAAACACTGCATGCAGTCATGTCATGTCAGATGCATGCTGCGATTACATCCGACATTCCTACAACTAACCTTATCTTCGTTGCATCTGAATTGACGCCAGCGTTTGGTGGCGTTGGATTGGACCTAAATCATCCATGTAGTTGTACCCATTAGCAGTGTGAGGGACTGAATTTGTTAAACAAATCCTCCCAAATATAAAAATAGTGCAGAAGGGTATTTTGGAGGAAGGAAAAATGGGGCCTTCTGATTCATATTTTTTCTTTCCCAAAATAGGGTTTACGCAAGTTAGTAACTAAATCACAGTTTAGGCCAGTATTACAGATTTCCTGGCAATGTACTGGCAGTGGTAGAGCGGCACAATGCTGTCTTGCAGAATCTATAAGGGAGTGGTATGATCTCCAGTCCTTGTGTGGGTTTCCTCTGGGTACTCCAGTTTCTTGCAACACTCCAAATCAATACAGGCAGTTTAACTGGCTCCTGATTAAACTGACTATAGTGAATGTGATAGGGATTTGGTTTGTAAACTCCAATGTGGCTGATGTGAATAATATATAATTTCTGTAGAGTGCTACTGTGGGATAATAAAACTTCCCCATTGATCTGCACCAATGCACACTCACAGCCCTGGTCCAGAAGAACTGCCTTTGATCCACCAAATTCCTGCCTCCATTGCATCACTTTTCTGCCCCTGCCCCACTTCATTCTGATTCATATTATCATTCTCTAATGTTTTCAGACTGTTTCAGTGGGGTATGGATGTATGTGCTAAACAGCGCTTATTGCACAAAGTAGATTTTTGTTTTTCTATGTAATAATGCATGTTTGCTTGTTTCATTCATAGGGAAGGTATAGGATGACAGGCCACTAACCACAGGGCACTTATCCAACCTTCCTTAATATGCATCAGCCAATTCATCATCTGCAGAATGATATAATTTCATTGTATGGGGATATTTTATATTGTGACATCTACATGCACATATTAGAACACATTGGCACCAAGGCAACATACAGAATGGCAATAATTCACACAGCATTAAAGCCTTTAGGCACCAGATAGGTTCCAACACATTGCTTTGCAATGTCCATTTAGGGATGATGTTTCTCTAAGCTCATTATCTAGACAGTGAAAACCTTAATTACCCATAAGACTTAGAGCACAGTGATGCAATTCCTTTATAAAGTGTCCCCTGAGGGGTTGAGAATTATTCTCTGCAACAGCAAAATTGTGAGCTGCAGTATTTGTAGCAAATGTCCAGATAGAAATTCTGACCTTTATTAGTCTTAATAAAATATACAGAAAGATTGGCCATGCTTTAAATTAATGATAGAAATAACATCTTTATTTTTTTAAGAAGAATGTGTTACACTTCCCAAAACTTTAAAACAGTCTCGATATTTGAAAATGAATTTTGATTACAAATAAAACGCATTTAAAAGACATGGATGAAGAAAAAGGACAATCTTTTATCTCCATGGCAGAAGGGCTAGATGTTCCCCTTTATTATCGACATCCTGAGAGATTGAGATCTGAGAAATCCTGATGGGTTTGGTTCAATTGGGAAGTTGTTGTATGCATTGGGTGGGACGGATGGCATTAATATCAGCAGCAAGGTGACGGGTGGTTGGTGGTGGGGCCCTGGAGGGCACATCCTCAGTTGAACCAAACGGTTTTCATTCTAACACTGTCCCATCAGTTGTTGCATCTCTTTTATCTGCAATGGCACACAACATGAAACAAGACGCCATTGTTTTGTGACATGTGTACCCAGTTCTGCCAAGCTGCAAAGAGCGGAGGGCTTGGCCATGGTGGATTTCAGCATTATTGGAGATGCTGTTTAGATGCAGCTTGAGGATCTAGAGCTTAAATCTCCTAAATGGTACAGAAAAAACAGTACTTCTGTATTAAAAGGCTGTTTATTCAGTCCAGCAAGAAATTAGAGGTAATTTTTCATGTGCAGAGGGCATTTTGGTGCAGCTTGACAGAAATGACAGCACTCGTACTTTTCAGCACTAGTACTTTTATTTTGCATTGATCTGAATTGCATTGGATGCAGATCTTCCTTGTAGCTAGAATTGTGTGGGGGAAAACACTGCATTCTGGGTAAAATGCATGCCAAATTACACCCAAATTGCACTTGTGTAAGTAAATAACCCCTATAATTTATTGTTCTTTATTCTATTGCAAACTGTAATTGTAACCAAAAGATATTTTCCTCCCCCTTAACTCGATATGTTGTAGACAAATGACGACAAAGTCACAGTATGCTTGAGTTACATGGCTGGCTTGTGTGCAGCGATATGTTGTATGAGTCAAGCAGTGTGGTAGGTGAAAACATGCAAAAAATAATTCTTTCATGTACACAATATGCTGTGAGCTCGTACTTACTAAGAGGAATTAAAGGCACATAAATTAAGGTATATTATTTAAGGCCTTAGAATAACTTTGAAATGTTCTCATTAATGAATGTATGGACATGAACTATACTTATGCTTGCTATGTGTTGAAGGTATAATTTATTAAACATTAGGGATGCACCGAATCCACTATTTTGGATTCGGTCGAACCCCCGAATCCTTCGCGAAAGATTTGCCAAATACTAATCCAAATCCTAATTTGCATATGCAAATTAGTGGTGGGAAGGGGAAAGCATTTTTTACTTCCTTGTTTCGTGACAAAAAGTCACGTGATTTCCCTCCCCACCCTTAATTTGCATATGCAAATTAGGATTCGGTTCGGCCTGGCAGAAGGATTCAGCCGAATCTTGCTGAAAAAGGCAGAATCCTGGCCGAATCCTGGATTCAGTGCATCCCTATTAAACATATCCACATGTACACTGGCATACACGTATATTAAACACATACAAGTAGACACAGGCAGCTCTTTATGGTGACCAAGTGGGAAGGCACAGGCAGACTTGGGTGGGATATTTGTCATTATAGATCTTCGTTTCTGTGATTTTTTTCCACTTGGCTGCACAGTTTGTCAGTCTAATTGGGATACATGCTTTTTTTTTGTCTCTATGGTTACTAAAGATGAAACTCAAACGCATATACTTTATGGCTTTGGGGCTTTACAACCCAGTGTTGGATCCTGTACCTTTTCTCCTGTACCGAGTCTCCACTGTGGGTGCAAATCACAGAATGGGAGCCGATCCAACTCTGAATCACCACTTTCAGAGCCGAGAGAAATCTGTTGATACAATCTGTTAAGGTATTAGCTCTCTCTAACGCCGCTGTGGTGTGTAAATACGAAGAAGTAGAGGAAAATGTTAACGCAACTAAGAACTAAAACATAAATGTTTTGCTTTTTTTATTCTTTCTTTGTCACTCTGACTTCTTGTTGTAGAGCCCTTTGCTGTCCCCTTGGCTATTTGAAGAGCTTGTGGATATAGTTAATACCAGGGCAATGCAGTCTTAGGTAAAGCACAACTCCTTGCAGCACTCAATTGCTTTTCATTATGCAAAACAATATTGGGCAAGGATTATCCTCCAATTATGTAGTCAGGCTGTTTGCTTTCATGTGAAAAGTATTTTACAACCAATTAGTTTGAAAAATAATGAAGTTCTTTGTTTATCCTCTAGCTTAGTATATTATTCCCAACTATTTTCTTTTATTCTATTTTTTTTTTTTTTTTTGTGGTGGCATCCAACAATTGTGGGACATGGTGTGACTTTAATTGGATTTATTGTGCCTTTTTTGTTCTTATAGTATGTGTTCCTGTTGCAGCAGTGGCCCTTGTAGTATATAAAGACATTGATTCTGCAAAAATAGTATCAGATTGCTTTTTTGTTCAATGGTATATTTTACAGTATGTATGCTGTGTAATCTCCTAATATAATGGAATTTTTAGCATGGCACTGTAATTTTCTGAAAGTGTCTATGTATTTTTTGTTATATGCTCTACCATGTTCATTTAAATGCATAGCCTTAATGCTTATAATAGATTCTGAGCCACCATGTCTGGATTTATAAAAAAGTGTCAAGCTAGTAATGACACACCAGCCTTTGTATAATTCACACCCTGCTGTTGATTATAAGGATGTTAAATGTCACAAATTAGTTTTATTTTACCATTTAAAGGCATGAGGCTGAGTGCGTTTATAGAGGCCACAAACCCTGAAGTGTCTTCTACGTTATCCAGTACAACAGAGGGCTCAGGTGCTCTGTCCTAAGCCTACAACGTGATAAAGAGAGGGGGATGAATTTTGTTAATAAAGATTGCAGGCAATTAAATGAAACATTCCAGGCCTGTAAAATACTGGAAGACAGGCACAAACTTAGCCTTATTCTGACCTGCAAAAAGCATCTTCACATTGTACTTCTTCCAGTCACTGCCCAAGTGTACTCTTCAACTGTTCTTGCTTAAAATGCATACACATTAAGGTTAAAAACAGTCTTGACTCTTTCCAGAATGTGGAAATAGATATAGCTCTGTGCTTTTTCGGGACCCAATACTGAGAAACTCTTAATATATGGCAAAAACTATTTGGAATTATAAGCTGATTTGCAAGAATCATATCATAGTTTGATTAGTCAAGGTCTTAACAAATGTCCTTCTTGTTTTTGACATCACTCATTTTCAGGTTCCAGATCTTTGTGGAATAGTTCTTTGATTCTTGTACCAGACCTGCCTTTTAGGTAGTTGAGGGATTTCTTTAGCCAGCACCTTAGAGAACTTGCTGGAGGGAGAGAGACAACACAAGTCATTTTAGGATCTTTATCATACATCCCTAACAAGGGATGTATGACTGTGACTGCTGGAGCTGCTGAACTCAGCTCAATTGTAAACTGATTAAGAATAGACTATAAATAATTATTTTCAGAAATATAAATACTTTTGAAAGTAAGTTAAACTTTGCTATGTGTCTGGCATCCTCCTGTCCAGTCTGCACAATGTTGTTTTTTATGTGAGGATTATCAGGTTCCACAGGCAGAGTGGACTAAAATCTTGAGGGTCAAGCTAATTGAAAAGGCAAAGGAGGTCCATAGAGGCTTGCATTATCTTTGGCAGACGGAATATGAGAAAGTGGAATTTTACTCCACAGAACAATATTTACCATATAGACACCTAAGGGGATCGCCCTCAGGTGCCCAAATAGTAAATAAGTAAGTCCTTCAGCTGAGGAGGTAGGATACTGGCTCTTTTGTGATTGGCACATGCTCAGTACATTGGGACTGACTGCACATGCCCTGATCACCCATGGATGGGTTGTCTAAGGTATGGTGCTAAGATACCTAAATACAGCTCTGTATATTGCTAGTCTTTCAGAGGACTAACCAGGACAACCAATATTAAGTAGGCCTTAACTAGCCAACCTTCAACCAATTGTTGATGAGTACTAGTTGGGTACATTCTTCAGAAGGCATCTGTCAGCTCTGTTTATTGGAGCACAGCGACAGTATGTCCCTGCTGGTGTGGTATGAAATACTAATATTGAGGAGGCATTTAGGTGTTCCAGTAAGTACCTGGTCAGGGCATTATTGAGACAGCTGCAATGCCCAGATTTGACAAACCTCTAACCTAGCTGGCATCTTACAGCTTGATACTGAACTTCTGTGCTTGCTTCCAACTTAAAGCCATGCATATCTGGCTCAACATCTTATTTATGGTCACTATCAACTTTCACCTCAGACACCAGTATCACAGTGACACCAGACTTTTGCTTCTGTTATGACAGAAATGGGGAATGATTCAACTTGGCCTACAGTATAAAAACCCTAGAGCACAATTGTGTCCCTGATAATGTGTTGGGTACCCAGCAGTTTCAGTGGATAAATCAAACAGAACTCCCCCACCACATCCAGGTGACTATTAATTGCTTGAAGGTTTCTTAGTTGCAGCTATCTTGACACTCTGTTTTGTACATTAAAAAGTCTGCATGATTGATGGCTTGGAGCAAAGTTCTGAGGCCCCTGTAACCAAGATCAACATGGATTGAGAAAAAGAATCCTCCACACTTGGAGTAATGAGCAACTTTTCCAGGGATGTTCTGTTTGGAATGATGAAGTTCACATCCAGAATCTAGAGGATCCCCAAAGCACAGTTGCCTCAGTTTAGGGATCTAATAGGTGCTATGCTGTGATAGTTCTCTTTATGTGCAATGGAAGGAATTTTAACAGCAACTATATAATCAAAAAAATACCCAAAGGCCACAATCAAGCCCTGTGCAAATGTAACTGCTTCTGTGCATTGATTTTTCAAGGAAAAATACAGCTATTGAATACCAGTCAGAATCATAAATTGATGAATTTTACATTGAACTCTGTATGGGGTGGCCAAAGCAAATTCTGACATTGTACATCCAATACAAGATAGATGAGGTGTAATAACTTCTGTATAGTACCAAATAGTTATACACTTTACTCTGCACATAATAAAGTATTCTCAATACCAAGGGGAAAGCTGCCAAATAGAAAAAAGTGCATTTACTCATGCAAGGTGCCTTACAAAGTGCAGAACTGCATCCATGCAAATGCTATTCAGAAAAGTGTTTGTGTCTTTACACTCTCTTCTTTCCTTAGTGCTGAAAACATAATTGTCCAATGAATAAGGTGCAAAAGTCCAGGGTAAATGTAACACTATGGAGCTTGTGTGTCAGTTTTGGCCACGGATCTTTATCCTTGCTTTGTGAATTATCCTTTTTAAACCTCATGTAACATAAAACAGAATCTTGCCCACTATACAGCTACATTAAGCAGGGGCCATATACAAGGTGCTTTGCTATGTAGTTATTTGTAGTAGTATGTAGTTATTTAGCCATAAACTGGATCTATAAAAAACAGACATCCACAGATTGGCCATACATCAATTTAAAACACACTCTAGTATAAAAAAAATAATTCACAGATCTGTTCCCCTCTGAGTCAAATACTTAAATATGGAAGCCATAGCAAATAAACCATTAGTAGTGTAGCTGAAGGCTCAAATGTTATGTACATCCCTTTTAAAAAAAAAAAATATGGAACTGCAAGAAAACAGTAAGCAATGCACTACGTCCTAAACCAGCACAATTCATTTCCTTTTAAATTATAAAATGGCCAATAACTATACAGAGTCATTGATATGTGGGTTTACTGCTACATAATAAATAAAGCTAATTGAAAGTTAGACTGGAAATGAAGTAACTACTGTACAATGCAAGAGGGCAACCATTAATGGCTTGCTAATATGTTCAAGTTAATATGTGTTCAATTATTTACAATGCCTTTCTTGCTGTTGCCTGGTAGAAGCTTCCAGTGCTGCATAAACTGTAATGAGTATCAAGAACATGTAATAGATAACTGCTTGAACATAAAGCACATTGGAATACTGCAATCATCGCCCAGAGGCTATTATCCCAAAGGACAATTCTTCAGCCTTTCACTGTGCCTAGTGAGCACGCAGCAGAGCATAAAGTCATGAGAATCAATGACGCTGCATTCACTTCTCAATGAGCTAACACAGTTCTATGCGTTTCCCCCTACTAAAGCATTTTCGTAGAATAAAGAATGGCATCTTTTTTTTCACTTTAAGCCTTATAAAAAGAATTGGGTTCTCATAAGTTAACTGGAAGGATTACAAGGCAATCACCTTTGTTGCACACACAAAGTTTCCTTTGTGCACAAAAAACATTATATTAATATTTCTTAACCAGTGGTGTAATCAGGCAATATCCTTTTGAAATGAAGTCATTCTCTGACCTATACTACTACTTCTTTTATTTAATTAGTTTGTGATTGCTTTTCCATCACTTATAGGAACCAAATTCCTTTTCATGGTGTTGCTTTATACTATAGCGCTTCACTGGGTTACTGGAACATCATCGTTTGGTCATCAAGGGCTATGTAGCTCCTTAAAAAATGTTAATGCAATGTGATTAGATCTTTATGACCCATAAGTTTTGTTGAGTCCCTTCCAAGTGAATTGCAAATAACCTAAGCACGTATCACATGTAATGTTACATTAGCAATATATTTTAAAGGAAAGTACTCCTTGGTTTTGATAACAGCATTGTTTCGAGTGGCACTCAACTTTGTGTCAAGTTATCTTTTTTAGTAGTAAATGTAGGTCTGACTATTTATCAGCTGTAATGCAGAATGCATTGGGTTCTATTCTGTCATATGTAGGGATCCATAGGGTTAATTCTCCTATGGTCTGAAACCACATGTTGGAAAATCCCCTGCCTGTCCAGCTACAAATTGAACTTAGAGTAAAGGGAGGGGCAGGAATCCTTGTCCCTGTGCAGTGTCTTGCAGTTACTGGAGGATGTCACAAGGTGTTGCTGCTTCTCAACTGAAAGAGATTGATTAGAAAGATGTAAGGGCCCTGCGGGCTGGGGTAGAGTACTCCAAAGCCTGGTAAGCTCAACCATGCAGGTTTAGAGCTTTATGTGCTCCCACTATGGAGCGTGCTGTAGTTCAGCAGAGGAGTACTTTGTGTGCTTGCATTATGGAGAGTGCTGGGAGCTGTGCTGTGAGGAGTAAATCACATTTCGCGAAACTGGTGAAAAATACGTGAAACAGGGATTTTGACACCAACGTCAAAATGGGCACCAGCGTCAAAGTTGACACCAGCGCCCATTAAAGTCAATGAGCGTCCAATGGTCGAATTTTTGCTGCAAATTCACAATTTATGGGCAAATTCACCGCAAATTCATGCCTGGCGAATAAATTCGCCCATCACTAGTCATAACATAGCACAACCCCATTATATTCTATATAAACCAAGATTATTTCATATAGTGTATATCATTCTCTCATTATTCCATAATCTTCTGCTGTTTAATACCTTAATTTTTTTTGTCTCCCCTGTTTTCTTCTTCTCTTCTTTTCTCTATAACCCTCTCTGATGCCTCCACTATCTCTCTCCCGGCAATCTTTTCTCTCGTTCTCTCTCTCATCTATATATTTAACTATATTTAATTGTACCTCCGCATTTTATTTGTATGCAGAAGTTGATCCTTTGCATCCCTCCCCAATTCCAGCACTGGTTCACTCCAGAAAGCCCCTCTGTAAACCTGTTCTTACATCCATTTGAGGTGATCTACTTGCCACTTGCAGGTTGCATCTGAAGTAGGACCCAGTCCCCAAAGATCTGCAGCACAAGAACTGCAGAAGAATTAAGAGGTTGGAGCATGAGTGGGGGGGGGAGGTTTGTCGTGCTAGCATGGGGAGGATGCGGGTGAATCAGGTGTGCGAGCAGGGTGAGGGGTCAGGGGGGACATGAGTAGTCTAGGGGCTCCCTTTTTCCTTTTATTTTCAGGCGCGCACTTGTCCTGGTTGTCCAGCCTTTGTCATGTCCTGGTTTAGTCCTTGTTTGTAGTTTCCACTCCAGTTGTTTTGCTGCCAGTTTCAGAACAAGCTATAAACTAATACATGCTAGGCTTTGCCGAACTCCTTCAGGGTAACAGAATACTTATATTAGCAAGTGGAATATTACAGTGTATATTAACAATGCTAGTGAAGCAGAACCATTAAATATTTTTCAGTTTTGCTATGTGTGACTCAGATCACATTAAAATTTTGGAGTCAAAATGACCTGTTCTGCATCTAAATAAAACCTATACTTAGAGACCATTTGCTTAGAAAAACTGCGCATGTTCTGAATACATACAGTAGTTACATTAGCTCAGAAATAAGAACATTTGGTAAAACAGGACATCGTTTTTGTTTTTAGATTTCATTCTCCCTCCCCACCCCCAATTTTAAATTAGCCCATTTTTTTGAGCAAGTTTTATTAATACTATTTTATATTTATTTAATACTCCGTCATCCTTAATCAGTATTCTGTTGTAATCCTATCTGTATGAATGAGCCATAATAAGGAACATATTTATAAAGACATGAAAAGAATTTAACACTAAAAATTGAGTGTAAACGTTTGTGTAACGAATTGTCTTGTGAACTAATTACATGCATCTTGATCACAAAATAAACCATTACAAGGAACTTGTGGAAATATTTAAAAAGATGTTTATTATACCTAAACTTACACCATTATTTTATGCAACTCTAGACCTGTCAACACTTATGTAAATCAATGGAACATGTTCAGGTGTTAAAGAATTTCTGACAGGAAAAGTAAACTGCTGTGCACTCAAAATCCATTTTTACAGATGGGTTTTACAGTCGTCTCCATAGGTTAAATTAAATCAATACACCACTATCTAAAGGTGTAATTAACATGGAATACAATGATATAAAAGTATCAATGTTTGCCATATTTCAGTGTATTTTTATGCACATCTTTTTAACTACAGTATGACCATAAGATTGCAGCCTATAGGGTTCATTTACAGCCACAATAGCAATTGTAGTCGCACAAAAATATATACAGATTTTGTGTGCATTGATGCTCTTCTTTAAAGGGAACCTGTCATCTTAATAAATAAATCCAAATCCTGCTTTTTAATGTTAATCAAGCAAGAAAAACTTCACTTACACCATTAAAAATATTTAAATCTTGTTTTTCTACAGTCTTGAAATTTCCAATCACAGCAAAGCAGATTAGCGCCATTTTGTGTACACTGTTATTAAGACAAACTTTGCATCATCCCCAAATCTTATTTTTGTTCTGGAATAGGGCACCTCTTGCCAGGGCTGCCATCAGAAATTAGGGGGCCTATATGACAAAAATTTCTGGACCCGTACAACAACATCACCCATCCCAGCCCCCAAGCTCCACCCCAGATCTTGCCCACACCACAGTTAAAAGACCACACAGACATCTTCGGTAAACAGTAAATGGTAAACCCCTTCTGCACCCCTCCACACAAGTTATAAAAAACCATAGATGGTCAGGGCCATTGGCACCATGGGACCCCCATAAAGTTTTTTTTAAAAATCATTGGTGGTCAGAGCCCCCCATAAGTTAAAAAAAAAAATTTGGTGCCAGGGCCCCCCTTACAAGTTAAAAAAACATTGGGGCCCCAGAAGATATTTGAAAAAAACATTGGTGGCAGGGGCCTGTAGAGTATTAAAATAATACATTGGTGGCTAAGGCTTAAAAAAAAAAAAAAAAAAAAAAACCACAAATTAGTGTTCAGGACTTCAACTTCGCGCCTTTCATGACTTCGGGTCTTTTTGCGGCTTTGGGACTTCGAGTTCGGCTCTTTTCGTGACTTCAGCAGTTTGGGACTTCAGCTTTTCAGCAGTTCAGGACTTCTGAAGAGGCGGTCAAGTCCCCCCTTACACATAAAAAATAAATTGGTGGTCAGGGGCCCATAGAAGATTAAAATAATACATTGGTGGCCAGGGTTTAATAATTTTTTAAAAAAACACATTGGGTTCAGTGGAACTTACCGTAGGCACTGTACGACTCTACCCCCCTGATGGCGGCCCTACTTGACACATCATGAATTGGCTGCACAATTAGGTGGTGAGGAGGGAAGGAAGGTGGGGAGTGCAGTAACATCTAGAAGTGCAGGAAAGTGCATAGGCATTGAGGCCGGGAAGGCAATAAATGATTGACGACGGAGACTTTAAAGCCAGTATGTAACAAGTATGGATGTTTTAATAAAAAAAACTTTGTTTAAACTGTTTCCTGTTTAATTTAAAAATTACTTTTATGATACAGCTTTTAAATGTGGTGTGACCGCTCCCCTTTAAAGGTACAAGTTTCCAAAGATGGTCCTTGCACTTACCTATAATGGCAATTGGCCTCTGTGACTGCCTCATTTTGTGCGCCAGTACCCCTAGTACCTGCCAAGTTCTATATGACAGTAATTCCAAGGTTCCCTGTGGGGGCTATGTCAATAAGTGCAGGACGTTTTTTCCCAGTGAATAAAATCCAAATCTCCTCCCCAGTTGCGCCAGTGCTCTGCAAGTGAACCCTTCGTGGCATTCAATTGCCGTTAATGCAATACTGCACCCGGCCACTAAGACATTTGTGGAAAAGAATTGCATCCAATATTGCACTTTGCTCTTTAAGTGAGTTCAAGTGAGTTTGTTCTGCATGTGCAGTGCCGGACTGGCCCACTGGGATACCAGGAAAACTCCCGGTGGGCCAAGATGTAAGTGGGCCCTCATACTGCTAAACTTTTGGCCTATTTTATGGCCATTCCCTATTTCTATGAGAACAAAGAGGCTAAATAGATGGAATAATAGATTATAGTATTTAAAGAAAAGAGACTAACAGAATGAAGATTGAGTGAGAAGAGGAAAAATAATAGTACTGAGAATGGGGGGCTAAGGTTTTTTGGGTGGGCCCCTGGTGTCCCAGTCTGACACTGTGCATGTGTACATGTCTCAGCTATACTTTAAATATTTACTGGGCTGGCAGAGGTTTATACATCATCAGTGAAAGCACAAAAATGACCTGAGTAATATATTATATCATAAAATTTGCAGCAAAGAAAATAATTTAAGATAGGATATTCCAAAATTGATTTTTAATGACAGTTAGAATTTCTAGAGGTAGGAGATTCTATGCAGTGACACGTAAAGCCATTGTAGGACAGAAATTGACAATGACAGCTTAGGCTCCTCTGAATATTGCATCAGCTCTGAAGAGCAATATACTTTCCATTTCGGAATTCTTCAAAAGCATTGTAAGGGAAAACTGAGAGGCATGAATAAAAACAACTTAAAAGTGCAACAGAATATTCATAAAATAATAATATATTGATTCCTCTACCCCCTGATAAGTCTTGACTTGAGTCTAGAGTGCAGCAAAAAATTTTACTCACATAATATGGGTTTTTGGGCTAAAATGCTATTAACTGTCAGGTTGGGCTGTTAACGGTTATTCACATGAGTATTCTGATTCTTGTTTTAGTCAAAACCTCTCAGAGCTGTGCCAGCGCAATACTACTCTGGCTGGCACCCGTCCTTTCTGTCTCCACCTGCTTGCTCCCCGCATACCATACATAGCAATGAAAACAATGCATTTTTTAAACAGTGACATGATCAAGTGCACATCAAATTAGGGAGCCACCATCAAATTATAGACTTGTTTGCTGGCCTAACCTCCCCACCACCCATAACACTTGCTTAAGTGGTATATTCTGTAGATCTTTGCTTTCCCACATTATCTCTGTATGAAAGTGTAAAATGGCAAGATGTTTAACGTTTACCCTTTTGTGCTTTGTTCTGTCCAACAGTATTGCTGCTGTATATAAAGTCACAGTAGGGAGCACAGCAGCTAGGCAGGCCATGGGTTTAGCATGCAAGTTCTGTGGATGAAGTAAAGAGCAAGCAATTAAAGAAGTGAAAGTTCCAGACATTCTAGAAATATAATCAGTTTTGTCATAGTTCCCCTTTAAAAGTTACGTAGAGCCGAGCCACCATCGTTTTTCAAGCGTGTTGCTGTGTGGTGCAGAGGATTTGCCCACTTCACAGGCATAGGGTTTTCTGCAAAGAAAAGCAACACAGCTTGGTGTGGTTATCATTGTTGCCTTGCAGTACGGAAGCCCTAAGATCCAATCTGGGCCTCCTCTCACCTAGATTTATTTCCTCTGTGTGCTTTGGTTTCCTTTAACAAACCAGAAACATACAGGCAGGTTACTGGGTTATTATGGAATCATAAGTTCTACTGGAGCAGGGACTGACAGGACTTTTAGCAATTAGTATGAAGAATGTAATTGGCACCAAATAAATAAAGTATAAAAAGTAAATTAGATAAACTTAAAGTTCAGCTTTAATTGCTCTTTAACAAAGTCCTTATCATGTGAATCAGCTAGGTGTTTCCAACTGTATAATAAACCAAACAAGGCAAAAAATTAGGCCTAAAGGAGTGGTTCACTTTAAAGTTAACTTTTAGTGTTATTAGAATGGCCAATTCTAAGCCAGTTTTCAATTGGTCTACATTATTTTTTTTTTATATAGTTTTGAATTAAAAAAACAAATGCTCTGTACAGCTACAGATGTATTGTTATTGCTACTTTGTATTACTCATCTTTCTTTTCAGGTTTTCTGTTATTCATATTCCAGTCTCTAACTGAAATAAACGCATGGTTGCTAGACTAATTTGGACCCTAGCATCTAGATTGCTGAAATTGCAGAGCTGCTGAATATAAAGTTAAATAACTCAAAAACCATGAATATTAAAAAATTAAAACCAGTTGCAAATTGTCTCAGAATATCACTCACTACATCATACTAAAAGTTAACTCAAAGGCGAAGAACCCCTTTATACTCCTAATAAAAATAATTATAAAGAATAATATGATTAAACGGACAATAATTGTATACCCGCACATATTAGAATAACCCTAAACCCTCAAAACCATTCAGGGTAGATGTCCCCATATCTACAGTGCAGTTAGTACAATGTTAACACAAATTAACAGTGTTGTTACCCTCTTTGTATAAATTTGTATAGCTGGTGGCTTGCTAATTCACTGGAGTATATGAAAAAAAGTCCCAGGCAGAAAGGTCTAGTTAGACAGGTCTCTGGTAAGGCCTCATCTGGAGTATGCAGGGCAATTTTGGACTCCAGTCCTTAAGAAGGATATGAGCTGCAACGAATGAAGAGACTTGCAAATAAACTGGTATAAGGGATGGAAAATTGAACCTACAATGAAAGGTTGAGGTTGTTTTCTCTGTAGAAGAGGCATGTCACGGTCGGCACCCAACACCAGAAGAAATGCCAAGCACCCTGGTCTCGGCTCATGCTTCACCTGCAGTGTGACCGCCGTTGGCCTCGGAAGGAGCCCTCAGCTACTTGGATGCCACCAGGACTTAAACGAGAGGTGCAAGGCTAGAGGTTCTGGATAGACAGAGGGGCACAACTGTTAGCTAGAGTCCTTAGGCTGAGGGTCACGGTACAAAACAGGAAACCAGAATCGTCGCCAGAACAGACCGGGTCGAGGCAGGCAGATGTAAAGCGTAATCAGGCAGGCAAGGGTCAAAACCGGGTAATCAATCAGGACAGGAGGGTACAGCAGAAGGGGTAGTCGATATTCAGGCAAGGGTCAAATATAGAGGTCAGGATAGTCGATAGCCAGGCAGGGGTCAAAACCAGAATCAGAATGCAAAATACAGAAGCTCACAAAGCACCAGGAACAAGATCCTATCACGGGCAAGGTTCCACAGCCCTAATTTAAATAGTGTTTGAATTTCGCGCCATTGCTTGCTGGTGCCATTACGCCAGCACCTTTAAATTTCACAAGAGCGCGCGGCGCGCCTTCGGCCTAATGGAAACCGCTCAACGCGGCGTTCGTCCCCCAACTAGACCACCAGGTACGTTCCTCACAAGGCACTTGTGAGATCAATGGGAAACAGTAAAGTTGGTACTTTGCGGTGAGGTAGTGGAATGCCCTGCCGAGATTCTAATAATGGGGCTTGGATGATTTCTTGAACAAGCATAATATCCAAGGCTATAGTGAATTTAAGATTTACAGTTAGTTTAGTATGGGTATATATACATACTTAGAAGTATATATTATATTGGAATAGATATGTGTATATATGTGCACTGGGTTTTATTTGGAAGGCTTGAAATTGATGAACTTTGGGGTTTTTTCAACCTAAATTAACTATGTAACTAATTTTTTTTTTTTTAAATATTTCCATTTTCTAGTATTGTTTGTATCTTTTTTTTGTGTGTGTGTGTGTGTGTATGTGTCAGTCTAACTTTGTTCAACTAAATGTTTCCATGCACATGTATCATTAATTGAGACTGTGCCGACTCTGCCTTTTAACAGAGGTGATCCTATTGGCATTGTAATAGAAGTGTAACTCATCCGTAATGAGGAAGAGCAAACGAGCTCTGCACCGGTGGGATCAATGCTTTTGATATACTACGTGCCTCCTTTGATCCACTGAGCTTTTGAAAGTCTTGATGTAGGAAGAAAATCTGTAATGATTACACTGCATTTTAAGATGCTCCTTTGGTTATTGATCTGAATTGAAACATGGTTATATGCTGCTTGTAAGGGACTGCATTATTAAAAATAATTTATCTTATTTCTAAGCATCTGTTCGAGACATGGGCAGATAGGCACACCTTGCTACATTGTCTGTGTTAGAATGCACCTAACAAGCTCAGCAAATAAAACATTATCACACCCTGAGGGACAAAATAATGGATTTCTAAATGAGTTTATTTATTTTTTTTTAAAGAAAAATTGGCACTAGTGTTTAACATTAGTCCAATGATCACTGTTTTATTTAAAAACTCTCTCGACTGTTGATGATTATAAACTTATAAGTCCACTTATTGAATACATTTCTTTTAACTCTTCCACACTTAAATTTGCAGAATGATTGAGAAAGGAAAAGAGTATCATTTAGGTCCATTGTCCTAGTAAAGCAAGGGATAAGGAGCTACAGTTCCAGGCTGGACTACTTCAGTACCAGAAGAACTTCCAATGGACCCCAGTCAAAGGCACTGAATTTGGCTGTAGCTGTGTTAAGTAAATCCAAAGCTTTGTAGTGACAGGGAAAATGGGCAAGCTGCATTTTTTTTAATATCAGACAGCCATTCCGAGTTCTAGACCAAAGGGAACCTTTTCTTCTTCTCTTATATCAAATGATCATTTAAGCTTAAACAGCAGCTGTACCATATGTACCAATAATTAAACAGCAATATAATTGTAATGTAAGTGTCTTGTCCCCATATGCACAGATTTGCCTTATGTATGGTGTCTTGGAGGTTCAAATTTGACAAACCTAGCAGTCTGGCTGTATAAACTGGAATTCATATCTGCTAATGATTCATCTGAGTGGGTGTATTGCAGCATTGGTAGATGCACAACTGAGAGGAACAGTAGTTCCCCTTCATCTGCCCAAAAATCGGTGCACTTTCATTATCTGTTTGGATGAACAAATATCTGAATGTGTTCCTGTGAACCAGTAGCTGTGATAAGAGGCAGGTTAGGCACAAATATGTCAAGAACAGTTAGGAAAACACATATGCAAACATTGGCTAATGCCGAACAGCAGCAGTTCAAATTCAACATAATTCCTTATATCGCATTGGGAACACCTCCTTCACTAAATATTGCTTTACAATCTTCATAGATCATTAGTTCAGTGACAGAAGGAATATGCTTTTCTTATAGAGTCCCTCAGTCTGCTCTGGTACTAAGATTTTTTATCCTAATCTGGACCTACCACTTCATCCCTTTAGTTGTGAATTATAGACCAGGGTGGTGGGATGGTGAACGTCTGGCCTCTCATCTCTTTTACTATACACATTCTAGCACTAGTTAGTCCTGTCCCCAGGCCCTGCAACTGTCTGGTATTTGACATGCAAAAAGAGATCTGGTCGCTTTCCACAATTCCATATACAGCCAAGGGCATCCCCACCCTCTGACTGGGCCCTCCAGATCCTTTTTCTTGGGTAACAAGAGTATAGCTCATATTTTCTTTTTTAACAGTGCATTTTTATTCATTAATTTTGCAATGTTAAAGTTTTAACAATAAGCAAGTGTGAAAACTCATTGTAGCTAGTATTTAAGCATGTTTTTCTAGCTTACATTGTGCTCATTGTGCAACCTCAAGGACTTCCCTAGTGCTTAATTGCTTTATGTTGGCGGAGTTTGCTCTAACTGCTTGTAAAGTGCACAATCTATTCTCCTGACTTCATTTTGTCCGTAAATAAGTACCTTTTCACATTTCTCATGACTTTACCACCTCCTGTGATTAGTTTTTTTTTTTGTTTTTGCTCTGAAAAATACCATGCTGAATCTTTTAACAAGAACTCTTTCTGCAAATTGTTGACTATTTAAGATGATGACTTAGTAAGGCTGAGTTTCACTATACTGAGAGCAATGAAAGATCCCATTTAGCTTGTGAAAGCTCAATATCAAAACTAAGGTTTGCCAGTAGGCCTCTAACAAATGCCGTTAAAGAAAATTGGCAGGCGTTGCAGAAATTCTAAAATGCATTTGAAACAATAAATGTTTTTTTAATCCAAATGCATGTAAAAAGCAAGGATTTTTGGAGCAGAAATAAAATCTTCTGAGCTTTTTTGAATTTATCTATAATATATAATGGATTAATACATTTGTGGCAGGAAATCTACCTTGTCATCTCAGTAACCTAGGGAAGTTTGGATTATTACAGTATATTTAACCAGTGTACTTGTGTGTGTTCCTCAGTAGAAACCGTACTAATCTGACAGTTGCATTGAAGGGAAAAATGTAGGAGAATCCTTATTACTGCTGGTCAGGGACTTATTACTACTAATTGGGGACAGCTACCCAGGGAGCAGTTCATATTCATGTACCTGCTGCTCTTGTTAGCAACAACACAGTAAGCTGACAGACTGGGAGATACACAGAACTATGGCTGAGTAGCATTATAATCACAACAATAGAATATAGTCGAGCATCTTTTTACTTGTTCATGGTAACTGACTGAAACCAGACAGCAATTTCCCAATAGGGAAAGAAACCACCCCAAAAATGAAATGTGAAGGCTTACACTTCCTTGAGTTTGAACCCCACAATCTACAATCTACTTGCCATCAACTTGCTTTAAAGCAGGAATTGTGTGAAAGTATTGGTACTGGTTATTTTTTTTACATGATTTCAACTAGGGATGTACCAAATCCATTTTTTTGGATTCGGCCGAACCCCCGAATCCTTTGCGAATGATTCTGCCAAATACCGAACCGGAACCCTAATTTGCATATGCAAATTAGGGGTGGGAAGAGGAAAACATTTTTTACTTCCTTGTTTTGTGACAAAGTCACGTGATTTCCCTTCCCGCCCCTAATTTACATATGCAAATAAGTTCGGCCAGGCCAGGGGTAGGCAACCCATGGCTCCAGAGCCTCATGCGGCTCTTCATCCTGCTTGCTGTGGCTTGGTCTTGCGGCTTTGCCACGTCTATACAGCCCTCACACCTGCTGGCGGCTTCTTGAGTGTGACCGCGTTACGCTAACAGTAAGCTTACCACGGTAGCACCCTCAGTAAGTCACCAGCAGGTGTGAGGGCTGTATAGACGTCCCAGGAGTGACAGGCAAGACCGAGCCGCAGCAAGATGATTCATCATGGTCCTTACCACTTACACACTCAACAAGAGAAGCAAGATCAGCATGAAGCTTCAGAAACAGAAGACACATTAAACAGATGAGAACACTAGCATTTAATAGGGCTATTCAGTGTTTAATTTATTTCAAAGTAGGCCTACACATACACACTGCACTTCTGTTTGTTGTATTCTGTTGTTGTAGCAGTTAAAATTACAAAAAGGTTAAAACTTTTAAAAGTTTATAAGCTGTGTTATGTTTTGCGGCTCCAGACTATTTTTCTTTAGTGGAAGAGGGGGCAAAATGGCTCTTTTGATAGTAAAGGTTGCTGACCCTTGGGCCAGGCAGAAGGATTCGGCCGAATCCGAATCCTGCTTAAGGCAGAATCCTGGCCGAATACTGAACCGAATCGTGGATTCGGTGCATCCCTAATTCCAACCTAAGCACCCACATCTTTGTAAACAAGTGAGAAGTGATTGATTTAGAAACAAAGCCATTCTTATTGCCATTCCTATCATAAATGCCTTTATGCCTTAGACTTGAAGAACAAGTGATGCAGTTGTGTCCTGCTGGAACTGGCCAAAGGAGACCACTTTCACTTGTACCCAACAATGTGGTCACTGTGGGTGACCACAGAGCTTATCTCAGAAGCATAGCACTCCATGGGCATGCAGGTTGATTGATGTGCAAAGTATTGCCCAAAACTATACTTCACCTCTGAGTACTTTAACTTGGCTTTTTCCTTACTGCATGGTTGCATGTCTATAACATCTTGCCACACACCCAACAATGCAGTGACCTTCTTGTGAGATGTTTGCACTGTAGAGGGCTCTATAGTGGAAGAAAAAGAAAATAATATTAAAAAAGGAATCTATTAACTAAAACACCTTAGTCCAAACTCAAAGCAATGAGCATGTCAGTACAACATATATGATTAGTCCAGGGCCATGGGAAGTTGCAACTGGGACTCTAGATTTCGCAGAACATCAGAGGTTGAAAACTTATTTTCATGGCATCTGCTTCTCAATGGCTTAGCTGGCTGATATTGGCTGTTACCACTTCTGAAGAAGTTGCTCACTGCCATTTGTATAAAACTAATAACAATATCTGATTGTGGAGTAGATATTGATCATGAAGGCTGGATAATTCTGTTGATTCTGCATCAGTCTTTTGTGTGATAATGATCATTGGTCCGGAGAGGAAAAATATTCAGGTCAACCCTGCAAACTTCAGTTTTTTTACACCATCAACTGCAAATTAATGGAATCAGGCTCTATCTATCTATCTATCTATCTATCTATCTATCTATCTATCTATCTATCTATCTATCTATCTATCTATCTATGTATCTGTCTATCATCTATCTTGGTGTATAAGTTATTTTATCTATTAAATCCTTTATCTATAGGTCCCAGCAAAATGTTACATGTGTGTAGCAAAACAAGTCTTCTGTGTAAGTCCTAAATGTCTTCTTTTGATTCACACTGTATTGTGAGAATTGTTAGGATAACCATACAAAGAGTAATTTGTAGGGTACGTGCATTATGAACCCTCACCTCTGCTTCCAGGAGGTGCTTGAGACAGAATTATCTTATCCTGTGAGCATACATTTCAATGTCTCATTTGTAGAAGGTACCTTTTGTTTCATTTTGTTTAACAACAGATAAAATATATTAAAAATGTTTTATTATAAAGCAAGTTGTCTTCAGTTATTTCCTCTGGGAGTTCTAAATCTATTTTATGGTTCATTTTACTCCGCAATTATCAGCAATGTATATGTAGATACAATTGCTTATGCAAAGTAAAATTGTAAATAAGAGCTTATCATAAATGAATCAGGTTGGAAGAGGTGCATGTTGACTGCATGGCAATATGCAGTAGATAAATAATGGAGATAAACATGAATTATTGCAAATACGGATAAAGCATAATTTATGAATGTACACCACACACAAAATGTTCGATTCACCTAGTAACCCCCACTATGTGATAACCACACCCACTATCCACCTGAACCCTGCCCACTCCCCACAAGCCCTATTCCTTTGTGACTCAATAATTTTTATTTACATCTCTTGGGCCCCCTCTCCCATGCAATACTCCCTGAAGCCCCTTGATGATGGCTCTGTGTCTGTGTATCAGATTTTTATCTGGATAAACTTTCATTTATACGATAACATAGTAAGTTAGTTTGAAAAAAGACACATGACTAACAAGTTCAACCTTAAGTCTATATATACCTGCCTAACTGCTAGTTGATCCAGAGGAAGGCAAAAAAAACCCCATTTGAAGCCTCTTCAATTTGCCTCAGAGGGGGGAAAAAATTCCTTCCTGACTCCAAGATGGCAATTGGACTAGTCCCTGGATCAACTTGTACTATGAGCTATCTTCCATAACCCTGTATTCCCTCAAACTCAACCCCTTCTTAAAGCTATTTAATGTATCAGCCCGTACAACTGATTCAGGGAGAGAATTCCACATCTTCACAGCTCACACTGTAAAAAACCCCTTCTGAATATTTAGAAGGACCCTCCTTACTTCTAATTAGAATAGGTGCCCTCTTGTCAGCTGGAAGGACCTACTGGTAAATAAAGCATTAGAGAGATTATTATATGATCCCCTTATATATTTATACATAGTTATCATATCCTCCTAAAGCACCTCTTCTCCAGCGTGAACATCCCCAATTTGGCCAGTCTTTCCTCATAGCTAAGATTTTTCATCCCATTTACCATCGTAGTTGCCCTTCTCTGCACCCTCTCTAATACAATAATGTAGTGTTTGAGTACTGGAGACCAAAACTGTACGGCATACTCTAGATGGGGCCTTACCAGTGCTCTGTACAGTGAAAGAATGAGCCCCTCCTCTCGCAAATCTATGCCCCTTTTAATACAACTCAATACCTTGTTTGCCATTGATGCTGCTGACTGGCATTGCTTGCTTACATTATGAATTTGCCTAGTGCAGTCCCATTTAGGGTTTAAGTGACTTGCATAATTTTAAATCCCAGGTGCATGATTTTACATTTATCAGCATTGAATTTCATCTGCCACTTATCTTCTCAGATTGCCAGTTTGTCAAGATTCTGCTGCAAGATGTCACATCCTGGATGGAATTAATTGGGCTGTATAGTTTTGTGTCATCAGCATTTGTTGGTTTAAATGTATCATATTTGTATAGTTATTATAGGTTTTATATTCAGTAAGGGCTTAGGTAGCTGGGATCAGCTTTCTGGGGGTAAAGCAGCCCCCGGCACAATCACAACTCATAGGAGGGTGGTCTTTTTCTGGCAGTTTATTTTCACTTGCAGCAAAACAACACAAACAGTTCAAAATAAACTCTTTGCCACTTAATTGGCTTCTAAATACAGGTTAGTTTTCCTAACTAACCAGGAGTAGGCCTACCGCCTGTCTCTCCAAAACAAATGGAAAGGAAGTACAACAAAAGTTCCAACCTTGTAGTGATTCAAAAAATCCCTCTCTGTGCTCACACAGGCAGTATGTCTTTTCCCTCAGACTGACGCTCAACACTCTGGCTTGAGCTGCCGTTTTAATTATCCACCTGAGATTCCTCAGGACAACTCAAAACACCCGGGCTGGGCTAGCAGTCCCAGAACCACTCTGTTAGGAACCTGGGGCATAAATAAGCTCCATCCTGGACTTTCCCAGGTATCCTAGTAGTGACCTCACCACAATTCTTACAAGAATCCTAAGGGACTGGATAAAATGGATGTTTAATTAGTAGCTGTGAATGTAAATGTCTGTCTATAAAGGAGAAGGAAAGGTCTTTTAACTTGGGGGTGTCAAAAGTTAGGCACTCCCAAGTGATTGCATGTACTTACCTGAAACCCCATAAGGAGAAAACTGCACCGGCCGGAATTCTTCCAGTGAGCACCATGGAGCGATCCTCTTCTGGCTTCTTCTTTTTATCAGGCAGCTGTGCATGCAAAGTAGCGTGAAAAGCAGAACTTTAACAAAAAAGTCATCTTTTTCGTTCTACTGCGCATGTGTCTACCCTGGGAAATTTGAAGAAAGAAGAAGCCGGAAGACAAATGTGACGTGGTGTTCGCTTGAAGAATACAGTCATGTCAGGATAATGGCAAACATAACCTTCTCCAGTGGCACATTTTAACCGGCATATCTTGAAAATTAGCAAGTGTTAATTTTTAGGTCAAAAACATTGTCTTTAGTGCATGTAAATGACAAATGGTATTGTGAAGTATTAGGCATTGCTCCAATAGCTGAAATATGTTGGTGGCAGAGAAGGCCCATAAATCTTTGCAGTTAGGTCCATAAATCTTTGGACAGAGACAACTTTTTTTCTAATTTTGGTTCTGTACATTACCACAATGAGTTTTACATGAAACAACTCAGATGCAGTTGAATTGCAGACTTTCAACTTTAATTCAGTGGGTTGAACAAAAATATCTCATAAAAATGTGGCATGTCGCAATGTAATATTCTTCATTAAGCTTTTATTGCATTGTGTATCTTAATTGCACATTGCAAACTTTTAAAACATGCTTGAAGGTGACATAAACTTTTGGACCAAATGTAACAACTTTTTCATTATGAAGCCTTATTACATACACTTCATGCAATTGCAAACTCTAAAATTTGCAATTGCTATCCTACTGTCATGTAAAGGGCAAAGTGTTTGCAAAAAACAAAATTGTTCACTTCGTGAAGTGTATTTGCATTGTGAACGATTTTTGCATTAGCGACCAATATTTTTAGCATTTTCCCTGAATGCATTGTACAGATTTGTGGAATATATTGGTGCTTTATGAGTAAAAATATGACTTGCAAAGGACAATAGGTAATAGAGCAAATTTATAGTAATGATCCTAGGTATCTATGCTGGCATTAGAGCTTAATCTAACTTTTTTGCTGTCTGGTGCCATCTAGTGCTGTCCCTAATCTTTAAATTGCATCAATCTGATTTTATATTACCCTTCTTAACATTTTATTTCACATCTGATTAAAAATCCATAATACAAATTGTTCTGTTCATCCTTATTAAGGCAAATGTTATTGTAATAAAACATATTTATGTGTGCACTGTATGATTAAAGATGTTTTATTTTTGCCATTTCAAGGAATATATTAATTGTAACTGTGATGTATAAACTATCTGCAATTATGTTTTGGTGCTTGAATCTCCATTCCTATAACACTACCACTGATCTTTTAAATCCAAAGAAACCAACAGCCCTGAGAATATGTAGAAAGGCAACCTCAGCCGATCAATTCATGACTTCACAATCCTCAGCAGAGATTGATGTTGCTGATGATCAAGATAGTTAACTTCTTGTCAGACTTTGATTGCAGCAGATAGAAAGATTTGTTGAGCAAATTAACTGCATTGTAGAAAGTACACTGCCAACAATGCTAAATATTGAGCTTGTAGATAATTTTTTCCTACTGAGCTGCCACCAGTTCCTCCCAGATCCCTTGTTATTTAGTCAAACAAGCCAGGAATTAACTCTGCCATTAGGAATAAAAAGAAACAAAGCTAGATGTTGCTCCAGTGGAACACATAAGAACTTTATCTCATTTTAATTACACCAGGCCATGATTTATCATGTTGCCAAAGAAAACAATAAAAAACACAACATTCCACAAATGCTCTAAAGATCTAAATCTGTGAAAATCTACTCATATCCTTGTGGATAGTCCTGTTTAGTAAATTAAATATAAAAACATACAGTATGCACATATGTATATACAGTGTGTTGATTATTATTGTAGTATTGCTACTAATACATTGTATACAGTGTCAGACTGGGGTGTTCAAGGTCCACCAGAGCTGCCAGTTTATGGGTAGCATTTATATAGCATTTTTGTCCCATGATGTTTGTAGGGCTTAAAGTGTTTTTAATCAATAAAATCAACTGCGATACTTAGGAGGACTGATGTATCCATGAGATGCGACTCGTGGAACAGGCTTCTAGCCGTGTGTGCCCAATTTTTAAAACCCAGTCCAGCAACCTGCACCCAGTTCTGCAATCTGCACTTTTACCCACTTGGGCCCGCTATTAAACCTGAAACTGCCTTACCTGAAATCTGTTGCTGCAAGTTGGAAGTGACAGCATGATAAGTGGGTGGGGGAGAATAAATGAAAGAAAAAGTGTAGAGACATAAAATTTTATTAATTTGAGACCTGCCAACCTGCACCCATACTCACATCCGCAAATCTTACCTGCAATGCGCATGATTACCTGCTTTTCTGTGGGTAACCTGCAGGTACCTAACCAAATGCAGGGCTTTAGAGCTAGCTGGAGGTGTGCCACTGGAAGTAGATACTTTAACTCTCAAATGTGCAAAGGGAAGAATGCAATTAAGGGAAATGTAAGAAAAAAGGCACTATGCATGCACACAAAAATGAAGGGAACTAGTTGTAAAATATTTGCCTTTATTTTTCATTTATTTATATTAGAAATAAATAGGTGTTCCATTTATTCCTGAGTAACCTGCACATGGTTTACTCCCCATCCACTGAATTTGTATACTGTTGCCAGAAAATCCCTCCCAGAACCTCTTTACATACAATTTTTCAATATCTCAATATTGTGATATGTGTCTATATCATGGCAGCCTAGAATCTACCTCTAGTAACCCTGTACCATCAGGTCTATGGACTCAGCAATATTGTCAGAATTTTGTTAAAGCACCACAGAGATGTACATTCAGCTATAAGTAGAAACATTTTGTTACATGTAAATAAACAACATCCATCTTTTTAATTATTTTTTAAATTAAAAATTTAACTACAGGGATGCAACAAAATTTTGACATCTGCTGGTCACCAACTCTAATGATCCACTGGCAGATCATGATCTGTTTATTGGACATTACTGGTCTGTGCACTCAGTGGCGTAACTAGATGTTACTGGGCCCCACAGCAAATTCATTTTATGGCCCCCAACATAACCACAAGTTGCCCTTTTTTACCAATATATATTGAAATTGCTCATTTATTAGGGCCTCATGGGGCCCCTATACCTCCTGGGCCCCCCTGCAGCTGCAGGGTCTGCTTCCTCTGCAGTTACGCCCCTGTGTGCGCTTATACTTACCAACATTTTAAAACAATGTCCTGAGTTGTAGGCCAGCAACATTTAGGGCCGATGACTTCATTCAGTCTGTACTTATAGTTTATACGGCTGAAGGTCTATACATCTTTACTGTTTAGTGGTTTACATAATTGGTATTGGTAGGCATGATAAACAATCCAAGATAATATATGTTGAAGACTTTATTATTATCATGATGGTAAAAATGTGGGTGCAGGGCAGATTTTTCAAGTAGGTGCTAATTTGCTCACATGTTTATGTGACAGCTTTAATTTAATGCAAACCATGTAAGATATTCTTTACTTTGTTCATGATTCATCTTGTCTCTTGTAGGACAGGCGGTTCAGCGATGAAATAGACAAGCTGACTGGATACAAGACCAAGTCTCTATTGTGCATGCCAATTTGCAGCAGTGATGGGGAGATCATAGGAGTTGCTCAGGCTATAAACAAAACTCCTGGAGGTGCCCCGTTCATCGAGGATGATGAAAAAGTAGGACTGACATTTCAAATTATTTAATTCACTGTTTTTTTATCTTCTGTCACAGTTAGCACATGGAGGTTAAACATCAGATTTCCTTTACTGACTGTAAATGATTTAATGAAGGTGTGTATAAGACTATATACGTTGTCTAATACAAGGCATTTTGTGTAATGTAATAGCAGGTTTTCTTTGGGTCATTAAAACAGACAAATGCTTCACCTTGGTTAATATTTCCTACTTTAATATATTTAGAAGTAAACAGCTTTAGAAGTAAAGATGCCTTTAGATCAGTGCTTCCGGTGTCGGACTGGCCCAACGGGATACCAGGAAAACTCCCGGTGGGCCCAGGTGTCAGGGGGCCCTTGAGCTGATAAAAATTTGGCCTATTTCATGGCTATTTCCTATTTCTTTGAGAACAAAGAGGTTTAATATATAGAATAATAGATTATAGTATGTAAAGAATAGAGACTAGGAGAATAGAGGTTGAGTGAGGAGAAGAATAATAGTAGTACTGAGAGTGAGCCCCTGGTCTAGGGTTCTTTGGTGGGCCCCTGGTCTAAGGTTTTAGGGTGGGCCTCTGGTATCCCAGTCTGACACTGAGTGCTTCTAAGTGATTTATATAACACAGACACTGGCAGAGCTGTAACTTTTTGCACTGCCGTGTCGAGCATTTTAGCCATTACATTTAGGGGCCCATTTATTTAGCTCGAGTGAAGGATTAGAAGAAAAAATACTTTGAATTTCGAATGGTCGAATATGGCTACTTCGACCATCGAATAAGCTACTTCGACCTTCGACTACAACTTAGACTTCGAATCGAACGATTCGAAGTAAAGATCGTTGACTATTCGACCATTCGATAGTCTAAGTACTGTCTCTTTAAAAAATACTTCGACCCCCTAGTTCGCCACCTAAAACCTACCGAGGCCAATGTTAGCCTATGGGGAAGGTCCCCATAGGCTTCCTAACAATTTTCTGATTGAAGGAAAATCCTTCGATTGATGGATTGAAATCCTTCGAATCGTTCAATTCGAAGGATTTAATCGTTCCATCGAATGATTATTCCTTTGATCGTAGGAATATCGCTAAATCCTTCAACTTTGATATTCGAAGTCGACGGATTTCAATTCGGCAGTTGGATATCGAGGGTTAATTAACCCTTGATATTCGACCCTATGTAAATCTGCCCCTTACTGTTATAAGCTAAATCTTGGTTGATTTGAGACGAGAGCACAGATTTCTGTACCAGCACTCTCTGGTGCTGGTACAGAAACTATTCCGTTTTTTTTTTTTTTCTTGGGACCTTTGACCCCATGATGGTTCCTGCTTGTTCACGAAATTATTTTCAGTATTTTTAGATTAAAAGGTCTTCAATTCAGCCCTCAAGTTAGTTCTAGCTGCCTTTGATATTGGTTCATGTTATTTAATAAAGTTTAGTTGAGTTTCTGAACCAGTGGATGGATGGATTTAATTTGCAATTATAAAGTATATAATTATGGGTAAATGAGTTTCATCACTGCACAAATATATAATTTTAGTGTTTTGAAGCTATGATCAACAACCTGTAGTGGCAGCAATTTTAAGAAGCTTGCAGTGGCGTCATATGAAACGTGGCATGAGAAGAACAACTCTTATTGGTCTAATAGTGACTGCAGAAATGTATGGATCTCTGGGCAGGAGGGGTGGCCTTTGTGACTAACATAGAACGACTAAGGTAGACCAGTGAACATTCAACTACTTCTGAGGAGAGCACAGTCCAAGTCCATATTTTTGATGAAACTCATTTCCAGGATTACCAAAATACAGGATTACTAACAGTTACAGCAGATTCAGAAATGAAACTAAATCATTCCACAAGTTGGTCTTTGCAGTCAGCTCATAAACAAACCCTGTAATCAGGTTTGGACTGGCGGGTGCAGGGCCCACCAGGACTGTTGCACAAGGGGCCCCCGCCGTGACCCGACAACCCGCTACAGGGGACGGCGCCACCCTCCCTATCCCCTCCCTCGAGCAGGAGGGAGATCAGCTGCTTGAGGTATGACAGGCAGGAATCGGGTCTGGGGCAGCAGGGACCACCAGGGCCTCATGATGCAAATCACACTGGTTCCATGGCGGAAAATGTGGTCAGTAATGGTTAACTGATTACTAAAATACTTATGTATGGATAATGGTCCAGCACAATTTAGAGCAGATAAATCCTTAAGTCAAGGAAACTATTTATTTTTCTACTTCCTTGCAGTCACAGGATTCAAGCAGAACATTGGGTATGAAAAGTGGACATATTCATTTTTTTTTAGTGCACATTGTTGTACTTGTAAATAAAAAGCTGTTAAATGAATGCTGAGTAATGGCTCTTTATCAACTAAGGTTCTTTTTCTCATCTTGACATGCTTCAGTTCCTTTGGCTGACAATACTGAAAAGAAAAAAAATACTGTTGCAAATGGAGGTGCCCTTTAGAAAAAGATCCACCATTATTGATCCAGGAATGGCACAAAAAATCCAGGCTCAAGAGAACTGTATCTTGTTTGCTTGAATCAATGAATCAATGATAGTCTCTATTCTTTACATACTATAATGATTTCTTACTACTTTTTAATATATAATTTTTAATATGACCTGGATATATACAGTATATATGTATGTATATATATATATATATATAGATATATAGATATATAGATAGATAGATAGATATAGATATATATATAGAGATAGATAGATAGATAGATAGATAGATAGATAGATAGATAGATATAGATATATATATTGGTCAAAGAGACCCAACCTGCTCAACTCTGACTTGCCTGACAATAACTTGTCACTGTTGTCACCTCAGTTCCTTACTCACCTGCTGCTTCCACAGTAAGTTTTTGTTTAATACTGTCTTTGTACTGAGTCAAATGTGTATAATAATGGTTATGTGGTAAGCATCTAAATATGGTTTTGGAAATGAAAAATTACATATATTGTACAAGTAAGCTATATGCATACTGCATTGAAATAGATTCAGATATTCAGCATGATTGATTCTGATTCAGGAAGAAACATTTTCATTATGCTTAAAATAAATGATAAGAAAATAACCAGAGTTGTAACTGATCTGAAACTAATTTCAAATTGCTTATTGGACTTACTGGTTTCCATACACACTTTGAAAGCTTCCATAGAGTCCAGTTTTAGCAAAAAATAGTAATTTAAAAAAAATTCTAAATGTTTCATTGTAATCATAAAAGAGTAGCTTGTACTTGATGGAAACTAAGCTGCATGAACCCATATTGGAGGCAGACAATCATATTAGGTTTAATAAATGCTTAGTATGGAAATATTCATTACTAGAAAAACCCCAGCATTCTGGATAATAGATTTCTAAAATAGATGTCCTTCTGCCTCATGCTTTTATATAGTCATAGAACTATATAAAAGATGACTTCTAATATCCTCATAATTTACAACACAGGTAAATTATTTCCTATATTTTACTAGAAGACCAGTATAAAGAAAGGGAGATATTTTGGGTGAAAATGTATATACTTCCTTTATAACCTTGTATAAGTGTAACCATTAATTAAATATTTTAATGCATCTGTTCAAGGTAGCTTTGCATTTCCCATCAGCCCTTACTTATTTCCACCATAAGTATACGTTTCTGGTTGGTTTCAGGACACCTCGTTCAACACTGTATTATAGAGGTATCTAAAATGCTTTGGGTTTTCCCAAATAAGGGGTCTTTCTATAATTTGGATCATTGTAGATTAAGTCTGCTAACAATAAAATAAACATTAAATAAACCAATTAGGACTGTTTTCCACCAATATGGATTTATAAAGCTTAGTTGCCAGCATTTTTTATTAAAGAGCAAAAACAATAATTTTTTTTTAAAATTCAAGTTATTTTAAATAATGGAGTCTATGCGAGATGGTGTTCCCATAATTCAGAGCTTTTTGGATAAAATGTTTCTAGATAAGGGATCCCATATCATTTTAAAATAAGATAATGGGTAAATAATACAGGTAAAAGTAACGTTTAATATAAAAAATATTTCAACACGTGAAGAGGTTTTAAACCCCAAAAATTAATTGATGGAAACTTTGGATCATTTTAAAAGGCTATAACTATAATTCATGAACACATTATATTGTGAGTAAATTTCTATTAAGTAAAATGTGCAGCTTTTCTCCCCTACACTCATATCTCAGTACCAAGTGAGTACACCCACTGCAGTGTAGTGACATCATGGTGTCTCGTTACCCTGACAACGACCAACGTTCTTGATAAGGAATCTTCGTACACCTAATTATGGTATCAAGCTAAAATATGTGAAACAAACTAAAGGGTGCATATTAATGGGATAATTCATTTATTTTAACAAGAAACGTGGTCATCTACACAGGCTAATCCATTAGGCACATATTACATATTACATAGGTATATAAATACCACCTTTCACAAAAGAAATACAACATATGTTAAAAAAATACTTTTGATCTGAAATGCTATCACAATGTGCCAATAACAATATACTGGCCTAGAAACGCTTACTTTTGGGCTGCAGCAGCAGGAAGATAAAGTTGTTTTTTTTTTGGTGTATTGTTGCCAATATGCCTCTTAAGTGCCCTTTATCAAATGTATGACAGCTTTCACAGAGTAATTGGAGCTCTGTTATGCAAACCATATTGTACTACATCCCATCATCCTACAACATTGGGGAATAATGTCCAGAAGCAAGACCAATCCCAATTTTTCTGGCTAACATGCCAACATTATGCCCAGATCACACCCTATGCTATTTTTTTCTATTATTTAACTTTTTTGGGGGTGATGATATACTTTTGCATACCTTCAAGTCTACTGCTAGGGTAAGTCTTGCATGTGAATGCTGTTGTGTAAAGCTGGCCTGTACTTACCATAAGTGTTGTCCTAGTTATACATGCCAGGATCTATGGTCTCCATTTCAGTTACTGTTTTTGAGCTTAGAAAGGCTATTTTGATAAGTAAGAAAAGATATGTATACGCAATGATTCTTGATGAAGGCAGATGGAAAATCACCTTCCATTTGCCTGCACCCCTGAGGCTTCATTTTTTTAAAGGAGAAGGAAAGGCTAAAATTTAGTAAGCTTTATCAGAAAGGTCTATATTATTACACCAGTAATCCTTAAAAGTAATGCTGCTCCTTTGTCATAAGAAGCACTGCATTTTTTCCTTCTATTGTGTGTATATATGGGCTTCTGACTATCAGACTTACTGTTTCAGCTTAAACCTCCAGGGCAGGGCTTGAGCATGCTCAGTTTGCTCCTCTCCTCCTCTCCTGTTCCCTTTCCCCCCTCCCTGCTGTAATCTCAGGCCAGAGCTATGAGTGAGCAGGGAGAGACAGGAAGGGATGTCACAATAAGCTAATATGGCAACTGCTATCCTAAACAAACAGAGAGCTTCTAGAGCTGTTTACTCAAGTATAGTATAGCATTCTGCAGAATACATATAGTGTTATAGCTTGAACTTTTGTGCCTGCTCTATTGGCAATAAACTGCTTCGGTAGCTTTCCTTCTCCTTTAAACAGCAAATATTTTACCAGTGTAAAAAACAGGACATGTAGGTAATGAATGAGGTTTACTGAAACAAACATGCCTTGGGTCAGCTGTGTTGGGTCGTTATTTAAACACGGATCATGGATTGTGTGACGTTTCAAGACTAACTTGCCCACATCAGAAAGACTTTACCATGAGTTTTATAGATAGATACATCAATAGCCCAGTGAGCAAAGAAAACAATCAAATTGTGCACTATTGAATGCTTTCTTTTGATAACTTTTTTTGGTTGTAGTCTTCCCTGTCTGGAAATAATGATTTTTCCATTTCTGATAAGCATAACTATTTCCTACAACTGTTGTTATTCCAGTGTTGCCCTATGTGTTATACACAACTTTTCTGTTTGCTGCTTTCTCCTTTGGCAAAGTTAAGTTCAATAAATGGATGGATTATATGCAGGAAGAGATGCAACCATTTATTCTTCATACACTTGTAGGGGCCCAATATACTCATATTATGTATCCTATTCTCTATATAGACATTAAGGGGCCGATTAGATTAGGAATAGATTAAAAATAACTTCGAATTTCTAATGGTTTTTTTTGGCTACTTCGACCATCGAATGGGCTACTTTGACCTTCGACTACGACTTCGACTTCGAAACGAACGATTCGAACTAAAAATCGTTCGACTATTCGACCATTCGATAGTCGAAGTACTGTCTCTTTAAAAAAAAACTTTGACCCCTAGTTCGCCACCTAAAACCTACCAAAGTCAATGTTAGCCTATGGGGAAGGTCCCCAAGGTCTTTTTTTGGTCAAAGAACGAATTGCGGTAAATCCTTCACTCCGATATTCGAAGTCGAATGATTTAACTTCGACAGTCGAATATCGACCATTTGCCCCTTTACATGTGTGACACCATGTTTAACCTTTTTTGTAGCTGGCCTCGTATGTGAAGTTAATATGTCATACAGTTTTAAATCGGGTGACAGAACAAGCTGCGACAAAGCTGCAAATCATTCTCCTCTGCCTACATGGCAGGGCAATTTTTTACAGCAGCCCTTTTTGCCTACCATTTAAATTGGACTTTAACAGCGCAGTAACAGAACTGAACCTTCTGACATATATTAAAGGTTGAGAACAATAAAATGTATATGACATAATGTAAAGGTTGAGAACAATAAAATAGGAAAGGAAAAAACACAACAATTGTGTGGGGGGCTGGTGGTTTGGCACATTCACAGATTATAGAGATGCTATATCATCTGGTTGATTTGGGAAGAATTCATGATTGACAGCATGATTGACAGTAGTGTTGTAAAGGTACTATTCCAGTTCAGGTCTACCAGGGCTATGAAGATACTATTTCAGTGCTGCAACGTCTTGCATTCATCTTCCCCCTTATAGTATTCCTGAAAGCTGTGAACTCTTCTTTATTAGGGCGAAGACACACAAAGCTAGTAGTAGTAGCTAGTTTTTGTGTCTAAAAAATACCCTGCAATATTGAGAGTTGCCTGTGCTAAACCACACGTAGACCATTTTGGAAAAAAACACAGAATAAATCGTGCAATTTGGGTTTTCGCTCAATTTAATCCAGTTCTGGTTAAATTGTGCTTTTTTAATAATAAATAATTATTTTTGGTCGGATTTTTTTATTTTAATACTCTGATTAAGATTTTGATAAATAAGGCCTGTAGTGTCTGAGTTAAAGCCCATTATCACTATTGTCTATTTTGTAGCCATGGCAAGTAGCTGCTACTAGTAGCTCTGTATGTTTTTGCCCTTATATTTTTCCTTCATTTGTTTAAGTCTTATTCACACTGCATACTGTTATTGTGATTTATGTCAAGTAGTCCAGCTATTTCAGTGGAAGTCTGTCCCTTTCACTTTCTTTGAGAATCTGATGGATCTATTCACCATAAGTAATCAGAACAGATGTTGAGTGTCAAATGGAGTTCACCTTGTAGGAGCTTTGATTCAGCCTGAGTAGCCAGAACTAGTAAAGCAACCCCATCCTCCCTATAGGTTTCTCAGCACAGAAATGTGCTTTTGCTTTCCTGGTTATTTGTTGGACTTTTGAGCACACTTACACATTCCTTGTGGTATTTCATAACAACATGCAGTGTGTCTACATGTAATGTATGGGTTTCTTTGCATAATTTGAAGATCTGGTCAGGTGAAAAGATCACCAGACACATCTTTGTATTGAGCTGCAAACAACTTTTTAAACTTAGAAATATCTCAACGCCTGTTTTGCATTGTATGGGATTAAACATTGACTCGCTTTTTCTTAAAAAAAAAAAAAAAAAAGTATCCTTTGTAGTGACACTATATAACATTTTTATGAAACGTTAAGGATAACTAAAGCTAAAAAAGTATAATGTTAGAAATGCTGCACATGACCCAAGCCGCATGGCCCAAGCCAACCGCAGTCCTTTAGCAGTGAAGATCTATGTCTCAAATATGCATAAGTAGTTCTTCTTTTCTGCTGATTCACTGCACATGCTCTGTGCTGCTGTCAGTTACCTGAGCTTATGGGCAAACTCACTAATATAAAAGTCACAATATATGTAAGACTTATTAGTAATTAATTCAGATTCTCATTACATGGTGGATCAGAATCCAATACAATTCTTTTTAAAATGTAATAATCAGCCTTGTAGAATCAGCTTCTATAACAGGTGAGCCTCATTTTCTACTTGATAATTTGTGAGGACCCCTAAATTTAGCTTCTAATAGCTGTCCTGACCACACTGAGCATGCGAGTGCCACTGGCACTCCTAACAAAATCCAAGTTGTTGCACAACATAGAGATTCTGAAACAGAGTTTAGTTTTCCTTTAAGTAAGCCATACCTGCATTTATTTTTATATTAATAGTAAAAGAAAAGTAGGTTTCTCGCAATGACCTTCTGACTCCTACTGTCCAAATGTAGTTTTGACTAGGTCTCATATTTCGTGCACTTTGCAAAGCTTTATAAATAACATTGTCTCTAGCACTGAAGATCAGTGCTTCTCAAGATATCAGCGACACCCTATATTCATAGGCCCCACCCATTTAAACATACCAAAATAGACTACAAAAGTTATATGTTTGAGCAGAATCAAACAGTCTGAGTCGCCCATCAAGAATTGTGTTTATTTCTTCAGTTACTGAAGAAAGGAAAAAACTTTGGGCCATCAACCTACCTTATGTATTGTGTTCCTCCAGTGAGAATCCACTATGGACAAACACTGTGTCTGCCATCCTGTAATACTTGTAGTACAGTATAAGGTGCAGAGTGCAGTGCCAGCAGCCAAAAGGCAGCTCACTTACCTCTTGCTATAAGGCAGGCACTAAGTACAGGACTTATTTGCACCAGTGCTCCTACTTGGATCCCCTTGCTAGACCCTCATGAAAACATTCTTTTAAGTTCTGAAAAGTCATGTCAGGACTACATTACTCATACCTTCCAACATTTGAAAACTGTAAAAGGGATAAAAACATTAGCCGCGTGTAGTGCGTCAAATTTTCTGACAGGTTATGAAAGTTTGAATACATTTCTGGGAATATTAGGGCTAGGTATGGGCGAATTTGACCCATTTGGTTTCGCCAAAAATCCACTGCCATCGAAATGTTGCCAACGCCCATTAAAGTCTATGGGCGTCAAAATGTTTTTGTTACACACCGAATTTTTTTTGACGCAAGTTGTTTTTTTTTGGTCACACAACGCCATACAAGTCTATTGCCGTCATTTCCGTGGGGAAACAAGGCGCAAAAATTTGCCCATCCCTAATTAGGGCCATGTTTTATATGTTATAACAGTTTTGCTAATGAAGCTAAAATTGCCCTTTAAGCAGTGAGCAGAGAGACCTGTTTATCCTTAATTGTTACAATTGTTTATTTGCCTATCTTAAATTGTTACAAATGTATCGTTACAAATGTGTTCTGGGCTCTCTGCCAAAAAGCCTCTTATTTCAGAAACTTTGTATAATTTTCTGGCGTCAAAACGTCAGGAGATCAAAGAGAAACTCAAGACATTTCCGTAAGAAACCCAGACTGCGGACTGAGCTGTGAAAATCAGGACTGACAGTTGGGAGGTATGATATTACTGCTAGACCTTTGTCCAGGGAGTGTTCTTGGAAACCGAGGGAGTTCTTAATTAATTCACATGTGCAAGCTTTAGCTACTTTTTCCATCTCTTTCCATTTTTATTGTTCATACTTTGGGGTTGTTAATAGAAGGGGGTTTCAGCTAGCATTTAGTTAGAATATCTGCCAGTAGCGTAGGTACTAAAGTCTAAGGTATTTAAGTCTAAGGCTATGGAGGCAGCTGCCCCATATATTTATATTCAGCAGTTTTGCAGTATAAAAGCCTCTGATTAAATAACTCTCTATCATCTGCCATTTATTTAGCCAGTTGTGGAGCTAGTTAATTTTGTTTCCTTTCTTATCATAATAAATCACATTCAACTTTTGTCACAATATTCTTTTATTGGAAGTCTATATAATCTCAGCCCATCACACTTCAATGCTCCGGCAGTTTTCCTCTCCCACATTACCATACAAACCTCTGAAAATATTATATTACTCATGAATTGAAAATCATATCACATTGTCTTTTGTTCTCCTTCCTATCCTTTTCTTTCCCAAAGTTTAAATGAACCATTATATATATATATATATATATACATATATACATATATATAAACTGATGATCATTAATAAATTGCCCCCTGCTGTATTTTGTACCAAGCAAAAGGTAGAGTAGCAGCATGACAATAACAGTTAAGATATACACTCATAACTGTGATCCTCCTCACCTAAAAGGCTGTTCAAATTGTGCCATAGTATACCTAATAGCCCCCATGGAGAAGGGGGGGGGTTAAGGCAGGGGCACCCCCTCCCCCTACTAGTTATGGCACTGAAAGCTGCAGATAATTCTATTTTTAAAAATGTTTTAGGTAATAATATAAATATATTGGCGAGGAAGGGCCTCATCACTATTGCAGAGAGCATTGCTGTGCTATGTACTATTGGAACTGAAAATCTGTTTTAAAAAAAGGAAATTCAGCACTTAACATTACCAGGTTTTGATTTCATATGCTAATGTAGATGCAGCACATACTTCTGTTATTAATCCTCTTATGGTAGCGCTTTTCTGTGGGCATTTGCTATAGTGTAGAATCGACATATGTATTTTTTTGATGATCAATTACGTATGCCACAGTTTCGGACCCCTCTGCATGCATTGTGATACCAGACGTTCCCCTTGGTTGCTAAGATACAGTAGACACTAATGTTCTTGACGCAGATGTGCACAAACCAAGGTGATCGCAGGGTTAGAGCGTCGCGTCACGACACTGGATCTGGTTTCCATGGAAGTGACGTCGTGGAGGTGACGTCTCGAACACTGAAGTGCAGGAAGCACATGAAAATGGAGGGTACTTATATTTTAGACAGCTTGGTCGCACATCAGAATTCCCCTTTACAAAGGCTATAGTGCCGAAACGTTGGGGTATTCTCATCTTTGTCACAATATACACACGCACAGAATTAGAAGTTATACAGGCTTCATTCCATAGAGATCTTGCAATGTTCCTGAACCTCAAGCTAACTAGTTCAGATCAAGAGGATAAGAGATAAAACTTAACTTTTAATAAATTAATAAAAACAGGTGTATGCACGCTGCCCATTACAAATACAGACAAACTCACTCCTTAATTCAGGAAGATGTGTGGGACCATGTCCCTATAAAACAAAAAACTAAAACATAGGCACTCATTGTGGTGTATTCTCATCTTTGGCAAGTATCCGTCTCTTGTGGTGGTTTCCTTTTTGCCTTGAAATATACTGCTAGGTGGTATTTATATCTCTGCTTAAACTGCTGCGTATGTATTATACTGAACGACCATTTATGTTTTGAAAAAATATATAAAGAAATCAATTTTTTTTTTTCATACCTCCTTTTGCTTTGCAAAAAATTTTTTTATGAGTGTGCATGCCCAATATATTGTGGATTGGTATTTTGCTGCTTCTTGCCTTCTGAGGCAAGTTTCTCAAATTGTGTCATTGGAGGCGCTCCCCTGGCTGCATAATTGAATATTGGTGGAATAACAATTCTATCAGCTTTTTAAACATTTTTTATTAGACTTTAGACATGGTATTCCGGAGTACAGAAGTACAGGAGCTTGCAATAAAAGTTATTTTGAGGATAAAGAGGAAGATTTCAAATATTTTTTAAGTGGTAATAATGTTTTTCCAATTACTGAACTATCACTGCCAGGACCCAGGTGCAGGCAGACCCCACAGATTTCAGCCCGCATTCGCATTGGTGCGAAAGTATGGGGGACCACAAGGGGGTGCAGGCCTGTTTACAATCACACCCCAGTAGTTCCCCCCCTTAGTTTCCCCTGGGCAAAAATTAGTACATTCTGATTTTCTTCCCAAGATTATTTACCAGTTGAAAGAACTGAAACTGATTTTACCACTTTGTAAAGTTGCCCCCATAGACTTACCTTAACTGTAAAGCAATGCTCATTCTTTTTTATTCATCATTTAAAACTGGTTAGCTGAATTCTGTGCAACCTTGCAACATTTCTACATTTCATTACTCTCAGACAGTGCCTTCACTTATGTCTTACTTATTCTCCATGTTGAAGGACAAAATCTGATTACTGTATCACACTATAGCATTTGAACTGGAAAAATTCATTTTGGTCATTAAACCCCCATTAGCTATTCTTTATAGCTCCAGCTATCAGTAAATGCCTGGCAGTCTATCAGCGAGTAAATAGCTTGGTATGTGAAAGGAGCTTCTGTTTTATTTTATGAATAGCTTGTCTAGATGATGTTCTAGAGAACATACTGTAATAGGTTAATGTGAATTGGCACTGCTAACTGTGTAAATGTAATGAACGTTCATCTAACAGAAGTTAAGAAGCTAGTCAGAGAATTTTTTTTAATTAAGTATGGATTCTTGGCAAATATGGTAATTAAAGGAGAAGGAAAGGGTAAAACTAAGTAAGCTTTATCAGAAAGGTCTATTTAAATACACCAGTAAACCCTCAAAGTAATGCTGCTCTGAGTCCTCTGTCAAAAGAAACACAGCATTTCTTTCCTTTTATTGTGTACACATGGGCTTCTGTATCAGACTTCCTGTTTTTAGCATAACCTCCAGGGCAGGGTTTGAGCATGCTCAGTTTGCTCCTCTCCCCCTCCCTCCTCCCATCCCTGCTGTAATCTGAGCTCAGAACTATGAGTCAGCAGGGAGAGACTCAGGCCAGAAGTGACGTCACACCATACTTATATGGCAGCTTCTATCCTTAACAAACATAGACAGTGTCTAGAGTTGTTTAATCAGGTATGGTAAAGCATTCTGCAGAATAAATAAAGTGTTCTAGCTTGCACTATTGTGGCTAATCTTTTGGCAATAAACAGTCTTGGAGCTTTCCTTCTCTTTTAACTAGCACTTCTTTAACATTCAGCAATGTTCTCTGATGACGAGCATGTAAGATAAAAAAAAGACATTAGGTAGAAGGAGGGGAGGTTGTTTAAGCATGTTACCCATGCTATGTTATCTTATTAGATGTGAGTTGTATACACATATGTATATTATGTAGGATGAGCAATGAGATCACAAGGGAAGTTGGAGGAGGGTGTGGTTCATGTCATTTAACTCCCTCAGGTAATGATGGGAGAAAGCGTCTAACAGAATTTTAAGTATAATGTGATTATCTGTGATGCAGTCATGTCACAGATGTTATAAACTGTGGACCACATATCCCATACACATTGGTAGTGTCAGTTCTCTTACTATGAGTGTTGCTACTCCAAGACTCCTCATCAGACACGTCACTTAAAGGACAATTAATGTATGTTATGTGAACTTATTGCTTTTGTAATGTAGGCATAACATACTGCTACAATTACATTAAGACCAAATCAGTCAGTTTCAGAACTCTATTTGAACAGGCTTTAAAATTGCATGCTGGATGCCATCGCCCGCCATATAGTAGTGGCAACCCCCAAAAACATTGATCTTTTTGACACATTTATTAATAACCTATTAATAGATGTGTTAGATATCCTAAATCGCCATTTTGCATGATGTTAAAGTTGTGCAAAATATCAGTGATTGCTTATGCAGAAATTGACAGGAGTTTATATTGTTACAATGGAAACCCCTCTTTTAGCATAATGTTGCTTGAGCAGGTTATGGGTATTCCCTAGTCTATAAAGTCGAAGGGATCATATACTGTAGTTCTTAATTTGGACTCCTCTTTATAGAAAAGCTTGGATGTTGTTGAAGAGCCTAAGTCAGTAGGCTTCATTAAATGGACCTTAAACTGTGTGTAGTGTAGTGTTAGTGGCTGCAAGACAGCCCTATCCTTACTGCCTGCCAAATAGATGGAGATGAGGACAGGGTTCTTTTGCACCCTGTGACTTCTGGTGCTCTATTACTTGCAGGTCCAAATGCTGCAAAACTAATGGGATTAGTAGGTCCATGAATGGGTATGTGTGCATGCCTCATCTAACCACCCCCTCCTGAATATAGTACTGTCAAATGCAGTGTTACATACACTCCAAAAGCACAGGTCCTTTCGCTCCATTGTAGAGAAGCTTCTGCTCCCACAATTGTTCATGCAGCTGTGCAAAGTGTGAAAAGCATGCTGGCTTCCCAACTTTTCTAAAAGAGCCGGAACTTACTTGCAATATGAGATACATGAGTTAATTTTACTTTCGCTTAGCTGTTTCTTCATTTTCCAGACAAGCTTTCTTTTTAAAGGAAAGATGTAGTTTAAAATATTTCTTTTCAATACTTACCAAACAGCTGTTGTGCACAGACTTTAATAAAACCAAAAACTGTTTACAATGTTCCAGATCTACAAGTCCCCTGAGGTCCAATGCCTCCACCTTCTCTCAGTCTTGTTTGTTTTGTTTCACCAACTGAAGCTTTCATTTAGCAGCTGCATGTTTAGCATTTCACTTGTAAATTAGATCTATGTTGCTATTAGCCATTTGAGTGTCTACAGCATGACTTTTCTAAACCACAGCTTTGGTTGTAAACTATGGCTGGTATCCATACTGGAATCCATACTGTAGATAATGATACATACAGTACAACTGCTATGATTTTTTTTATTCATTATTATTTTCTTATTTATGCTTTATTTATTTTGTTTGTGACTTTGAAATTAAATATTGAATAGCAAAAATACTTCAATATTGAATAGCAAAAATACTTCACCTATATCAAAACCTTCAGTTCAGATGTGATATATGTGAAATATTTACAGTTAGGTCCATAAATATTTGGACAGAGACAACTTTTTTCTAATTTTGGTTCTGTACTTTACCACAATGAATTTTAAATAAAACAACTCAGATGCAGTTGAACTGCAGACTTTCAGCTAACTAAAAGCCTTTTTTTAACACAATCACTTCATTTTAGGGGCTCAAAAGCAATTGGACAATTTACTCAAAGGCTATTTCATGGGCAGGTGAGGGCAATTCCTTTGTTCTGCCATTATCAATGAAGCAGATAAAAGCCCTGGAGTTGATTTGAGGGGGGTGCTTGTATGTGGAAGATTTTGCTGTGAACAGACAACATGCGGTCAAAGGAGCTCTCCATGCAGGTGAAACAAGCCACCCTTAAGCTACAAAAACAGAAAAAACCCATCCGAGAAATTGCTACAATATTAGGAGTGGTAAAATCCACAGTTTGGTACATCCTGAGAAAGAAAGAAAGAAAGCACTGGTGAACTCAGCAACGCAAAAAGACCTGGACGCAAATGGAAGACAACAGTGGTGGATGATTGCAGAATAATTTCCATGGTGAAGAGAAACCCCCTCACAACACCCAAACAAGTGAACAACACTCTCCAGGAAGTAGGCATATTGATATCCAAGTCTACCATAAAGAGAAGAGTGTATGCATGGCTGCCAGTGGCACTGGGACACTAGTGTTTATTGATGATGTGACACAGGACAGAAGCAGCTGAATGAATTCTGAGGTGTTCAGAGACACTTTCTGCTCAAATCCAGCTAAATGCAGTCAAATTGATTGGGAGGCATTTCATAATGACCCAAAACATACAGCCAAAGCAACCCAGGAGTTTATAAAAGCAAAAGTGGAATATTCTTGAATGGCCAAGTCAGTCACCTGATCTGAACAAAATTGAGCATGATTTTCACTTGTTGAAGACTAAACTTCGGACAGAAAGGCCCACAAACAAACAGCAACTGAAATCCGCAGTAGTAAAGACCTGGCAGAGCATTAAAAAGGAGGAAACCCAGAATCTGGTGATGTCTATGAGGTTAAGACTTCAGACTGTCATTGCCAGCAAAGGGTTTTCAACCAAGTATTAGAAATTTAACATTTTATTTTCAGTTTTTTAATATCTCCAATTGCTTTTGAGCCCCTGAAATGAAGTGATTGTGTTAAAAAAAGGCTTTAGTTCCTCCCATTTTTATGCAATCTTTTTGTTCAACCCACTGATTTATGCTTTCAAAATTGGCTGCAGGGAGTCATCAACTTGTAACTATGTTTCAAGACCAAGACCATGCACATGCTCAGTGGGGTCTGGGCTTCTGTTGGGAAGTTAAGATAAGGGATCTTCATAAATTATCAAAATAGCACAAGTCAAATAATTTATACCATAGAAGCTTATACAGCAAGACTGATTTATAATCAGAATGCAATCTTTTTGTTCAACCCACTGATTTATGCTTTCAAAATTGGCCGCAGGGAGTCATCAACTTGTAACTATGTTTCAAGACCAAGACCATGCACATGCTCAGTGGGGTCTGGACTTCTGTTGGGAAGTTAAGATAAGGGATCTTCATAAATTATCAAAATAGCACAAGTCAAATAATTTATACCATAGAAGCTTATACAGCAAGACTGATTAATAATCAGAATGTGCAGACTGCACTGGGCCTGTGGATACAAATCTCCAGCTGCTCTTCAGGGGAACAAACAAAGCTGCTTGAGTTCTGGGAAGTAAGGTGGGGGATCTTCCCTGCAGAGCAGCTAGAGACCGTCTGAAGTCAGAGCAAGTAAAACAAACGGTAGACATTTTTTAATCAAAGTACATTGGAAATAGATTTCTTTTTCATTAGCAAGATAATGATAAGAAAGTAAAAATGGGATTATATTTTTAAAGTTTAATTAAACAAATAGTACTCAAATATTCCAATTAGAATTTTTGCAGAAGTATGTGCAACTACACTATGTATCAGAAGAGGATCATTAACTGAAGATGAATTTGTATGACCATAGAGCTGTTCATATTGTACTGGGAGCAGCATTTGTTGGAAGCACTGAGGTAGAACAGACTATAAAAACTTTATGAACACATTCATAAAGTAAAGGGTCATTGAATTACAAAAATGTATTATGCTTTTTCAGGAGTATGACACAGAAAGTCACTTAAGGAACTTATGATCTAATTTCGATTCTGTTATGTTAGAACAGATTATATTCATGCATAAAAGTCAAAAGACAGTTCATGAATTACTGCTTAAGACCAGAATGTTACAATTTGACTTATTGCTTAAAAATTAAAGTGCATTATATTGCAAGCATTAAAGCCTAATGAAATCCCTTAAAGGGTGGTTCACCTTTAGATTAACTTTTAGTATTTTATAGAATGGCCAATTCTAAACAACTTTTCAATTGGTCTTCATTATATATTTTGTGTAGGTCATTCATTGTTTGCCTTCTTCTTCTGACTCTTTCCAGCTTTCAAATGTAGGTCTCTGGCCACTTCTAAAAACTAATTTTTGGTAAGGCTACAAATGTATTGTTATTGCAAATTTTAATTACTAATCTTTCTATTCAAACCCTCTCCTATTCATATTCCAGTCTTCTGTTCAAATCAATGTATGCCTGCTAGGGTAATTTGGACCCTAGCAACCAGATTGCTGTAATTGCAAACTGAAGAGCTGCTGAATAAAAAGCTAAATAACTGAAAAAACACAAATTAGAAAAAAGCAAACCAACTACAAATTGTCTCAGAATATCACTCTCTAAAAGTTAATCCAAAGGCGAACAACCCTTTAAAAGGGAGCTATACCCTGTTTATAAATAGGCCATTTATTTATATTTTTGAAATTAACTTTTAACTGTGCATCATTTAAACATGGGGGCACCAGGAAATCCCTCCTAAACGTATTGCTTTTGTTCATGCTGTTGGTCAGCATTCTGCTTTTTTTAAGCTAAGTTTTACGCTATGTTTTTTTATTGAGCAGAGGCTATATGGCTAAAAGGAATATAGTTTCTATACTAACTATAGATTGTAGTATCACTATAGCCTTTGATATTATGTCTGTCCAAGAAATCATCCAAGCCACTCTTAAAGGCATTAACAGAATCAGCCATCACAACAACATCCGGAAGTGCATTCCCCAACCTCACTGTCCTGACTGTGAAGAACCACCTATGCTACTTCATATGAAAATTTTCCTCTAGTCTGAAGGGGTCCTCTCATTAAAATAAATTAAATTAGTCTGGCAAGATCTATTAAGTATAAAACCATGCAGGCACAAACTCATAGTATTATGATTTGCAATGAAGTCAAGTATCTATCCCTTAATACTCCTTTGAAAAGCTTTCCTGCCACTGATGTCAGACTAACTGGCCTATAGTTTTGAGACTGAGAACAGGATCTCTTTATGAAAAGCGGCACCACATTAGCAATTCTCCAGTCTCTCTCCATCATGCCAGAGCATACCTCCCAACTGTCCCTTTTTCGGAGGGACAGTCCCTCTTTTGACAGCTCAACCCGCAGTCCCTCATTTGTACTGGAAAGTCCCTCTTTTCTCTGCACTTAACAGCCAGAAAAAGAAACAAAGTTTCTCACTTAATTGGCTTTTAGCAGAGAGCCCAGAACAGCTAACAAGTGCAAATAAGATACTTTGTAACAATTTTGAGACACAAAAACACAGTTTAGATAAGGAGAAATATTTTCAAACTTTCATAACCTGCCAAATTTTGTAAAACAAACATGGTAATTAGGGGGTGTGGCCACAGAAAGGGGTGTGGTCAAAAAATTGCTGCGCTACACGCGGAAAAAAAATTTTTTGTCCCTCTTTTTACTTCCAAAATGTTGGGAGGTATGCCAGAGCTCAATACATTCTGAAAAAGAGGTTTGGCAATTAGGTTTGGCAATTACAGAGTTAAGCTTGCTAAGTACCCTGTGATGAATATTATCCGGTCCTGGACTTTTGTTTATCTTATTACTTGTCTAATATGTGAATTAGAAGAAAGTTTGGCTAATATATATGTCCCTTTATAGGTAATAAAAGGCATTAAGTTTGTCTGGTGTTGCAGTACAACAAGGAAGTGGAATGAAGCCTTGCTGGTAAAATTCAGTAGAGGTCCTTACTCTTTTTGCACATAATGACCCTTTAGTCACTATGCTTTTGTGCCTGTTTCTCTTCTGTCCAGGGTTTTTTTGTAAATTATCTCTAGTATGTTCTAGTGAGCATAGGCTCACTAGAACATAGGCTCTTGATTTTATGGTGGTGATTATTATTTCTTTGAACCAGTTGGGGTTTGTGGGGACTTTTAGCCACATGATAAGTTTTATTTGACCATCAACACCAAAAAGTTCAAAAGTTTTTTTATGCATTCAAATCTATTTTACTGGTACCATATAGTGGTAATAATAGTGTGTTTGCTTCAGAAGCATTACTGTAGTATAAATAAGCTGCTGTGTAGTCACTGTGGTCAGACATTCGGGTTGAAATTGGGCTATAGGACACACTTTACTTTACAGATATGTTGTGAAGAATACATTGGCTCTAGATGTCACCCAGAAGGATAAACAGAAGGGATCGAATGCAAGGGATTTTCATGTAAACCATAGGGAACAGTCTTGCTTACACTATGGTGTTAAAAGTCAGAAATAAAAAGTACTCCAACTAAGACCTGCCGAGTTCATGTAGAAGTCAATTGCAGATGTCCTGCTGACTATTTTCAGAAAATAGTGAGAACTTTTTGGATTTTGATAAATAATCCCCTATGTGTGATTATACACTGTTTAGTGGTGTATTGTTTATTGTTTTCTGTATAAAAGTAAATTAGAACTTTATCGGTACAATTTAATGAAATTATTAAATGAATTACACGGTTTGCTTACAGGAGGAAAATGCAAGCGATACTCATAAAGATCTGATTTTGAAGCTACGTCCTTTCTTTATTTGTCAAAAGGTGCCCTTGTTATAAAAATGTTATTACTGGTTTCGGAGTCCCACAATGAAACACGTCAGATCCTATTTCAAGTACATTAAAAGAAATTAGGTTACAAGCTGATATACTGTAGTATATACTGTAGTTAGCTCATTAGAGAATTAGAGGAGGGATAAAAGATAACTCTGCTTTGAAATAATATCCCATACAACTGTTTATAATGCAAGGGATTTTCATTTAAACCTAAACACCTTAGGGAACAGTCTTGCTTACATTATATAATAGTTACACTAGACATGCTATTGCTGTCCTAACACTTTGTCCCAAGTGTAGAGAGTAGATTCCACAGATACCGAATTTTTTAAAATTAGATTTCATAAAGAAAATGATATGCTCCTGTTACACTAAACTTCACCAGAAGCGCTCTGTGTTCTTGCCCCCAGGCGATTTCCATTTTAGCCGGCAACAGGCAGGGGAAGGCAGATCAGATTAGTTGCCTCGAAGAGGAGATTTGTCAACTGGCAACTAATCTCACTGAATCTGCTCGTGTGGCCAGACCCTAAGATCACTAAACCATTACATTGCCCGTATTGTAACACACAAAAATCTGGCCTATGCCATTAAAAAAAGATCATGTTTTTTTTTATCATAAAAAGACAATAGATTTAGAAATGCAAATGCATTGTGCAAAATGCAATTTCAGATGCAAATCATGATTTTTTTTTCAGGTATAGGATTCATTATCCAGAAACTCCATCTCCCATAGATTCCTTCATAATCAAATAATTAAAAATGTTTAAAATAATTTCCTTTTTCTCTATATTAATTAAACAGTACCTCATATAATTAATTCTTATTGGGGGCAAAATAATCCTATTGGGTTTATTTAATGTTCAAATATTTTTTAGCAGACCAAATTACAGAAAGATCCCTTATCCAGAAAACAGAGTCCTGAGCAGAATCCAGAGTCCTGAGCATTCTCTATAACAGGTCCCATACCTTTACCAATAATGCAACAGTTTTCGCCACAATTCCAGTCCTGCTTAGATTTGTACACAAAGAAAAATTCCAGGGCATGCTTTGCCTATATATGTATGTTAATTGGCTGGGGCTAAAAAGCTCCTTGCCTTTTCACTCTAGCCCCTGAGTTAAGTGGAAGTGCACCATGGTCTTATTACTCAGTTACATTGTCTACTGGGGGACTTGATTTTAAATGCACTACAAACTTAAAATGCATGTAGTGTAGGAAGGTAATTATTCACAGGTGTATGTTTGTTGGCTGGGGCTTAAAAGCTGTGTCCCATTAGGAAGTGAATTGACGGGAGCCTTTTGCAACCACAGGTGAAAATCAATGAAAAAACTTTATTGCCATGTAATCATTAAAAACATGAACAGGTATCATCTTAGATACCTTTAACTTAAAGGGATACTGTCATGGGAAAAATTTTTTTTTTCAAAATGAATCAGTTAATAGTGCTGCTCCAGCAGAATTCTGCACTGAAATCCATTTCTCAAAAGAGCAAACAGATTTTTTTATATTCAATTTTGAAATCTGACACGGGGCTAGACATTTTGTCAATTTCCCAGCTGCCCCATGTCATGTGACTTGTGCCTGCACTTCAGGAGAGTAATGCTTTTTGGCAGGCTGCTGTTTCTCCTTCTCAATGTAACTGAAGGAGTCTCAGTGGGACATGGGTTTTTACGATTGAGTGTTGTTCTTAGATCTACCAGGCAGCTGTTATCTTGTGTTAGGGAGCTGTTATCTGGTTACCTTCCCATTGTTCTTTTGTTTGGCTGCTGGGGGGAAAAGGGAGGGGGTGATAATCACTCCAACTTGCAGTACAGCAGTAAAGAGTGATTGAAGTTTATCAGAGCACAAGTCACATGACATGGGGCAGCTGGGAAATTGACAAAATGTCTAGCCCCATGTCAGATTTCAAAATTGAATATAAAAAAATCTGTTTGCTCTTTTGAGAAATGGATTTCAGTGCAGAATTCTGCTGGAGCAGCACTATTAACTGATTCATTTTGAAAAAAAAATTTTTTCCCATGACAGTATCCCTTTAACCATGCTGTGTCTAGTCACCTGACACGTTTCATGCCTCACTTTGGCACTTCATCAGAGGTCCTCTTAGCCTGAGCTAAGTGTAAGTGTGCAATGGTCTTACTACTCAGTCACATTGGTTGCTGGGGGACTTAATTTTAAATGCACTACAAACTTAGAATGTTCACAGTGTAGGACTCATGTACAATGAGGGGCCTTGACATGGCACGTGAGCTTACATATTTTGGCCAAAGTGTGGTACTAACACCTAATTTTTTGTAATAATAATTTTTAAAGGCAAACTGTGCACTGGCAATTTGTCTCTTTCTTTGTGTACAAATATTGGCTTTTTATTGTTTATAGCAGCTGGTCAACTCCAGAATGTGGGTTACACCGAGCGCCATGCCCGTGACTGACAATCTGTGGGTTCTTGCAAATGCCAGAGGGGCTGCTGTAAGTTTCCATAGACACCCATTATTTATTGGGGTGGTGGGGGCGCTTGGGCCTCTATGTATTTGGAATACCAGGGCCTATTATGAATCCCAGTCCGGACCTGCCAAGCAATGGCACAAAGGTGTTTATAGCAGCTGGTCAATGCCACATCGTTTCCTGCTTAGATTTGTGCCTGGTACAACAAAATAAACACAATTGCAGTTGAGTGGAATTATGGATAAAGGTGTCGCCCCATTTTACGGTCCAAAAATTTAGTAACCACTGGTCCATTAAACATTCTCCCATATTTTTTTTTCTCTTACAGCTTCCCAAAAAGGTCTTAAGGGTTTAAAAACAAGCCAATGCTGCTTTTTAATTTGCAGAACCACTTATTCTGCAAAGTTATTTCCTTCACTTTAAATACGCTTGACTAGTCAAAGGTTCTTAAAATACATGACCTTGAGATGCAAGTAGGATGGCATTGCCTATGATGCATAGCAACACAGATATGTTTTATGATGTGCTAGAAAATAACTTGAGGCCAGTGGGGGGCCACCAGAAAACCTTAGACCATGGACCAACCAGAAAACTTTAGACCATGGGCCACTTTCCAAACCATTATTCCTTTTCTCTTCACTCAATATCTTTATTCTTCTAATCTTTTATATCTACTTAAAAGCATTTTCCCCATAAAGAAATAGGGAATGACTATTAAATAGGACAAATGGTTAGAAGCAAGAGGCCCACTAACACCTGGGCCCACCAGGAGTTTTCCTAGTATCCCGGTGGGCCAGTCCAACACTGCTTGAGTCTAAAAAATACTCCAAAACCTGGTTTATGAGTAGATATTTCCTGCCCGAGTGTAAATGGGACACTGCAAGAATTATCAGTGCAATGCTTGAGTGAAATTGACCAGATAGAAAAAAATGAACACTATTATATAATTTAAAAACAAACAACTGTATACCATTTTCTAATAACTGCAGATGCCTTTATCTAATGGCAGGTGTATCTTCTAGCATCACTGACCTACAAAAAAAACAACAGCCTTTGATATTCTGCCTATTTAAGAAGACATCCAGGCACTTCACAAAGGAATCTTTCATTGCAATATCACTAGGCATTCTTTACTTCATTTGCATTGCTTCAGGTTAAAATATTTTTCATCTTGTCTAAAGGGGACTCTTTCCATGAATTGCCATGGGAAGCATTTACACTAGATGTTACAACATTGTTGGTGGGATTTTTGGGGCTGAGGCTGTGGCTTTGTGAAGGCCTTTCAAGTTCCTCTACTCTGATCCCAGCAAACCAATTTTGCAGATATGGCTTTGTATATGAGGTTATTATTGTTCTTAAAAATAAAGCTGACCCCCCTCCAAACTATACAAAGTACTATCAAATTGTTAAAAACATCATTGTACACTGCAGCATAAAGTTTTGCTTCTACTAGAGCCAAGTCCAAACCACACAAAAGTCCCACACCATTATTTCTCTTCCAAGAAACTTTACACATTCATTTGTGAAATCCAGACTCACATACTACACACACTATATGGTGTCTTAGCATAGTGGTGGAAACCTTTGCACGAACATGGAACATGATGATGTCTGTCTTGTGTATGGACGCTCACTGTTCTGCACTGCACCAATCCAGAACCTCAATAATAATACACATTTTATTTTACATTATGATTAAAAGCAACAGCCTATTGGTTTCTACAGGCTGATTTCTACATTGAGGATTTGGATTGGTGCCTGCCTGTCATCACATTTTCCAATCTTTTACATATCTTGCCTTGAACCACCATTTCATGATGGTCTTTGTGCGCCTCAGAGATCATCTGACTAGAAATAATACAGCTTTAACAGGAAGACGTGTTGAAGCAAAAGACAGAACTCTGTCTGTTAATTGGTTCATGTGACCTAACATGTATGGTTTGTTTGTTCGCACCCTGAATCCTAGGATCCCAGGGGTGGCCCTTATTTTGTAAAATGACAATTTTCTATTTATGATTACCCAATGGCGCATACTACTAAAAAAGTATATTATTATGAAAATGGCTTATTGACATGAAGCAGTGTTTTACACATGAGCTGTTTTATGCAATATATTTTACATTGTTCGGGAATATAGTTTTCCTATAAATATTAAATTGATATATTTTGCAATATAGATATGTTCTCTTGGTAATCCTGTGCAAAGCTTTTTAGTGTACAGCATGTATGAAGAAGTGTTATGCAATCTGTCCAAAAACGTTCTGTTCTGTCGCAGTGTAATTTCTGAATTATGTGAGACATTCAAACATTTAACATCATGTTCTGTTTTAATATAATTATGTCCACTCCCAGGATATTACCTGCTTTGAGTCTCATGGTAGATATATAACAACTTTTCTAATTAAACCATTTCTGACCTTCCATCTGTCTCATCAGTTTCCATTGTTAAAGAACCTTAACCAATTGCACTGACATAGCCATGCTAAAAAGCCAACGTTTTAAGTTACTTACCCTCCACCCCCTCCTAAAAAATAAATGTAATTAAATAAATTTGCCTCTGCAGCCTCAGAAAACTTTTTCATTTATTCTTTGTTGTCTCTTAACAATAGAGCAGCGCCCCATCTGTTAAATAAATGTTTAACGGTTCTAATACAGAGTCAAACTTTCACTCTGTAGCATATGTTGAGGGAACATACGCTTTAGGGGCTTTTGGACTGCCAGCTGTGTTGATTAAAATTTAAAATCGAATTTTAGCATATCACTTAAATGAACTGGCATTATGAATTATATAGTAATTTAAAAAACAGAAATAACAGTAAACAGTCTGATCAGGAAACCGTAGATGTTATAGAGGCACAACTAGCTCTAACCGCATACTGTAAGACATGCTTTACAATTGGCAGATCATTTGGGGGAACCAGGACTTCCTTAGTTGCTCCTTAGGTTTAGTATATAAGATTGTGCTTGGACTACATAATCCACATTGCGTAGATTAAATGTTGTGCCCTGCAGTTCTGTTCAAGAGCACTTCTGGGGAAGCATGGCAGATTCAGCTTTAGTTTTCATCAGAAGCGACCATTGGAGCCACATACTGTACAAGGGCAATAACTTCACTATAAGAATACTAGTAAACAGTGGCTGTTCTTTCTTCTATGACCTGAAACATATTACAGGATTTTTATGGAGTATACAGTATAACACAAAATACATAAAACATTATTAGATAACAAACAGTCTCCTTGCATTGTGATAAAAAAACTCATAATGCTCAGACTGGACACATTCCTTATACAGTAGCCATCTTGGAATGTACCATGTGTTCTGCAGGGCTTCACTATAAACTTCAGCTATAAGGTTGCCACCTGTCTGGTTTTGGACCCGGGCAGCCTGGTATTTTGAAGGGCTGCCCGGGTCAAAACTGCCTTCCGGTTTTCCAAATTAGGCAGGATTCCCTATGATTGGCACGGCGATCTGCCAATCGCCGGGTCATAACCCCACCCCATGTCCCTCTCTGCTCCCCTTCATGTCATGGCATGTTGGTACAGCCCAAAGGTTTTTCTTCTTATTATTATTCTTTTAACCATTAGCAAACCAGAAATATTTGGTGAAGACACATATGCATAAATTCACTGTGTTACATATGCTTATTCAATAATGTGTTGAACCTGGCTTATTTAAGTGCAAAGCGTCCAATACAAAATGGATTTTTATACTATATTTTATCAAGAGTTTAGCTGTAGTCATGTTCATCTAACTACAGATAAACTCCTTTCTGAATGTTGCTTAGGAAGTCCTCAAATGTGGTGTTGGACAAAGATTGTGGGGAAAACACTGATGAGGATTCATGCACTTTGACACAACGCTGACACATAATTCCATAAAACCCATCAAGCTTTGACCATTTAGCTAAAAAAGAGTTTTTTGACTCCTGCATATAGGGACATCACTCTAGAGAAGCCATAGATCGTTTAGCATAATTTTTAAGTAGACATAGATGTGTTCCAACATCAGTGCCCATTGAAGAAGAGCAGTGTCATAGTGTTAGAGAAGTTCTTAAACTAAAATATATGGCAGAGGACAGAGAGCAGCATTACTTTGAGGGTTTACTGGTGTATTTATATAGACCTTTCTGATAAAGGTTACTTAATTTGAGCCTTTCCTTCTCCTTTAAGTCAAAGGTCTTTAGTGCATTAATGCTGAAAAAAGCTACCTGATCTTCAAATATTGATCATGTTGCCTGTTGTGCTTTCTTATTTCTGCTGAAACAGGAATAAGGCCTTCTGCAAACTGTTGATACAGTGGAAACACAGAGTGGTCAAGAATTGTATGATGTAGTGGCACCTGTGTCAACAATAATTGGTGTGCAGAAAAACAGACAGGCCTTCCTCAATATGGAGTTTTTTGGATAACAAGTTTCCAAATAACTGATCCCATACATGTACCCTCAATTGATGCATGTGGTAGCTATACACACACACACACATTTATTTTTCTGTCCATTAATCCCTTGTATTACTCTATATTACAGGTCTTAACCTGACACAAACCACAGTCATGTTTTCACCCCCCCCCCCCCTCAATAAAATGCTACCTTCCAGTATTTCCAATAATTCCTCTGCACACGCAGAAAGGATAGAAAAGCGAAGAATGGCCTGGGACTACAAGTTTAGGTAGAACAAATCATAGATGGTGCAGTCTCAAGGCAAAACTTTGCTCTAACAGCTGGATGGAAAAACAAATGTGAAATGTGTAAAGCAAAATCAGTAATGCTAAAGTATTGTGAAGCATCGATGTCTAAATGGTGTAAATGCATTTCTGAATAAGAAATCAGGAAGGGGGCAAATAGTTTTTCACACCACTGTATGTACAGCCTCCATCTGAGCTCAGGCATTCTTGTTGTGGTAAAATTATGTTTCTTCAATCCTCAATACTGAGATTATAATAACAACTAATATAACAGATATAATGGCATCTCTCATTTGTCAGATAAGAAATGGCTTTTGATACACAGGAGCAATCTTGCTTCGAACAAATGCTGATAGGCTGATCATCATTTGCATCTTATAAACAAACTGGAATGAAATATGGCTTATTGTTCTGGAAGATGAATCCAAATAGAGCGGAATGCTCCAGGCTCTCCTTCCAAATTCTATATTTAGATAAAGTGAGTGCTTCTTTTTTATAAGCTCATGCATCCCCTTCTACCCTTCATGTGATCTTTAAGTGCAGGACTTGGTATGAAATGTACCAGGGGACAGAGTGATACTAAACAAGCCTGTAAACATTCACTTCTTATCTTGGATTTTGCAGAAGAAATGCAATTAATGGCACATTCCTGCCAAAGGATCTGTATAAGCAGACTGATTAGTGCAGAAGCCATGTGCTAGGAATTTGATTAAGCCAAGACTACAGATAAGGCACCATTTGTTTACTGGGACCTTAATTACTTTTTGTATCTGGATGTGCAGAAATGTATTAAACACCAAGGGTTCAAAGGTCTATAACAAGCTGGTGCACAAATATAGGAATATTTGTTCTGGCAAAGGAAGGTGTTAGTGATCGGTGCTTCTTTTTGCCTCTTATTTTGGATACTGGGTAGATGCTAAAATGAATAGTGTTAATTGAACACCTGCATTCCCAGTTACCAAAGCAATTGATAAGATTATTGTTTTCATTTTTTTTCTTATAGCAGACTAATGAAATTATTTGCTCATTGGTTGCAGTAGGGTGGGCATGGTGATGTTTAGGAGTTGGTACTTAAAGAGATGTTTAATTCCACCAGCTTTTAATACATTGGCCAAAAAAATTTGGATTTTTACCAGTATTGTCATTGGAGGCTATACTATACCCCTCAAACAATGTAGGTCTCTATTAAAATATATTGCATAAAACAGCTCATACGTAAAACCCTGCTTCATTTAAATAAACCATTTTCATAATAATATACTTTTTTAGTAGTGCGTGCCATTGGGCGATCATAAATAGAAAAATGGTATTTTTAAAAAAATCATGGGATCCTAGGATTCACGGAGCACAAACATACCAAACAAACTATGCTTGTTAGGTGAAATGAGCCAATTAACAGATAGTTCTGTCTTTTGCTTCAACACTTATTCCTGTTACAGTTGAAGTATTTCTGGTCAGGTGATCTCTGAAAATAAGGGCTACCCCCTGGGATTGGTGCACTCAAAAAAACATACATGTTAGGTCACATGAGCTAATTAACAGACAGAGTTGTGTCTTTTGCTTCCACACTTCTTCCTGATACAGTTAGAGCTGCAGTATTTCTGGTCAGGTGATCTCTGAGACAGCACAGAGACCATCACGAATGGTTTCAAGGCAAGAGATGTAAAAGGGCAAGATTTACTTAAATATATTCATTTTGGTTTTCCTTTAACGGGTCATTGGCTATGAAGTGATGTGGAAGAATCCATAGTTCTACAGTTACTAACATGGTTTAGCTATTGGTTATATGTTGGAATATGCTGGGAATTATGTTGTAGTGCGATAAAATTTGGGTAATCCAAGGTTTTGTAGCATTGCACCACTTAAAATGTCCCCTTATTACAAATTCCCTGCCTTTTATGCCGTGAAATGTACCGTGTTATACTTAATCATAGGTAAAGTATTATCCACCCCAATAGGCAGTGCTTTGTCATTATAACAGAGAATCTGCACCACAGTTTAAACCTTTCTAAGGACACAAGGGCTGACATTTGATTAACCTTTTAATTTGATAACATAACCTCATTGCAATTGTTTGGCCACTCTCTATTAATTTTAATGATCAGAGAGGGTTCTCATTGCATCAAAATAACCACATTTTTGAGTACCCAGACTGCATAAATTGCAAGGTACATAGGTATTTGTGATCTTCTCAGGGATAAACAATGTGATAAAAAATTCCTGTCTCCTCAGACAGCAGCTTCTCATGCACCTGAAAGAGAAACACACTGTCTATTATATGTATCAATCACGAACACAGGGTGAAAGTCAAAAGAAAAGCTGTGTGCAGAGACAGACATCAATGGTTTTTGCTGACTGTGCGCGGCGCTAATCACAGATGTATTGGAAACCTTAGAACTCTACTAAGCGAGAGATCATATGAAGCAATATTGGGTAGAGGTTTTCCAAACTTCAAAACTTTGAAACTGAATATTCCCAACAATTGTTTGTTTTTTTGCTGATTAGGATCTTTTAATCGCCAATGTCGAACTTTAACACCGGGGTCCCTGAATAATATGAGTCTACTTTTAGTGATGATTTCCCATGCAGATCTACCCTCAAAGTGTAATTGCTAGCATTTGTGTACGTTTCCATGAAAATGTATCTTGCTACTCCTTCTTTTTCTAAATAGAAATCTGGATAGTTATCATCCAGGAGGGAGCCCTAATGAAATAGCCTATATATATAAGTATAATGCGTTGTTCCAGATCTGCTGATCAACAGAATATCTACTGATCAACAGAAGATCTACTTGTAGACAATGCTCCAATTGTTGAGCAACCTTGACTTAATATGTTCTTCCAAATAATCAATGTTTAAGTTTGAGATACTCTAGGTTAATGAAATCAGCCATAGAACAAGGGCATAGCCATTGTAAGTAACATGAATGACTTCATAAAATCTCATTTCATGTGAACTGTCTTCTGTTCTACAGGAGACAATGTTAAAATGCCAGCATATAAAATGAACATAAGCAATATAAAATGAAATAAGAGCTAAACTAATGCTTGAATAACTATTGCTTTATTTCATATGAACCTGGTTTTATAAGAACACATGACCAATAAAATGTTTAATATCAAGTCCCTGGAGATGTATTAACTCTTGACCTGTGAACTGTACCATAAGCAGAGATTAGTAAGTGTTGCATTGCTTAAAGAAAGTACTTTTGACTGTAGAGTGTTGGTGGAAGCTGTGGCAAACTCTCACACAAGCAAGAATGCTGGTTGTGTGTTTATTGGTGAAGTTTAAAAAATGGGTTCTATTCAGGTTTCTACCAAGAAGGGGCATGAGAATTGTTCATCTTCACAGTCAGAAAGTAAAGGTCACAGTTTGCTGGTAACAAGTAGCATGGTAACTGGAGGAAGAACTGTAACACAGTCTGGGTTTAGGACTCAAGAAATAATGAAGTTATTTTACCTTACAGCTTCTTCATTGCTTACAACTAATAAACTCAAATAGTTGAGTGCCATCACCACACCACTCAAAGGAAATTGATAGCCTCGCCCTTGTGCCCAGAATGGACAGAATAGTATTTGTACATTCACCCTTGATTGAATACACACATTTCAGAGGAGGAACTCAAAGAAATAGCAGTGGCTGGTGCTGGGAAGCCATTGTTTAATACCAAAGCTAGGTCTGTCCACCCAAAAAAATACTTTGCCTTCCAAATAAATTGGCAGGAATTGTTAGGAGAAACAAATGGACTCGTTTTTGATACATGTTTAGCATATGTCAAATATCTACCTCTACCAAAAAGATAGTAATTCACAAATTCATATTCAATTCATGGCATAATACAGAGTGATTAAAGGGATTCTTTCATGATTTTTATGGTGTCGTTTTTATTTCTAGTTTACACTGCAAATAATTCACTCTACCATGTAAAATGTAATTCCTGACCCAATAAGTGTATTTTTTTTAGTTGTGATATTGGTGTGTAGGCAACCATCTCAGATCATGTGCTTTCAGAAAGAGCCAGTTCTGCACTATGGAACTGCTTTCTGGCTATTGTATCTCCTACTCAATGCAACTGAAGGATTGCTGTTGAGTGCTGTTCTTATATCTACCAGGGAGCTGTTATCTGGCTACCTTCCCATTGTTCTGCCGATGGGCTGCTGGGGGAAGGGAGGGGTGGAAATATCTCTAACTAGCAGTGCAGCAGTAAAGAGTGACTGAAGTTTATTAGAACAAGTCACACATGACTGGAGACACCTGGGAAACTGACAATATGGACAGCCCCATGCCAGATTTCAAAATTAGTTTTCCCATGACAGTATCCATTTCAAAATAAAATAATTTTAATTGCAAGATTTAAGCATTATGATTTCAAAATGTCCCACCTCACATGGAGTCCCCCCGATCCTCCATTAATTTGGAATAAACCATGCAAAATATAGTCTGTGTACTATACTACTCTGCTACACTCTGTAGGACACCTGCATTTTTCCACTTTATGTGTTTGCTGTGGTTGATTAAGGGCATGCCATGAACTGAAAGGGACAACTATAGAAACCCAATCTCCATGATTCATGTACACCCAATATTGAGATCCTTCTGAATCTTATGTTCTTTTAACTTCTTATGTTGTTACACATATCTAATAAACTGATTAAGATTTAGGGCAAGCTAGTGTCCAATATCTAATCTGATGTTTTGATTGTGCCCTCCCCAAACTTCCTACAGCTGTCAGTATAGAGTCATCTCTTATTGTCTCTACCCTAAGGGTTGGCACTGGCCAACTAGGGTGGGTCAAAGTCCCAAAAAAATGTAAACCATACCACATCCCCTACTCTCTTGTAACAGTGGGACCAGAGCCATAACACAGGACTGTAATAGGTCTGCAGAGAGGGCACAGTTAAATACTAGATTATTGGAGAGATTGTGATGCATTCCTAGTAAATGTGGAAAGGGTCACCATCCTTATATGCTCTACTTACGGCAATATATTTGTCATTAGTGCTTGTTGTGCACCTTTAATAGAAATGTTTTCTCACCCAAGAAGTAATTTGTGGAAGTGAATTGTATAGAGAAACTGTATACTCTGTTTTAAATGTATTCATTAATACTGGATAATGTTGCTTTTAACAAGACATATTGAGGTTCTGGTATAGCATAATCCTTTAACCTTTTGAGGATAATTGGTGTTCAATTTATTATTCATGCTCCATTTTCTAATAGCTAACAAGTATTGGTGTGTTGTTGACGTTTTTGGCTGATTCTCTAATGTATACTTAATATATACTTCTTACCTTACAGGCTATTGTGTTCTGCTTGACTTAATGTCATTGTAACTTAACACACTAACACTGCCCTGGTGAAGAGTGAACCATGCTAGCCATGAAAATGCAGGATGCAGTAAAGGGTAAAGTGATACGGTTATTGGCTTCATAGTTCATACCTCAAACTATTCCTACTACTGACTGTGCATAAAGTACAGGACTCCCATACAACTATTTGTATGTATGTATGTATAACTTTATTTGTAAAGTGCTGTTAAGGAGCCGCAGCACTGTACAGTGCACAAAAGTACAATATATAGTGAATAAAGTACCCCCTTTTGTAAATTAGAAGGATATTATAAGTTTTAATATCCTCATATTTTGCAACAGGGAGTACTTTATGTATTATAATACACAAGATTTAGTGAGTCATGTGACCGAAATGACATCACTACTCACAGTTTATAACTGATGACACCAGTACTCACCTTTTATAAGGATATAATTTACAAGATTTCATGGCTTTTGCTTATTATATATATATATATATATATATATATATATATATATATATATATATATATATATATATATATATATATATATATATATATATATAAAGTATACTCAGGGAAGACAAATCACATAATAAATATATACAGAATCATATCAGGACAAAGAGTTTAAGGAGATTATTTACTAAACTCCGAATGCAAAAATCGGACTTTAAAAAAAAAAAAAAAAATGGAATTGGAATTTATTAAACCCCGAGAATGAAAAAAGTTTGAATCTGAAAATCCGGCATCTCAGACCTGTTGAGGGTGCATATAAGTCAATGGGAGAAGTCCCAATGATTTTGATGTGCGCTGAGTTTTTGGCAATACCCCAAAGTTTTCGGGCAAAATTTTGAGTTTTCAGGTGAAAAATCCGAAAAAATCTTGAAAATTGGATGAAAATCTGAAAAAATCATGAAAATCTGATATTTCACGTTTTTTTGGATTTTTTTCCACAAATAAAATTTTAATAAGCCCAAAAAACCCGTGTATATTTTTTTCAGAAAATATTGCGATAAATTCGGACTTTGATAAATAACCCCCTAAGTGTTATGTGGTAAGAGACATAGTGGAAAGTAGGTCCCTGACCCATAGAACTTACAGTCTAAGTGGATGCGAGGCTAACATACAGGCACAAATTGAAAAAGTGCACAAGGTAATGCATAGTCAGTAGGCACAGAACTAGGCTAATGTTCTAGTGCTCCAAAAGGTAGGCTCTTAGTTTTTTTTTTTTCCGAAGAGAATGAGAGAGGATTCCTTAAGGAGGAATTCAGGGATGGAATTCCAGAGGTAAGGAGCAGCAAGATATGTCAGGTTTTGGCAGGATTATTACGGTAATATGATTAGAGAAGGAGAGGGACTGTTTAACAATGACCCCCAGCATGCTGAGTTCACTGGGTTAATGGCCATGCCATCAATTGTAATGGTGAAATGTAAACTGTGCCCCAGCCCTGTCGTCCAGATATGATCTGAGCTCAGATTTAGAGAGGTTCTGTGTTTTCTGTTACACCAACCTGACAACTATTTTGCTGATGAGGCCCAGGTTGGGCTCTTGCTCTCCATATATAGCTTCTGACTTAAAATGTTATACTAGGTGATGCCAAAACAATCTTTTTGTGGGCAATTTATTTGTAGGGGTACAGGAAATTTGCTGACCTGCAAGGGGTAAGGCTGCCTATGTTTTCTGGGCCCCAACAGCATGAATAACTTGCCCTGTCAACTCAGAAAATCTAGATGGTCTTAAGTGACAGTGACAAAATGATAGTTTTTCAAAAACAATGGCAACCACTGACCTTTACATGGAGTTCATTGGAATGTTTTCGTTTTGAAGTCAGTATAAAAATTTATTTCTCTGTGAAATAGAGGCTTGCAGGGTTGCATCTCTGCCCTGGGGTCTGTGAGTTTGCACTGCTAATTTGACAGACAGAACCCTTTCATATCCACAGGCTGAACATTAGTCACTAAGGTTCCCCCTGGAAATGCACAGTCTTAGCAAAGTCAGCTGCATGTCAGTAAATAAGCTTTTATCAGCATTGAATTCTAAATCTTATTTTACTTCCCTTGTAATATGCAATGACTGTAACCAATTTGTTCAGTATATAAGATTAATATTCCATCAGCCTGTGTTCTCTTTTATTCTGTTATTGGTATAAAATGGCAAGTATGGGAACTCTATGGGAATAAATGCCTGTTGATGGTTGACCTGAAGATAAACAAGCATTGGATATTTGGACTAGAAGAAAAGTGTTCCTCTTATGAAAGCTCAAAGGCTAAAAAGAAAATGTAAAACTGGAAATTGATCACACAAGCAGAAGTCTTTTTTGAGCCTTTATGAGATTGAATACATTTGTATATAGGTGTTTCATATGCAATGTCAGACTGGGGAATCCTGGGCACCCGGGCAAGCACAGGGCAAATTTATTTAAATACATTGCACAAAAAACACATGTACAGTCATGAATAACGATGATAAAACACATATAGCATTTTTCCATTTTTTCAAGCAAGCGGAGAAATTGACACCAGCTTAAATGATTGATGTGCACATATTAACCCAATTACACTTTTGAACAGCATTTGAATAACATTTGGAAATGAGCTCTCAGATGTTTTGTAACCTTAAATCCCAGTATGCCTTTGGCTTTTTTTTAGTCCAATAACATCTAAAGGGTCTTAGGTTAATGGTATCTCCCCAGAACAGTATACTGTACTAAATCTCACAGTTATTGCTACTAGTACTAATTATAATACATTCATATAATATGTTTTGTTCTCCTTTAAATTAAAAAGCATGCTGAGTTAAACATTATAAATGTTCAAATATACTTGTTTCTGGCTGTAGCTCATTTCTAAGTTCCATGAAAACAAATACAAATTCTAAATGAAGGCTTGAAAACCAGAAGCATCTATAGGTTTAATAAACCCAACATTAGCTCATGCTTCTGTGCTATCAAGTTGTATCTGAATCTTTTAAGGTGATAGATAGTGATGGGCTAATTTATTCGCCTGGCGTGAATTCGCGCGATTCGCCGCCAGCGAATAAATTCGCGAAACGCCTGCGTCAAAAACGAGAAAATTCGCAAATTTTTCTTCGAAGCGAAACAGAGCAAATCCACCCATCACTAGTGATAGAAAAAAACCTTAGGCACTCGGATAATAGAGAAATTTGCCTTCCATAATATCTTACTACAAGGTCTTAGTTTGGCAAGAGTAAAATGTATCTCTCATATATTTGTTTTTGTATCTAATTTAACCGCAGGGAGAAAGTGTCCTCATCTTTACAATAAGTGCAAAAAAATTGAAAGCCCCAAAGGAGTGGCTGATGCTCTGCTAATCAAAGCTGTCACTTTCACATAGAGTGGGGATTGGCTGCATGCTGTTTGTTAGCAGCGAGTTGGGTAATGGCATCACAAGATAATGCGCTGCAGGTGTTTCACAATATGATTGACAGTGCATTTCACCAAATGAGACTAAAACTTTATGAAGGTTTTCTATAGTTTTTCACAAGGGGTCACGTGATAATCTAGCTGTTTCTGTGCTCATCCATGACCACGGAGCAAGGATATCAAGCAGTAGCCTGTCACTAATGTATCTGGGGATTTGAATAGTCCTAACTGCTGACTTGTAACAGTCCTTAAAAAAAATCTTCATATACAATTTTGGGAGCTCTGGTTTCTTCTTCTCAGCTGTACTGTTCATTTTTCTTTTTTGCTACCATGGGACCAGTCTTCAGCTCAGCAGCTTGTGATGCCAAGTTGGGACTTGTGTCAACTTTGCCTACTGATACTAGGGAGTAATTGAGCTGCTACCACCATGGACCTGGTGGTAGCTCGAGGGTCTGCATGTTGGGACAATAGGTGATTTACACCCAGTAAATTGGATGTTGTTGTACACTTAGGAAGTGACACAACCTTCCCACTCACACATGAAAATGTCAGAAGTAACTTGCACCTGTTATGCAATTGTGGCAGACATAACTATACGTCTGAAATTATAGGGAAAATGCTTTAAATTATGTGCAAACACAATGGCAATTTCCATAAGAAATTGCATTTTGCAATCAACACCTTGGTTAAATTACCTTTAATAACAATTAGTGGGACCTTTAACATTCAGGATAGAATTAAGCTGGCCACAAACAGTTTTGACTTGAAGTGTAAAACTGCATAGGCTGGGTTTCTTCCACACGATTGACCATCAAGCCAAGTCAAAAACCAGGTCAACTGATAATCAGGTTGGGTGTCCATATTGGAATCACTGCTCAACCTTCCAGCCTTGGGTTCATTTCATCCCATCAGTATGATTTGGCTATCCAGTTTTATGGCAAATTTATTATATTAATGTATGCACTGTTCAACCCTAAGTCAAATTGTTAAATATTGAGAAACTGCAACTGTGCAGGGCCAGCATTACTTATGTGTACAATCTACTTCTTGCTTACTCCTAGATAAGTGCATTAAAACAGCAGTAACGCCAAAACATTAAAGTGTTTTAAAATAAAGACAATCTAATGTACTGGTGTCCTGCACTGGCAAAACTGGTGTGCTTGATGCAGAAAAACAATTATAGTTTGTATAAACAAGCTGCTGTATATACATGGAGGCAGCCCTTCAAGTACAGGACACACAATAGATAACAGATAAATTCTGAAGAATCCCATTGTATGCTACAGGGCTTATCTGTTATCTGCTGTTTATCGTGTGCCTTTTCTCCTTTTTCAGCTGTTAATAGCTGCCCCATGGCCACACAGCAGCTTGTTTATATAAACTATAGTTGTGCTTCTGAAGCAAATACACCAGTGCAACACAACAGTACATTATATTTTCATTACTTTAGGGCACTCATTTGTGGGTGTTATTGTTCCTTTAAGCAAAAACTACAAAGGCTGATAACTTTCTCATAAATGGTATGTATTCCTGTGGCAAACCTCTTCAAGATATGAAAAAAAGACACATGGTATTTCTTTTCCTTTAAACCTTGAATGACCACATAAAGAACCATCATGAATAAACCAAAACAAAACCGCTCCTAAAATATCTTCCAGCGGCTTTGTCTATGATTCATCCATCATTTAACAGATGCAGGACAACTTTTCTAAATCACGTTTCATTTGCTTTTCTTACCTGTTAGTATTGCCAACTTGCATTTTGCAGACCAGCATTTAAAGGAAAGTCTCTTTTAATTAAGGAAAATTACTTTATGACTGCTGCTGTAACACTTTTTACTATATTTGGCTGTAGGAAGTGTAGTCGCTGCCTGCACTAGAAGTTACATGCATACCCACAGTGTTCTTGGCCTTATTACTACTGTAGGGTGCATTGTGCTCTTCTCTGCACAGAGAAAGACTAGATGCTACACAGCTGTTTAATTATGGTGCTAAATATACTGTTGGTCCCTAAGCTCAGATAACTGACAGCAGTACAGAGCATGTGCTGTGAATCAGCAGCAAAGAAGATGCGGCGCTACAGGGGCTAAAGCTATGGTTTCATTGGGCTGGTAAATAATTCCAAAGCATAATATGCAGCATTTGTGCCCTAATTTTTCCTTAAGTCCATTTTTGCTTTCTATTGCTCTCCAAAGTAGGCATCACAAGCTTGATTAAAGATGCAAGAGGATTTGCCAATGAGAATCATCCTTACCATTGCTTTGTTATTTACCATATAGGGATTACCTTTCAACCTTTGCTCCTTTGCTTGCTAACATTATACTTTGACCTTTCTCAAATCTGACAAAGGTGGATATAATGCTGTTTAGTTGGATAGAGCTGTAAATAAAAATTCTTAAGCAAGGATTGCATTGAATCAAAAACTGAGAAACAAGTATAAACAGAGCAGGAAGGGTTTTCATTAGAGAATAGCTTTAACCCATGACAGTGATGGGGAATAATCAAAGTTGTAGTCCAAGAACATTTGGAGAGTTGGATTAGTGATGCTTTGTTTCCCTTGTGTCATAGGGTCTCTTTTGAAGAGAAAACAATGCGTAAGTGAAGAAAAAATATTGTTTTAAAGTATATAAATTCTGTATTTGTGATGTAGTCATAATTGTAGAGCTGTAGGTTTAGGATGGAGTTGCATCACCAGAGATCCCCCTTTCTATGACTTCACCTTTAATTTTAGTTGTCATTTTCAATTACAGACAGTGTATGTTGAATATTGTATGCGGTTGCATTGACAGGGACCCCCTTTTCTTTGACTTCAGACTTGATTTTAGTTGTCATTTTAAATTACAGACAAAAAATGTGCCAATATATTAATAAAAAGAACATTTAATTGGTATTATTCCCTTATTTCATGTAACTGCGTGACTGACAATTTGACAGATTATATAATTCAGTCTAACAAGACATCGATTTGCTAATATGTTCTTTAAAATACGACTCAGTACGGATTCCTGCAGAGGGTGGATACCAGTGGCACAAGTAAGTGCACATTTGACAGTGTAAATAATTAAAATAATACAATAATATTTATATATTTTTTTTACTTTATTTTACAAAACGTGTTTAATAAAACCAAATGGCCTTGAGATATTCTGTTAAAAGAACCTAATTATTATGAGTGGGGGCTTCTGTATAGTTTCCATTAACAATGTGAATTGTTATCATTCATGGCGCTAATACAATTAAAGTTACAAATTGTACCAGGGCTAGTGATTCATATGACATACAGGACAGTCTGATATTTGCTCCTAATTCTGCAAGCTACAGGGCAGGGTGCAATGTGCATAACACGTGGTACTTCCAAATAGGTCTTCTATCTGAAACACACTATATCACTGCTGAGCCAGGATTATTTAGCAGAATGCTAACATTGCCACTAGCTTTCTAGTGCTGTAGAAACCAGGTGAATTGAGTAACTGACAACTGGCAATTGCATATGTAGTGCACTATTGAGCAGAATTATGTAAATCAGGTTCTGGGTCAGACTGGGGGCCTGGGGCTAACCGGGGCTGCTGTCTCAGGGGCCACCTGCGCAAAGCACCTCTGGACTCTTGCAGAAACCGCAACACGATTCACTCCCCGCCCACATACATGCATGCACGTACCTTTTTTTAATGGGGGCCGAAGCAGGAGGTTGAGGGCAGGAAGGACAGGGAGCAGATCTGGACCAGCGGGGCCCGTGATCAGGTTGAGTTGGAAAAAGATTTCACTATGGCAGACATTACTCTAACCATATTATATCCTGCCTAAATCAGATAGATTGCTCTGCCTTATTTACAAAACCTGCATGTGTATGTATTTGCATATCCACAATTAACAACCCTATCATTGTTGTTATAGTTTATGTATATTATTTTGTTGAGTTGTTTTACTTTTTGTATAACTTGTATGTTCCCTCCTTTGTCTATGTGCTTGAATATATCTGCAACATGTATGGAGGACTACAAATATTGCAATGATATGTATAATGTGAATATCTGATGCTTTATTGTTTTCATATATTATTTACATGTCAATAAACGTTTGATAAATACAAAAAAAAAATTAACAACCCTATATTTGCTTTCAGGGTTGCTAGATATAAAGCACTATATCTATTAAAAAGTAGACAAAATATAAAAAGTAGAAAGCATATCTTTACCTGGAAGGGCTCCTTAATTTTGACCTTCCATAGATATATCACGATTTAAGTACGTGGTAAGGAAAAGGGGAGGAGATGGAAAGGAGTATTCAGGTAGGATACCAATAGATAGTTTCCCATGAAACTATACTATGGAAGGTGCTCTCTCTCTTTGGGGAGGCTAAGCCTCCCTAAAATGTCATTATTGTCTTCATTGTTCCTAGTTTAAGGAACCATGGAAAAGTAATGTCATGAATTCTAAAACCTATAAAAGTGAATTGTTTTAAGAAATGTTTTGCTTGGTAGATTTTATAGAACCTAAGGAATGTTCTTATAACTCACTTAGCTACAGATATGATACAAATTCTCAAGTACCTAGTATAGTGAACCGAGTATATGATGTCAACATGAGGGAAGGGCCCATTAACACCTAGCTGGTCTACATCATTGTAAGTCCCTTAAATATAATAACAAACATTAGTAACCAGGATTACTACCATTATTTTTCTTCTTGCAAGCATCCATGTGAATATGTAACAGTTTGAGCAGGTGATCAGCATGGGGTTAGTATCCCTAGGTAACACCTGAAAGTTTAAGTACTTCAATTTGTACTATTAATGGATATTTAGGGTACCACTTTATATCTGGTACTCTGCGTCTGAACGTGTGCTAAGATTAGCCTTTAAAGCATTAGGTCATGTAGTGAAACCATTATCTTAAGTTTTGAAAAGACTTTTCCTCTATTATTCACAGGTCCGGATTTGTGTAAAGGCCACAAAGTCCCAGATGGCAAGCTACCCAATCACACCTACATTGGTTTGGAAGCACTGGTGATTCGCAGGAGATACAATAGTTTTTAAAGTATCCTGTGAATCAATCCCCAGTACTCCGGACCCAATGCTGAGATTTTGCTTATGTGCAGGAAGAGGAAGGGACAAGGGCAATGAACGGCAGAGGGCTTAGGGGCGCCTGCAATGTAAATATGGCCCTGATTATTTATAGGAGGCCCCAGCTGAGAGAGAATTGCTTGTATCAGTGTTCAGCCAGAAGAGCAGGAGGTGAAATATCCAATACTGATTTAATACCATGGTTCGTCCTGAGGAAAAATAACATTGGTCGACATCCTTACCCTGCACTTATCCCACCCATGCGATCTCCCCTCCCTCTAGTAAATATAAACCAGTGAGAATAATTACATGATCAGCACTTTCTCCACTTAACCCAAGTCAGGTTTAACCCCTCCAAATGAAAACCAGCGCACATACATACACACACTCACAATGAACACTCCATACACTCCAAAAAATGAGCTGAAAGATCCGAAAAAAAACCTCTAAAAAAAAAACTCTAAAACATTTCATTTTTCAGACAATTCAAGCAAAGAAAAAATCCAAAAACCCTTAACATTCTGGTTGGTTTAAAAATATTACAATAGGATCAGAGCTCCTCCCATTGACTTATATAGCACCTAGACAGCTTTTAATAGGTTTTCGTGATTTCTTCTGTGTAGATAGACGAAAAAAAATAACAGTTTACAATCACTGCTCTTTCTCTGTTCTCATCAACCAACTGACCACTTGTTATAAACTGTCCTAGTCGTGTCCTGTGAGAGGATTGGCCAGAAGAGAGGCTCTACCAGAATGGTTCTGAATAAGTACTGGTTTACATTCCAAATTATACAATGGCAGAACTTTTGCTCAAAACATTCCATCATAATCTGAAAGCAAGTCTGGGTGTATATTTGTCAATATAAATGCTTGGACACAGACCAGTGGCACAAAGCTTGCATCTCTGCTCCAATGCAGGTTAGTAATTGAGTTGACACCCTTTTCCTATGACAACGTAACTCTGTGCTCCAATTAGCTGCTCCGGTTAGAAGTACAGATTCAGCTGCAACCATAGGCTTAAATTCTTTTAGGTATAAGCTTACTTTTCTCTTCAGTCAAGGATCATGTGCTTTTACTGCTGATTTGGAGGTTTTCAAATGACAAGTGTCTGCCTGGCTCTTGGATAGTATTCTCAAGTAACATCTTAGGCTGGATGTGAAAAACTAAATAATTTCAAAATATAAAAAAATATGGCTTTGTTAAATGAAAATTAATATTTATGTAAATTGTGTGTATCTGTGTGTATACCTCGCTGAATTGCTTAAACTGGAGTCTGACAAAAAATCTAATAAGCAAGGGTTACAGAATAATAAAGGGCTCTGCTCCGCTGCAGGGAGCTTACTATCTATATTTATTTTGGCAGCTCAGATAGTGTTAATGCACCTTTTTACAACCCAACTGAATGAGCTCATGTAAAAAAAAGGGATATTAAACTTCTGGTTATTGTCAGTAAACAGACCTCAGGGTGCGGTGGGTTTCTTACGTTCTCCACATGTCATGTACAGTGAACAAATAGTTATCAACTGCTCAAGGCAAAAGCATTTTTTGTTTTAAAATAACAAAAAGACGTAGAAGTAAATATGGGGAGGGGTAATTATTATTCAGTGGCTTGTTCAGCATACAATAACTACTATAGCAATAGCAGGAGCATTCATATGTGCCTCCAATTGCCCCTCATGAATATAGCACTGCCAAGTGCAGACAATGCTATATTTATGGGCCAAACACTGGTGTGTAAAAAAGGGACATAAGATTTCAGAAACTAGTTTTGCGGCATTACAGTCTCCATATTAAAAAGATATGCTTTCAAAAGTTACCCTTGCTTGCTTTATTAGCTTATTGCCCAAAACCTTGCCAGCACCACTTAACTCTGATGTTCAGGGGTGCTTGTTGCACTGCCTTAATGAGCAGCCAATGCTAATTTTTAAGCGGGAGGTACCTGCTACCTTATTTCAGGGTGTCACTGTGCAGAAGGCTGTGTATATGAGAGGTACACTGCTGACCACACCCCTGTTTTCTGCAAAACACAAACCTGAGATCTGTAACCAGTTCCAAATGTTTTGTGGTTTTCAGTTAAAAAACAACATTTTAATTCATCATATGTTTGTTATCAGTGGATACACTGACATACATTTTTCCTGGAACCTTTATGTCCCCTTTATGTGCATGGCTATTCCATTGACTCTGCATTGTTATTATAGCAAGAAGGCTTAAGATAACAGGAATCCCCTTTGAAATTCCAGTGGTTGCATACATACTTAAATATCAGGAGTAAAATAATTTAATGCTGTGCCACAATAATAGAGAAGAAAATTCTGTTTCAAGGTGAGACAGATGTGTTAGAAAAGTCTTGAAGGTTGGGAGAGCTGAAGTGGATCCCTTTCTAATGAGCATGGAGAATGTTTCTTGCCATGAAAAAGGCATGATGTCTTCAAAGACATCACAAGAAGAGCAGTGGGCTTCACAGTGGCAGCGTCTGCAGGAGCTGAGAATTACTGTCAGAAAGGAAAATTCATTTCTGAAATATATATATTTCAGCTGAATAACAGCTGACTGACAAGTTCTGTATAACAATAAACATTGTTTTTAAACAGCAGTTGAATTGAGAACTTTGCACCGATCCCTCCTCGTATTTGGTTATTATGTTCATTCATTAGAATGCATATTTAAAGAACACGTTGCTATAGACAATCCCGGTTCAGTGTAAGCAGACAGCAGCCCAATCAAAGGTGAGCGCTTCTCAGGTTCATCAGTCACTCTGAGAATTTCCCCTGCTTCTGTTATGAATGCCGCATGCATTAGATGTGCTAAAGATTATGTCTGAGACCATGAATTTCATTTTGCAGGAATGTGCGTGGGTGTATGTCAGTAGTTCACAAGACACAATACTGCTTGGAAAAGTTGTGTCTCTCTTCCAACGCAACCCACACATTTCCATCGCATCTCTTAGACCTTTATCTGTGTGCATGTGTGTTTGTGTGATATTTATTTATAGCTGTCATGATCTATATAATGCAAACCCTGGGGGCTGCTAAGAGGATAGCACTCTTAGCAAACAGGAGAGCCCTGCCAGATACGGTCTTCACCAACACCCTTTTGGGGCCCTGGAACTTTCTGCTGCAAAGTGAAAGTGAGTGTCAGGACAGCCATCATTAAAGCGCAGTCGGGAATCAGGCAGGAGTCAATGACCAGGGGATCAAAAATCAGGAAAAAAAAGCTTTGTCAGGGACTGTATATGCAGAGCCAGCATAGGTAATGGAAAAAGAGCCAGAAAAGGTTTATATTTTCAAATTTGACAGCACTGGTGACATTGGTTCTAATGGACAAGGTATTGAATATTACCTCTAACTTTCTGAGAGTCTACAATTTCTTGTACGGATTCCTGTATAAATTCCTGATGTCCCTTAACAGAAACAGGAGGAAGAGAAGAAGAAGGAAAAGGCTTTCTTGACCAAGGGTTTCAATCAGGAAACCTGGAAGGAGTCAGAGATGTTCATGCTGGAAGAAATGTCCAAGTTGACACAGACTCGATCAACTAGTTCTTTGATCCTAAAAGGACCAACAAATTAAGGACCAAACTTTGGAGAAGGTGCCAAAAGGCAAATATTCTTTTTACAAGCAACTCTTTTGTCCAAATGCATCAAATTCAATAAGTGTCCAAATAATTTTGATGCTCGAAAAAAAAAATTTTTTGTCGCAGCAAATTTTTTTTTGTCGCGGAAATTTGCCGCAAATCCATGCTGACGAACAAATTCACCATCACTAATTAAGACCATATGTACAAAAGAAAGGAGAGAAGCCCAGGGACTCATGCCATACATTATTATGGGCAAACTCAGCACAGGGAAGATATTTTGGACCTGCAATCGTAGTTTTGAGAAATAAAACAGACGAAAAACTGTTCTAGGGCTTGATAAATTCAGTCAGTCTGGCCTTTGCTTTGAGGGTGATTTTCAGAAGAAAAGTTCAAAATTATGCCTAACAGTTTACAGAAAACAAGTTGCATACTCCAAGCCAAGACAACGGAGGAAGGAAACTCATGTAACCTGAAGATTTATCTGACAAAAATCTCTCAGCCAAACTAGTAGCTGACGGGAGTTCTTTAAAGGGAACACAATGTACCATCTTAGAAAAACGATCCACTACCACTTGGATGGTAGTAAAATTGGCAGACTTAGGTAAGTCAACAATAAAGTTCATAGAGATGGTGGTTGAAGTGATCCACAAAGAAGGGAAGTCTTCTATTGCTCAAAAACCTTACAAGCAGTAACATTTTTTGAGACAGTCTGGGCAAGAGAAGGCCACCAAAAGTAACTGGTTAAACCCAGGATGGCTGGCAATCCTGAAAGAATGATCCCACACAAGGAGTGAGCAATATTAGTTTGAGGAATGAAGGACACTCATGGGGTGGCAAGGTGACGGGCAAAATCAGACATAGTGGACCAATAACCCACTCAGGGAAGAAAAATTAGGCATGGAGGAAATGTAGAACTTTCATTCGATGCCAAATACCTTCATAATGCATCTGCAGGTTTTAAAGTCTTTGCTGGGTAAGGGCAGTAATGGGAGCCACAATCTGTGAGTTTTTAATAAATCTTTGATAAAAGTTGTCAAACCCCAAAAATGTCCTTAACTGGGGATAAACAAAAAGATAAACAAAAAGAACACAAAGAGCCCCAATAGTGTAATATGTATTGGTAAGGGATAATGAAATAAGAGTAGATAACATATACTCACAAACCAGGGTTACCAATAGGCAACCACTGTAAAGGCAGGTGGGGAGATTGTCCTGACCCCACTCAGGATTAAGATGTCGCTCTCTTAAGATAGAAAAAGGGTATCAACCCTCCACCCAGGGTGGACTTAGTATTGTATAAAAAGAACAGAGGCGCCAAAAGGATATAAACGAGTTAAAAAACAAAAACTTGGTAATCAGAGGAGGCAGTAGTGGACTTACCTCCTCCAAGCAAACACAAAACGACTGTAATTAAGCAGTCAAAATTTATTAACCAACTCCAATCAGTACAACACGTTTCACAGGCTCAGACCCGCTTCTTCAGGCAATAAACATAGGAGTTACAGCATCTGGCAGTAGTATACACACTTAGAGCCTCTTAACTGGGGATACTTTGGCAAGGTCCATCTGGAAACCAAAAGAGGAAATCATATAACCATGAAAGGGAATTTTATGTCAGCTTGGCATACAAATTATTTCCCTCAAGCAATGTACAAAAAAGCTTAACTTGTGAAATACTGTATATTTGGACAGAGAGGCGGGAAATACCAGAATATCATCCAAGTAGGCCACAACACAGGATTAAGGCATATCACAAAATATATAGTTGATAAAATCTTAAAATCCTGAAAAACTGTTGGGGCATTGCATAAACCAAAAGGCATAAGCAACTTTTCACAGTGGCTAACCTGTTAATGAAAGCAGTCTTTCACTTACCTCCCTCTACAGATAAGGTTACATGGCCCCCCATGCCCCCCGCACGTCTAACTTGGAATAGATTTTAGCTTTTTATCCAGTCTATTGAGTTCATGAATTAATGGAAATTAATTTAGCTTTTTTTCAGTCTATTAAAAGAGTTCAGGAATCAATGGAAGCAGGTACAGTGATCTTGTTCAAGTCCAGTGTTGGACTGGCCCACAGGGATACCAGGAAAAATCCCGGTAGGTCCAGGTGTCCATGGGCCCTTTTGCTGCTAAACATTTAGCCGATATCATAGTCAATCCCTATTTCTATGAGAAAAAGAGGCTAAATATATGGAATAATCAATTATAGTATGTAAAGAAAAGAGACTAGGAGAATAGAGGTTGAGCGAGGAGAGGAAGAATAATAGACCATGGGCCCACTCTCAGTACTAAGGTTTTTTGGTGGGCCCTAGGTCTAAGGCTTTTGGGTGGGCCCATAGTGTCCCAGTCTGACACTGTTCAAGTCTAGATAATCAATACAGGGTTTAAGACTCCTATCCTCCTGTCCTGCTTCCAGCAGGAGAAATAAACTTTCTAATAAATCCTTTAAAAAGATTCTCTTCAATGTACTGTATTTATTCATATCATCAGTCTCCGGAAGGGATAATGGGAAGTTTCTACACCTGAGAAGTGACGGAGGGCCGATAATGCAAGCCATTGTTGACCACTCCCTGTTTTTAAACCACACCCACTTTAAACCACACCCATATCACTACAACACCATATCCAGATTAATGGTAGCTTGTAAAGTTTACAAGGAACATGGGCTAGAGAGAGGAATTTGAGCAGTCTTTGTCACTGTAGCTAATAAATATCAGGGGGCAACCCTGGGGGCTATTCTCTGAAGTCTTCTGTAGACTTATTGGGAAGTAATCTGTTTAACTTGAATAACTGAGAAACCTTACCTAGTGGTGTAACAAAGTCACTCAGAGCCCCATGCACTGCAGCAGAAAAGAGAGTGTCTGGGGAGGTGGAATTTCCTTAACTGTAGATAAAGCAGACCTGCAGTCCAAGCCTCCGGTTCCCTGGGTACCCCACGGCTGCAGGGTCTACTTCCTCTATAGTTACGCCAGTGACCTCACCTTTGTAGCAGCATTAACTTGTAGCAGTATTTATTACTCACATAATAAAGTATCAAGTGTCATTCATTTGTTTAGTGGGTTTCATTAACTGTAATATGTTTTTTTGTGACTTTTTTCAAAAAGGAAAATCATAGTAATAAATATTATTGTGTGTATTTTTATATATAATGGTCAGAAATCAGAGACATTGTAAGAAACACAAGTGAGAGGTCTTGGCAGAATTTGTTTAGGTGCTGTTAAAGTTTTAAAAGGGATTAATATACAGTAGAACCCCCATTTTACATTTTTTAAGGGGTCCATAAAAACAATGGTGTAAAATCAGGGAAATGTATTATACATAATATATAGGTAAGACCACACAAAATGTAAAATGAGGGAAAACTTAAAATCAAGGTATGTAAAATAGTCGGTTATGCCACTTCTGCCTTTGGTTTTGCTGTTCATGAAAGTTCATGCTGGGTGTTTACGGTATGTGTCATGTTCATTGGAGTATTTATTTCTCTGCACATTCATCAGGCTGTGATGATGAGAGGTGTGGAACAACACTCCCCCACCTGATGTTGTTCAAAACTGTGGTAATAATGACACAGCAGCATTTTTGTACTGCCTTCCCATTTAGCATGTGCAGGGTGTGCTCCCTCTACCCTGTCTTCCTACCAGCTTAGAGTGGCCATGCCACAGAGGTGCACCATTAAAAGAGCCTTCATGCTGACCCACTAAGATAACTAACAGGGGCATGGGCAGCCAGTTGCTCCTTGGCATTCTGTTGATCAAATTATGTCAGTCTAATATATTCTAATTGCAGTTTGCACATAGTAAAAATACATTTTATAATTTGGTTCTCCTTTAAGAATGGCAGCATCAACAGGTGTGCCCATATTTCTGATTCTTGTTATTTGGCAAGAAGGTGGAGGTGGTATTGCTAGCAACAATCTGTGCTACTTCACAATATTCACAGAAGGCTTTCATGTAGAGAATGTTAAAATGTGCTGAACATCTGTGAATCTTCAATGAGCTCCACTGAGCATTCCCAATGGTTTAAGAGAACCATAACATTTGAAATGCGTATGTGTATCTCCTTTGGGCACTCTGATAAATTACCAATTGTATAGGCAATCTTTCAGAATATTCTGCAGAGCATTCTATAACGTGCACGTTTCGACAGGGTGATTGATAAGCCAATAAACAGATGAGCTTTAAACATTATATAAAGAAAATGACTTCATTGGTAGGCAGTCAAACTAAAGTACATTCTAGAAGGAAAATGGTCTGTTCTGTATTTCCAGCAGAAGCTATGTTGCATGGAAAGATGGGTAGCATTTTTTTTTTTTACAATAAAACATTTTGATAAATGCCAGAGATCAACATATTCAAGCTATCCAACTTCTCTTTTAACACCACAGTGATCTGGTTATATGTCGCAGGATGGGATCCCACAGGTCCCACACCTCAAATATTCTATTGCTGATTTTAACAAAATACAACTACCTACATACTGTATACCCTGCTGCCTCACAGAATAGTGCTATGTCCTCAGAGCTGGCAACACCACCAAACAAGTAGAGCTATCATCTTTTTGAATGGAGAAACAATCTGCTCCCAAACATGCCTGGTGGAAGATGATGTTTCCAGTCGTTGGTAGTTCTGCTTTTTATCCAAGGGTTTGTTTATGTTCAACTTCAAATTTAGTTTTAGTTCATGGTAGAGCCAAAAGGAAAGAAAAAGCTATTGAGTGCATTTAATATACCGAAGAACTGTACAATATACTTCTTGTCCTTGTTAGTCCCTGTGTTCTAAATAGTTTACAGTTTCCTGGCACATACTGTAGATTTTGTTAATTTTAAAAAGTGGCATCTAGTCATTACTGGCATTTTTGGTCAGTGGATAGGTAGTTTAGGGTTTCTAGATCATATCTTAATTCAATGTAAATACAACAGACCTCATGTTTCAGGAACTAAGCAATTTTCCAAGTGACTGTGGTGTTTCTCCATTGAATTAAGACTTTGCTGCACCACTGATGGTTTGATGCATGTAACAGTAGGCAGAATATAATAAGCATGTGCTTTTAAAAAGATAAAAAATATGAGAGGTGTAAGAAGGAACCTGGAACTTAGAGGCAAATAAAGCAGATACAGGTATGGAGCCTGTTATCCAGAATACTTGCGTCCTGGGGGTTTTCAGATAACTGATCTTTCTGTAATTTGGATCTTCATACCTTACGTCTGCTAGAAAATCATTTAAACATTAAATAAACCCAATATGCTGGTTTTGCTTCCAAAATGGATGAATTATATTTTAGGTTGGATCAAGTACAAGGTACTGTCTTACTATTACAGAGAAAAACTAAATAATTTTTATAAATTTGAATTAATTATATAAAATGGAGTCAGCCTTCACTTAATTCGGAGCTTTCTGGGTAACAGGTTTCCAGATAACAGATCCCATACCTGTGGGATGAACTGTGGATAGTGGATTGCTGTACCTTGAACTGTTGGGTTTTTGTGGGTTGCAATTTGCTTTAGGAAGTGCAATTCTAACCGTATATACAATTTTAAAAACCTCCCTTATTATGTACGCTTATTTTGAAGCTTTCTTTGCCACTGCATACACTATTTTACTAATGATCTCTACTATCGTAAATCTGTGTACATTTAGCAAAGCTATTGGCAGGCAAATCCTCATTGTTATAGAAACTTAAATGGGTCCTAATGGGGACCTATTTCATTAGTCTGCCTTAAGATATGCCCCTTGGTGTTCTCACAGTGTACAGTAGATTCCAAGCAGGCAGGAAGGTAATGGGTAGTGGAACCTATGTACATTAGGCCTAGTAAAAGATAAGCTATACTCTGTAATACGTCACTCTAGGAGTAACAGACAGGTTATTTAGTTAAGCAGCCTAAGGCTCAGACGAGGAGAGTGAGAGGGATTAAGATCCTATGTACCAATTGCCCAGAAGTAGGGACTAAGCGTACAGATTTAGAGATGTAGAGATTCCCCTGTGTTCCACTTAGGGAAAAGGCTGAAAGCTGGGTGTACCTTCAACTGCTGCTGTATATGTTCACTTGCCTGCAGGGACTAAGCTGATCATTGGTGCTTGTGAGTATAAGCTATCCTCTGTTGCTCTTTGTTCTTGATGATTCCTATGTACTCCTATGTGGATGAAATTGTTGAATAAACTAAATTCTCTGGTTAAGCATAAAGAACCACTGGCTCCCAATTATTGTGCATAGTACTTTATTACAGTTCCACTACACCCTGCCTCTACAACGTTACAAGGGCTTCACCCCTGAAAGAAAGGTCTCATCAGGAGCACAAATATATATATATATATATATATATATATATATATATATATATATATATATATATATATATATATATATATATGGGTAAGCTCTTAGCAGAGACGATGCCACTCAATGTACTATAGCACTATATATATATATATATATATATATATATATATATATATATATATATATATATATATATATATGTACCTATTGTGCACATGTTTTTTCTTTTGTATTGCTTTATTTGCCTACATTATTTCTTCACTGCACATTTGCTTTTCCTTTTGCTGTTCAGCTTTTAAAAGTACGTTCTTGACTTTGTTCCCTAGTGTCATAAAGATTTCATAAAGCTGCTTCTGATTTCTCAGTTGAAAGGTTGTTTTCCTTTGTTACACTTTAAAAATGTATATATAATTAATATTTTGTTACTGTATACCCTGAACCTAGGTAGAATATGATTGGAATAAGACAGTAATGTTTATAATGTTTTGGCTTCTAAAGAAAGTGAATATATATACACATGGAATAATTAATAGGAATGCCCTGAATCAGTAATCTTTGGATTCGGCAAAGAACTAAATTCTCCACAGACCTAGCTAGATGCCAACCCAAATTTAAATGGGAACTTGCATATAAAAACGTAAAATGATTATACAAAATGTGTATCACTTTTGTATTTGAGCAAAAAAATTATATTAAAATTACAATTACTGTATATTAACAGATGTCTTTCCTGATACCCCCAGTGTGTTGATAAGGAAAACATGCACTATATTAGTTTGTCTATATGGGAAATCTAGAGATTAGCTGAATCTTGAAACAAATTGTGGATCTATCGCATCTTTTGTGCTTACAATGGGATAGGTGTTTCCTCTAACACTTGAACTCTTAGATTTACAATTTGTGGACCCCTAGGCTTATGTTACCCCCCACCACACTCATTCACAGTCGCGCGTCTACCTAGAGCGAACTTACTCTTATCCCCAAGGTGTTGAGTATTATTTGCTTGGATTCCTGGTCCCATATGGGTAGCCTTTACATTTATTCATATCTATCTATCTATCTATCTATCTATCTATCTATCTATATATCTCAATTAATATAATTATGGAGTATTGCCTGTGTAACTGTATAGTGATATGCCCTGAAAGGTTTCATATATGTTCATATACAGAAGTTAAGTGTTATGGGAGGTGACTGTTATTAAATGAAAGCTGAAATACAAATATTGTGCTGAAAAGGGGTGTTAAAGAAGTATGGGAAGGCTTCAGGTAAACAAGAAAGAGAGTGTAGTAAATTTAGACAAGAAGATGGGATTAGGGCAATTAAAAAGAGTAAAAAGATCAAATAAAAGAGAGTAAAATTAGGAAAAATAATATTGCCACTAGACCACCCTTTATGAAGGCTTAGTTTAACTTCCAATGTCATGTTTTATATAGAACTATACTGTAAACATACAGTATTCAACATTTAACATATTTCTTTTGTTTGTCAATGAACTTACCCGTGACTCTTTACAGATGATTCTAAAAACATGTTTTTAAAATCATTTTTTATGTGTTATACAGTAATTTTTGTTTAATTTATTATATGTAGGATTTTATTGCTTGACAAGATTTTACAAAATCCATTGACAGGTTAATTGTAACCTTTTTTTTCATTTTGAAAATCTGTAATTAAACTAGTGAGTAACTATTCTTACGCTTTGTAACTCTTGGGATGGCATGGAATAAGCTACTGTATATTAAACAACGAAAACCCAACGTTTATTGGGGAATATTTAAAGGTTGCTTTCAGGGATTTTGAACTATATCAATATTTCCCTTTATTTGAGATTTTAAGTGTGGTTTTAACATTTTATATATAACAATTTTAACTATCCACTTTGTCGTTTGTGTAAATTACCCCAATTAGTAGTTTTTGTATAACACCATGCCCTCGCAATTTCACAAACAGTAAAGCAAGAAAACATGGAAAACTGCTGATCCCCTTTGATGTTATCTCACAGAAAGACAGGTTAATTCAGAACAGAGAAAAATGTCTGTCTCGTTATTGGTCACTAGCTCTCACGAGACTTCGGCAACTTGCTCGATGGGGCAAATTCACTAAGAATCGAAGTTGCGCCAGGCGCAACTTCGCCGCTCTTCGCCGCACTTCGCCAGGCGAATTTTCGCCAGCGCTCCACAAATTCACTTAAATGCGAAGTTGCGCACAGGGGTAGCGAAAGGTTGCGGAGTTGCGCTAGCGTTGTTTCGCTATATAAAGCGAAGTTGCGTTAGCGAAGGCTAATTTGCATACGCCACGAAATTCAAATTTCAATGGAGGAACACGTATCTGCACTACAAATGCCTAGAAAACCTTCAAATCAGCCAATAAAAATTTTATTTTGCCCTACACATGTGCCCACTGTCTAGGTAAGTTGCCATGAGTCAGGAAATGTAGGGGGGAGGAAGGGGAGCCCCAAAAAATTTTCGATCTTTTTCAGCCTATCACCCGTCATGTAGAAAACACACCAGCGTTTTTTGGGACTTAGAAAAAATTTTGACTTTTTTTTAAACAATCCCTATCTACTCTATTGCGCTTCGCCAGGTCTGAGGTGGCGAAGGAAGTCTAGCGTAAAAGGTAGCGTTCGCTACACTGCGCAAGTTAGTGAATTTGCGTAGTTTCGTCGCTAGCGAAGATTCGCCTGGCGTAAGGTTGCGAAGTAACACTAGCGAAACTACGCCAGCGTTCGTTAGTGAATTTGCGCAGTAGCGAAAATGGCCAACGCTAGCGAATTAACGCTAGCGTTCGGCGCTTCGCGCTTTAGTGAATTTGCCCCGAAGATTCTGACAAAGAAAGCAAATAACTTACGTGCAGAGAGCTGACCAAACATACCGAGGGACGCCTTTTACAATATCAGTGCGGCTTTATTTCTGCATACAGTGCGATACATACAGTGGGTCTGTAGAGTCCTACACATTTCATGCCCCTATACTAGGCACTTCCTCAGATGTGATTATCTGTCTATAAAACCCCCAAATGCTGCTGTACTAGCTAATAGCCTACTTAGAGATTAGAAATGATTCTTGACTGGTACTTGTTTGAGATATAGATAATCTTGGTTATTACAGTACAACCAAATACTGAATTGATGGTTGTTTCCACCTTCAACATAGGATGAATGTGAGGGCATTAGGGAGCATATTTACTAAAAACCTTTTTTTTTTTTTTGCATTGCAGAAGAACAGAAAATAATACTTTTCTCCCACCAAATAAATCTGCATTTGTAATACTCTGTATAAGGTTCCACTAAACTTGGGGTTGGTTTGGAATAAAGGGCATGGTTTATTGCGAGAAAATCATATAGGTATATAAGTTTATAGTTATACAGTAATAGCAATAATGTATGCTAATAATTTTCCTTTAAACAAAAAGTGAGGCCATGCTTAGGCATCCCACACTAACATGACTTGTCAGTAGAAGGGAGCAGAGTCTGTTCTTCAAATGGAGAACTGTCAAGAGGCTTATCATCATCTAGTGCTGGAATTCCAAAAGGCATTTGGCTGATTAGGTCAAATCTATTTTTACAGTAAGTCTTCAAAGGAGCACTGTTAAAATATCACTACACTTGAAGGTAACTTTGCCAGGGCATATTAAAATGTAACCTAGATTTTCATTTTGATTTTTCATTTGCATTCAGTGATGACATGTTAGCATATTAAATTAAACATCAGAACCAATATAAAGTTGTTACAGAAATTGCAAAAGCCTGGTTAATGTCGTGATATTTCATTATGAATAACCATTTTCCCTATTTTGGGATGCATTGACTTTAAACTATATAGGGGGTTCTTTTGATAAAGGATATTTTCTAATTGCAAATAAACCCTTTTATAGCAAAATTTGAAAATTTGGAATATCAAGTTATGATGAGGCTGGGGGATGAGGTGGGAGATGAGGGGATGCGCAGTAGAATTCAGTTAGCTAGGGGTTTATAGTGAGGCTGACTTTGCTTTCACTCACCCTCCTACTTCAATTTTCTGTGGACATTATTCCGCTAGCATTGTACAATTGCTACTCTAAGGGGCACATTTACTTAGCTCGAGTGAATGCATAGAAGAAAAAATACTTAGAATTTCGGTAAATGAAATGTGTTTTATGAAGGGAGTTTACATTTTTTAAATCTTATTCCTGACATTAGAGCCATGCTCACAGCAGCATTTTTTTGATGAGTCCCATACTGACAGTTTCTTCTGCAGAGCAATTCTTGACATATCACTTTTCCAGCAGAAGCCAATGAGTGACCACGGGACATATAACTCTAACTGCAATGTGGAACTTTCAACCAAATACAGTTTTTTTTATCTTAATGGACCTTGGAAACATCTTATGCCCCAGATTTCTACATATTTTTCCCCCTGGGAATAGACCATTTGCTTGTAAACAACATCTGTATCTAAGAAAAATAAGATTGTTACTGTTCAACTATCAGAACCTGTTCTATAAAGGTATAAATAATAGAAAGCAATCATATAAAGAGGCAAATCACAGTTGACACAGAGAAGAGAAAACTAGAATTCATGGAGAACATAAGTATTGTATTTTGTTTTAAGGGTTTCCTTTTGTGAAACGTATTTGCTTCCTGTATTTCCAAGATTGGGCAATTTAAAAAAATATAACATTTTGTAACTTCAGTGGAAAGTGTTTATATTAAATTACTTTTTATGAATAGATGTACAGCATTCTAATAGACTATGTAAGTATGTACTCTAAATATGACTCTAAATATGGGCAAAGTGGCTAACGCTGGCGAAAATTCGCCATAGTGGCGTCATTTCGGTACTTCGCCAATTTATTAAAGGTAGCTGGCGTAATTTCACTGGCGTAATTTCGCCAAAGAAATAGACTCGTGCGCAACTTCGCTAGGCGAATTTTCGGTCTGGTGAAAGAACTTTACTACGCAAATTCACTAGGTTTTTGATTTTACTGACCATTCCCTCTATCGCCAGACTTGCCTTCGCCACCTCAGACCAAGTGAAGTGCAATAGAGTAGATAGGAGTTCCTCAAAAAAAAGTTGAAAATTTTTCTAAGGCCTTAAAAACGCTGGTGTTTTTTTCCTATTTAGAGGGTGATAAAGTCGTAATTTTTTTTGGGGTACCCTCCTTCCCCCCTACATTTGCTAACATATGGCACCTAAACTATACTGTGGGCACATTTGTAGGGCATTATAACAACTCTATATAATTTTATTAAGGTTCCCTGGCCTTGTGTAGTGTAATGTATTTGCTGCAGCATATACGGCCATTGTACTTTAACTGCACACCGTATGCTAATTAGCCAACTCTAGCGTAACTTCGAACTGGTGAGCGTAATTTCACTGGCGTAATTTCGCCAGCATTCAGTACCCTGTGCGCAACTTCGGATCTTCGTGAATTAGCGTTGTCCAGGCGAATTTACGCCTGCCGAAGTGTTGCGATGTGCGCAAAGCCATTGCTGGCGAATTTTCGCCTGTTAGTGAATTTGCCCCTTTGTATCACAATTGATTTTAAATTGGTGTGGTTGAACTATAAACCATTCTATATGGAATTTGTTTACTATAGGAGCACATATTTAAAGTACTTAGTAATTGATTTCTGCACACCTGACAAAGGGGAATGCCCTCAAAACATTGTTTCCAATTTTGACTAATAAACCACACGGGAACATCCCCAGACAGGTGCTTCCGTATGCTGGTCCTGCTTGTGCATAGATATTAAGGAAGGTACCTGTCTCTTGCAGTATCACAGCACCAGGTAGCTGTGCAGCGGCGTAACTACCGGGGGAGCAGGGGGTGCAATTGGGCCATAGCCCGCACCCCCTCAGGGCCCCCCGGCAGCTCGCACACCACTGTGTTTTTAGGCAAATGCGCCTGTATATGAGGCCGTTTCCGGGTGTACGGAGGGGGGCTGCACGTCCCGCGCCAGGGCCCGCCCCCCTCTAGTTGCGCTGCTGTAGCTGTGATAGGGTGTGCCTGCAGACATTCTTGATTAAGTAAATACAATAAACCATTAATTAGGAGGAGACACAAATTAAATATGTTCCATGAGTTTCCTATGGTGGAACCTGATCTCTCAAGAAGGAGATTTTGATAAATAAACCTTGTGAATATTTTAAGAGCATTTTTCGTGCCTAGCTACATAAGCAAAAATATCATCCTAATAGGGCTGGTCAATTCTTGATATTGCTGGATATACAGTATATGTGCCCTTCATGCTGGGGTTGTTCCTATAAAAAAAACTCTTTTAAAATGTTATTCCCTTACTAACATTTCTTACTCCCTGTATGATTACACTTTGAATGCTCTCAATAACAGCAATGATCCAGGACTTCAAACTTGTCACAGGGGGTCACCATATTGGAAAGTGTCTGAGACACTCACATTCTCAGTGAGCTCTGAGCAGCCATTGAGAATCTAAACTTAGGGGTTGTTACAAATTATCAAGCAGAAAATTAAGTTGGGATGTAATATAAGCTGATGCTACATGGCAATATAAATTCATGTATTACAGGCTAAACTTGTTTTCTGCTTGATAATTTACTACTATACGGCATGTAATTAGCCTGCTTCTTTAGTTAGGCGTTCTTTTTTAACATTGTTTTTTTTAATAATTCTGATAAAATTTCATTGTTTCCAGTAGGAAGATAAGGAACTTATTTTTGGTAATATGAGAGCAGAAAAAAACCTAATTATCTTTTACTGCCCTTGGAAGTCAGTGGGGGTCATTTATAAAATTTGCGCAGGGCAGATTGGTTCACAAAGTGAATATATTTGCCCTGCGCATGGTTATATTTATAAAGCTGAATAAGAGGGTGCATACAGAATTGCGAATTTTTTATTCACAATGCGAATGTCTAAATGGGCTTTATAAATATGTCACAATTCGCAAATTGCGAATCTTTATGCGCACACTCTGCGACTCAATTACGCCACAACTTTGGTGGCGGATAAAATATTCGCAAAACAGTTTTGCAAACTGCGAATTTAATGCTATTTTCGCGCACAACAACCTCGCACATTGGGTGCACTCGCGCAAACTCCTGTCTCATTTGCGCGTGAAAATTTATTCACACTGCGAAAACCGGAAAGACGGGCAGAGCAGTGCAATATATTAACGCTCAGCAAAAAACATGCGCAATACAACCATTTGCGAAAAATATGCGCTGCGCGAACTTTATAAATGACCCCCAGTGAATTGCTATCAAAATAATAGTCCTATTATTAAATACATGTACAATGCATTACTGAATTGATGGAAATTCCAGTTTAATTATAAACCGGAAATATTTCTCTTGCACATGATAAACCATGTAGTCTAGAATTAATTTGTTTTATTCATATTTGGTATTAAGGAAACTTTAGCAGAATTTTTTTTTCTGTGTACTATGTTGATTCAAATAAAATGAAGTGCATATGGAGTGTTTATATTTTCTGTATTACTGTCCCTATGCAAATAATGGCATTCTCTCTTGATGACTAGAAAATGATGAATATCATATTCTTACCGGTTTATGTTTGTTCTTGACAGGTAATGCAGATGTACCTGCCTTTCTGTGGTATTGCAATATCTAATGCTCAACTGTTTGCTGCTTCCAGAAAAGAATATGATCGAAGCCGGGTAAGTCAAGTACACCTAATTAGATATTGCTCTAAATATGGCTATACATAGAGTAGTGTATCTCCCATAGGCCTCATTTTTATTTTTCCTTAGTATTAACCGAACTATACCTTGTACTTGATGGTAACTAAGCTGCATGAATCCATATTTGTGGCAAAAATATCCTGTTGGGTTTATTTAATGTTTGAATGTTATTTAATGTTTTAAGACATTGTGATTCCAATTGCAAAATTATCAAATTACAAAATGATCCTTATCCCAAAATTCCAGACAATAGATCATATACCTGTATCTGTAAAATTATCTTGATCTATCTACTAACACATTCACAAAGTACAAGCAAACATAGCCAAATCTAGGTCTATAGGTTTATATTCAAGCCATTTGTACAACTGTGCTCTCTGAACTAGAAAAGCTGAAATTCCCATTTAAACCCATTTAATTTGTGGGGTGCTTGTATGCTTAGATGTAGTGTGCCCATATAAATAAAATTGCCCCTCTGACAAGGAACACCTGAGTGTTGGGAGTTGCACGCACAACATTTTTCTTTAAATTTTGTACAGGCATCCATATTCAGGCAGGGGAAGCAGCAATATCTACTGTTGGCACACATCATCCAAACCAAATTGTACACTTGAAGGATTACAGTTAGTCCCAAGTATCTCCTACCTTTCCTTCGGTTCATTCACCCCTTCCACCTTCAGCCTCCAGTACCTTTCCTCAGCAAGACTCCCACCTCTTTCCAATAGTGCCAGCTTTGCCAGGTGCTTTCTTCTGGGTCCATCTGAACAACTTCTTGGGCATTAGGATTAAGCATACCAGGATCCTTCCTATACTATAAACTCTCTGCTTGGGCTCTAACTTGGGGAGTAGCCAACTAAGCCTTTTTCATGCCTGGATGGGGCACCATCTGCCCTTGCTAGCTGTTCCCTCTCTGCCTCTCATCTCTAGGATGAGATATGACAAAAACTAGTCCTGTTCTAGCTACCTTGACAGCTTCTCCCACCTGGTATCTGGTATCTCTTTGTACAGTGATATTAACTCCTTTGTATTACCTGGATTGATCACAATTAGCTGTTTCACTATTTCAAAGCTATGTTGAGCAGACTCTGGCCACTCTAGACTTAAAGTTCCATGTACTAGTGCTTTAAGTGGCTCCACAACTGAAGCATAGTTGGGAATAAACTTAGAATACCATGAAGTAAGCCCTAAGAAAGCTCATAAGGTCTGGAAATCAGATGGAGTAGGTGCTTGTGTAACAGTGTTGACATGGTCAGGGTTAGGCAGTTATCCATCTTGTGAAATTATATGACCCAGAAATGACAGCTGAGTTTGTCTGAAGTGGCATTTGGAAAGGTTCAGTTTCAGTCCTGCAGAATCAATGCATTTCAGAACTTGTCATGAAGAGCCATAGATCCATAATAGCGTAGACAATTATATCATCCAAGTAGCATTGTACTCCAGGTATGCCATGGAGTATAGAAGACATCAGTCTTTGAAAACAACTTGGTGCTGAAGCCAGTCCATAAAGTACATGCTTGAACCGAAATGCAGTGAAGTCTGTGCTTTCCTTGTGCAGTAATACTTGATGATAAGCACTCTGAAGATCCAGGGCAGAAAAGAATTTTGCTCCCCGGAGTTTTGAAAATATTTCCTCTATGTGTGGCAAGGGATGATTATCCATAACAACTGCTTTATTAGGTTCACGGAGATCAACGCACATCGAATACCTCCAGTTTTCTTCAACAACAATTGGTGAAACCCATTCAGAGGATTCTGATTTTTCACATCTTGCTCTACCAGTTTCTTTAGTTCCTGTGAGACAGTCTCCCTTACAGAGTAGGGCAATCGCCTCAATTTCTTGCGTACTGGTTTAACATCTGGTCTCAACTTAACCTTGCACAGCCCAATGAAGTGTTGCTTTGTGGTGAAATTTTAGACACCGGTTGTGTGGCAGGCACTGGTGCTGTAGTAATGAGACCATCAACTAATTGTAGGTTTAATGCAACAAAGAGATCCCTTCCAAGTATAGCAGTACCCTTATTCACAATGTAAAAGTCACATTTTGCAGTATTTGATTCAAATTGTACAGTCACTGGCAAGCAACCAAGCACAGGGATTGGATCCTTTAGTAACTGACCAGTCTCAGGGCAGGTGCAACAAGCGGATCTTTTGCAAAGTATTTCAAGAAATACATATAAACAACTGAACCTGTATCAAGCATAAGGTTAATGGAGTGTCCCTTGTCAGACGCAGTATTGACACAGAGTGCATATACATTTGTCTGGAATAAATGTATGAGCTTTATCCACATTTAATACCGTAACATTTGAAGCAATGACTTCATGAACATTTTTAGCAGAACTATGGTTTTTCTTACCTTTTTGCATTTGCGGCACTGTTCAGCTTCTGCAGGACATGTAGCATAATTTGCAGCGTGTTGTGTCGAACCACAGCAGAAGCAGTGTTTTTTATTTGTATGTGCTGCACAGTTTTGCAGTGAATCCCTTTCGTTAGCACTGTATTGCCTGTGACTGTGCATTATTAGGCCACATTGCTGAATTCACAGTCTGTACATTCCCAGCAGTTCCCTCACTGAGAGTTTTAGCCTCTGCCACTGCTGTTTCAATTTGGCTAGCAACTGTAATAGCCTTTGCAAGGATTAAATCCTGCTCTAGGAGCAGTCTCTCTCTAATGTGGGGGGAGTTTGTTTTTTCCACTATTTGGTCTCTTGGCATTTCATCTGTTAGATTCCCAAACTCACAGGTAACAACCAGCTCTCTCAAAGCTGCTACAAATTGTTCTGTGGATTCGCCATTACGTTGTCCACGTTGGCAGAATTTATATCTTTCAGCAACCACATTTACTCTTGGCACAAAAAGTTCTTTATACCAGTAAGAGCAGTTTCATAAGTATCATCAGCTAATGGTAATGTATAGAATGTATGCTGTCCCTCTGCTCCCAGGCAGTGAATAAGTAAAGCACGTTTTCTAGCCGCAGAAATCTCCCCTTCGTCAGCAGCAATAATGTCATTTTCAAACATATGGATCCAAGCAGTAAAAGGTATGGTAGGCTCACGAGGGTTTGGGAAAAAAGCTGCAGGCTGCTGCAGAGATAGAAGAGACCTCTCGTCACCAATTTATGTTTTGGTAGCCGAGGATGAGTAGCGTATAACCGTGCTTTATTAGCAGGTTCATGCAGCCATTACACTTCAAAAGTAGCTTCAACTCTAATACTTTTAATTAGTATAGAAAGTACTATGTACACAGTATAACTCTTGTCAACAGTGACACCTACAGGCCCTTTATATACACTCCACAACTATAGTACTTGCATTAATGCTGTACAGTATATTTGTATGCCAGAAAACAGCTGCATAACCATATTCTGTAGTAAGGAATACTGATTTAATGGCAAAAAATATTATTGGGCTAGAAATGTTCTGTGGAAATAAGATTATTTTATGCCTTTTAGCAAAATGCCTTATAAAAAGGTTTTAAAGGAGCACAAGCTTTGGTTTTCTTTTCCTGTTGTCTACATTTATCAGCCTTGGTAATACAATCTGGGGAGACAGGAGAGAGACATGTACCAGTTATGTAATAGTAAAAAGAAAATTCTTAATTTGCCAGGGGCATCACTGTATTGAAAAGAAGTTCATTCAGGCAAATAATGTCTCTAGTGATGGTATGCTGTATGGTATGGTGATGGATTTCCACGAAATGTGAAAAACTGTTTATAAGAGCTTACTCGGATAAGTTGTATAATACTAGCTTTTCACAAAGAATCTTTTGGACTGTGACTTTGTATGTAAGGATTATACCTGTACAATATCTACAGTAGGTATCTCATAAAAAAGAGCATTGAGACAACCTAGAATTTATTCTTTTTTTGGGGGGGGGGAAATATCAACAGAGTTATGTGCTTCTATGAAGAGCTGTGCTAATATTTTTGTAGACAGAATGCCCTTTTCAAAAGGAACTCACTGCAAATGAGCTTCCTGACAAGGTACAGACTGATTCATAGTAACATTAATGGAGCTATCTCGCAAACCATTTTATTTGTATAAAAGCTTTTAGCCTCTGTTGCACCTATTCCACCCCACTTACTTTTTCTAATGTTATCAGTTGCATTCCTTGCCCACCATGCCCTTGTTTCTCCTTATCCCTTTCTGCTCCCTTCATGATGTGTTTTTGCCTGCTGCTTCTTGGTGATATGCTGCAAATCTCCTGATATTTTCTTCTTCTGCATCTCTTTTGAAAATGTATTATGTAGCTAATTTCTTGCACAAGTAGTTTGAATATAGGTATTGGATCTATCAGCTGGAATGCTTGGGACTTAAGTTTTTTGCTTTTTTTCGAATGAGCGAGTTTTCTGTGTTTTTGATTTCCATTCCTTACTTCTGCTTTAAATCATTTCAACATTAAACAAACCCAATAGGATTGGTTTGCCGCCAAAATGAATTCATTCATCTTAGTTGCCATCAAGCACAAGGTAATGTTTTATTATTGCCGAAAAAAAAAGGAATCATTTTTAAAATCATGTTAAAAATAAAGTACTCAGAAGTAATGGTGCATTTGTTATAAAAAAAATTTTTTTTTAAAACCGCTCCAAAATATACCTCATAATGTGACCTGACTGAATCCAGAACCATGGACTATTTACAACCCACCCAAATTACTTTTATTATTTCTACAAGTTATCTCTGTCTATCTGTATCTTTCTAATTTCTTGCCCAAAAACCCTTTTTCAGTAATCTTAACAGTATATAAAATGTGTCTTTCCAGCTTTCATTTGTATTTTGCCTGAACAAAGGGGTCTGTGTGCTCTGAAAGCTTGCAATTGTTACTTATTCAGTTAGCCAAAAAAAGGTATCACCAAACTTTACATTTTTTGCTTATGCTTTACAAATAAAAAAACATTAATGGAAAAAGGCAAATAAGGAGTATTTTTATGAAACATTAGCAATTTTTAAATTCCTAATAAAATAACCCATATGATGCAAAATAATACTTGGATTCCAACTGCTGCATAAAATATATATACTTTCCCAGTTAACAAAATTATATTTTAAAAGGCATTTTTGTTGTTGTGCAGGCTTTGCTGGAAGTGGTTAATGACCTATTTGAGGAACAGACAGATCTGGAAAAGATTGTTAAGAAAATTATGCATCGGGCTCAGACCCTTCTAAAGTGTGAAAGCTGCTCTGTGTTGCTTCTGGAAGATATTGAGTCTCCGGTAAGTTCCTTTTAGAAATTATGAAGAGAGGAAAGATGAATCTAAAGTCTCATCTGAAATGATATGTATAATTTGCAGGGATAATATGAGAGATTTCTCACAAGATTGTATCCTTCAATTCCATGTATTTGTCTTTGAGATTTGTATTTGTCTGAGATTGGTCTAAATACCAATAAATGCACCTTATTATATTAGCCCACACCTGCACCATGAATTTCCGAATTTCCTTGAAAACAAGCTGAAGGTGTGGGGCATGTCTGTGTAAAAAATCTGGATCTCTGCAGTTTTACTTTGTTAATTATGCTATTATAATCTAAACCTGATGGAACGGTAGGCTTCATAATTTTAAGACTGCCGCAGGCATTATGCAATGTAAGAGAAATCACCAACCTTGCCTCCACCCATTGTATGTGCATTTGATTGCATGGAGTCCCCTGAGGTTTCAAGCCTATTTCATAAAACTCCAGTTCAGTGGAGTCTTGGGGATCTGTTTGGGCTTATAAATTCCCCCTCACTCAACACCTGGTGAGGGAAAGGGGATCAAGGTTTTGAGTCTTAATTAGAAGTTGTTTTGGTCCCTGCTCACCAGATTTGAATCATGATTTATAACATAGAATGCAGAGGAGCTATAGCATGTGCTTGATACCATCTGCCTTCTATTATTTTAGTTGGCTTGTCTCGGCTTGACTGCAGCGTGTATGGAAATTTTGTCTTATAGAATGATCCACTCATGCCACTAACTGCCATTTAACAGTAAAGTCAGCAGAAGATCTTGACAGTTCCAAATTTAAAATACATGCCATTGTAAATCACTGAAAGAATAATAAAGAAGTAATGGTCAAGCAGTTAAAATAAGCACCTCTTTATAAATGCTATTTAAAATCAAACATAAAACCTCCTACTCCTTATCCGTATCCATAAAAGATATTGAATATTGAAAATGTTGAATGTTATAGGGTGGGGAGTCTGGGCTCTTAAAAAGTAAATTGCACATTGGCCCCATATAGTCTGTGTTTTGGGTTGAAAGGTCTGACCTCTGCTGTCTATCATCCATTAATATTTTTGTATTTGAAAAAGGATATATTCTAAAAATATGTATTTTTATACTACTGAAATTGTTACAGCTTCCATTTTGTTTCCAGTGAAGCTATGCACTTGTGGTAGCCAAATATTAGTGACTACCAAAATAGAGGATAATGCAGTTCAAATAGTGTACAGGGTGATTATTTTTTTTGCTATTCAAGTAGAGACTTAAGGACCAAGTATAAATAAAATAATCCAGGGAGGAGAAAAATAATTTTAGATTTTTTCCTTTCCTTAACTGGCAACATTGAGTCATACACAGACTTATCTCTCTGTTGTCTATTGGCTAAATATATAATTAACCCAAACTTATATTTCTCTGTTTCATATGGACCGGATAGTTTTAAATTCTCATGTTCTGCCTGCTCAAAACACAGGCATTATAAATAGATGAAATGCACACTTGTCATCTGGCAGTGTTTGTGGAGGATGGTACAAAAGAAAAGCAAAGTAATTGTTAATATGTAATTGCTAAAATATGTTTTAGGAAAATGTGCTCTCCATTACTGGGTTGTTGGTGAATTTAGACAAAAACAATATTTCTCAGCTGAAAAGGACCAAACTCCAGTAGTCAAAGCACAACTCATTGGCAAGTAAAAATCAAAACTTGTTATTGCAAATAATATTTATCACAGTATAGTGCAATGTGCCAAATGAGCTGTTGTACATAGGTGCATGCATGCTGCACTTACTCACTCACCCATAATGGCAGCAATCAACCAAAAATTAGAAAAAAAAAATCTGCTGACAGCACTAGAACCTGGATCAATGTATACTAGCAAAATAAAATAATATGATTTTTTTCATGGTTTTATACAGGGTGAAGAGATCCTCACCCAAATACTTAGGGGGTGAGGAACAGAGGTCAGACCTTCCACCCATATTCATAGGGGATCAAGATCCTAGGTAGGATTTACCAATACTATATTTCATTTTGGGGAGGGATATGTTGACCCATTTAAAAAGGCCCCCCACAATACATTTTTAATACCATCTAACCATGTCATTGTAAAGCATTTAATACATCCCGAGCTAATGGTTTGTGCAAGCTTCTAATGATATTTTCATTGTGATTGGAATAATGCTTTGGCAGGGAGTGGTTCTATGTGTATAGATGGAACTGCCAACTCAATCATATTGGAGCCTATTGGGGGAATGTGATAAAAGTCGGTACCGGAAAAAAATATTCCAATGAGAAAAGTTATGCCTCTGTGTGAACAAATCTGCCTTTGTGCGAATATAATATAGCTGGAAGAAGGTTTGCGAATTTTATAATTAGCGCCAGTGCGCAGTGAATGTAATAAAACCTCTTACTAAAAAAGTTGTTATATTTGCTCCAAAAGATTACGACACCTTCAAGCACTTCTTAAAAGTGGGCAATGCACAATTTGACTTTTTATTAATATTTGTGCTAATTGTTTTGCTCTTTGTGACTTTTATTACATTCCCCCATCTGAGTATTCCCTGATTGGACTAGAGATTTTTTGTCATGGTATAATAATATATTTGAATGCAGTTTGTACATAGGTAGCATATGCCGTAGAACATGAGATGTCGATTATAAGTTTATTGAAACTGTACATAACTAAGGAAGAGGTTCCAAAAAAGCAAGATTTTTGTTGTATGCCCCCTTATTACCCTTGCTAGCCAAAGGGGTCAGTTATTGGTCCACAAACTAATCCCTTCCTAAATGAGTCTCTAGTCCCATACCTTTTTTTTTTTATTTCAAATGGTCCTTCCAGAAGAGTCAAATCATTTCTATCTCACCCCAAAAACACAAAGGTATAAAATAAAATCCTAGTCCATTGACCTTAAAAAGGCCTTGTTTTGGATCTGGCATCAGAGAAGCCAGAAAATGGATCAATTCCAAGAAACTTGTGAATCAAAGAGTGGCTTTGGAAATTTTGCATGAGGTTTATTTAAGTAGAGTTGTAAATGCTCCCCCCCCCCCCCCCGCAGACAAACTTTTGCCATTAGCTAGTGCCAGTGTTCTGCACCTGTTTTATATATATATATATATATATATATATATATATATATATATATATATATATATATATATATATATATATATATATATATATATATATATATATATATATATATATATATATATATATATATATATATAGAATATTGTTGTTTTGGCTTTGCAGTCATTTAGTTTACCAGGTTAATTCTGTAAATGTTTTCTAAATTTTGGATAAGGTTACCAGATTACGTGAAACATGAAGTGCTGGAAGGGCTGCAACAGTGTTTAGTTGCAAAGCAAACATTTATTAGAAGTGTCCCTTTTAATAGTGATGTGGTGTCCTCACAAGAAACCACATCACCAAAAAATACTGTAATATTTCATTAAAATATATTGGTCATTAAAAATTACTTAAAATATGTGAGTCAATGACATGTCATTGGTGGTTATATTGGTTGATCTTCACCACGAATATTACAAATGACTAATAGCTGTGTTGTATCCCAACTTTCACAATCTCACGGCACATATAGGCAGCAGTTAAAATGGAGCATGCTGATGTTATAAATGTCTTCATTGTAATAATTTAGAAACTGTTGAGTTTGTTTGTCGTTGCCAAAATTTCAGACCTGTCCAACAGTTTCAATTATATTTATCATTTATTTATAATGCCAAGATGTTATGCAACACTTATAAAGAATGCTAAAACATTAACATCTGTCCCCATAGTAACAAAATTCCCTATTACATCCACACATACACTAGTGTTCTTTTGCAGACAGTTTTACCGCCATTATATTTTTTTCTTTTTTTCGAGGAGACTGGGGATCATAGGGCAGTGGTTACCAAAGGGGCTGAATAAAAGAGGGCCTAAAGCAGTGACATGGAAGCTCAGCCTGAAAGACATTTGGTATTTGCTCTCCTAGATACACCTGAAAGCCATCTTGTAGGCCAATAAGTGTGAGGTACAGGTGAAAACTTTTTTTAAATTTATTCTTAGAACTATGGCAGAATCACTAATGCACCAGTCTTTTCCTAAATCTACTATTTCCTATGTACAGTATGTGACATTTTTATAAGCCAAAGGTTTGACCTGCAAGAGAGCTTGAACTGAAAAAGTCAAGACAACTGGATTGCCTACGGAAATGTATTTGTATTATGCAGTTATTTAACTACCAAATACTTGAGTCCAAGAATAATGTAATTTTTTTTTACTAGGTATAAGATGAAAACTTTTAGGAAGTCTCTCTTTTTTTTTTTCTGGTGGCAGGTTGTCAAGTTCACAAAATCTTTTGAACTACTTTCTCCAAAATGCAGTGCGGATACAGAGAACAGGTATGTTTTTACAATTTTGAAAGAGTGTATGATACCATGTAGTGTTAAAAAACAATAAAAAAAATATATATATATATATATATATATATATATTTGATCAGGTGTTCCATAGCAACCAAGCAGCATTTACTTATGAAAAAAAAATAAGTGTGGTCACTATGGGTTACTAAACATGGCCAAATTGTGTGAATTTTACTATATTACCCTGACTGGATGAAATCATTTGCTCGAATGCTTTTATATACATAAAAAAATGTTACTACAAAACTACAAACAAAATTATGCATAAATACTGTATAGTTAGAATTTAAGGTATATTCTGCTTATTCTTTTAAAGAGGTTAACAGTAAACCTAAATATAAAGTTTTGCATAAAAAAGCAAATGTTATGCCAATTCTAACTTTCCAATATACATTAATTACAAACATTCAATGGCTTTAAAGTTATTTGGAAAATGTAATTACTATTGAAGTATCTGTCAGTCCTTCTGTGTATTCTGTGCCCTGCTAAATCTGGCTGCATGTACAAGTAAACAATATAGCAGTAGTCAGCTCCACTCCAGCCAACACTCCAGTTTCCATTATGCCTTTGGATGTTCTGTCATTAACATAACACTTGCAAGTTATTTTGGGCAATGTGGGCTTGCCTGGAGGAGCAAATTAGGATTCGGATTCAGTTTGGTATTCAGTTTAATCTTTTGTGAAGGATTTAGTATTTAGTTAAAGTAAAAAATCATGACTTCTTTGCATTTCTACTAATGGATAATAGCCCTCCCTTCCCCAAAAGTCTGACTGTGTCTCAGGGTGGCAGATAACAAGGAGTTCATTATACAGGTTGTTCAACTGGGAATGATGGATTCACTAACTTCTCCTTCCCACCACAATTGTAATTGCTGAAGAGGGAGGTGGGCTCACGTTGAAATATAAAATTGGTTTCAGTTTCACTGTTCTACATTGTTTAGAGAAAACACATATTAAAAATAGTTGATATTTTGCAATGAAAATAATAGTCATTTATCATCTTCAAAAAAAATGCAGAATGAGAAAAAAACAGCTACAATTCTGTGTGTTGTGCTCAAGCTCCCACAACATAATTAATGATTCAGGAACAAAAAGCATACCTCCCAACATTTTGGAAATAAAAAGAGGGACAAAGAAGTTGCCGCGCTAAACGCGGAGATTTTTTTGACCACCTAATTACCATGTTAATTTTACAAAATGTGTCAGGTTCTGCTGTGGCTGTTCTGGGCTCTCTGCCAAAAGCCAATTAAGTTAGAAACATTGTTTTTTTTTCTGCCTGTTCAGTGCAGAGAAAAACAGGACTTTCCAGTACAAACGAGAGACTGCAGGTTGAGGTGTCAAAAGAGGGACTGATCCTCTAAAAACGAGACAGTTGGGAGGTATGCAAAACAAATAATTTCATCCATAAGTCTTTGCGTTTGCTTAAGTGCCAAGTGGAAGCAACCCTTAATGCTCTTCTATTTAAGGGTATTATTCTTAGATCAAGACACAGTGCTACATTAGAGATTAGTGATGGGCGAATTTGTCCCATTTCTCTTCGCCACAAAATTTGCGAATTGGTGCAAAGGGTGAAAAATTCAGGAAACTCGAATTCTCACGCCGACGACTTTTGACGCACATTAAAATTAGCGACTGGCGAATGAATTCGCCCATCACTAATGTACATTAGTAGAGATATGCGCAATCACTAATTAATTTTTCAATACCGTAGAAAGTTATATCCCGAGATGTTTATCCATGGCATGTTCCATATATTGTACATATGGAAATGAAATCCTGATTAGACAAGAAATACTAAAGCTAATTTACAAAAGCAGCACTGTGAAATAATTCAGCATGTTTTCTTTACCTACAATGAAAATTGGATGCAACACAATTTATACAGGTATGGGATCTGTTATCCAGAATGCTCGGGACCTGGGGCTTTCCAGATAACGGATATATCAGTAATTTGGAACTTTATATAGAGAATCATTTAAACATTAAATAAACCCAATAGGCAGGTTTTGCTTCCAATACAGATTCATTATATCTTAGTTGGGATCAAGTACAACTGTTTTATTATTACAGATAAAAAGGAAATCATTTTTAAAAATTTGCATTATTTGGATAAAATGGAGTCTATGGAAGGTGGCCAATCCATAATTCGGAGCTATCTGCATAACGGGTTTCCGGATAACAGATCCCATATCTGTACCAGATTCGTGAATACAGACACAAAGCTTGTACCCAATTGGCAAATCTAGAGCTAGTTGTGGAAGAATGGATGTGGATGCCAATGGATGCAGTTACATACACAAACTGTCCTGCAGCTTGCACTCAAGTTTAAATAGCTGCAGTTAGAGCCTACATTGGGAAATTGCAAACTACTTAGTAGGCATCCACTAATACATTGGTTAAATGCTCCAATATGGGTCAAAAAACATAGCAATTTTTGTACAGGTATGGGATCCATTATACGGATATCCGTTATCCAGAAAGTTACAAATTACTGGAAAGGCTGTCCCATAGACTCCATTATAATCAATTAATCCAAATCTTTAACAATTATCTACTTTTATTCTCTGTAATCATAGAGATTACTTGAGCTTCAGCCAAGCTTGAGCCAAACTAAGATAATCATTATCAAAAGCAATACCAGCCAAATTGGTTTATGTAATGTTTACATGATTTTCTAGTAGACTAACGGTATGAAGAGCCAAATTATCTGGAAAACCCCAGCCCTGAGCATTCTGGATAACGGAATAAGCACGCCTTTGTAAATGTTTTTATTATCAAGGCCCATATTACTGAGATTTGGTTTAGAACAAGATCCTTGATTTAAAGGACCAGTAACATCAAAATAAATTTTTAAACAATTAGTTTCTACATAATGAAACTAAAACACCATGATACATTTAACTTTACCTTCGCAAAGTCTTTATTAAGAAATAACTTCAGAAAAGGCGACAGGGCGACGATCCATCATGCAGTGCTCAATTTTTCCTCCCTGCCTTGAATAGGAGATAGCCAGGGAGGAGAAATTGAGTGCCGCACGATGGATCATCACACTGTCGTCTTTTCTGAAGAGGAACGCAAACGGAGTAGCACTAAGTTATTTCTTAATAAAGACTTTGCAAATTTAAAGTTAAATTTGTCTTGGTGTTTTTTTTTCGTTATGTAGAAGCTTTGATTTTAAGGATGTAGCAAATGAAGGAAGTGTGATTTTTCAATTAGGGAATTTTTATTTTGCGTTATTCTGTTCTTGGATCTAACATACATCCCCCAAGTTGATAGGAAAACATGGACATTCGATTGAATCCTACAACAAAATTTGAATTTAATTAAATTCTTAGGATTCAGGCAAATAAAATCAGAAATCTTGAAGCACTGGACTACAAACAGTGACAAGATTTCATGTACAGATCTTGGAGTTTTACTGTCTGTAATGGTATCAATTCATGGTGCATGTTTTAGTAGGCTATAGGGGGGTTGTCCCCATTATGGAGCATTCCATTTAAGACTTTCGGGGGGAATATAATAAAAGTCGCAAAGAGCAAAACAATTTGCACCAATAAGAATAAAAATCCACATCTCGCAAAGTAATATTGTTCCTTAAACTGTTATTACATTGCGAATTTTAATTGCGCACTCTTAAGAAGTGCTTGAAGGTGTTAACTTTTTCAGTAAGAAGTTTTATTCCATTGACTGCGCATTGGCACAAACAATAAAACGGTTTTCCACTGTCGGAAGTGGTCACTTAACAGTTTCCGGGTTCGCAATAGCTATATTAAATATTTACAAAGCAAAATTTGTTTGCGCAAAGGCATAACTTTTCGCATAGCGAATAGTTTTTCCGTTAACAACTTTTATTACATTCCCCTGTTTGTTTCCTGTTCAATCCACATCCAAAATGACCTGGGAAACTAGCCCAGCCTTTTATCAAAGAGGGATTAGAACACAAAATGATATTTGTATTGGACTAATTGAAAATTGACATAAAGTAAAGTATAGTGTCACTTTCAATATTGGTCTTTGAATACATTTTGAAGTTTTTAAAATCTGTGTGCAAATGAATAAAGGGCATTTTCATTCCTAAAGTTATTGGCTGTTATAGTTGGATTACAAATAATGGCTGAACTGATAACCTCGCTATGTCCTTGTCCTTATATGTGGGGCATTTTCTATTACACATATCTATTGGAAATCCGACATTATCTGCCTTATCACCTGTTTCTTATTCATTATGTGTTCAGACACAAGTTGAAGTCCAAACTATATAGATAAAGTTAAAACTTAAAATTAGAAATGATACAGGATTAAATGTTGTCCTTTTTGCTTCAAGGTGGCAGTGTGGAATGTTGACATTGGCACAAACAAACTGGCTAATTATACTTAAAACATGAATGTATACGCTTTTCACACTTGCAATATACTAGTGTAGAATATACAGTATGCTTTTTGCATCTGGCACATATCCTCCATGAATAGGATGTTGCTGTGTGTTCCTAATATACAATGCTTTCATTTCTACTTCTGCTTTCCTAGCTTTCCTTAAGCAACTGAAATCTTATACCCCTTGACATTTTTACATTTGTTCTCTTGTGTTCAATTTTTGTCATAGTTTCAAGGACAGTGTGGAGAAATCATCTTATTCGGACTGGTTAGTAAATAACAGCATAGCCGAGCTAGTTGCCTCAACGGGTCTTCCAGTGAACATCAGCGACGCATATCAGGACCCTCGCTTCGATGTTGAAGTAGGTAACCTCACTTTTATAAGAGCAGTATGAGCTAAATGCAAAAGGGAATAAGAAGAGCATAAAATGTGCTGCCTTCAAGTCATTGACATGTGAGCCCTTGTTAAGTTTGAAAATATTTCCTTTTATATCAGTAATTGGTTAAGCATTCTCTATAATGCAGGATTGACTATAATTTCATAATGAGGGTACTTTTAAGTAACCCTTTTTTAGCATTTAGGTAGAATAACAGGTGTGCTCTTTCTGCTGAAAGTGTCTGCTTGACATGCTATAGTGGAACTTCTGCCCTCCAGATTGTAATGACGTGCACATAGAAAAGTCAGAAGGACAGAATTAAGTTTAAATCCTCTTACTCTTAAATCCCTTAGAGATGATCTTTCTCGTTGCTAGATGCTGTTTTTCATTACCACATCATCTTTACATGCTTAACAGCTCATTCCCTGCCATTATAAGACTTATCTGCAATTCCAACCTATAACTCAGATATACAAATGGGTTCAAAGTTGTTGAGCTTTTTGGTGCAGTTTAACTTTTCCCAGAAACAACCATGACAGATAGAGATAATGTAAATATTCACATAATCACATACTTTCTTGTGCCCAGCTCAGTGAATGGAATAAATGAAATGAAAACCAGTTCTGTCTCCATTCATATCAAACCTTTCTCAATGCAAGTTCCTAGAACATAAATCACATATTTGTAATGTATGTAACAAGTTATTATACTACTCCAAATGCAATTCATGCCCTACAGTTGTAAGCTCTAAGTACATAGGTGTTAAACTAAATTTAACTACCAATCTATCAGTTGAAAAGTTTATGCAGCCAGAATTATGAAAAAATAAAAATATATGTATTTTTCAACTTGAACTTCAAGAGAAGAAATACCCCATCTTGAGTTTCTGAAAAAAATAATCCTTTTGCCAAATATCTAGTATAAATAATTCCAAAACAACTGAATTTGCTGAGTAATCATTGAAGATGTTTCACAGAACCACACCTGTGAGTTTCAGATGTCACCTCTCTGAAGAGTTACAATGTGCCATTGTGATTGAATTAGTGGAAGAGTTTATATGCCGAGGACTTCCCACACCAGTCAGTAGAACTGAAGAAGCTGCTCAGATGAGTAGTGAAACATGTTCAATGGTTACTCAGCAAGTCCAGTTGTTTTAGAATGACTTATACTTAATATACAGTACCATGACCTGGTTGAATAAAAATCTTCATAGTCTTTTGCCAAATAATTTGCTAATAGAGACACTCCAGGTTTGATAATCTGACTTTCTTAAAGGCAGCGCACCAAACATGTTATGTTACTTTGTACATACAACCTACAGTACATGGCCACCTGAATGTGATGTTTTGCAACAAAGTCTTGGAATCCCATATTGATTTGTTTGTGTAGAGTCATTTAAATATTAGAGTACCATATATATATATATAATTTTTGGTAAAGTTTTTTTACTTCCAGTTACTACAGTGGTTTTTATTCCTGTAAATTTTCTTCCTTAAAGGAAATCTAAAGCTTGACTAAAGTAGTAGGGTAGAAATGTTTTACATTGATTAGGGACAGATAATCAGAATTTAATAATCAGCCCAGTAGAATCATCATACAAAACAGGCAAACCTCATTTTCTGCTTGATGACATGCGACAACACCAAAATCCAAAATGGGAAACTCCTGTGACAATTTTGAAGGCATGGATCATTACTACTATAGAGATGCTGAACTTTTAAACTGGTTCAGTAAGTTCAATGTATAAAATGTGGCATTTCTATCCATATTCAAATTTAGGGTTTAGTTCTTCTTTAGCAAGAGTGGATTACTGTAAATTATAGGACTGCATCATTAATGACTGTATTAAAGTTAGACCCCATTTTGTTGTCACTGAATGACGTCACTAAGTCACACTTTTTGGAAAATGAATTAAACCAGCCAAGGGCTGCAAAATGCAGTAGTGGTTTTTGTGTTGTGTACTCTAGCTTAGCACCATGACCACACTTTTCGGTTTGCAAATAGGAAAGTGGAAAAGGGTCAGCACATTGGACGGAAAGAGGTGTGGTTGATGGTTGTGCTTCATGTGCGCACAACTCCTCCAGTGTTAAAGTGCACGTTCAATAGTGGTCACCCACACTGTAATATATCCAACAAAGTGAAGAACAGCACCTTTTAGTGAAGTAAAAAGGCCTTAATTTAAACATGGCACAGACCAGATACAGCAACGCTTCAAGCCGTTCCCCGGCTCGTTTTCATGTACACCATGAATTGTGACCACACAAAAGCACAGTGAATCTTAAACCAGTTAGTGGGATGGCTTGTATTGTGCTACTATTAACTTGTATTGTATTGCTACTGTATTGAAAACTTAGAAAACTATGTCACCTAAATCTTAAAAAAGTTTAAAGAGACAGCTATGCTTGGTTAACATGAATTAGTGGAAGTTCTATTTAACTTTCAGTAGAAGGATTAGTGCCATAAATTCCATCTTAATGATCAAACATTCAGAACATTTGTCCCTTCTGATATTTTAGTCAGTTAAATGTAGAGAAATATGAATTGAAATTTGGTTATTTCGAAGAAGCAGAAACCCAATGAAATGATAACAGTGATACATGTAGAACACCCAAGGATATGTCAAATTGGTAGACAGTACAGTGCATTTGCAGATGCCATGAATTTTGCTTTAAAAGACAAGCCATGTGCCAGTAACCTCTTTAATTGTAAAGGAGTTAAATCTGCTGTCTTGTCTCTGTATCACATACAGCTCACAGCTTTGGCAGTAAGTCATTGTGGATAACTTACACATGAAACAGAATAATGTGTGATTCATATATTGTAAAGGGCAATAATTATTTTTGGAATCTCTGTCTGGAAAATGTACAGTGTTTTTATAGAATTGTTTATAAATGTCTGATGCTTAAAATCAAATTAAACCATCAACAGGGAGTTAAGCAAAAGCATGGAACCACTTTCATCTTCAAACATAGAATTCTGTTAATTTTCAGATTTTCAATAATAATAATATGAAATATATACAGTATAATACATTAGAGTTTGAAGTAGCTTTGGGCAAATGTATTTTCCCATATTCCCTAGTGTTCTGCAAAATTCTCCTTACATTCTAGATCTTGATATGGGTGCATGTGTATACTGTACATAAATATAGGTATGGGATCAGATATCTAGATTGCTTGAAAATTGGGTGGAACACCATGCTTTAAGGTTAACTTTTATGTTACAGTATATTGACATGTTTTTGCTTTTGATAGGAAAGTGTCAATAACCTTTTATATTTTCTTCTGCAGAATTATGTTTGGTACAGAAACTATGATTATCAGTGTTAAGACCATGATAAAAAGAGTTGTCAAAGACAGGAACTCGTCCAATTAATTCCCCATTTTGCTGAACACATAGATAATACAAAATGTATACAATTATTATTGTTGTTAAAATGTAATAATAAAGGACTGTACAATAGATAGGTTTATAAACTGAGCATTTTGCATTTCATGCAAAATTAATATCCAATACAAGATGTAAAGAGGGCCCTGTTTGAAAAGCTTAAAATATAATTAAAATTAGCTTTTTTTTTTAAGTACATAAGAGGGAATTATCTACAGATAGTAAGGGATTGTTTTTCTCTTAGAAAAGAACAAAAAACCAGAGTACACACCTATTAGACTTTAGTAAATTAACTTTCAGTTGAGGCTACACACACTGTGGACAATGAGGGTGTGGAATACCCTGCTAGTATTGCAGTGGCAGATTCTATTAATGCCTTTAACAGTTGCTTTAAAGGAAAACTATACCCCCAAAATGAATACTTAAGCAACAGATAGTTTATATCAAATTGAATGACATATTAAAGAATCTTACCAAACTGGAATATATATTTACATAAATATTGCCCTTTTACAACTCTTGCCTTGAACCACCATTTTGTGACTCTATCTGTGCTGCCTCAGCAATCACCTGACCAGAAATACTCTAACTGTAACAGGAAGAAGTGAGGAAGCAAAAGACAGAACTCTGTCTGTTAATTGGCTCATGTGACCTTACATGTGGTTTGTATGTGTGCACAGTGAATCTTACGATCTCTGGGGGCGGCCCTTATTTTTTAAAATGGCAATTTTCTATTTATGATTACCCAATGGCACAAACTACTAAAAAAGTATATTATTATGATAATGGTTCATTTACATGAAGCAGGGTTTTACACATGAGCTGTTTTACTCAGTATCTTTTAATAGAGACCTACATTGTTGGGGGGTATAGTTTTCCTTTAATGGCTTCTTGAACAACCATAATATTACCATATTATTACCATATTATTAGCACAAGCACACAAGAGAATTCATTGTGGGATGGATCTAAGATAGTCCTGAGTACAACAATGAGGCAGACAGGCATGACCCACTAGATAAGGTTGTGGTAGTCTAAAAGTCAAGTATTTTTTACAGGGATACTGTCAAGGGAAAACATGTTTTTTTTTTCAAAATGCCTTAGTCAATAGGGCTGTTTCAGCAGACTTCTACACTGAAACTGATTTTTTTAATATCTAATTTTGAAATCTGACATGGGGCTAGACATATTGTCAGTTTCGCAGGTTCTAGACATATTGTTAGTTTCCCAGGTGCCCCCAGTCATGTGACTTGTGCTCTGATAAACTTCAGTCACTCTGTACTGCTGCACTGCAAGTTGGAGTGATATCATCCTCCTGCCTTCCCTCTCCTGCAGAACAATGGGAAGGTAACCAGATAACAGCTCCCTGGCACATATAAGAACAGCACTCAATAGTAAAAACCCATGTCCCACTGCAATCCCTTTGGGTTTGTGTATATATTGGGAAATCCAACAAAGCTATCTTACTTTTGTGAGTTCCCTCCATCTGTTTAAAAGAACAAACCAAAATTCTGAAAAGCTATGTTAACATTTTTTTTTAAATGATTGCCTTTATGTCTGTAATAATAAAACAGTACATTGCACTTGATCCAAGCTAAGATATAATTAATCCTTATTGAAAGCAAAACCAGCCTATTGGGTTTATTTAATGTTTGCCTGATTTTCCAGTTTCCATAATGATCTTAAATATGGAAACATTTGTTATCTGGAAAACCCCAAGTCCCGAGCACTCTGAATAACAAGTCCCTTGCCTATATTTTGTGAACAATCATTTTGCTGGTGCAGTACATACTGTATGACATGGGATGCACCGAATCCAGGATTCGGTTCGGGATTCGGCCAGGATTAGACTTTTTTCAGTAGGGCCGAATCCTTCTGACTGGCCGAACTGAATCCGAACCCTAATTTGCATACGCAAATTAGGGGCAGGAGGGAAATCACGTGACTTTTTGTCAGAAAACAAGGAACATTTTTCCCCTTCCCATCCCTAATTTGTATATGCAAATTAGGGTTCGGATTCTGATCGGTATTCGGCTAAATCTTTCTCGAAGGATTCGGGGGTTCGGCCGAATCCAAAATAGTGAATTCGGTGCATTCCTATATATGACATACAAATACTTTAACGCTCTTGCTTATTTTATACTGTATAAACTGTAATTTGTCTATGCAATCATTTTTTTAAAAAATAAGCTTTCATTAATTATATTCTCATTATTCCCAACCCCAGTGTATTTAACAATCTAAAGTCCCTATCACATGCATATACATTGTACTAAAATACACTATAATCCTCAGCCCTGCAATTACAATTTTTGCATGGCACGTTTGGCGCAGTTGTATGTTTAGACTGTAACAAGTATAAGTTACATGCCAAGGTCAAAAGTATGTTGGACACTGCAGTATTATAGGCAAAGCGTCTATAGCTCACAAGGTACAACTCCGGACAAGAATTCCATGTAACATACATGTTTGTACAGTAGGGTTACCCAGGTCAGAAAATATAAAATTATACTGTTTTCTGCAGTGCTAAGCAAATGGTTAAAACAGTCGGTATCATATTTTAATAAGCAGAACGCTGCTATGAATTCTTAGACTCTGATTCACAGTCTATAACCACTGGGCATACAAAGAATTTAGTCCTTTTATCTAAACATTAGTAAACTGGCCATTTAAACATTATCATTTTACTCATGATCCACTTTGCCAAAACCATTCAGTCAAGTCAAGTCTTGATTCATTAGGGGTTGCCTGTATTATTAATCTGGTAACATAACTGAACAAACATTGCAATGTTTTGCCATAACAGTATATTTAACCAAGGTAAGTGCCAACCTAAAAAAAAGCATTGTATTTTTTTTACTAAACAATAAGGACTGCACCCTAATAGATATTCCATCTGCCCTTGTTTCTTAGGCTGATCAGTTTTCTGGGTTCCACATCAGGTCAGTTTTATGTGTCCCTATATGGAATAGTAGCCATCAAATAATAGGTAGGTGACTTTCCTAATATTTAATTTTATTGTAAATGTTCTGTAAAAATGCACATTGTGTAACATGTATAGTGAATGGTGTATCTGCTGTACATGAGGAAAAAGCTGACCGTATATGAACCAATAAAAGCTGACAACTTGGACCCTCCAAACAGAATCGCCAGCTTATAGGACCATGTATGGTGATTGTCAGGTCCCCTGCCCAACTGATATCTGGATAATTCTGTCAATTGGACAGATTTGGAAATCCAACTGGGAGAGGATGGCATTCCATTTTCTCATTTGGATAGATAGTGGCACTAATGGCTAGCCAATGAGGCCGTGTATCTTATAAAGGACAACATATAGACAAGCTTCTTTATATATTTTACTAAAGAAAGCACATGGAACTGAACTCCTCCTGTGCTAACACCTCCCATTTTACTTTCTGGTGCCAGGTGGCTAGAAAGAAGCAGCCAATGAAGATTCCATCTGGGCATCTAATCAGCCTAACTGTACTCATGTGTTTAATGAACAGCACACAGGGAGAATGGACTTTTTGTAAGGTTAATCCTAACCACTTAACTCTGCAAATTACTTATATATTACATTCTTACGTAATAAGAAAACTTATGCTTAGTTCCTTGAACAACAAGAACTTGAATGTGACCTAGGGGCAGATTTATCAAAGGTCGAGATGAATTTTCGATTGAAATAAAGTTTTTTTTTGTTTTTTTTTTTGTACCTCAACTAGGGAATAGTCCAAATTCGATTCAAATTTGCAAAAATATCAAAAATCTGAATTTAGAAATTTATCATGTACTGTCTCTTTAAAAATTCAAATTTGACCTTCTCCATCTAAAACGATTTAGCCTATGGGGGACCTCCTAGAACCTATTTGGAGTCAATTGAAAAATCAAAGTTTTTTTGGCGGAAAAACCTGGAATCGAATTCGATCAAATACACTATTAATTCGATTCATACGACTTAATTTCGGTTGGTCTTTTTGAATTCGAATTCAACGTTTTTTCAATTCGAAATTTGACCTTTGATAAATATGCCCCATAGTGTTAACTAATAAAGATGCAACCTCATTTGGCCTTGGCTGGGACACACATTTTTCAGCCTTGACAGAGGTCATCATACTTCCATATCTTTCTTTCGAGTTTGCTTTAATATTAACTTTCATGCTTTTTCAATTTTTTTTCAGTCTTTGAAATGATTTGATTACTTTTTGTTCCATTGAAAGGCAGATATTTGCAAAACCACTGAAAGATAAAAATAAGATCAGTGATTTCTAAGACAAATGTACCCATTACTGAAATTACTATACATTTTTAGCTGTTCTATGAAATATTCTTTGATCTTTAATTAATCTGTGGCGCTTAGTAATAATAATAATAATAATGATTTTATATTTCTTTATCCACAAGGTGTAGCACAAGTGCTGAATAGAATAGATGGGAAGCCTTTTGATGATGCAGATCAAAGATTATTTGAAGTAAGTTATATCGTTCGGTATAATGGCAAATTGGCAAATGGTTTGTTATTTTTTGTTTATTGATTGAAAATTTGTGTTTGTTTGGGCTCACACACACACACACACACACACATATATATATATATATATATGTTAAAAATAAACAAGAATTTATTTAATAAATAGCAGCAGACAGCTGCTATTTTATTAAATAAATTCTTGTTTATTTTGAAGACCTGAGAAGTGCTGATCTTTTCTGCAAGTGTATGGAGATGTCTATTGATCGTGCACCCAGTTAAATAAACTTTCTTTATCGTGAGTGCCGGCTTCACGTGGATATATATATATATATATATATATATATATATATATATATATATATATATATATATATATATATATATATATATATATATATATATATATATATAAATAAATCCACGTGAAGCCGGCACTCACGATAAAGAAAGTATATATAGCATAAAAAGTGGTCAGAAATCTGATGAAAATGATATGTCTGATGGTAGAGTAACCTGGGTCTTACTGAAAGTTCTATTACCACTGGTTGACTTGACTGCAAATGTGAACATGTGGCTTCATGTTAGTATATTATAGAAACGTTCAATTCTAAACAACTTTCAGTTAGTTTTCATTATTTATTTTTTATAGTTTTATAGTTATTTGCCTTCTTCTTCTGAGTATTTGCAGCTTTCAAATGGGCTTTACTGACACTTTCTAAAAAGCAAATGCTCTGTAAGGCTACTAATGTATTGTTCATGCAAATTTTTATTACTAATCTTAATCTTCAAGCCCACTCCTATTCATATCCCAGTCTCTTATTCAAATAAATGTATGGTTTCTAGGGTAATTTGGACCCTAGCAACCAGATTGCTGAAACTGCAAACTGAAGTGCTGCTGAATAAAAAGTAAATAACTCAAAAGTAATAAAAAATGAAAACCAATTGCAAATTGTCTCAGAATATCCCTCTCTACATCATATTAAAGTTATCTCAAAGGTGAACAACCCCTTTAACAGGCATGCATAATAAGAAAAAAAAGCTTAATGTCCTCACAAGGATATTTTAGAACACTTCTAGATAGAGCAAAATGTTAACCACCAGGGAATGTATGAAATCTGTTAGTGCAGATTAAGTCAATTTTATTTCTGGCAGAAAAATGTTTTCAGTTATACAACAACTAACCAGAAATTCTCTCAGTCCTATTGTGTGTGCAGTTTTAGTTCATTTTGAAGGGACACTAGCAATGTTCCCTCTAATTCCTTCTTGGCTATGTGCGCAAAAAATAATTTTTAATTCCATTTTAATTATTGTGTTCGCTGGTCAGAATAAATGCAATGGTTTGTGGTTTCACACATAAAATTTTTTTGTGCGCTGGCCTCAAACTTTGTGTGCGGGCACATGAGCAAGCAACTTAGATACACTAGTATATAAGGATTATTGCCACATGTATAAGTAATTTGTCTGGAATAGCTGCGTTACTATGTCATACAACATGTTGCTTCTGCAATCAAAAGTGAAATGTAAGTGAGAAAACACAGCCTACAGTGTGCATTATCTTTCACAGAATCTAAAATAATACAGCCCATTAGTAACAATATTCTTGTTTCCTTCCTTAGGCTTTTGTTATCTTTTGTGGCCTTGGTATTAACAATACAATAATGTATGATCAAGTAAAGAAGTCATGGGCAAAGCAATCGGTGGCCCTAGATGTGAGTAAATATAATATCTATGTATTTCAGATAATAAAAATAATCTTTGCCTACGTTGAAAATAAATGATTTTAAAACAAACATCACCATGTCTATACAACATCTTAACAATACATAATTGAAAACAATTGAAATACTATATAAAAATCTTTTTTATGTGTTTTATTTTTGATATGCTGAGTTAAAGGGGCCTAAAGATAGACACTTTCTTATAGTCCTCAATACAGTTACTTTCAAATAAGAAGCTGCACACAGGATCCAATGCAGAAGAGTATATTAAACAAATCACATCATAATAGTTTCGGGTACTGTGCTTGCCCTTTCTAAAGCCATGTATTATTTTGCATTGGAAGCTGTGTGCATGCTTCTTATTTGGAAGTGACTGTATTGAGATAGTGTCTATCTTTAGGCCCCTTTATCTCAGCATATTAAAAATAAAAAAACTTAACAAAGATTAAAATTTAATGCCATATAGTAATTATCTGTATTAATTACTAATCAGCATTATATTGTGACATTTATATTCTATGTGTACTGTATATTGTGAGTCATTCCCTAAGTTCAGTAAGTGACAAAAGCACAGAGCATGTGCAGTGAATCTGCAGAAAAGAAGATGGGGAGCTACTGGGGCATCTTCAGTGGCACATATCTTCCCGGCTAAAGGACTGTGGTTGCCTTGGGCTGGTACAGAACGCTAAAAACATAATGTACTTCTTGACTTAAGCTTTAGTTCTCCTTTAAGCAGCCACAAAGAAATAAGTTTTTTTGCAACTCTAGGCTTTCCAATTACTTCTTAAACATACTGATAGGGGCCATCCAGTGGCATAACTAAATGTTACTGTGCCCCACAGCAAATTAATTTTAGGGCCCCCAACATAAACATAGGTTTTCCTGTTTTACCAACTTATGTTGAAATTGCTCATTAATTATGACCTCATGGGGCCCCTATACCTCCTGGTCCCCCTGCAGCTGCAGGGTCTGCTTCCTTTGTAGTTACACCCCATGGGCCATCAGTGGCTGGAATTTCTGTACTGGCTGATTGTATCCGACACACTGTACTGAAACTATTAATACATATAAACAGAAAGCTAAAAGTGCATCATTTTTAAACCACTTGGTGAAGCAATATTACATGTTATTCTCCTACTGGAATGCTTGACAACTAGGAAACCACCAATATGGCTGCATGTCATGCTGATTACCTTCCAGAGCAGTGTCAAGTGGTCAAGTAAGAGCAGGCAACCTGTAATACACCACACTCATAAGACTCTTGTCCAAGCAGATTGCCATTAACTTTTTACACCCATGTGCCAAACACTGGGGTCTAGCACCCATCCTCTAGCAAATATTCTTCCGCAAGCTTTACAACATAACCAGTCTCCCCCCCCCCCACATTCCAGTACCTGCTCAACTCAACCGAAGGGTGTGTGGGTGGTGTTCCTTGGCCTCCAGCTGTTAGAGACCTTCTCTTCCTTTCATCCTGCTAATAGCTTTCCGTATCCTGACCTCACTTCCTGCATGGCTCACTCTTCTTCTACTAATCCCAATCCTGCTTATTCACTGCTAAAATCCTGCCTAACACAGTGTAGGCTTTGGTACATAGCCCCCTTAAATGAACAGTTGAAAAAAGTAATATAGGATTATCATTATACATTAATCTCCTCATGTTTCTTTTTTAATATATAAGAAACACTAGAAACCATTTTTAAAAAAGTACTTTTCTTTTTTACACCTTCTTTTTTTTAAACCTTAGGTACTTTCTTATCATGCAACCTGCTCAAAAGCTGAAGTTGATAAATTTAAGGTAAGATTCTGTAACCAGTGTATATTAAGGAGGGATATTTGCTTGTGTATGCTGAATTTTTATGCCATGTACCTTAAGTGGTGTGATAAACTCTTGAGTTCATTTTGGTAACGTATGTTTATAGGAATAGGCATTTTAGCATCAACAAAATAAACAAAATCAGCATTAATATAAGCAAAATTGAACTGATTATTTCACACCTGTCCATGTTCTAGGAATAATCTTGTAACGATAATCCACAGTATCATCCAAACTCTTTATTATTCAATCTTGGCTTTTAAACAAAATCAATTTCAACGTTTGGCCCCTACTCAGCTGGTTATATATTATTCTTGCCCGTTTACCCTGAGTGTGAGCAATCCTTTGTGGCAAGTCCTTGAGAAAAATGACGTGACATTACAAGAGTTCATAAATGGTTGGAATAATTGTAGGGATAGTATGTTCACTGTCAGAGAGGAATCAATAACCGGTCGTGATCTACAAGGAACAAGTGTGGTCACACTCCATAACAATAGGAAAGATAATCACCTGCACTTATTTTTGAGAGCATACAGTGAGTAACATTAACAGTAATAGTACTCAATGCATGCGCATGGAATGAACAAGAGGCACTTGAAAATGAGATAAGTATAAGCTTTATAGAGATTGCTTTTATACACGTGGTTCTTTATTGTTTTATGGAAAGCAATAACCTGGAGTATTCCTGTGTTTGTGCCTATTTTATATGCAGTGCAGTCCTTCACAAACAGTCCTACAAACAGCATAGGCAATCTTTTATTCACAATGACATTACTAATGTTCTATAACTGTGACTGTTTCACGTCAAAGCTAAATGTATTTTTAATTTCCCTAAACATAATTTTCATGCTGGTGTATTTTATTTTCTAAAAAAAACATCTCAGTCTGTTCCTTAGCGTGTGGCCTGTAGCTACAGAGCATTTCATCTGGAGCGTTATTGTGCTTTTCTTTGCTTACTTGGTTTCTCCTTTGTTCTGCTCTCAAGCATGTGAGCATAATTTTAGCCTGTCTGAAATTGTATCTAGTTATCAGAATGCTTTGAGCATGACTGCAGGCATCCTCACTTCCATCACTGAACCAGAAAATGTCAGCCCTTTAAGTCTAAAAATTATACTGTAGTCATGCAGTTTAATGTGCTCCCCACTATGCTAAACGGGTGAGTATAAGGAACATAAGTAACTGAAGGAAACAAAACCTGACTTTGGAACATTAGTTGGAAACAAGCTACTGTCAATGCTATGCATTTGTGGTTATTGTAGTTATTGTGGTTATAGTTAGCAGCAAACCCCAAAGCTCTGTTTTGCTTATAGGCTTATTTGTTTCAATTAAAGTGCTTTAAGTATTGTCTTTATGGGATCTCCTATTTGCATTGCATTGATGCTGCACACTCAAGAGACACCCATATCAACAACTTTATTGACTCCTTATCAACCAAGGCTAGGTGGCCTTACCCCAAGCATCAAATAACATATGATGTCAAAGAAAGTACGCCTAACTTTTGTAATTTCCTATACTGATGGATACCCATAAATCTATCATAAATCAGCATAAGAATTCCCTTGCACTAAACACAAGTCTGCAGGGTGATTTCAGAGACTGGTGTCCCTTTAATACATTATTGAGCTATATAGTATTATTTTTAACAATCACAGATGGTAGGCAGCACAGAAATATTTTAGATATGCTATCCTCTGTGGAAAAGAACAAAAAGCTATGATTTGAAGATTAAGCCAAACGTATGAGGCATAATATAAAGATAGATTGGATATTCCTCATTCCTTACATTCCTGTGGGAGGGGGAATTAAAAATGTAAACCCTTCGTTTAAGTGTAAACATGTCAAATGTGGAAAATGGGAGATGTTATTATTTTTGAAAAAAATCTTCTCATTATGAATTTGATGTTTCAATGTTGGTACAGTGGCAGAATTCCCACTGTGTTGCAACACTTCTTCTTTCAACAACACTCAGTTTGGGAACTGAGAAAACCAATTGCTGTAGTTTTGAAAGTGAAATGTTGTCCCATTTTTCATGATATAGGATTTCAGCTGCTTGGGGGTCTGGGGTCTCCTTTGTTGTATTTTTGCCGCCATACTGCACCAAATGTTTTTAATGGGTGACAGGTCTGGGCTGCAGGCGCCAGTTTTGCACCCAGAATCATTTAATTTACTATGGCCCATGCCGTTGTAATATGTGCAGAACGTGGTTTGCTATTGTTTTGCTGAAATAAGCAAGGCTTTCCCTGAAAAAAAAAAATCTGGATTGCAACATTTATTGCTCCAATATCTATACCTATCACTCAACATTAATGGTGCCTTCCTAGATGTTCAAGCTTCTCATACTATGTGCACTAATGCACCCCCCCCCCCATACCATCATAGATGCTGCTGGCTTTTCAACTGTGCGCTGATAACAAGCCAGATGGTCCCTCTCTATAGCCCTGAGGAAGCATCATCCATGATTTCCAAAAACAATTTAAAATATTGATTTTATCAGACCACAGAACAGTTTCCACTTCGTCTTAGACCATCTTAAATGAGCTTTGGGCTCAGAGAAGACGGTGGTGTTTGGGGATCATGTTCATACAGTTTCTTCTTTGCATGTAATTTACATATGTGGAGGCAGCGACAAACTGAGTTCACAGATAATGGATTTTGGACATATTCTTGAGATCATGCAGTGATTTCCACTACAGAATCATGTCTGTCTTTAATGCAGTGCAGTCTGAGATGATGGCCATCAAATATTGTCATTCAGGCTTGTCCCATGCATACAGAGATTTCTCCAGATTCTCTGAATCTTTTAATGATAGTATGTACTGCAGATGATGAAGTCCCAAAGTTCTTTGTAATTTTAAGTTGATATTATGTACTGAAGATGATGAAATATCCAAATTCTTCATAATTGTATCTGGACGTTTTATACTGTAAATGATAGAATCCCCAATCTCTTTGCAATTTACTTTTTTTCTTAAACTGTTGTAATTTTTGCCTGCACAGTGTTTAACAATGGGGTACCCCTCCCCATCTTTACTTCTGAAAGACCCTGTGCTCTCTGGGATCTTCTCTTTTTTAGCATTATGCAACTATTGCAGTCTTTTGTTTCCCCGTCCCATCTTTTTTAAAACCTGTTGGGTTCATGAAATTCAAAATAAGTATATTTTTTTCAGAAAACAGTAATATTACTCTGGTGCAACATTTGATATGTTGTCTTTACTTTTGCAAATACATATATTGTTTAAATGATTTGCAAATCATCCCCTTCTCTTTTTATTTACATTTTACCCAGTGCCCCAACTTTTTTGGAAATGGCGTATATTAATAAATTCATTTGATTACGATCTGTTTGGGGTCCCTAGTGCATAGTCAGTCATTGCCTTCAATCCTTTCTCTTCTACCTCATAAACAAGAAAACTTTAAACATAGAAACTTTTCACAGGAATCCTCCATATTTTTGAAAATTAAATGCCACTGAAGGGAGCACTACAAACAGGACCTCTCCTTTTCTATAGGTCTTCCGTCCCTGCTTGTTTATACTGTATTTGGCTCCCAGGGTTAAAGGAAAGGAGGAGGTCAAGGCATGACAGATGAACACGTGCAAATTGTTGTAGTCCTTAGAACCTAAAGCCAGATCCAAGGTGCTATAAATATTTTAGGGGAAAAAAGGATTTCATCACCTGCAAAAAGACACTCAAACTTCATGAACAATCTTAGGGTTATCATTGGACACTACAGTGGCATCAGGGTGAAATTGAGGTGCTATGTACAGTTACAGGGCATGGTAATGAGTAAACATGCCAGTTTCTGATAACTAGATATCCGAATCAAAAGTGAAACCTGTATTTCCATATGAATGCTAGATAATTGGTTAATGAGCTGCAATAAGCTGCAAAAGAAAAGAAATCTCATTACCTTTAGTCCTCAAATATAAAAAGAAATTGAATGGATAACACTGCACAGCAGCACAGCAAGGTACATCGAATGCAGCCATAGGCATGGAAAGGTTTTTGTAAGACTAGTGAATGATTCTTTTTCCTAAATGATGCCACTGCCTAATGTAGCTCGTTAATGTTTAGGGCTTTCACCTCAGTTGCTTGGTCAGATTGGCTGCGTGCCTGCGTGGGTGAATTGAGTTCCCAGAGGAAGAGCTCATTAAGCAATGTCAGTCTCTTTTACAGCTTGGAAATAAGCAGTGATGCAGTCTTACCAGCAAAGGAACACTATAATAAGGAGATTACCTGGGGGTCTAGTGGGAGTGCAATGGGGACGCCCCTTGCACCCAAGGCATTAAGCAATTCCTCCTACTTGTAAGCAACTAATGTGGGCATGGGTGCACACATTAACAATGTTTAATAATTTTTACATAAAGAAAATATTTATTGAGTTAATAAAATGGATTTAATGCATTGTATCTTTCCTTCCTGTTACCTACCATTCCTTTATTTATTGTTGGTTTACCTCTGCCTCTGCTATTATCATTCCTTCAAGGAAGGATTTGCTCTTGATCCCCTACATTTTAGCACCAGAGTCCATAAATCTGACTAAACCATCAATAATAGTTGTATTTAGAGTCCCTACTTCAGAGTTAGTTATTTACCTCAATATTTTCTCTTCCACCTCCAAAACAAAGAGACACTAATGGATGTGTAAAATAGTTGTCTGTTTCTCTTAAAACAAGATAAGAAAACAACACATAATTCCTCTTAACATTTGCACTGAAATGCAGCTGATGGGAGGGCTAAAGACATGAACTCTCTTCCTCAACAGATCACCAGTCCCTACTTGTTTATTATGAGTCGCTTAAGAAATGTGAGAAGTTAAATTCATGACAGTCACACACACTCAAAGTCCTTCATTCCTATGGAACCTAAGCCCAGGTCTGCAATATATATTTTAGAGAGAATTTGAATTCATAATCTGCAGACAGACACTTCATACTCATACATATCCTTCAGGTTACCAAGGGGCATTACTCTGGAGTCAGGGTGAAATGAAGATGCTGCATATGGCTACTTTTCTTGGGTGTATTACCCAAAAGCAAAATGGAGGAACGGTAGTTAGTAAACAATTTGCAATCATGATAACTAAAGCTTAAATAAAGAAGTAGGCTAGAAACAGTGTACATTGTATTTTGGGCTTCTGTACCAGCACATGGCGACCACAGCCCTTTAGTAGTAAAAATCTGAGTCTTCTTTTCTGCTGATTCACTGCACATGCTCTGTGCTGTTGTCACTTACTGAGCTTAGGGACTGACTAAAAACATACAGTATACATTGAATGTAAATTTCACAATATAAGGCTGATTATTTATTAATACAGCCAGTGCAACTAGCATCAGAATTGAATAATCAGCCCTTAAGCATCAGCTTATATTACAGGCCAATCTCATTCTCTGCTTGTAAACTTGCAACAACCCCTAAACTTAGCTTCTCCACAGCTGCTCAGAGCCCACTGAGCATGTGAGTGTCCCAGACACCTTCCAAGATGGTGACCCCCTGTGACAATTTTGAAGTTCTGGATCATTGCTGCTATTGATAAACTGAAACTTTAGACTGGTGCAATAAGTTCAGTATATAAAATATGGCATTTTTTGCCATATTCTTTTAAAGGGTTTAGTTCTGCTTTAATATCCCAATCACAACTTAAAACTGATGAGAACTTGTCCCTATTATTGGGTAATTAAATTATTGTATCCTTCCGTACTGTTACCTGGCATTCCTTTATCTCTTGTTGGTTTACTTTTCCATCCTTTGTCTTTCCTTAGAAGATGATAGTACCTTGTTTATGTAGAACCAATCTGCATCTTTTCTCTCTTTCATGCTACGCAGTCTAATTATGTGCATCTCAGCTCTTGTGAGGACACATCAAGGTATCCCAAAAGTAAGCAAGATGAGAGTGCCCCCTAATAGTGCATATCTAAATGGGGTTCACAGAGTTATGGAAAAGGGAGGTAAAAAAACAGTGAGTGAATCCCACTACATTTAAGAATATTGATGTGCATAATTCTTGCACTTATTCTAGATCACTGGTTGAATAGGAAAGCATTATATTGGCCTAAATCACTCACATCTATGCAAAGATCTCCCACATGCCCCCATTAACTTGCTATGGCACTGATACCCTTTATAATAATGTAAAAATTAGCTCCAGTACAGTCTTTAAAATTTTCACATTTTTGCGAGCGGAAAGATGATGAATAATACTTGCAAATATCCAACATGTTGGTGGCATAAACACAAAACACTTTGAGTCACCTTGTGACAAATATTACAGGCATATGGCAGCAACATCTGCTGGGATGTCAGTCATCCAGTGACGTATCTGGAGTAATCTGTGTTACAAAGGACCCGGTGTTGCCATGACAACCAGATGCTGCTAGGATATCTTTCCTTGCATAGCTGACACCATAGCCATGTGAGGAGTCACCTTCATTGACAAAATTAGAAGCCTGAAGAAAAAAACAGAAGTGAGGAGTTATATTTCTTTAACAGTATTTTTTGTTGTTGGAGGTGTTTGTTATGTTGTAAATGAATTATCTAGTACATACCTGTCACATGTCACATCACATTTAGTAATTCACACAGCTGCTAGCTTTTAATTAGACCTAGAATTAGCTGTAAATGTAGTTGGACAGTGGAAGGCACTGGCATCGACTGGTCAAAATGTAACCATCATGCTTCCATCATATTGATGCCTAGGGTGATTCTAGCCAGACATAACATGAATCCTGGGCACAGACTAATATGGTAAAATATTATTGCTTATAGGTAACATTTGCCATCTGGCTACTTTTGTTTTTAATAAAAATAAAAAAGGAATTATAATACCACCAAAGATATGACATGCACAGTGTAACATCCTCACAATATATCAAGCCCTATCTATGTTTTATTTCCAGTGAATATTATGTTGACATCATTGATCACATATTTTATGACTTTGGCATGGGTCACTAAGCATATTAACCCTTTCAGAGCCTGTAAGTTACCATTTAAGTCCCTGTCAGCAGAAGCATAACATTAGAGTCAAGGGGGTATATTTGTCAAAGAGTGAAGTTAGAAATCTCCAAAGTCCGCTAGAGTGAAATTCCACCACTCTCCATTCATTTCTATGGCATTTTGAAAGGCATAATTATCAAAGGGTGAACATTCACTTTCACCCATTGATAAATACTTTTTTTAAAAAATGTCATAAAAATGAATGGAGAGTGGAGGAATTTTACTCTAGCGGACTGTGGAGATTTCTAAATTCGCTCTTTGATAAATATACCCCCAGAGGAGGGAATGGCTGTGTTCTGACGGATGCAATTTGGATATATGTTTTTCTTACAAAAGGTTTTGGGCATCCTAGAGAGATCTTGCTGTGAGACCCAAGAACTAAAAAATGTCTGTGCAGTTAATATCCATCTTTATACTTACTCCACGACACTGACACACACACATGCACGCACCCTCACACCGAACAAACTGCTGTTTTTTGGAAATACCAGAATCGGAGACCAATGGCAACATGGGCAAGCTAATTCCAAAAATCGTGTCCATATCTGTCTGGGTATTTTAGCTGCTGTATCCCACAGTGCCACACAAGCATAGCTTCCTTCCAATATCCTTATATTATACCATACAAACATCTCTCCTTGTTTTATATTAGAGCCATCTACCCACTTCTGTCCCTGAACAGAATTTTCTAGTCCCTTGACCTGGGCACAGTCAAGAAGATGGTTGAAACTCCCAGATGTCTCAGAATACAGATGACTCACATAGTTACATAGTTAAATTGGGTTGAAAAAAGACAAAGTTCATCAAGTCCAACCCCCTCCAAATGAAAACCCTGCATCCATACTCACACCCCTCTCTACTTTTAATTAAATTCTATATACCCATACCTATACTAACTATAGAGTTTAGTATCACAATAGCCTTTGATATTATGTCTGTCCAAAAAATCATCCAAGCCATTCTTAAAGGCATTAACTGAATCAGCCATCACAACATCACCCGGCAGTGCATTCCACAACCTCACTGTCCTGACTGTGAAGAACCCCCTATGTTGCTTCAAATGAAGTTTCTTCTAGTCTAAAGGGGTGGCCTCTGGTACGGTGATCCACTTTATGGGTAAAAAGGTCCCCTGCTATTTGTCTATAATGTCCTCTAATGTACTTGTAAAGTGTAATCATGTCCCCTTGCTAGTGCCTTTTTTCCAGAGAAAACAACCCCAACCATGACAGTCTACCCTCATAATTTAAGTCCTCCATCCTTCCAACCAATTTAGTTGCACGTCTCTGCACTCTCTCCAGCTCATTTATATCCCTCTTAAGGACTGGAGTCCAAAACTGCACTGCATACTCCAGATGAGGCCTTACCAGGGACCTATAAAGAGGCATAATTATGTTTTCATCCCTTGAGTTAATGCCCTTTTTTATGCAAGACAGAACTTTATTTACTTTAGCAGCCACAGAATGACTAAGTATTATTTGAGATATTTTTGATTCTGCAACAGCAAAAAAATGTAAAGATGACAGCAGTGCTCCCCAAAGAGAGAGGCAATGTGCCAAAACCATACCTTATATTATGACATCATTTTAAAGCATTTCACCGAAAACCGTTCCTTTCATTCTAACAACATATTTAAGTAAAGCCGCTGGCTGAACAGCCTCTGGGTTGATTATTTTTAATTAAGGGCAAATTGCAATTACACTTTTGTAACATTATAAGCAATATATTAAGAATTGTTTTACAAAAGAATAGTCCTTTAAATATGCATGCCTAGAAAAACAACATGACTACAAGCGTTTCAGATATGCTTCCTAATTTCACTAATTTTCAATACATTTCTCCCAGATATAAAAAAACTGTATAATAAAAGTCCTTTTCAAATTAAACATGACATCTAAATTCTTTTTTTTTATTAAAGCATTCATAGCTGTTGTAAACTCATTTAAAAAATCTCAGCTGTCAATCAAATATTGCCTGCCCCTCCTCTATGCAATTATTTTCACTTTCCATTCAGCACTTCCTAGGTGTCACTGCTCTCCCCACATTCCCCCAGTTCTCTAAAAAATTAAATTATGTAGCCAGGGCATGGGGATGGACATCAGGTCCCCCATTCTGGTGCACAAACAAGATTCTGAGATGATACAAGGCTTGCCTTAATAACAGTGTCCACAAAATGGCTCCTGCCTGCTTGCTATAATTATGAATTCCCAGACTGAAGGAAACAAGATTGAAATAATTTATACAGTGTAATTAAAGTTCATTTTCCTTGACTTACATGATAAAGTATTATTTGAAATAATTTAGATTAGACCTTAAAACAACATTAACAATCATTGTTCTTTCCCTAGCAGGTAACAGATGTCTGTGCTCCTATACAATCACTGGACCAATGCAAAGTCATAAAGTTCTGCTGTCAATAAACCCTACGTATTGTTCGATCTTGTCTCATGACAGATTTATAAAACCTTCCTATACAGCCTAAATATTTTTTTCAAGGTTTTTTTTAAAAGTTATATATTCATATTTGTATGAAGTATAGCTTTCCTATGGCTTATAATGCAAAGGCATACACGCATACAACGCAGAAACAAGTTTAAATAAATATTGATGCAACTGTGCTCTCTAGTGGCTGTGTTGGGAAATACAGTTTTTAAAAAGTCTGCAGATAATGGTTACTGTTGTACTGCAACTACCTGCCCTCTTCAGCAGCAAGGGGACTTTTATCTTGTCTTATTCATTGCAGTTTTCCTTTCACACCCCATCAGTATGCTTTTGTTTTCAAATATTAAAGATAAATAACTGCTGACAATATGTGATTATTAATTTGCAGACCAACTTTATTGTGTATATCACAACATGTTTTGGATGCCTCCCTTTATCAAGTGAATCCAATCAGTTGACCTTTGTGTATGAGGGAGATAAACACTTGGAATATGGAAAAATCTAGGGTAACAACCATAAAATTATTTAACTTCACAAGGGGGGGACCGCTCCAAGTTCACACTCCATATTTGCTGCTCCAATCGGGTGCTCAGTCCGCAGCGTCCCCACTGCTAGAATTCACTTAGACATCAAGAAAGAAGGACGGCACTCCGGTACATGGAATATACTTTTATTCCAGGTTCATACAAGGATCCAACGCCCTATGCGTTTCGGGAATCACTCCCTTAATCATAGGCATCATGCCTATGATTAAGGGAGTGATTCCCGAAACGCGTAGGGCGTTGGATCCTTGTATGAACCTGGAATAAAACTATATTCCATGTACCGGAGTGCTGTCCTTCTTTCTTGATGTCTAACAACCATAAAAGCAGAGTAAATATTCATGATTCACTGAAGGTTGTAACATGGTGCACCACAGGCCAGAATAACGTTGGTGGTAATGGCTGAAATAAGCTATCAATGTGCATAGGCAAAGGGGAGGCTTGTAGTTGAACACAAGAAAAGATTAACTGAGATGAAAAGAGAATGGGCTACATGATTCTCCCCTTATATAGGGCAATCACTCCTGACGTTTACAAAACGTATTTTACAAAATAGAAGGCAAATACATTTGTGGTGTTGTATTTGAAAATGATATGTTTTATAAAGATGAACTGCCTCTTTATGTGATGTTTAAATTATTATTATTGGGGTATAACCAAAACCACCGCATTTTGCTACCTTAAGTACTGTACAAGTGCAGAAAATCACCTCTTTAGTTCTTCTTAAGTTCATGTCCCTTGTGATTGGTTTGATCTTCAGAACTGACAAAATCAGGTGTTCTTCCAGAATCAGAGTGCTGCAATTTACCTATCCTCTGTTATTCCTAAACAAAATATATATTGAGATTGTTGTGGGTTGAGAATGTTAGTAATCAAATAGGGGGAAATAAGCTTGTCCTAATTTAGAATGGGGGAATATGTTCTGTTGGGTTTCTAGACAGGAGAAATTAATATGATAATAAATAGGACATCCAGGGCAGTGTTGTTACCTTTTGTTTACCTATTAATATGTTTACTATTAGTCACAACATCAGACCAGAGGTAACGGCAGATGTAATTCACTCCATAACAAATAGTTCTTAGCGGGACTGTAGGGATTAATCATGTGATTTAAGATTCCAATGCATTACTCTTTCTTCTCCATCTCCATATCTTCTCCATTTGCCATTGAGTACTAGTATGGCCTTAGACAAGAAGAGGTAGTATTCTCTGCTTTGCATCGCTTTGCTGACATAAATGAGACCTTTGGTCTTTATATCTACAGAAGGGGCCTGTGAACACTCATTTGTTTTCCTTATTGAGTCTTAAATTGGTCTAATAGTTTTTAGAAGTTTACCTAAAACGGGCCAGGACTTGGCAGAAACCATTATTTGGATGGATTGGCAAAGTGTTAGGTCTTGGGCATGACCTAATTTTCTTAAATTTTGGGAAGTAAGCTCAGATATTCTGTACATGCTACAGCATGCAGAAAGCATGTTTTAAGCCCCTTTCGTACCCCCATTCTTTTTATACAGTAGATCAGCTTGGGTCAGTAATACTCTGTGCATCAAACCCACTGGCTGATGTGGTCAGGTGTTATGAATAGCCTGATTTCAACCAAAGTAGACCTATTACTTTGAAATATCAATGGTAATTAAGTTTCTAACAGCGTTATGTAAAGTTGTGCCTATCAATGCCGAGTGAAAGAACTAACCTAATTGTGGAGCTATGAGTGGTGCAATGCTGATCAATATTTAATGACTGCAATGCATTATTTATAGCTTTGTGATATCTCCTCATTTATAGGGCAAACATCACACAAGAGAACAGCAAAATACAAAAATAATGAATCACCAACTTTGGAAGACGTTTAATGCAGACGTGCACTGCTAATAATGTATGCATTTCCAGCTGGTAGCACTGCTGATTTGTTGTATTGAAAGAAAAAAATGTGAAAAGAATCATATGGGTTTTGTAAATAAACACGTTTCCAGGAATTTCATTTCAGGCAAGTAAACAGAGAATTATATATATATATATATATATATATATATATATATATATATATATATATATATATATATATATATATATATATATATATATATATATATATATATATATATATATATATATATATATATATATATATATAAGTCTGTAAGCCAGCACAACTCGTATAGTAGTCACAGATGCCTGGGTGCTAAAGCCAAAAGTAAAGATATAGAACAGAAAAAAAGCTTGCACTCACAAGTCTTAGCGATGAAAATATAGGTGTTTATTAGAAAAAATCGACTAACGTTTCTGCAAACACGGGGTGGAGGGGGTTGTTTAGACCTCTGTGTGCCTGAAATGCCAGGGTCTATTTTGATTCTCAGTCCAGACCTGCTCCCACTACTCCACTGACCGCCCCCCCCTTCCTTTATGTAGCAGCACAGCAAGTAGCAGAGAAAATTAGGGAACTGCTTTGCGGTGGGGGTGGAGCAGGCGGTAGGTGTGAAAAGCGGGACATCAAGATCCTGTCTTAGGTGCATTTATATTTTGGCCTGGCAGAGGGTGCAGTCATATAGTACCTGCCTAGTTGGAACAGATTGGTGCTTGTGTCAGTAGTTGTGGCCACTACATTCAGAATCATTCAAAATTTTTTACCCATCATAGACCGATTTTTCCATAATTCATGTGTAAGTGCCTTATTTGTAGTTGCACCCCTCGAGCTGTATCCGGTGCTTCTAAATGGACACAACTGCATGTGCATTTGGTGCAAGCTGCATTTGGTGCATTTAGCATTTTCAGTGTAGGGGCTGCAGTGGAAGTCTGGTGAGACTATTGACACAACCCACAGTGGGAACCCCGGAGCTACCAGTTGTTCACCTTTAGATTAACTTTTATTAAGATGTAGAGCGTAATAATCTGAAACTATTTGCAATTGGTTTTCATTTTTTATTATTTGTGGTTTTTAAATTATTTAGATTTTTATTCTCAATTTTGTAATTTAAACAATTACAGAGCTTTGTTTTTACATGGGGTCAGTGAACCCCCATTTGAAAGCTGGAAAGAGTCAGAAGAAGAAGGCAAATAATTAAAAAAATATAAAAAAAATATAATGAAGTCCAATTGATAATTCGATGACATAATAAAAGTTAACTTAAAGGTTCATCACCTTTTAATAAGCACAGTTGCATATCATTGATCAGAGGATGTGAACATATAGGCAACCATATGGAAGTGTGGGAGCAATCATGTAAACACTCATAGCCTTGTACATCAGTGTAATAAGCCTGATTATTTTAGCCATGCCCATACTGTAACTCAAAATCTGATTATCCAGCTCACTGACCTCAGCATCCAAAACAAATCACATGAATTGGGTGCCTTCACTTTAAAAGCACCTCTTGTTGTTTATCTTTCTTTTCAGGCCCTCTCCTCTTCATCTTTCATTTTAATTTAATTTCAACTGCTACCTGGTTGCTGGAATAATTAAGCTTTAGCAACCACATAACAGAAATGTTAATGCTATAATAAAATAAATACAAATGCTACCTTACACAGAGAGACACAATTCTATATAACACTCCAGATTGAATATATTTATTTTCCCAAAGTCGCCACAGTAATCAAATAGATGTTGTATAAATCATTAGTTTAAATTGCTGTGTTCTGCTACCTCCCACCAGCTGTAAAAATGCACAGATTTGCAAAGGCTTTATGGTCTTTTAAATGTTTGCATGCTTTTCCTATTATTCTGCTCTTCTTTAAATTTAAGTCACTTATGTCTGTCCCTGTTGCTAGGAGACACTCCTGGATCCAGCATTTTGGTACCTTAATGACTAAATATATGGAAGGAAATTAAAATTGAAGTCTATGGAAAACACAAAGGATGTACATTTCATTTAATGAGTGATAGCCCAGTATGACAGTTCTTATAAAAACTGCTAGATAAACAATATAAAGAACAGTAGTCTGTTCATTGTAGTTTATATCACTAAAATAGGGTAAATCATATCATACTTACCGAGATTTTTCTTTCCTGGACTGGAACATTGCAGTGGGAAACAACGGGTTAATCCCCTCCCGCCATGCAATGGGACAGCAAATACAACATAAAAACCCTGCTTCCGCCCCCTGGCCACCATCTTTGAACTCCTGGAGTCTCCCCCAATTGAGGATGGGATGCCGTGCCCACTGCCATGTTCCAGTCCAGGAAAGGAAAATCTCGTAAGTATGATATGATTTTCCCTATTCCTGTTCCTTACACATGGCAGTGGGCAACAATGGAATGTACCAAAGCAACCAACATAAATGAGGGAGGGAGAAGTTAAAGTTTAAACAGAATTTAATGCAGAATTCAAAACTGTAGAGCTGAAAGAAACAAATGTGTTAGCAAATAGATCCAATTTGTAATAATTCAGAAATGTATGAAGTGAGGACCACACTGCAGCTTTACAGATCTCTTCTGAAGTGGCTCCTGCATGAAAGGCCCAGGATGCCGCCATACCTCTGGTTGAGTGTGCCTTAATAACTGAGGGTACTGTAGTGGAATTCAACGTGTAGGTGTTCTGAATGCATTCCTTGATCCATCCTGCTATCGTGGATTTGGATGGCTGAGTCCCGCTTTCTTTCTTTGAGGTATTACCAAGAGGGAATCTGAAGATCTTATTTGTAGGACTCTGTCCAGGTAATCAAAAATCTAGGTAATACGATGTCCTGAGTGGTATGGAATTCAGACACCACCTTAGGGATAAACTTGTTTGCCTTTTTGAGAACCACCTTATCCTGTAGAAAGGTAAGTTTCCCTTCCCTGATAGAAAGGGCTTGGAGTTCTCGAACTCTTCTCGCAGAGGTAATTGCCAGTAAGAAGCAAATCTTTAAGTTCAACATCTTTAAAGGAATGTCCTCTATGGGTTCGAAAGGTTCCCTGGTAAGTGTGTTTAATACCAGAAAGGGATCTGGGGTCTAACAACTGGTGCAAGTTTTTTGGCCCCCTGGAAGAACTTCTTAACCAGTGTATTTTGAGACCATAAGAGACCTTTAGAGAAATGAGAAATGGCAGTCACCTGACCCCTGAGGGTGGAAATAGTTTAACTCCCGAAGCATTAATTTAATCGACTTTAGCTCCTCACGCCACTTGGCAAAATTTTTCCAAGTGATAAAATACTTTTGTAAGGTGTTAGGTTTCCTTGCTGCCAATAATGTGGAAACGAAGAGCCCAGAGAAGGAGAGGTTCAACCTTTCAAGAGCCACACTGTCAAGGCCCATCTGCCCGGGTGAGGATGGATTACTTTGCCTTGTGTCATCAGATCCTCTCGATTGGGATCAGAGGCACCGAAGGGAATACATACTCCCTGCGGGATTTACATTGAATGGAAAACGCATCCACCATCCTGATCTATTGTCCAGGAGACATACTTTGGTAATTTTGTGTTTACTCTTGTTGCCATAAGATCGAGGCAGAATGGACCCCATTTCTTCAGGATTACCTTAAAGACTGATTGATGCAGTTCCCATTCGCTGGACTGGGGAATAGCTCTGCTCAGTCTGTTCGCTTTCACATTCTGGACTCCCGGAATGAATTCCGCTTTTCAGTTCGGTTCGGTTGGTTTACTGCTTTCATCCACCAACTTAGGGACTGAACTGTAGTTGGCTCCAACCGAATTTGTTGGTGAGGGCGGAAGTAAATGTGATCCCATTTGGTCAAAAAAATCTTATTGTAGCATTCTGATGTGAATGTGGGCCTACTTCACACAATCTATTGCGGAAATCATTTTCCCTATTATTCTCTGGCACTTTACTGCTGTCTACACAGTTCTGGTTCGGAATTTGTTTACTGAGTTTTGGATATCCAGAATCCTTCTCTGGAGACTGAGGTTAAAGTCCTCTGTGTCGATGACAACTCCCATAAACTCTAGCCTCTGGGCCGGAAGCACAATACTTTTCTCCCAGTTCACTATCCTTCCTAACTTTTGGAAATAACTGGACACTTCTATCAGATGAACTTCGAGAATCTCTTTCGACGGGGCTTTGATAAGGATGTCGCCTAGATAAGCGAACAACTGAATGCCCTAGAGCCTTAGATTTGCTATGATGGGTGCCAAAACTTTTGTGAACAACCTGGGAGCTGTGGCCAGCCCAAATGAAAGGACAGCATACTGATAACCGAAGGAACTTCCTGTGGGATCTCCTCACCGTAATGTGCCAATAAGCGTCTTTTATATCTAGTTTCACTAGTCCGGATCCATACATTGTGTGATAGACTTTAGGGTATCCATCTTGGTTCACTCTTCTGAAGTTGAGGATAACCCTAAATTCTCCATTCTGTTTTTGTCTGAGAAAAAGATGGGAGTATATTCCTGAAAATTTTTGACCTTGAGGGACCTTTGATATTACCCAGTTTTTGAGCAAATGATAGCTCTTAGGACTGAAGAATTCTTTGTGGATCTCTGCTTGTCCGAAGACACAAAGTGGTGGGGAAGATTTTCCTGAAGATTTAGTTTGTAACCTTTTGAGATGACATCCAATACCCATTTGTCTGGGCAAACTCGAGCCCACATTGCACCGAATCTTGTTAACCTTCCCCCTATGTACAATGGGGTTCCCACAGCTTCATGCTCTAGGCTTTTCGGATTTAACTCCAATCCCTTCTTTTAGCCTGAAAGGGCTGGTTTCTGTTCTTCCACTGCCTAGAGAAAGATTTTCCGGGCTTGTACTGTCTGGCCTCTCTTTAAGATCCTCTTAAATTCCTGGCAGGGTTTCTCTTGGCTCTGCGTTCCTGCGGAAGAAAGGAAGATTTACCTGCTGACGCTTTTGAAATAATTTGATCCAGGTCCTGAATGTAAGACTTCATAGAATCTGGGTGCCATTGTCTTAACCATAATCCTCTTCTAGCCACGACAGAGAGACCCATGGATCTAGCCGCCAGTTTGATAGATTCAAGAGAATCTTCTGCTGTGAATTAGTTTGCGACTTTCACATCCTGAAGCAATTCAATTAGTTTCTCTGTCCGTGCCAGCTTTAATTGATTCCTCCAATTCCTGAAGCCATATCTTATTGGCCCTGGTAACGGAAGTAATGGCAATAGCTGACTTACACTCTGCACCACCTGTCACATAGACTCTTTTTAAAGCTCCATCTTGTCGCCTTTCCATCGTGTCCTTTAGAGATACTCCTTCATCTAGTATGAGTAGTTTTTCTGGCCACCCTTGTTATGGCTGCATCTACTTTGGGAGGATTTTTTCATGGCTTAGACAAGTCCGCTGGGAAGGGAAATAATTTTTTGAACCTTCTATGGACTACTTGTTTTCTGTCCAGATTTTCCCATTCAGACTGGATAGTTGAATTAATAACACCGTGAACTGAAAATAAATTATTCTCTTTGCCAGCGGATTTAAACATCTCAGGACTACTTCTGGAAGATCTGCTAATGTTTTTTGAAACATTATCCGTAACTTGCGACATGGAAGTCACTGACTGGTTAATTGTTTCTTTCATCCAATTCATCATGTCGGAAACTTGAGTTGGAACAACTCCAGAACCTTTCTGCAGACATTTAGTGCATAGTCTTTCTGGAATCTTTCTTAATCTGGAAGAGCATAATCGGAGCATGAGACACAATCTCTTCTAGCTGACTTTCTCCTACTTCCTTCTCTGATTGGAGAACTCCTATTAAGAAAAAATGGTACCATAATTACTAATAGTCCTCAAGCATACTAAATTTTTTTTTTTATTGAACTTATAAAATTTTCTTACAAATTACAAATTTTCACCTCTCAAAATAAACACTCACCCCCTTGAGCCTGAGTGAGACCTTCTCGAGCTCATCATGCAGACATACATGCAGTCATACACTCCAGCAGTTATCCAGTATGAAATGAAGACCAACCTAAAAATTCCATTGCAGATTTTAAATACCTGTCCAAGGTGGATTCCTGCAGGCTCAGCATTAGTAGTCAGGAAAACATTTACTTACAACAGTATCCTCCTGACAGCACAAATGGCACAGGAACACCTTACCAGATCAGCAGTCCACAGGGGGAGAAGAGAGTCTGGGCACCAAGTCTGGGCATCAAGCCTCAAGTGCCATTTCGCCAAGCGCATTCACTTCCAGGTTTGCGCATCCTGCGCCTGCGTCAACGCGTCATTGCCATCTTGGAGGCTGAATACTCTGCGTCTTATCGCACATGGTGCCTGAAAAGGCTTTTGCGACTTACATCGCTGGCGACACACTTGGCCCAAGCCTACAAGGACACCCACAATGAACACCTCGATCCTGGGACTTCAGAAGGGGAGAGGTACCCATCTGGAACTAGCAGGATGAGCGACAGGAGGAAAAAAAGATGGCGGCCAGGGGGCGGAAGCAGGGGTTTTATGTTGTATTTCCTGTTCCAATGTATGGCGGTAGGGGATTAACCCATTGTTGTCCACTGCCATGTGTAAGGAAGAGGAAACTTCTGCTGTAGAAGTGCAAATGGTTGCACCAGTTTGGGGCACAGTATTTGAACAGAACCCCTTCCCCCTTATAAATGAACAAGGTTACAGATATAGGAAACCAGTGATTTATCAGTCATCTTCCTGTAATTCCAGGAGATACCAGGGCAGCTCCCCCCCAAAAAAAATCCCACCATTAATGGCTTGTAGGCTTGGCCCCAAAATGCTGAGAGCAAAGTTTAGGAATCTCAGGTCAGTAGGGTTTATTGAACCAGTCTTCCCAAAAGTGCTCTTAAAGGGGTTGATCACCATTCATTTTTACTATTTGTGGTTTTTGAGTTATTTCGCTTTTTATTGATCTATGGTCCAAATGACCCTAACAACCATGAATTTATTTGAATAAGAGACTGGAACATAAATAGGAGAGGGCCTGAATAGAAAGAAGAAGAATAAAAAGTAGCAATAAAAATAAACAAAGAATTTGTTTTTAGATGGGGTCAGCGACCTCCTTTTGAAAGCTGTAAAAAGAAGGCAAATAATTTAACTATAAATTTAACTATAAAAAATGAAGACCAAGTGAAAAGTTGCTTAGAATATAACATAATAAAAGTGAATTTAAAGGCGAACCACCCCTTAAATCCTTCCTACCTGTTCTCTTCTGTTGTGAGATCTGGAACTGTTCCACGTAAAATGGGCATGTGTTAATTATAACAACTGAGAGTGCCTCTAGGTACAGCATGAAAAGGAGGTTTTGTACTTACCTCCTATTCATGGCAGGTGTATGGTATATAGCTCCCTTGTACCACAGTGCTACTCGCAACTTATGCATCAAAGAAGGTACAACAGGCAAACTTTATAATGTATAACTAAGGATGCATAGAACATTAGTGCACCCGTGTAATTGCTTAGAGCTTTGCCAAATAATTATAAATGTGTCCCATGTTGTCATTCTTTAGCAAAATTAGCCATGTATATTTCAATAGATAAAAAGTTTGGTTAGGGAGATTGCACCTGCTTTCCTGGATGTACTAGGGTGTTTACATTGCCATATTAATAAACCAGCTGTATGTAGGTATGTAGGGAGATCCAGTAACTGGCTGGCTGGCTGGCAGGACAGGATGAACTTGATGAGAGCAAGAAACCACAGAGAGACTTATTAGCACAGCAAGACAAAGGCAAGTTCCCGTCCACAGGAAAAATAGATTTTACGCTGGCTAATGATGCCTTGTGCTTCAACACTTATGGCAATTATGGCCCAGGTGACTGTAGCATGGAGAAAAGAACTATTCTATTGTAACTTGACTTTTACAGCTGTGCAAACCAGATAACCTTGAGTTTGATTTTATTTGAAGATTTGGATTTGAAAACTAACAAGCTGCTGAGAATTTTAGAGTAAATTGATGAATAAAGCATCTGGGAGTTGCAAGTTTGGAATAAATTTGGCAAAGATCTTAAAAACAGAAAGAACTACCATTCCTCTCACTATACACATAGCATTGGGCAGGACCATGCTGCCACTATTTCAATCTGGGAATTCAATATTTTCAAATTATGAACTTTAGCTTTCAGTCCACAGAGACTAAAATTAGTTCAGTATTGACATTGTTTTAGCCCGGTTGCCATATTTGAAGCTTATACGTTTCTTTGATTGCTCTGATGTATGGTTCCTACCAGAGGATCTTTTAAGTGCAGTTTTAAAAATCTTTAGGGGGTAATTAAAAATCGCAAGTGTTATTTAAAATTGTGTTTTTGTGAATGTTGCGCTGCTTTTAAATGAAAATCAAATCATCATGAAAAAATGTCAGCGCTAACACCTGCTCTGCAGTTTCGTTAAATATTTTGTGCAAAATACGCTTTGTGATTGCGAAATTTCATCAAATACACTGCAAATGTTCTCAAAAGCCATTTGGTCACAAACTTTGCGAGGAAGTCATTAAGTTTTGTAATTGGTCACAAAGGACAAACAAAACAAAACACATACGCTGTATGTACAATTGGTCACATGAACACATAATATAGTCACCACCATCCCCTGGCAGACTATTCTACAACTAAATGATGTGGGTTTAATTATTATATACTTTATCCACATTCCTTGTGTGCCTCTGTTTGTGTGTGTGTTGTGACTTTAATTAAGACTGAATTGCTACTTTAAATGTTGTTTAGTTTTTTCTTTCATGTTGTCCAGTTACTTTGTGTAAATTGCCAATTCTAGAGAATACAGTCTGCCTCATTTGGAACAAGAAGAATCAGAAGGGGTAATTTGTGTTGCCAGTGTGTGTTTGGGTAGGTGAACTTTTGTAGTGAGAAGTGAAGGTTAATACCTGAAATTTAGGTTTGTATTGCTGGGACCTGCACCCCCCCCCCATGAATACAATGTTGTCTGCATCTGGACTGGTAGTGCTCATGCTGTATTTATGCAGGGTGGGGAGAGATGTATGGGCCCTGTACTCTGGATAGGAATGCCTCACTAGTGCCCAGTACACCATCTATTTATAGTGTAGCCAGCAAAGCTTGATGTTTGGGGGTGATTAGGCTTAACATCATTGTTATAGGATTCTACAAAAGACAAGCTTAAAAAAACAATTCAGGAAAAAGAGCATCAGTCAGAGGCTGGAGAGAAATGAATCATTATGAGCTCTTCCCCTTCTAACAGTGGTACAGTTGCTGAGCCATAACATGTGACCTGGTTGGGCATTAGGCATTTACTCAAATCTGTTTTATTATTGTGTGTTTATCTATAGAACTTACACACTTTGTGCGCAACTGAATAACAATATATTATTACAGCATAAAAATTATGTATTAAATTAAAAACAAATACATTCAGAAGGTGATCAAGTTTGATTCAGTTTCTTTGAAACACATTTGAAAAAGCTGCTTGCCAACACAGCAGCCTCCTGCTACTCCTTGCATTGCTTGCTGGTTTGCAGCATCATTGTGTCTCGCATCCCAAGCATCCACACCTGTACACCAGTTCCACACCTAAAACTTGCCTTTAACCCCACAACATCCCCTGTGGGCTCCATGGGTAGGAGGCTGGACAGGCCCTGGTGTCTGGTGCAGCTACACTCTTAGCCCCCAGTAAATCTCCCACTGAAATTCTTGTAACTTCGATTCTATTGTTTCCTCTATAAATTATGAATGTATTTTCACAATGTACAGTGTGTCGCTAAATATACGTACAGACTAGTGATAAGCAATCTTTCCTGTTTTGCTTTGCCTAAAAATTTGCAAAACCCCAGGAAAATTCCCAAAAACTAAAAATATGCAAATGCATAAAAGTCAGTGGTCAGTTTTTTTGCATTGATGGTTTCAGTGTAACATACATTGTATTCTATGGACATTTTTCATGTCAACTTTTTTCACTGCAGCTTTTTCTGCACAGAACACATTGGAGTCTATGGGCTGTTCATTCATGCATATCAACATTTGGAACTCGCTAATGCATATAGCCAGGCAAAATATAATGGCTACATTTGGGGCTCTTACTGACGGGTGTTTTTGCCCTTCACTCCCCTGCGTTCCATTTTAATCCCTTCAGTCGCAGGGGAGCACAGGCCTTTAGCTGCTTGGAAGCGCCAAATGCAAGTGGAATGTGACATGTTGCGTTTCACCTGTGTTTGGTGCTTACATGCAGAGTCATGAGTATGCGCCCATAAGGAATTATCGGATGCGTTTAGTCCTGTGGCTGAATGGATTAAAATGGAACGCAGGGCAAAAACACCAGTCAGTAAGAGCTTTTAGGTGCTCTCAAACCTTCATCTCAAACATGCAGCAAACACATACAGGAATACCTGTGTGTAAGAGCCCTTAATGTGTATTTATGGTACAGTATGTGGTGTTTGTGTTCACTGCATATTGCCATCTATTGGCTGAGTAGTACAAAATAATGTCATTGTGAATTATTGGCCTACTAATATTTTAACTTCATATAGATGGTGTGTAGGTGTTATGTCTAATCCTTTTTTGGCAGTAGTATAAGCAGAAAGCAGAGAACTGACTGAGCCCTGATAAGGCAGGATACACACTCACTCTCGCATCAGTTTGTTGTAAAAAAGAATGGCTACAGTTGGTCTTTATTAAGTGACCTTACATAAACCTAATGTATAAAAATAATAACAGCACAGATGGGTTATTTGAATGTTTTGCCCCCATGTAACTGCGTTCTCTGTCATTTAAGGCAGCCAACATCCCTTTGGTGTCAGAACTTGCCATCGCTGACATTCATTTTGATGACTTCTCTCTTGATGTTGATGCCATGATTTCGGCCGCCCTGCGGATGTTCATGGAGCTGGGGATGGTACAAAAATTTAAAATTGATTATGAGGTGAATATCACATGCATCCTTTATCAGTGTTACTGTACTGCCACGAGACATACTCACCTATGTGATATTTTGTTTTCATTTCAGACCTTATGCAGATGGCTGCTAACAGTAAGGAAGAATTATCGCATGGTCTTGTACCACAACTGGCGGCATGCCTTTAATGTGTGTCAGCTCATGTTTGCTATGTTAACTGTAAGTACCCAAAGCCTTTATATTGGGATTGTTTATGTGCAAAGTTTGTACTTATAATAATATGATCAAGCTATATCATCCAACTTATACCCTTTCTTTATTACATGACCTCAATTACCTTTGTTCATTTTGTTTCTTATCTCTGCACCTTTCCAGATTTCTCTCTGTCACTTAACAATATGCCGGGTTAGACAGGTCATTTTCATATTCAGTGGTAGAAAACATTGCTCAGTGACTTCATCCGTGATCCGGCAAAACTGCGAATAGAGATTCAAGTGTTAACATAGCAGGCGAGAATCTCAATGCATTATTCGCTTGTGTCATTTGGACCACTGTCCCTAAGGGACTTGTAAATTGTGCAGTTGTGTTCTTCTCTGTTGTTGGTGGACTGCAGCTCTTGTAATATGATGAAAGAATGCTGGGGATGTAGAACCATTTAGGTGGTGGAACACTGCAATAGAATGTGTTTGTCCCTTAAAACACACTGACGATTTTAGGGCTCCTTTTCTAATGGGTTATCATTTTTTGTCTCCACAGACAGCCGGGTTTCAAGAAGTTCTATCAGATACTGAAATGCTGGCTTTGATTGTGGGCTGCCTATGTCATGATCTTGATCACCGGGGAACCAATAATGCCTTCCAGGCCAAGTGAGTTCCTTTGCTAATGTTTTTAGGTTACTTTTACAAGGATTATAATAAACAGTCGGAAGTAGAGTGTCACAAGGCTAATTATGTAAGATTTAGAGAGTAGGGTTGCCAGGGTGGATAAGGGCTGTGGGGTAAAAGACTGTTAGAAGCTGGCAGTGATTGGATCAGGTTTAGAAGGGAGTGGGCTGTTTGATGGGTCAGCAATAGGACTGAGAGAGCCTAAATTAATCAGCAAGTACATTACTGGCAGTGTTCCATCCTCACTATGTGAAACCAAGAGTTAGTGTGTAGCTTGACATACAGCTAAACTCCTTGCTTCATTAATCGACTGAGACAGGTTATTCAGTTTTATTAACAAAGGGGAAGGTGTAAAACTGGGGAAAATAGAAAAAATGACAGTACTTAGTATACAGCATATCATGGCATGACAAAGTACATTAAAACACTGTGAATGGTACACTGAAACATTAACATATGTAAATATTCATAAGGTGGATGGCATTTGTGAAAGAGTAAGGCCTAGATGACTGGTCTTATATAGGGGTTCCATGAGGTGATAGCATATAACAAGTTCTAAACTTTCATAGAAAACAGGTACACAAGAAAACAGGAAAATGATCTTCATTCATAAACCAGGGTTGGTGATTATTAACACCTACCAACGATGCTACCATAAGGCTGGATGGGGTAGGATTACTGCAGGTGCAGAGTTATCTTAGCTGTGAACAGTATAAATATGGCAGCTAGATTGATCATTTCCTGGTGTTACACATGGTCACATGGTAAAGGTACAGAAAGCAACAAAAGAAACTAGTAGTAAAGTATACATTATTATTATATTATTATCATTTATTTTTATAGCAGCTATATATTGTGCAGTGCCTTATACAGAGAATATACATCTTTCACTTTCAGTCCTAATCTCATTAACAGACACAGATGGGCAGTTTATAAGGCCTGAATTAACCTACCTATTAAATTTTTGGAGTACCTGAAGAACTCATCTATTGTAGTATTATTATTATTATCATAATTATTATTATGTAAGGGATTATTAGAAGATATCAGCAGAGAGTGGTTGAGTAAGCAAATGTTGTTTATACAACCTTTACATTGTGATACAAGGCTGGTGTGTTTGTACGCAGCTCCCCAACAGCAAGCAGCTCTTGGTAAACAAATATTAGGTGGGTGCAGATTTGCTGGGTTCACATCCAGGAGACTCTCACTCTTTATTAATGGGATAATCTTTTGCACTTATTTCTTGTGGATAAAAACAGATTTTTTGCACCGAAGGCTGGATCCAGAAGTGGAATTGTAGGGCACATACATCTCTCATGACAACTCAGGCTTGTTCTCCCCTCACGATGAATTTTCAGTTTTATACTTGATTCTTTCATTTTTGCCAGAGTCTTGTAACCACTAACAGCCTATGTGTACTCTCCAAGCTAAACAGTAAAGAGAATTGAGATTCTGGGTATTGTTTGTGCCAAATACACTAGATGGATCAATAGTATATACCTACAAAGCATTTCCTATCTTAAAGTCAGTCCCACAACTGATAACCTGGGGATATGAGATGCATCTAGAGCAGGAGAAGAGCTGGACACATTTAACGCAGGAAGTCTACAACCCCAATGAAATAAAGTCTCCTGTATTAGTACCATTGATTTGGGTGGAGCAAAGGTGTAACAGGGTAGGGTGTGGACATATCATGGAGTAGATGAGGTAACACTAGGGTTGCCACCTTTCTGGTGTAATCTGGACAGCCTGGTTTTTTGAAACTGCCTGCCCAGTTTTCCTAATTTGAAAAACCTGGCAGGATTTCCTAAGATTGACGCGGTGATCCACCAATTACCAATCAACACATCATACCCACCGATGGCACAGTCCCGCCCCACCACATCACTGCCCAACCCCTCTACATCAAAGCCCGCCCCCCACTGTGTCATAGCCCCGCCTCCCCCATTCGTTGGGGAGAAAGGTGGTAACCCTAAGAAAGACACTAGCATTACTAATTGAATTTTACAGTCCAAAAGAAAATATATACTTTCTGTGCTAATAGTGAGTGTAAGCAGGTCACTGAGCTCTGTGAAAGTGAATGGCAGGGACATACTGTAGCTCATGGAGAGTGATGAGCTCAGCAGGACACTGACATATTACATACCCTATGAAGCAGTACAATGACAGACACCACTTTGCTGACATGCCTTCTCTTTTGCAGGAGTGGCTCAGCTTTGTCTCAGCTCTATGGAACATCGGCGACATTGGAGCACCATCATTTTAATCACGCTGTCATGATTCTTCAGAGCGAGGTACACGAGTCATTGAAAAACAATACCCTGTGATTTATTGCATTCTGTAAAGTTCTCTCTTTGCTCTTTTCACAAATGTTCATATGAACTACCCGTATCTTGTAAATGCTATTTATATTTAACCACTTTCTTTCTACCAGTCATAGAATAACCTGTAATCTGGAAACTGTATATTCTACAATATATACAGCAGAATGGGTTAAAAGGCTCTTTTTTGCATAATTTGGGTCCTGTTGATATTTAAAGAACTTTTTAATGTTATTTATTCATACATAAGCAACCAATTAAACAAATGCAGGTCAGATAGGAAGAAAAAACACAATATACAAAGTGCAGTATTAGCAGTTTATGATTATGAGTAATTTGTGGTATGGTAGGAGACTAAGCACCCTTGGTGCATCCATACAGTAAGGGGACTCAGGGACTTCGGAGGAGAGAGAGGTTCAGGGCAGGTGTCAAGCCATGGGTTCCAGGTCTAATTAAATTTTGGGGTTCATCCTCTTGCAACAGAAGCAAGTTTGACGATTGGGGGCTTCTCTTAAAGAACAAAGGAAGCCCTGTTCACTGTTTTTGCAAATAACACACCGGGACTAACTGCACTGGCCCAGGAAGAGTATGGCACCCTCTTACCTTCTTTACTTGGTTCCCAGTCAGACTAAACACCCCAGAGTGAATATGGCTTTCCTTGTCCTTGAATTAGCACAATTGGACTCATGCCTCCAGACATAAAACAGGGTCAACCTCATGAGGGTTCTAGTTGTATTAAATAGAACAAGGTAATCGATTAGACCCAAGAGGCATATCACAGGGATCATACTACTGGAAGCAAAAGCCTAAATATAAGTAAGTATATGACTCTGCGGACTTGGCAAATATCTCCATACAATGGATAATCCTTAAATGAACCATCCTGTCCCTAATAGAGATAGTGATGTCAGTCTTCTTAGTACTTTTCAGCATCTCAATCACATTTATATGGCAAAAAAATCAGTAATGAGTGGGACAATACAGGTTTTTTTTTCTGTGGTGCACACAGACTGTTTAGGGTTTGTTTGTCTGACCTGCAGATCAAGATGTTCACCCTTAAAAGTGTCAGGAACTCTCTGGTTTATTATTGTATTGTAAAGGCCCCCAGACACGCTCTGATAAAAGCTGCTGACACACTGTCGGCAGCTTATTGGCCCAAGTGTGGGGCCATCCGACGGGCTTCCCTGATTGATATCTGGCTGAAAGTCAGCCAGATCTCGATAGGGTAGATTAAAAAACCCTGTTGGATCGCGGCCGTATCTGTGCGTCTATGCGGTCTGCGATCCGCCTGCCCGTATCGGATCCATTATGAGCCGATCGTTGGGCCCTAGGGCCCACAATTGGATCAGCCCAATATCACCTGCTTCAATGTGGGCATATCGGGGACATCACCAAACGAGCGGATCTCTAAGTATATGGCCACCTTTAGAACCAGGTACCTGCTATGCACTGACCATTGCTCCCGCTGTTTGAGCTACAGGAGGCAGTATGGTTGGGGTGTGGAGGATAATGTCAGTGGGGCTAGCACCTCTCCCATACCCTGGTGCTGGATCATTAGCCCATTTGTTTCATCCAAGCCTTGTGTTTCTTTCCTGAGTTCTGTCCTCTTTGTTGCTGCTCTGCTCTTGTCTCCTCCGGTTTTGACTCTTGACCTGTTATTGGATTTCTGCTTGTCTGCTGCCTGCTCAACCATATGCCTTTCTCAGACTCTGTTTTTTTTATGCCTGTCCTGACTCTGTGCTTGAACCAGAACATTGTTTTTCTGCCAGTTCTTACTACATTCTGCAAAGGTTTGTCTTTCAGTCTTTCTTTATTAAATCTTTGTTAAATATGCAGTTTGTGTCTGTCATCTTAGCAAGTGGTTACATAGCACATCGGCTCCTAAGAAACTGCTGTGCAGACATTATAGAGTCTATAGGATAATAATAATTTCAACAAAAACAATCATTGACTCTGAAAGTTGTACAGACATTTTTCAACAGTGATTTTAGAGGCATAACTACAGAACCATTAACCTAGTGTGCAAGCAAAATATGTACCTGTGCCTCTGACCTGGAACTTGCACTGCATACACACTTGTGCCTGCCAAATTCTATTGTGGTATGCTTGGGCCCCTTGGGAGGGGCATATCTTTGGCCAATCTCATCCCCTGCCCCCCTGGTAGTTAAGCCACACCACAAATTGTTTAGGCATGCTGGAATCCATAGTTTAACAACATAAATGATACTGTATATTCCTAAATCAATATATCTCCATCAAGCTTTTCCCAATATATCCAGGACCAATGACCCAGTGATTGTAAATTAATCTTCCAGTAAGAATCCTGCTCGCATTGTTCACAACCAAATAAATGCTATTTGTCACTGGGATTGAAGCTGGAATAATTGAATACAAATGGCCTAAAACACCTGAATAAACCTAAATCCACCCTTGTGATGTTCAGTTACAGTATATTATCAATAAGTAATTCAAATAGCTGTCAGCCTTCCTAGACCTTCTATTGGGTGCTTTTTGGTCATGCACCTTACTATGTTCCTTTCAGGCTTTGCCTCATTCCACCCAGACCAAAAGTATAAAAACAAATGGCTCCTAAAAAATACAGGTGCACATCTGATTTCCTAACAATGTAGCTCACTCTTGCCTCTTATAAAGTGACTCTGTTTGGAGTTTCACCCATTTGCACTTTCTTACTGGCCAGATAGAGAGATGGAAAGATTGACAGATATTTGAATTTACCATGTATTTACTCATGTTATCTAATCACCTGCTAGTGTGGATGCCTGAAATAAGATCAGTAGTGTTGATTGAGATGGCCTAAACCCCACAAGACCCAGGGTTCGTACAGGTAAAACACATTTTTAGCAGGTTGCAGAGAGGTGGGGGGCCTGACTCTGCTCATGGTCCTCTCATCCCACATTATCACTGACCCCAGCCTATCCTGCATACCACCTCTCCACTTCCAGTTGGTGACATCAGAGACGGGTGGGTTGGTATATCTTTAACGATGGTGATAACTGCTAATCACATATGTCCAGTACAAGACTATAAACATTATTGACTACCTACACAAAGAGCTGGTTCACAGTTATGGATGACAGATCAATTAAATAAAAAAACTCCAAAACAGACTACTGGAAGTAGGAGCCTTTTCCTAGACATTCTCATGAAATGTGTCAATTTCTGCTGACTACATCATGTGCTGGACAAGCTGGCCACTAACCTAGACTAAGTAAAATGGACAACATGAACAAAACCAGATAATCAAAATAGAGTAGACATCACAGGAGACGTTAAGTTGGTGACTACAGCCTCAAAACCTGTTACTGGGAAGTCTTTGTGGATGGGTCTTGGATACCTAGACCCAGACTAAAACCTAGTACATATTAAAATCTGTTAGATACTTTATTTATTCACCTCTCGAGTCAATGCCAAAAAAAAGTTTAAAACCTTTGAGATCTGGACCTTGCTGGGGTCTATCCACAGTTGTATTAATAGTGGGTGCTGCCCTGTACACACAGCTGCCCCCTTTTTTCCATGATCGGTACATGAGCAGGGCAGTGTTTATGCACAAACTAAATGAGAGGGGTACTTTCCCCCTTTTCTCTGCCACATTTCCTTGTTCTTGGTAGGCATAAGTAGCTGCCCTAGGTCCCTGAATCAATATCCCCACCCCCCCAAGCTAAACTTCAGGGGTGGTGTGGGTGAAGTCACCAGTACAAGAGCCAAAATTCTAGTTTTTCCATGTCCAAGAGGCATTATGCCACCCTAGTGATCGTTCTCTCTACAGAATTCTGTTGCCTCTGTTAATGAGCTTGCTGTGTCTAATAGTCGCTTTTATGGAAGGCTTATATCCCCTGTAATGTAAGTATAACATGGATAGAGCTCGAAGAAATATTGTAAAGAAAGAAAAATACAACGTGCATAATTGAACGTAAAGTATTTTCTGCATTGCCTGGCTAACAATTTTCTATATGTTGAACAATTGAAATCTCCACTAGGTGGCAAGATTGTACCACATAAGGAATAACAAGGATTGCTGGAAATCATTTAATACATCTGACAATGTCTCAAAGCTAAAATATAATTCAAACAGAGAGATGTGCAGAATGATTTTTCTTGCATCCACTCAGAATGCTATAATTCTCTGGGTACCGGTCAAGAAATGCTGCATCAGAGATAATATGCCTGTTTTTATGCTGAGGCAAATAGATGCGTGAACCATGAATGACCTTCTCATAACGTCATCTCCAGACAGGATAGAGGAGCTATAAAAGCACCAGCCCACGTCTGACACTAGGTGTCGCTCTTTACAGCATTTTAGGGGCACTTAACTGCTAGAAGACCATAACTGCAGCAGGTAGCATTGGGAAAAAGAATGTAAAGAAAAAGGTTCATATGTACAAATAGGCATAAATTGGAATAAATCTGGTACAATATCATTGTTCTGTCATTTTATGCTATCCACAGTAATAAATGTAATTGCTTCCCATTACAAATACAGATTTACTGCATCTTTGAGGTGTGGTTTGTGCAGCTTTGTCACAGCCATAGCAGCTAAGTGCCAACAAGACCCCATGCTCTGGCTCAATGGAACACATATACAGCTCTTTTCCATGACCAGTGCATGCAAATATAGTACTGCGCATATGTCACTAGTGAAGGGAAGTTTAGTGGTCCCATGCCAAGGGCAGCGCCGGACAAAAATGCATTTCTCCCTATGTAGAGAACTCTCTGGTTTCAAGAAATCTAGTATTTCTTCAGAGTAGGCTTTTGGGACTGATAAGGGCTGGGAGTTGTAGTTTGACAATATCACACCATGGTTACGTCTTCTGTCATTCTTCCCCTTCAAATGGAGCCATAGTTTCCTTGTCTAAGACCCATAAACATGTGGGAGAATCGGGTATTCTATAAACATGCTGGGGCCAGACATGCACAAAGCTCTGGGTTCTGTTGTTTCTATATTTTCCTCATTTACTGCTCCTTTAAAATCTTAATGAATCATGATGGGTTACCCAGATGAACCAAAAAATCTCCTCATTCCTCCAGGACCAGGACCCAGCTCATACCATTTCCAGGCTGCTCTTCAATCTACAGTATACCATGATCAAGGCTCTGGTTGAAAAGGGGTTAAACATTTTCCCAGTTGCCTTCACACACATAGAGGGTTGTTTTTTAAAGTCCAATTTTTCTGGTTTTTAAAGAAAAATAGATTTGTAGAAAAGAAACTTGAATTTTTTGAGATTTATTAAGCCTATTAAGTGTGGAGGTTACAGTGAGTAAGTTAAAAGAGAGCTTAAGTCCCATGAAACAAGCTTTCTTGTAACACAATATGAGCTAGGGAGTTGGAACAAACAGCTGCCATACTCACTGTATACCTGTCAACTCCCCTGGATTTCCCAGGAGTGACCTAGTTTGGGGTTACATAGTTTCAATGGGGTGGTCTTGTCCTTGGGGGTGGCAGTTTCGGGAAGGTGGGTAGGGTATAATAATGTTTTATGGAAAGGTAGGATGCCTGCAAGGATGTTACAAGGGCAAGCTTGGTAGAGATCCCTTACAGTATATACAATGGTTGCAAATTATACTGCAACCTTTGTATCTCAGTTTGAAGTTATGTGGATTATTGGATAGCAAGGTGATTGGAAGCTAATATGTGGTACGGTTATTGGGTTTAGCATTGACCAGGGTTGATGCTTCCCCAGTCATGACAACCACTGCAAAACATGACCTATATACCTAAGAATTTATTAGCATTGTGGCCTCACACATACAGTATTCATTTTATTACATTTTTGGGACCCAGCCATTGTTTTCTTATGAGAGAAGGTCTGTCATTCCTTTCCTGCTTAATAAAAGAAAGCATTTCATAGATGAACACTAGATGGCAGTGTAGATTGATGCAAGAATTTACAAAGAAGCCGTAGCTCACAAAATGGTTACCTTGCCAGCGTAATATGTTATGATGGATGATATAGTGCTCAGAAATATGTACTTACTGAATGTATTCACTTTGTGGTTTATCTGACTGTTAAATCACATCAGTTTAACAGCTCGTAGTGACCTTACAACTTACCCTTAAACACATTTAGGTATAGAAATGAATTATAGATGTGTGAATACTATTAGATGAACCTGTTGCACGGCTGCACCGGGGTCTTAGTTCTACCTATCAATTTACTTCTCCGTTGTGCTTTTGTTTGTGCCTCTTTATTGTTCTACATGCCCCACACCCAATGTTGAGAAGGGGTTTCTACTTGTTCTGTTCTCTCCTTTCTCTTTTATCCACAATGCAGCATTCTTTCCCAGAATTCCAGGGTAATTAAGTTGGCTGAAAAATTTGCATGATCTACAACTTGCAGCTCTTGTGTCAATTTTGGGGCAATAGTTATGCCGTTGAGCACTTCAAAATGACATGTGGGCATTTCGGGGCATTTGGCATTTACAATGTGTGTGCCCAATTCGACATATTGCACAGCATGAACAGGGAGCACTGTACTTTAAGCTATGCACCTTATTTTGTTCAGCATGTGGTATACCAATACCATTATGCAACTGACAGAGGTGCCCCCCCCCCATTTTTTTGAGGAGTTACTAGATTTTGGGGTCTGTCCCCCTGGTTCCCGACTCTCTTAAGCTTTTCCCTGATTTCTGACGATTTTACATGATTTCGGCAAATTTGTGGCAAAATAAGATGTGCACGTGTCAGTGACGTGAGGTGGAGCGATGTGCAGCATGGAATCTTCAGCTTCAGGAGAGCTCTGCACATGCGTGTGATGTCAATTCCACTGCATGTGCAGAGGTAACAGCTCATATAGAGGACATATATAGGTTATACACCCAGTGGCACAACTATTGGAGAGTATACACTGGGCCCCAGTCTGGTAAGGTCCCGTGACACCCACTGTAGCCAGACACCCCTTCCCCTGCCCCACACCAATTTTCGCATTCCTGGGTGTTGGGGATTTTGGGGGCCCAAATGGCCCCACATGAATGATGAATTGAATACTGAAATTTAGCACCTTATTTTACCTTTCACTTTGACATACAATTGTAATTAAGCCCCTTTGTCCTTACCTTTCTAAGGCTCCCAGCCCCACAAACTATTATAATAAGACACGGGCAGACTGGGCTGCCGGGAGTAAACCCCTGCCTGGTACATCCCAGTGTGAGGGTGAATGTTTGCGGTTCAAGTTTTAATTTGCAGAGATACTCATTGGGAGCAACACTAAAGGGTAAGGGTCCTGGTGTGCCCTTGTGGTGGAAGCTCCTGGTGGGGACCCCCTGTCTGACTCTGACAAGATATATAATGTTTAAAAGTTGTACTTTTCCATGTCTTTGGTCCAGGACATTTGGAACAACTTGAGCCTTATCGTATGGACAATTGTTATGCAACTATATATTTATATGTACAATTTATATATAGTTATATACACACACAGTAAATATACTAACCATTTAATTTCTCTTGAGAAATGTTACCATTGAATAAACATCAGTTTCCTGTTTAATCTTCTGAGCAATTATCTGATTCCATATGCTGTGCCAGAATCATCCTCATAAACATGCGAGTTTATGTACAAGTGCTTTTGAAGAATCAAATGGCTTATTTAGTGCAAATGTTCCAATAGATTTAAAGCCACAGTGATGCCACCATAGGCTGAAAAAAGCCGGGGATTCACATAGGCAGCAGTGGGAGAAATCCATCACACAAATAAGATGCTAATATGACAATACATTAGTATGTGACAAAGCAACAATCAAAGGAGTGATGTGTTATGGCTCGGTGGTGTGTATTCCCATAACATGGGGACACATTCCTAATGATGTGTCAGTGCAAGAGTCAGAGACCATCAAGCTGGATGTGAAGAAACTGTTCCTTCTAGGGAAATTGTGGTATTACCATGTCTTTAACAACACTGTCACTTGTGCTTGTGAGTAAAGCTAGTGGTTACATTGTGTAATAAACTGGAGGTGAGTTCACAATATATCACTGTTGATTGGCTACTTGAACACGCATATGGTATAGAGCTCCCCCCCAGCTGCATGCGTTGCCTTGAGTGCCAATATTGCCTTGAGTGCCAATACTTAGGCCAGTTCTGCTATACTGCTATTTCTTTACTGTACTCTGGCAACATCTGGGTAATATATAGCTGCGTAACACTGTTAAGATCCCCTTTAACAATTGCTGGTAGAGAGCATGCTGGGACTTGTAGTCCAGCAATATTTAATAGGAGCCCCACTGTTATGGAAGGTTACATCCCCTTTACCATATAAATCTCAGCATTGACCACCAGTTGACAAAGTATAAAACATTATAAAAGGCTTGCAAGATTTAAAAGAAAAATAATACTCCTGATAAATTAATGTTGTATTTTATAGCTAAAATTAAGAACCTTAAAATACACAAAAATACCTGGGTGCTCTGGTTGAAAAATAATAATTTAATAAACCTTTTTCTCTTATTTCAATATATCGAACGTTTGAGTTTTTCATGCAAACCCTGAGAGTGCCGGTACCACGTGCAATTTCTATGTATATATATATATATATATATATATATATATATATATATATATATATATATATATATATATATATATATATATATATATATATATATATATATATATATATATATAAGTATAAATCCAGAGATGACGGCACTCCGAGTTAAGCAACCAAATCAAAGCAGCAGAGAGTAAACTATAACAGGTTTATTCAATAAACCTGTTATAGTTTACTCTCTGCTGCTTTGATTTGGTTGCTTAACTCGGAGTGCCGTCATCTCTGGATTTATACTTTGTATTAACTACGGACTGGCACCCAGATTTGGATCTCGCTCATGGTGTGCGTTCCACTTTGGACTACTATATATATATATATATATATATATATATATTATATATATATATATATATATATATATATATATATATATATATATATATATATATATATATTCGATTTAAGGTGGCCATACACGGGCCGATAAAAGATGCCGACAGACCGAGTCGGCAGCTTATTGGACCCTGTATGGGGGCCCCCGACGGGCTTCCCCGATCGAGATCTGCCCGAAAGTTGGCCAGATCTCGATCGGATGGGACTAAAAATCGCGTCGGATCGCGGCCGCATCTGTTCGTTGATGCGGTCCCGCGATCCGACCGCCCGTTCGCGTTCACTAGGATCCGATTGTTGGGCCCTAGGGCCCACGATCGGATCAGCCCGATATTGCCCACCCGATATTGCCACACTAAAGGTGGCCATACATGGAGAGATCCGCTCGTTTGGCGATGTCGCCAAACGAGTGGATCTCTTCATGTATGGCCACCTTTAGTGTGTTACAGAAGCAACTTGGGGTTTATGATTATAACCCCCATCTCTTAGAATGTATATTGGTGAAAAGAAAGCAGGACACTGCACTGCCTGTTCTCCCACATGGCACACAGGTTCCCATTGGCTGCAGACTGACTTTAAAAAGGGAAGTGTTTCATAACCGTATAATGCCTTCTGTCATTCCAGATTTCTAATTGGGCAACAGAAAATTTTGAAACACCCAGCAACTGCATTGTCTGTTTTCCATTGTTATGCCATGCTGACACAACTATTATCCCTGTAATGGCTTTGTTCAGAATCAACCAGTAGCATGCTGTAGGCTCTGTACAAAGCCAATATAATACTGGAAATGGGTGGGCAGATTTATACTGAGTTCTGGCTATTATTTTAGACATCCAGTCACTCCAGCCTTTATACATTACATTTTTGGATAACTAACTATATTAGAAACAATTTTTATTTTGCACATACTATTTACCCAGTTTTTATTTTTACCCTGAACAATTCCTTTAAACCCTTTAGTAAAGTCACAGACTTCCAATCACAATGGTTCCATTGAACTTCAGTAAGGTGTTGGCTGAACTCATAGATGTGTGTAAGTGTGATCCAGTCACAATGATACCATGATTTTCATTGGGGCAGGTGTTAATCTTTCAATGTTCATGACTGGAAGTGTGAATCAACTGGGGGTTATAAGAACTCGACAACATTGGGCTGAAATTGTCAATCAGTGCAGAAGCGAAAGAGAAGGAATACAAACATCTGAAAGGAGCTCTGATAACTTGTGGATACACAGACTGGACCTTTATCAAAATGAAATTAAAGTCAAGCAAAAAGACCAAACCAAGAAATAGAAGGGAGGAGCATAGCAGGCAAAGCAACACATCCCATATGTGGCTAGAACATCAGAAACACATAGGAGAGTTTTCAAGAAATATCTCATTCCTGTGTATTTCAAAACTTAGCAACACCCTAAAACAGAAGTTGGTGCGCCCTAAAGACCCAACACCAAGGTACATGAAGAGTAATATGGTCTATATATCGAGTGTAGTGAAGAGTGCTCCAATCTATACATTGGGGATACACTTTGTGAGAGAAACTTGATAAACTGAATGGATTGTTGTACACAGCATGTGATCCACTAGAAGTAGTCTACCAAGTTAAGCTTAGTTTTCTTTTTGAATATTTTGGTTCTTCAATAAATCCATTATGCCTGTTCAAGAACCCATGGTGGCCAAGATTTCATCATAAACTGTGTGTGATAGTTATAGCTCAAATGTATTGATCTGTGAGGTCCCAGTTGAGAGGAGGTGAGTCACATAAAGCAGTGCTGCACCTGGACAGCAGTTAGCGAAACCTAAAAACCTGTGGATTTGAGAAACATATTGTTGTCTGGCTGTCCTATATCCATCATGTTATTACACAGTACTGAAATAAATACTCCTTGATGAATCTGAACAGAAAGCCTCTAATCAGGCTGTTTGTATATGAAATGTATGTGCTTTATTAGATGAGAAATTTTAGCACTTTGTATTTCCTCATTAACATTTCCAGCAGCATGAGCAGGAGGTGGCCCCTTCCCCAGCAGGGCACCCTTTCAGGATATCCTCTCAAAGAGGAAATGTTGTAAATTAATTCTAACAGATCCATCTGTGTTACTGATGGATACGTCCCTGCTCCTGTGTCAATATTCTCCATGAAAACATACATTTCTTGGAAGGGACATTTCATTTCGTGCTTTGTACCAGTAGATGGCAGAGGACTCCATGTGTTAGAAGAACCAGTGCTGTGTACACTGATGACTCTTCTGTCGACAATGAAATGCTTTCCATTAACACAGAAAAACGCATGGCGTGTTTTACAAATTGGTTTTTAAATCTGCTGTGGAGGGGGCTTATCAGGTGCTTATTCCCTGCATTATCCCTTTCTTAAGCAAAGCAGAGACAGCTCTGCCTAAATCACTGCAGGCTCGTTCTTAGGACTATAAGGTCAAATGTATTTCAATATACAGAATTCATTTTTAAACCACAGGGTTGTGATTAAATATTTCCTGTGTGACAATTTGTTTTTTGAACCCATTTTTCAGCAGTGCATCCGTGCTACCTAACGTACCGCTGGGTATTTGATGATTGGTCTTGGACAATGAAATTTGAAGTTTTCATCCTTTTTGTTGCTGATAGTACCTGCTTTTGTGCAACAAGAAATAGACTCTACCCATGGCAGTTGTATGTTTCCATGTTTATTAATTCATGTGCATGCAGTAGTTGGTATTGCTGCCAGCACTTGGTACTGAGTTCATTGTCAACCAGGGCACTAACTTTGTGGAGTTTTTATTTTATAAAAAGAACCAGAACAATAAATAAAATCATGAAAGCTGTATAGCTTAGGGCATTGCCTTCTTGCATAACACAGAGCTCTCTTTTATTTTGGATATACTTCGTATTATACAGTCACAGTGGACCAGGAACTTTCAGAAAATTGGTGCACCCACAGAAAGAAAGGTGTTGTGCTAAAGAAGACTTTCCTATGCTTTACTTGTACAGATGATTTTGTATGTCCCCCCTGTGTGGTTTTCTTCATACCCCAGAACCCTACTGGTCGTCTAATTGTTGCCTGAGGAAATTCACAATATTGTGGATGCATGTGGTAAGGAGGTAATGTAACACAAGTGGAATGGTTTCTCTATGTTTACTAGCCCATAGCAACCAATAAACATATAGCATTAACTTGTTTTCTTTATGAGAGCAAGAGTATGACTGCTAGTTGTGGATTGCTAGACCTCAAGGCAAATATCTGTCTTTTATTACAAGTCTTGTAGGATACTTTAGGACAAGGACTGATTAAATGCTGCATTAAATGTCAGCTATATACTGTATATATTAATAAAAGGTAATAAGACAATTATGTAACACAACGTTAAGTAACAATACATTTTTTTTTATATTTCTGTCACAAACATTTGCTGCATCTGATTAGTTCATTGTTTGTGGTGCTGTATTTCTTTGCATCTAATAGCAATATATGGTCATTAATTAACATGCGTTTGGAGCCACTTTTGAACATCTGTATCAATATATGTGTTGTGGTCTGTGAAACCACATGTCAAGTACATGTACAGCATTGGACATATGTTCTTCCTCATCTTTTTTCTTAAATTGTTGCCAGTGCAGATACAAACATAAATAAACACAGGCCAACAACATACAATTTCAATAAACACATCTGTATACATGTGACAACATTTTGAAGTTATTTATAAAATGTTTTTCTCATTATGCAATTGGGCTGTATCAAAAATCTCTGATATATTTATGTATCCATATGGTGGAAACTTGGCATCCCCCCAACTTAATATTTTGGTTACCCACCTCGAGTTTTTTTTACTCTACTCTAATAGAATTACACCAGACCTCAGAAGATGAATTTTTGGAGGTAAATAAGGAGCTTCAAATCTCGGACTAAAAGTAAAAAAAAATATATTCACCCAGTGGAAAAAGTTTTCTGCATATGAAAATTCTGAAACTATTTGTTAAGTAAAGAGGCAGAATAAGAAATATTGAAATTTTAGGAGAACATTTTTGGGGAACATTTTCTGTCTTATTCCATTGCTTCAGGGATGTCTGACTACATTAAGATTGCCAGAAAGGGAAGGATTTCATTCTCATTTATAGAATATAAGCCTGTGCAATTCAGTAAATGTATGGAAAGGACCAGACTATTATGAAAGAATGTTTTGGGAAACCAGAATAGTATAATGTCCAGTCCTTTTCAAATGCATAGCAAATGTTTGTACTATTAGGTTTATATGATGTGCATTCACTAAAGCTTAGAAAATAAAATGGTTCACTCTTTAGCCCTGTAATAATATGTCCATGATTTCTGACCTTACTGAAGTTGAAGGATAAAAAATCCTTACTCCATTTGCCCATCACATGGATGTGACTGCATTATGAATGTAGGAGCAGCCTAAATCATCAGCTCAGATTAGCAAATCCTATTTTCTGCCATAGGGAGAAGTGGTGGGATTTAGTTGGATCTATAAAAATCCTAGGATTCTGCTAAATGTTATCCCAACTCCTAGATGTGTTGCTTCTTCTGATATATAACCCTGTGTCCTGCATTAACATAAATATTGTTATTTATTCCTTGTAGTTTTTGTGTTACAGGGGCACAACATTTTTGCGAACTTGTCATCACAGGAGTACAGTGACCTCATGCAGCTGCTGAAGCAGTCTATCCTGGCCACAGACATCACTCTCCATTTTGAGTATGTATTTTTATTTTGCAGTAGAAAAAATCTATAACTGGATCAATGAAGTGAGATATATTTATGCAACAAAATTTGAGATTAAATACAGTCTAATTTTGTAACACCGGAGTATTTAATCCCTGAATATGAAAAACTACCCTGAAATATACAGAATATATGGAATACATGGAAGTTGAGTTTCAACTACTGTTGTTCACCCCAGACACTGGTATTAGCCTTATAGTCCCAGAGACTATTATCCCACTGCTTCTATTGGTACAATCTTGCCCTACTATACCTGCTATTCCACAGCTATAGTCCCTTCCCAGAGGCTTTTATTCCCACTGCTACTATAAGCACTATCTCTACTTGCTATACCTGTTATCCCACAAACAAAGTCCCTTTATTCCCACTGCTATGATAGGTGCAATCTCTCCCCATTATACCTGATATTCTACAGCAGCAGTCCCTTGCCATTGTCATTTTGCTAATTTCTACAGATAATTCTGGCACATTAAAGAGGCATTAGAAATCAGTTGAATGTTAATGTGTTTTCCTACATTTTTCCTATGTAAGATGCTTCCCTGCAGAGCCTTGCTACAGTATGTTCTTGGATGAGCCAGCTCTTACTGATCCACCAACCACCAGGCTGATTAAAAGTCTAGGCACTAGCTGGATGCGAGATGCTCATGCTTGCTTCAGTTTAGCTTTTATCCCATTTGAGACTGTAAATATCCTCGTCATGCCATTCATCTGAATGAGAGAAATTAATTTTGTTTTGTGCTTATAACTTTGAATCCTATTAGCGGCTTCAGTAATATGCATTTGTGTCACATCCCAAGTCATCCCCACCGCAGAGCACAAGCCACTTTTATTTGATGCCAGCAATCTTTGTATTAGCCAGAGTAATGAAGAAAAAAACCCTTTAAATTCAGCCTGAAAATTGCAGCGATTTGCTATGTGCTGAGACAGCTTGTTTGTTGTTTGAGTGGTTTTTACATTACACACATGGACTGTGCCAATGTCAGATCACTCGGTCGGTGCTAGATTATTCATTTTTGTATAGCATTTCCAGACAAATATACACACACCTAAACAACCAGAACAAAATGTATTTGTTTCAGAAAAAATAATAAATACACTGTGTTATGGTTGCATTAACAGCCTGCCTATGAGTGCAATGAAGTGTCTCCATCATTGAAGCTAAAGGCGAAATTGTAGTTTCTCTTTCATTTTCACAAACCAATTGTCATTCTTCAGCTTTGCACAGGGTTATGTTTCATAATGCACCAGAACTTCTTTACTTTACTCTCTAGTAAACCAGGGGTTAAATACATCGATTAGTGCAACAACCCATAGCAACCTATGAGATTTATTTTTATTATGCTACCTATTTAATACTAGTGCTAGTTAAAGTACTTTCTGATATACAGTATGCTCTTTTTTTTAAAAAATACTTGCTCACCTTTAAATTCCAAAAGGTGGCTATTGAGAATTAGAGATAGGCAGGCAGAAGAGGTAGGTAACTAACACCCCCCGCATCAGTCCCTGTTTCAGTACCTTGGTCCCTAGAGAAAAGTGTCCCCTTATTGAGTTCCCGTCTACAGCTATAGGATCAGTAATGTTCATGTTTTTTGGCTCAACTGCCTCATTATTCTACTGTAGGGGAGCTGCTTTTGCACTAAAAGCAGCATTGACAGCAGCCTAAAAATAAAGCATATTAGTATTTTTATTTTCTGTTTTTCGTTAAATGGATTTTTGCGGCCATGACAGTGAGTGGGTGTGGTTAATGGTGATAGCCTTTCCAATTTTTTATGGGTGTCCCCAGATTTCACTTTAAAGGAATTGTTCAGTGTAAAAATAAAAACTGGGTAAATAGATAGGCTGTGCAAAATAAAAAGTGTTTCTAATATAGTTAGTTAGCCAAATATGTAATGTATAAAGGCTGGAGTGATTTGATGTGTAACATGTCACTACTTCCTGCTTTTCAGCTCTCTTGGTTTACACTGACTGGTTACCCTGGCTACCAGGCAGTAACCAATCAGAGACTTGAGGGGGGGCCACATGATTCATATCTGTTGCTTTTGAATCTGAGCTGAATGCTGAGAATCAATTACAAACTCACTGAACAGAAATGTACCATGTGGCCCCCCTTCAAGTCGCTGACTAACTCAGAGTTATAGAGTTGAAAAGCAGGAAGTTGGATTCTGGCTGTTTTATTAGACATCTGTTCACTCCAGCCTTTATATATTACATTTTTGGCTAACTAACTATATTAGAAACATTTTTTATTTTGCACAGCCTATCTATTTACACAGTTTTTATTTTCACACTGAACTGTTCCTTTAAAATTCTTGCAATCTTGGTTTGGGCTGACCTGTTTATTTCTATTCCCACTGTACAGAAGATTAAATGTTAATTTTGGTCCAAACGTGCATTAACTGACCATTTGTTGACAAACCTTTGGTGCCCCAGCATATGTAATTTCATCCGCAATGAATGTTCTTTACTTGCTTCTGCTGCAAAGGAAGCAATTAGAGTCAACTTTTTTTTCTCTTCAGCCAATAGCAAGCTGAGCTGGTTTGTCATTGTAACATTGTCTACTTGTCTTAAGGTTCCATTGCTATTGCTGCAGAGTCACTGAAGTCTCTTCCTTTCATATGTTGAAAATTGGTCATCTGGCACTGCCAGCTATATTATTTATAAGCCTTATCATAATGAAGTGTATTTTAAAGGCACATTAGTACAAATTATTTACAGTATTATTCTCACAAGACATTGAGGCTCAATTACCTTCCTGTTAAAGGAGATAAACCTTAATAAAATGATTTACACTGAACAGAAAATAACAGTGTTTTTACTTAATTCTGAAAGCTTCTCTGATTACCTTTTGATCCTTTTCATTTAAATAGTAACATGACTGGTAGTTTACAGCAGCCAAAAGCCCACATATTTGATACCCCTAAACAGAAAATAGAAAGAGGGAGGTTTGAATGTTGCATTGTAACACTTGATCTTCTGTGAGTGATATTAATAGGCAGAAAATGACTCTTTAATGATCTCCCCATCTTTTTTATTCTTCTGTCATGCATTTTATCAGTATCTTCCGCTGGGACTGAATATGTATTTAGTACTGGGTAGAGATGCAATAGACAATTTCCCCAAGGCAAGCTTCAGATTATTGTTCCTACCTCCCCTTTGCTTTAGCAAGACAGCCATACGCAGCATTGTGATCGGGCACAATGCCTGTTAGACAGATGGGCATGAGCAGAGGCAGCCAACAGCCCATTTGTTTGTAGAAGTTAAGGGCAAGGTTCCCAGTTACATGAATCCTAATGGTTCCCTGTTGTGTTTACAAGCCCATGGTTCAGGAAAAATGCCATCACTAAAATCCAGTGCCAGTCTTGTTAACTGTTACATGTGGAATATAAATTTCATCATTGCAGGAAAGTTATAGGACAGATTTGTAACATCATTCAATAAATATACTGATATTTGAATCTGCTACTGCACAGTATTACAAAGGTATTACTATTAATGTTATATTATATTATACAGGTGGTAAGGCTTTCATATTAAAGATTAATATTCTATAATTAGTGGCCTACCTCTCATGTCAACCAAGTGGGTTATGCTCTAGTTCTGCTACCTAGTAACTTCAATGATATCTCTACCATAGATATTGGAAATCTAATAGATACAGAAGTTAAAGAAAGTTAGAAAAAGTAAAAAAAAATACAAAGAGCAGAAAACAGAAAAAAAATAGATCTGAAAAGGCTGGGGACCAAGCTAATGTATTCAATGGAGGACTAGCTAATTCAAGTATAATGATGGAGGATAGTGGGTAACAGACAGGGACAGTTGGGGGCATGAAGCAGGACCGATGAAGATGAATAGGAAATAACAGTACACAGGCTAATAACTCTTCTTCATAAGCTTAATTATTTTTTTCCTAAGTCTTCTGCAAACAGCAACTGTAATTCAAAAGTTTAGGAAAATTGCATGCTAGGGAATCCTTTCTTCAATACCAGAAGTGCTGTTATACAAGGGAAACTCAAATCACAGAGAGACAGGGAGAAATATCTGTGAATTCAGCACTAGCTAGCACCTTATATTCATTTTTTTTAATTAATTTGGAAAATGGCAATACAGATCAACTGGGGTCATCGCCCTTGAGGAGTTAATTAAAATTCCAAAATGGCCCTAGATATTTTATCTTCCCCAGAACACCCATGATTCCAAAAAACTCAATTTATTTTTCTACATCATTTAAACCATAATGTTTTCCGTTTTCTCTACTTCAGTCTGCTTGAAGATGGCACCACAGACTCTCAACTGTTTGCACTGTGATGTTTCTCTAAAGGTTGCAATGAAAACGATTCACCTACACAATCCTTTTGCCTGGCCTAAGAGTTAAAGGTTTTTTTGTTGGTTATATTGGGTATACACTGATACTTCTGTCACTTGTGCAATAAGAACTCTAATTTGACTAAAACCTATCGAGTTCATGTATAAGTCAATGGGAGAAGTGCAGTCGAATTTTGTGTATATTTTCGAGTTAAATAGTGTTTTAAAAAACTCACATGAATTTGAAATTCAACCTTTAATAAATGTGCCTCTAAAACTGGTAACTGCAAAGATGTCTTTCAAAATGAAATTTGGGAATTTAAACCTCAGATTATATTTGTAGAATCAGCCAGGTCCATTTGGATTGTGGATCAGAAAAAGTTGCTTCCCTTGTTTGTAAATAACACCAAGTTTGAGGACTTTAAGGGATATTTGATAGGGCTAGAAAAACGTCACATATTTCTTCTTTCTCTTTCAGTTGCCTCTTTAGTCTTTAGTCCTATAATTATTGTTACTTTTCACTTCATAAATTATTTTCTATTTACCAATATGCTATTTCACTGTCCTATTCCTTGAACAGCTTATTCTTCCTTTATGACACTATTGGCATAAAGGGGATTTTAGGATTAAAACATCAGATATTAGAATTGTGATTTTATAAAAGTAACATTACATTTATGGATGAGTAAAAGAGAGTAAATATGTTAATGTTGTAAGATGATTAACAGTAAGGTTCTATCAAAGCAACATGCATCTGGCCTGGCACCAAGTGGGTTAATGCTTTTAGTCTTTGTACTTGTTTACATGGCTAGACATAAGGCACAGGAGACATACTTTGTGCCACAATATTAGTCATTTTTGTATGAAGTAGGACTGTTTTGAGACTGCTTGCAATTTGGTACAAATGAGCCATGCTCATTTTAAATGTCAGTGGCTGCCAGATGGGCTTGACAAATGTGATCCTTGAACAGGTTCACTGGTTACAATGTAAACCATCTCTGAACTCTGAATGGGATTTTGAGATCCTTTAAAGTTGCGGGGCCCTATACTCAGCCAGGATGCACATCTGATTGTGAAGCCTAGGGCAATAGATCATTATACACCAGAGATATTTACATATGGATAGGACCAATGGATGTTGTGTATATAAGTACAAAATAACCGAAGCACAAACTGTGTGTGATAAATCAAGTACAGATATTGATAAGGGACCATGAAACAATTACCAATAAAAAAAGGTTTACAAAATCACTGAGTTTTTAGCATGTATGTTTTTATCAAAGCACATGAAATAGATTTTTGTCTCTCTGTATCTCTGGGATTTGTAAGATAAAATTCAGCTTTGCTGAAGCAAAGCGATAAATGTCAATAACAACTTGGAACCAAAATCAGAATATTACCGATATCCCATAACTTAATACAGTTTATTCGACACATTTTCAAAATTTCAATGGGGTTCTCATATATATATCTAAAAAGGAGTAAAAAATATATATTTTATCAGTTCTGGAATGGGAAAACAAATTGCATGAAATTTTAGTTGACAGTACGATGAAATTTTCTGAAATAATCAGTAGCAAATGTCAAGGAAATTTCTTGAAAATGCTTTTTGGTAAAAGAATAGAAGAAAGATAGATAGATAGATAGATAGATAGATAGACACAAAGCAAAGAGCCAGCACTCTCAAATAGTGTTTGCTTGCCTGGAGGCACGATCAGTATAATTTCTCCATCCATCCAAAGAAAATCAGCACTCTCAGGGCTTAAAAATATGAAAAAGGTTTTATTGAAAATAACACAGCATAGGAATAACATTTCGGGCCGAAACGTTAGTCCTATGCTATATATATATATATATATATATATATATATATATATATATATATATATATATATATATATATATATATATATATATATATATATATATATATATATATATATATATATATATATATATATATATATATATATACTATAAAAGGGGGCTTTTATAGTATAGTGTTTAGAACACTGCTTTGACATAGGAAACTTTACTCTGAGGTAGAGGGAAACAAATGCCACCAATAGGGGTGAGAAGCCTGTTCATTGATACATATATTAAATATGTGAACAGGAATAATAGAATTTATACTTCATCGACCCTTTAAGTGAGGCTGAAACTGCTTAACAAATACTCCAATAAAGTTCCTGTTCATGTGTATTCATTGCCCACTTTTCATAGGATCGGTCCAAATTATCATTAACATAGAATTCAATGCCATTTAAGATAAGTTTGGAAAGATAAGTCTGCATTAGCAATATTAATTGGGACTAATAAATAATCTACTTATCATTGGAATAATGCTTAATTACTGGACTGCACTCTGCAGGCTTCCTGTATTCTAGGTATAAAGAGAATATTTATGACTGAAATTGTGTTTTGACGCTTTTAATCATTGTCCTTCATTTATACAAAATAATCTGTAAAGAGCTGTGAAATATGTCAGTGCTATATTTAAATGTGCCGATGGAATTCAGTAAGACAGGGATAAAAGAACACTTTTTATATAAAATCTTCACAGTTGGTACTGTAGCACCAGTGGTCATTTTGTAGACCCCCATTAGGGTGCATCATACATTTATAAAAAGGGCAAGAAATTTAAAGTTAGGCTTGAACTTTGTCATAGTGAATATAAAGTGTGACCTTGATGAAGCAAAGTCAAAGAATGTTTCCCAACAACATCCACAACCTTCAAATGTATTGGCAACACTTAGAAAACACCATAAATATGCCTCTAATGTGCCATATATAATATTAGTGTCACAGGGACAATTTTAGCTGCATGAAAAAGTTCTCCAGCACTTTTGCCATTCACGACAGGAATCTTTATTATCCCTACTCAGCACCTATAAAATATTTCTAATACCTGTCTCAGAACAGTAAAGTACAAACTGTGAGCATTAATACACACTTGTATACAATGTGTTTCTTCTTCTTTGACTGGTTTATTCAGAGCTGTAAAATAGAATAAAAGTAATTAGAATAATAGTAAATCTTGAAGAACAGGTTCACCTTATATTAATTTAAATTGATTGTATGATAGGTAACTTTATCCTCATTTGTTTCAAAAAGTTTGATTCCAGTCAATCTATAATGATTAGGGGATTGGTTACGAAATGACAAATTAAATATGTGGTTAATATCACTCAATTTCACCAAATTTAAGAAGAACTCTTTTTTTAATGTTGCCCATAGCCAGCTTTGGGATACAGTTCTGTTGTAGCTAGATATTTAATCCCTGGAAGGCTTGAATTGTAATCAAATGGATCAAATTGGTAAATCTAGCTAATCCTAACTAATAATATAACTAAGCCTATTTAATTGATTTTAACCAAATTCCATCAAAGGTCAGATGGCTAGTAAATCTGCAATATTCTCCATTTGATATTTGTATATCTGCCCTTTATTATAATTTAGTACCTGCCTTGGCATTCTATAGCAACTATTTTTTTTTTTTTAGCAACAATTTTTTTTTCCTATTTTGTAATTTTGTTTTTTCTTTTATCTAATTTTCAAATTTCTCATCCCACAGATATAAGGGGCCTGAATAATGACTTATGATCTATATATATATAGATAGATAGATAGAAATAATTAAAAAAATGTAATGCTTTCACTAGGCTAGGTAAAAGTAACACATGCAGTTTCAGAACAGAATAATCTGGTAAAACTGTGTTTTTTTGGTGCCTTAAGATGAGTGATTGTAAATATTACTTGCCCTTTTCTAAACCTCGGCTTGAATTGTCTCCACTCTCCAGAGGTATATCTCATGTTTGTGACTGTACAAGGCAAATAGCATATACTGTCTTTTCCTACCATAAGTTCTCATCATTAATTTTGTCCAGTGTGGACTATAACCCTTATAATGTAATAAAAGGTCTGTTTCATATTTAGCACTAGTATTCTAATATGATGCTCATTTCGATTTTATTCCCAGAGTTTCTTAAAGGACTACTTTGTAATAATCAGGTTTGTATTTTCAGACATACAGGATAGGATTTAAACGGGAAATCTTGTTACATAAAATAAACTCATAGGGTCCATATTTATAGTTAGCAGAAGTTTTAAATAAACCTTACAAACTAGTCACTTACCAGCCAACTTGCTACCTTTTAACATTTAGGGGCAGATTTAAAACTCTCAAATTCGAATTGTGAATTATCCAAACTCAATTAGAGTTTTAATTCGAATTTGAATGTCGAGATTTATCATACTCTGGCCCTTATAGAACTCAAATTTGACTATTCGCCACCTAAAACCTGCCGAGTTCATGTATAAGTCAATGGGAAAGGTTTGGATATGTTGGTAGTCTTCTTGACATTCCTGAGTTTAGTCGAATTCGATTCGAGTTTCCGAGTTGGTAAAATTTGTCAGAGTTTTCTATATTCTATTTTTTTTATAAATAACCCCCAGTTGAATTTTGAGTATATTTGAATTTAATAGAGTTTAAAAAAAACTCACATGAATTCGAAATTCAACCTTTAATAAATGTGCCTCTTAGCCACACTGTGCCTCACCTGCATAGAAGGACTATTAATACCAGTGATTCTGTATCTAAGCATTCTAACTACTTAACTACTCATGGGCATAGATGAAAAAAAAAGGTTTCCTGGTTATGAATAAAGGACACGGTGAAACAAGAGAAATACAATTTCGGCTCCTGGTGGTATAGTGTGAGTTGTGCTGAAGAACAGTAAGAGGCTGTAGGATGAACATATACTTAACATATGAAACAATTAAGCCAATTTAATAATATATAATGTGTGCTTAAACTTTTATGACAGAGGGTTCCCTTTCAGGTTCGGCGCCCAGGTAGATTTAATTTTGCCTGGCCCTAAATCAAGCCCAATCACTTATGTATTTCCATTTTCTTCATTGGTTTTACAGTTTATATATTGCGTTCTAGAAAAATTTCTTGTAATTACTCTTGTAACTACTCCACAGTCTAAAAACATACTATTACTAATGTTCTGATAACATTGGCCCAAGTGTTTTACAAGTTTCATCATCATCATGCTCATCATGTTTCATCATCATCATCATCATAAACTGATGATTGGTTGAACTGAAGAAGCCATGTTGTGACACGTCTCAAGAATACTCACAGTCCAGTTGCTGTAGATTTATCTCCACTAAATACTGTATATAATGACCTGCATAAATGAAAACCTTTATAGACATCATCATCATCATCATCATCAATATCCTTGTATGTATAAAGCACCAGTAAATTTCAGTACACTTTACAATAATTTAAAACAAAAATGGGTGTTACAATGCATATATATGTCTCAGTGATATGGAAATAGAGTGATCATAAAGTTCTCCCTACAAGTCCCTAAGGGGTCAAAGAGATTTGTGATGTCACAGCAAAGTTTCATGATTTATGTTAACTGAAACTAGACAATCCAATCCAATATGTACTGCATATGCTAATCCCAAATCGTACCATTATTGACCATCTAGCTGGAATTTTAGGTGTATCCATGAGAGCAAATAGACATTCTCCCCAAATCTTATCTTCATAAGCCTTTAGGCTTAGCCTCCCATGGCAATGCCTCAGTTCCTCATCCCCCCAGGCAGCATCTCAATAGTTTGACTGATTGGGAGGCATCAAATATGGTTCTGAAAAAAGACATATATCCATCAGGTTAAACCATTCCAAAATATGCTACTAATTTATCCAGAAGAAGGAACAGGAAACTTCCAGCAGGCTAGCTGCCAATTCATCCTCACAGGGGAGAAACAAATCTGCCCTGGAGCCAAAATGGCAATCAAATTGCTCCCATAACGATTACTACTGACTAATACATCACAATTATTTATGGTCTTTTCCTCTAAAAACAAATCCAACCTGTTTTCTAGCCCACCACAGAATCAATCATTACCATTACTGTTGCAATAAAGAAACCTTACTGATGGTGGAATCTCCTTTCCAACCATTACCTACACTGTTCAATGATGATCCTTGCACTTCTGAAACTTGTAGCGTAAAAACACGACTTAAAAAATGATGACCCCACTATTATGGCTCATTACTCCATATTAGTGTTACTGTTATCCTATGTGCTGATGAAAGGATTGATCAGTGCACTTGTATATATGATATATATTATACTTTGCCGGCAGAGAAAGAGTTAAGCTCTTTGTTGTTATATTTAGCCTTTACAAAAATTCATGTCACGCTATCTCCAGAGAGAGACTGCTACTGTTATATCAAGGCAGGAGCCAGATCCGTCTTGATAAATTGTCATGATAACATTGTCAGGTGCAAGTGGCAAGCAAATCTCTTAACATCACATCCTATAAAAAATTCTATTTTTACATCTCTGATCCCATTAACCTGCACATGCTTTCTGTTTTTCAGAAGAAGAAATGAGTTTTTTGAACTGGTCAATAAAGGAGACTACAACTGGAATGTTAAAAATCACAGGGTTATATTCCGGTAAGGAAAACTAATGCCTATATCTGGCTCTTTCTTTTCATTGTATATTGTGAAGCAGCAGATGGGCAGTGCATTAGTATTGGTACGGTGCCATGTCATTTCATAATGTCTAGTAAAGATCGCAGTCATCGCAGTGCATCAAGGTCGTCGCTGCTTCAGGCTTTGGAATAAACATCAATAAAAGTTAAAAGTGTCAGATCTGAAGCAAACATTAGTAAATGTGTTTCTGTCTGGAAGCACAGCCTGTTCACTGATCATGAAACCTTATGAAATAGTAGAAAGTTGATAATACATTTGACATAATGGGAGTTAACCAAGTGCTGTGCACCTGAGTGGCCTTGGTTACTGTTTTCCTGTGTTCTAAATGCCATTCTATCTACTGGACACTTCATGTAATCCTTCTGCATCTGTGGTTCAGTTAAGCAGACCAAGTTAAGAATTTGAGATAAAGGTCCCTGTAAAACAGGAACATTTGTTTACCTTTGTATTGATCCTAAGTTCATCCGTTATTCTTTGTGTCTCTGTTTTATTGGCTCAGGCTGTATTTTATGTCTTGAAGGAGAATTCAACCCTAATGTTAAAAAACCCCTACTCTACATAGACCCCCCTCCCTCCTTCCCCCCAGCCTAAGTGTTACCCCAGGCAAATGGCCCACTTTTTACTTACCCCTTGGTGCAGATTCAGGGATCGGAGGTCACTGCAGCCAACTTCCATGTCTTCTGTCGCTTCGGCAATTTCTGTCCATTTTGGCACATGCGCACAAACCGGGAAATTTCTCCAACTATGAATGTGCCGCTCCGCCGGTCTCATTCCAGATTACTGAAGACCTGGAAGATGGCTGCCGTGAACTCCGATCCCTGAATCAGCACCGAGGGGTAAGTAAAAAGTTAGGGCCATTTGTCTGGGGTAGCAGGTAGGCTGGGGAGAGGAGGGAGGGGTTCTTCGTGGGGTCGGGGGAAGGGGTTTTCTTAATAAGGGGTTTGTTTCTCCTTTAACCAAAGCTTACCATATATTGAGAAAGGTCCCTGAGAGGACCGAAACGTCACGTTGGCTGTACATGCATCTTCAATACACTTGAATTTTTGCACAAAATATATCGGTGTTGCTGGTCTTTTTTGTACTATGTAATCTTTTTTACCTTGCACCCGACTTTGAAACGGTTTGGCGGAGTGCGGCCCCACAGGAACTTTATATATATATATATATATATATATATATATATATATATATATATATATATATATATATATATATATATATATATATATATATATAAAGATGCACTCATTTGACAAAGTTACCAAACTAGAAGATCCTTGATTAAGTGACCTGATTATTTGGCCAAAAGAAAGTAATAAGGAAGTAAATAGGGCTTATGCAGACCCCTGGGGAGGACCACATCTACCAGTTAAGGTGGCCATACACGGGCCGATAAAAGCTGCCGACAGACCGTGTCGGCAGCTTATTGGCCCGTGTATGGGGGCCCCCGACGGGCTTCCCCGATCGAGATCTGGCCGAAAGTCGGCCAGATCTCGATCGGATGGGATTAAAAATCCCGTCGGATCGCGGCCGCATCTGTTCGTTGATGCGGTCCCGCGATCCGACCGCCCGTTTGGTGAACGCTAGGATCCGATCGTTGGGCCCTAGGGCCCACGATCGGATCAGCCCGATATTGCCCACCTCAAGGTGGGCATATCGGAGGGAGATCCGCACGTTTGGCGACATCGCCAAACGAGCGGATCTATCCGTGTATGGCCACCTTTAGATATCTGGTCAATCACTGATAAGATACTGATTAGGTAGGCTGCCATTTTCTGAGCCGTACATGTGCCATTAAAGGAAAACTATACCCCCAAAATGAACACTTAAGTTTACATCATATTAAGTGGCATATTAAAGAATCTTACCAAACTGGAATATATATTTAAGTAAATCTTGCTTGAATTGTTAAAGCAAAAGACAGAACTCTGTTAATTGGCTCATGTGACCTAAGAAGTATGGTTTGTTTGGTATGTTTGTGTGCACAGTGAATCATACGATCCCAGGGGGCGGCCCTTATTTTTTAAAATGGCAATTTTCTATTTATGATTACCCAATGGCACATACTACTAGAAAAGTATATTATTATGAAAAGGGTTTATTTACATGAAGCAGGGTTTTACATATGAGCTGTTTTATGCAATATCTTTATAGAGACCTACATTGTTTGGGGGGGGGTATAGTTTTCCTTTAGGGCTATTCCACACGGGGAGATAGCGACGCGTTTGCGGTCGCGGCGTCAAAGCGCCGCGACAGTCGCCGCGACCGGCGCAGGCGACAGTTTTGTATGGGCGCCTATGTAAAAACGCCTGTGCTAACCACACGAGGCGATGCGCTTTTCAACAGTCGCCTGAAAATGCCTCGCCAGGCTTTTTCAGGCGACTGTTGAAAAGCGCATCGCCTCGTGTGGTTAGCACAGGCGTTTTTACATAGGCGCCCATACAAAACTGTCACCTGCGCCGGTCGCGGCGACTGTCGCGGCGCTTTGTCGCCGCGACCGCAAACGCGTCGCTATCTCCCTGTGTGGACTAGCCCTTAAAGGGGATGTTCAACTTTTTTCAGTTGAGTTGTTTTCAGATTGTTCACCATAAACAAAGACTTTCCATCTTTTATTTTTTACCATTTTTCAAAAATTTAAGTTTAAAATGTTTAAAATGTTGTGTCTCAAGTCTAGCAGCTCAGTGATCCAGGAGCATTCTGAATTGTTACAATTTGCTACAGTTCTCAGCAGTATCTATGGAATATTAGCAATTGCCTTTAATGAAACGCAGGGATTCTCTATCAAATAAATGTATCAATTAAATGTATACATTTATAAAGAAAAAGAAAGTGCCTGCTACCCCCTCCCCCTCCTTCCCAGAGCTGCTTTAGAAGGCAAAATATGAAACTTTACAATTCAATATTAGAAAATTCTCAAATAGAGAATAAAAGTAATTGAAGAAAGTCTTTATTTCTGGTGACCTATCTGAAACCAACTGAACTGAAAAAGTGTTTGAAGGTGAACAACCCCTTTAACCAAAAGATCCAGTCTATAGTGAATAAGTGGGCAGCTAATATCAACTTGCATAAAGCCAAGTAATGGTTGCCAGAAACACCAGTATGACAGTACCAGTATTTTCCTAAAGTAAAAAACATACATACTCCATAAATCAAATATATAGATAGGGCTTGAAATGCAGAACTTTACTTTACTATTGAGTTTTATGTTATTTCCGTCCCTATATTACACATAGGGGTCTATTTATCATGCTGTGTATAAAGTAGAGTGAGACATCACTGGTGATGTTGCTCATAGTATCCAATCAGATCTTTGCTTTTGTTTTCTAACTGTTGAAATCTGATTCCTGATTTGTTGCTCTGGCAACATCACCAGAAATGCTTCACTCCACTTTTTACATAGCATGATAAATAGACCCCTTGGTATATTAGTCTTAGATTGTCTGACCACAACCTTCCTTCTAACTGTCAGTAGCTGTCCTCTTGATAAGAAGCCAGCAGGAGATGTGGCCTTACAGCCCAAGGTGCATAGCCTTATGTGATAGAGATTATTCAGCAAGCACATGGAATTTCCTCTAAGGGGCACAAGCTTCCTAGCAATTTAGCACTTGAGCCCCAGTAATCTGTAAATGACCCTTCCTTTATAAAAGTGCAATGTGGATGGTATTTGATCATGCTAAGGTAATCTTTTCAGCCAAGAAAATATACATTGGCCAATCACAGACTACATTAATGCTCACCGCTGTCAATATATACATGTGTGACTTTCCAGGGTGGCAGTGGGATTAAGGAACAGGAATAGAAGCAATTCCCAGGTTGTAGCTAAATATTTATAATATAATGTAATATAATTTACAATAAGATGGTAAAATCAGGGATTTGCGCGCTGGAATTCTGGGGGGAAAGCACTGCTTTTTGAGTAAAAATCATGACAGACTGCATGAAATTTTGCACTTGTTTTTTAAATGTGTAAATGTGTAAATGTGTAATGAAATTCATATTAGTTTATTTTCTTCTTGTAAGTGTAATACTACTTGCATATTTTCTATGTTAGCATAGCAGTAGTACTATCATGCTTTATGGCTTATATTCTAGCAATTTATATAACAAAGCTTTCAGCCCACAGTGGTCAGAATTCCTATCTGAAGGCCAGTGTTAACTTTTGCAGGATTTTGAGCCCTTATCAGTATTAATTAGCTATAGGAGAGTAACTCTATTAAAACTTTATATATTTGGCAACAGAGAACTGCCCTGCTCTAATAAAAGTGAATAAAAAAATGAAGATATTAATTTAAATATATAAATTTGCTGGCTGATATTATCCACTCAAGCACTGTAGCTATTCACAAATGTTTTTGAATTTATAAACAGCATTCCTTTAATTTAAATTAAATATGGTGCTTTTTTGTCCCGCACAGACAATAATAATGCTAGGGTTCACCTGTACAGTTGTGTATAGATGACTAAATGTGAGTGTATGGGTACTGGGGTAATAATGGTATCCCTGCTTTGATCATTCTTTTTCTTTTAGATCCATGTTAATGACAGCATGTGACCTTGGAGCTGCAACCAAGCCATGGGAGATTTCCAGACAGGCAAGTGTTGATTTATAGCAGGGCAGGGAAAGATCATGCTGATAGAACAATATTACAATGGCTACCATGACTTACAAAAACCCAAGCAGGAGATGTGACCTTTTTTGATGCTGGAAATGTTAATGAAATATTGCCAAAGCTCCTGGACCTGGAATTCCCAAGCAGTTGCGACTGTCTGGGGAGAAGCCATTTAATGTTGGATTTGATATATGAGTGAATACGCCTATCTGAGCATTACTGTTTTCACAAACCCATAGCTTTAAGAAACCGGAAAAGTGCCTGTGATTTATTTTCTTTTCAATAGAACATTTCTTCTTTCTTTTAAAATTTGCTTTCATGTAAATGAGTCATATACAAATATGATGCTATGGGGCAATGAACAGGCCAAAAGCACCCTATTTGTTTACCTGGCCCCCAAATAAGGAGCAGTTTGTTTTGCTCCTGGAAAGAAGGGTGTTAGACCCAGGGCCAGAACTAGGGGTAGGCAGAAGAGGCACGTGCCTCTAGGGTGCAATGGAGGGGGGGGCACCTGGCACGTACCTCTTCCTTTGCCTACCCCTTCTCTGAGCCCTTGTCCCCTTCATTGTTATTGGATATTACTGTCTCCCAGCATGCCGGCACCATGCATATGCATATGTGTGCACAGGACATGCACACAGCACTGGTTGGACCTTAATTTACTCTGCTTTAGGATTTTTACCAGAGTCAGTAATGTAGTTATGAATGGGAGAGGCCCATAGGTGTCACCCTACCCACCTCCTAACTTGCATGTCATTAAGATGTGCAGTTTAATAATTGGCAGAGGGTAAAGGAGGCAATGGGGCTCTGATCCTGATGAATCTCTCACCCTTGCGATCCAGGGAAAGCTAAATAAGCCCCAAAAGATGTGCAGTTGTGAGAACTTTTCAGCAAATCTCTCAACTGAATGTTTTGGTCCAAAAAAAAGCACCCAAACCTTTGCTTCGGCATGTTTCCCATCCATGCAATGGGAGGCCGTCACAGGAACTTTTCAGACAATTGAAAAGCCTTGCATTTGACATTGACCTTAAGGTTCTGCATCTTCAACCTTCTATTTACACTGTGATTTCACTGGGAAACAGACATTAGCTTTATAATTCCAAAGGTGATTAACAAGTTTAATCCCACATTCACTGGGTGCAAGTATATTCTGGTTGTGGGTGGAAATTATAGTAATAAACAGGCTGTGAGAATTCCAGTACCTTCCTGGTATACGGAAGGTCATATTCCATCAGATTGTAATTTTATGCTCTTTGTTATGAACCAGAAGAAAAAAGAGAGTTTACACAGGAAATGCACTGATGCAAAACATTCAGTGATGTTATATCAAATGGGCAATAAATTTGTTTGCTTCTAGTTGGATGTAATTGCTATTAAAGTGTATAATCAAGTAAAAAGAAGAGTAAAATCCTCATTTCACTGTAATACTATGCCTGTCCAATTATATCCCAGCAATCAATTAATAAAGGGCAGTTACAAAAGATTCACCTGATGAGCAATGCCATTGAGCTGCTTTTACTCATACTTCAAATAAAACCATGTTTTTGCATAGATAATTTCATCCTCGCATTATTGTGTCTCATTTCTAAATTATACATATAGCTTGTCATTTGTTGCATTGCTGCTTTTGAGGCTCTGAATTAGAGATGGGACCTCGTGGCCCTATAATACATCATTAGGTATCAATGTAAAACACCACCAATATGAAAGCCTTGGGTCCAATGAACAATTTGATGCCTAATATGTATAGGTTTACCTAGGCATGTGGTATATAGGGGCCCTAAAATGTAGACACTCCATTTGAACTATCAGTTCTGTAATTCCAGATACTGCAAAATCAACACATTTACATAGTTTGGGGGAAGCAAAGTTAGAAAAAAGTACGTTCACCCCAGAAAACCATATATTTTCATAAAGAACAGATTCCCCCGAATCCAATTTGGGTATGCATGTCTTTCTACTCCAAAGCACCAAGCCGCAAACCCTTCCTAAATTTGGCAATTTTGGTGACATTTTCTAAAATCACCTCAAAACTTCCAACCTGCAGCATCGTATTTCCAACATACTATTATGTTTCGATATAAATGACCCCAAAAATGAAAGCCTGGGGTCCCCTGAACAGTTTGATGCCTAATATGTATAGGTGTACCCAAGCATGTGACATATAGGGGCCCCAAAATGAAGACCCCATATGGTCTGTCATTTAATGTGCTGCAAAATCAACACATTTACATTGTTTTGGGGGGGGGGCAAAGGTAGAAAAATTATGTTCACCCCAGAAAACCATATATTTTTGGAAAGTACACATTCCCTCGAATCGAGATTGGGTATGCATGGGTATACCCTGTCATTTCAGCTACTGCAAAATCAACACATTTACACAGTTTTGGGGGGGGGGGGCAAAGGTAGAAAAAAGTAAGTTCACCCCAAAAAAACATATATTTTCGGAAAGTACACATTCCCGCGAATCCAAATTGGGTATGCATGTCTTTGTACTCCAAAGTACCAAGCAGCAAACCATTCCTAAATTTGCCAATTTAGGTGACATTTCCAAAAATCACCTAAAATTTTCCACCCTGCAGCATCGTATTTCCAACGTACTTTTAGGTATCAAGAGAAATCACCCCAAATATGAAAGCCTAGGGTCTTCTGAACAGTTTGATGTCCAATGTGTATAGGTGTACCCAAGAACGTGGCATATAGGGGCCCCAAAAGGAAGACCCCCATATGGTCTGTCATTTCAGGTACTGCAAAATCAACACATTTACATCGTTTTGAGGGGGGGGAGCAAAGGTAGAATAAACCATATATTTTTGGAAATTACACATTCCCGCAAATCCAAATTGGGTATGCATGTCTTTGTACTCCAAAGTACCAAGTCGCAAGCTTTTCCTAAATTTGGCGATAAAAGCAAAGTTTTTTATGTTTCTGACAATTGCCTAAAAATATTGCAATTGGCGGTATTTATCTCACCCAATTTCTTACATACAATTGTAAAACACCATAAATACTGATGCTAAGGGTCTACTGAACAGTTTGATGCCCAATATGCATAGATATACCAAGGCAGCTGGCATGTGCGGACCCCAAATAAAAATAGTGCATATGAGTTTTCTCCGCTGCCGATTCTCCTTCTGTGAACATAGACCCACATATTATGTGCCTCAAGACCCTCCTAACAGCAAAGACCCCCCAAAACCATATATTTTTGGAAAGTACACATTCTGACGAATCCAACAAAGATAAAGACGTCTTTCTACACCAAACTAGCAAACTGCAAAACTTTTCTAAACGTAGAGATTTTTACATTTCTGAAAATCGCCTAAAAATGTTGCAGTTTGCTGCATTTATCGCACACAATGTTTTACGTACAAAGAAAAATCACCCTAAATATGGACATCTGAGGTCTACAGAATAGTTTGATGCCCAATATGCATAGATTTACCAAAGTATGTGGTGTGTACGGGCCACAAATGAAAAACTTGCATATGAATTTTTACGCTAGCCAACTAAGCTGCTGAAAAGAGAACCTCAACTGTGTGTTATGTGCCGTAAGACCCCCAAACTGTAAAAAGACCCCCCGAAAACCATATATTTTTGGAAAGCATATATTCTGGCGGATCAAACTAAGTAAAATATATCTTTCTATAACAAAGTACCAAACAGCAAAACTATAGTAAAGATACATAAGGAATAATAATGCAGGGATAAAATTGCAATAAAACCACAAAAATTGTGCAAAGTGAAAGTCCTGTGAGTGCGGTTTGTACACACACACACATATATATATATATATATATATATATATATATATATATATATATATATATATATATATATATATATATATATATATATATAGTCCATCCAAAAGTGACGGCACTCACAGGAAAAGAGATTACAACAATTCAATAAGGTGAAATCAAAAAGGTTTATTGTGATCCAACGTTTCGGTTCCTTCTTGGAACCTTCGTCAGGGAAAGAAAACAGTTTTCTTTCCCTGACGAAGGTTCCAAGAAGGAACCGAAACGTTGGATCACAATAAACCTTTTTGGTTTCACCTTATTGAATTGTTGTAATCTCTTTTCCTGTGAGTGCCGTCACTTTTGGATGGACTTTATCGCTTATATTTAGGCTGGCACCCAGGCTGACATTCATCTTATGGTGTGCGCTCCACAAACGGACTATATATATATTGATCAAAAAAAACAATAGTTAAGAGCAAACTAAAAATTGGATGCTCTAATCTTTCCTTTATAACGTATCCTATCTTTCAGGGAGCTTGTATTCTTACATTATGAAGATGCCTCCGCTACTGTCACACGCTGACATTGATGAATATGTTCCCACATAGTTTTTAAATTTGAAGGCTTTCCACTCATTCAGTCAAATGTCTTCCTTGGCCATGGCATCCTGAGGGTAATATGAACAAGCAGAATGAATACTGATTAGCAGGCAGGAAAACGACTTTCACACACATTTACATTTTGTGGGGAAACTTTAGAGAGTGGATACAGTGATGGGAAAGTCATGTTATTTGACAGATGAGGATACCATGGAGGTTATATAAACAACAGAATCAAACTATATCTCAAAGTGCCATTTTGTGTTTTAGGTGGCTGAGTTGGTAACCAGTGAGTTCTTTGAACAAGGAGACCGTGAACGATTAGAACTCAAACTGACACCTTCAGTAAGTTACATATATATGAGATGGTCATTTCCATTTTCTACTTCATAGCAGTATGACATCAGCCAATAACCCTACAACCATACTTTTTACTATATTCTTTATGTTTGGTATAAATGTTTTCCAAGTAATGATAAAAATACACATAAATAAACTGACTGCAGGAGTATTTAATATATTGGGTGGGCTCATCAGAATGCAATGTGCTAGAGATGTAAACCAGTGCAAATAAAGAAGGTTTAAATCTGACCCATCAACTGCAATAAGAATAAAAGATAAAACAAACAAACTCAAACTGGCTGCGTGAATTTTTATTGCATTTGTTTTGTGAATTCGATCAGATCTGTGAATGTCCGTAGTTTAGGATGTAGAGTTGGCTTGTGGTGGGGAAATTCACTGGATGATGAATATTGGCACAAAATACTGAACAAGTTATGTAATTCAGTATTCCATACTCATTGCTGAAAATAAGCATTTACGAAAGGTGGCATGTGCAAATGCCTTGGTTTTTGTTTTTTCACCCTTAGATACAGCAATTTGCACTCCCAAAATAGAGCATAAAGAGTATGTATGGAGGAATGCCTGTCCTGACATGAATTGGATGTGGATATTGACTGGCACACCCCTAATCTGTGTGTGATGCCATGGATAAAGCGGGAGTCCCAAGGCAGGAGTTGAGCACAGGGACCTCTTGCATCAGTTTTGCTCTCTATGGCTAATTTATAATCCAGCACAAGGTGTAGAGTGCAGTAGCACTACTATGCAATTGTACAAATGATAAGTGTATGAGCTATATAGGGCACATCTTAATGCACCTTAGCAGTCCAGTACTTCTACCCCTGTCCATTGTAAATTAACCCTGCAGACTTTAAAAGGGAATCTTTGCCTCTACCAAAGCCTCAGATTTATGGGATCTTGTCAGTCTAGTCTGAAGGACATCGGTTCTCATACCTGTCTTCTTGCCTTGATAAAATGAGAAGGCAAATAAAATGTCCTGTCCTCAAGCATAATAAGGAGTGAGTTTTCTGGACAGGAACCCAGCGGCACTGAGGATGGTACAATTGTGCTTTGAGATCCCCTTGTGCTGCAGTGGGATATCCATAAATATATAGACTCATGGTGAAGCCTGAGGACACTGAAAATCTGTGATGTAAACTAAAAATTGATGTGAGTTGCCTGCTGGACAACTGCAACATTAATAGGTTTTGAATTATTGCTGCTGAATAATAAGGTCCTGCACAACTTACCGTGTAATTTCTTTTCTGTTTTCAGGCCATTTTTGACCGTAATAGGAAAGATGAGCTTCCTCGATTACAGCTTGAATGGATTGATAACATTTGTTTTCCTCTCTATGAGGTAAGTGATAAATTACCGGTATTCAATTTGTGACCAATAACATGTATTTCCTAACTAAAGGCCGACAAATGTACAGTGTAAACGCTTAAAATAGTCCAAAAATTATAGTGGGAAAATAGTAAAGAGGACTTTCCAAGAAGGTTATGATACATCAAAGCCTGGGGTATTAATGGAATTGTGGTGCTCAATGACTTCTTCCGTCCTAAGGAAAAAGTCCTCTTTTTTTAAAAAAAAAAAAACTTCTTATCGATTAGGGGAGATAACGGTTGTATTCCATGAACTATTGCATACTTCTTACTGGCAATCAAATATCTGTACCTGTCTAAATTATGTTTATTGTTATATTCTATTGGTTTGAATTGTGATTCACATGCTGCCTCTCTTCTGGTTCCCTGACTATAGGGAGCCAGAAGAACCAGGGAACCGATACTTTCTTCTTGCCGCACATCTTACATGATGCTACGCACCTGCTACACAATGTCATTTTTAAGATTTTTGACCTATACATCCTTGACTCCAAGGTGCTAATCATCTGCTCCTCAGTGTACTATACTGCTCTTACTTCAAACATGCCCAGCCCTACATCTGTTTTGTGCAAATGTTAGCTTTTACTGGTCTATTCTTCCTTATAAATATTGAAAGAAGTATTGCAAATTTTATCATTCATAAAGGAACTAACAGAAGCTAATGCCCCCACACATCTCCCTTACTTATGGCATGTTTTAGATCTCTCTGCCTTTTTGCTTGCTACATCCTCCAATGCATATATGGGCAACACATGACTGCATAAGAGCATTATTTTTATGAAATTGCCCTTCTATTTCCAGTAAGAGTAACGCAATCTAAGAAGCACAAGCAGCTTAAGTCAGTGGAAAGTATTGACAGCTTATCCTTTAAAAATATGCCCAGTATATCATTATAGCATTTATTTTTTATATATTTAAATCAAGTATCAAAACACCTGAAATACAATATTATTTGTCTGTGCTGAGCTCTAATATTCACAGTAATCAAAGGCGCCCATGGTATTTGGGCCGTATTACATTCCTTCCTATTAAATTTTATTTGTAAACCAATATTCTGGTTTCATCTCACTTTCTGTACATTGCAAGGCTAGTTTTACAAGAGATTTCTTTTAATTATCACGGACATGGAAATGAGCATGGCATGTGGGGAGCCTTAAATGCCTACACTCTGGATTCGATCTAGTTTCAGTTGTACAGCACAGCTGACCCCTAGCAGGATTTCCTAAGGGAATGCACTGATGTCTGTCATTCCGTCTTGCTGCAGCCTCTATACCATGCTGTGCAGCTATTAGTTTGATGTTCAGATAAAGAGGAAACAACACAGCAGTCAAACTTGAAAAGAGTGCCTTAAATGCCTTTGGGGAAGTTAAAAGCCTGAGATGTCACAAGATGAAGCCTACCTCCAACATAAAAAAGATGATTATCGCCCAGCTCACATCTAATCCAACTATTCACTCATCTGCCTCTTACTCTCACAAAAGGGCAAATAAGAGCTAAAGTGCCGGTGGCTCGAATATGAGAAAAACTTTATGCAAAACATATAAATGTTAAGTTATTAGTTCCTCAGCCTGGTTTTTGTTATTTTGTTACTTTTATTTGACTTTGGGATTTAGAAAATATATATTTTGTCCATGTGCTAAACAGGTATGTGTGGCATTCAAAGGCATTAGGCTGATTATCCAGCTATTATGCCCCATAAATAATTTAATAGTGATTGACTTATACCTGGGTACATGCAGTCTGTAGATTCTGCTCATGGTACAAAATAAGACAGTGACACTCAAAGTCATTTGAAATGTGAGTCAACAAATACTGAATTCATATACAAATGCTCAAAAAGTAACTTTTGACATATAAATATATAAATAGCCTTTTCTCTTACTACAGTTATTTTAACAGATCTTAGTCTGGTTTCACGTGGCAGCTGATGATGGTAATGCAATGGTTGTTACAGGGGGTGGTCACAGCAGGTCTCTGGTGATGGCAAAGGATGCAGGACTGAGTGATAAAACACAGAAATGCTAGACGATAGACGTTGCCAGGAAGACATACAGTATTCTCCTCCTGGCTATTTAGCACATTACTTTATAAGATTTAAGTGTGCAGACCCCTCATGAATACAGTTATTGGTAGACTCAGATGAAAATAAAAATGTCATATAAGTCTACCCCCAAATTAGAACTCACTTTATGTCAAAAGAATTGGTTCAAAGTAAGTATTATATACCTGTCTCTTAGCTGTCAATTATTATTCCTGGAGCTAAGTCCACAGAGCAAGCATTCCAACAATTTTCGCCCACTCTGAACTTATCACCTGCCCTATGGTACAAGGTATAGAGCCCAGTACTCTTTGCATTAATAGTAAGGAGTACACCCTTGTGCCCCTCAGTGCTCTAACAGTTCTTACATTGTAAATGACTCCTATACTTTCTGCAGTCTAGTTGCTCCTCCTAAATCTTGTTGGACTGCAAGAATTCTCCAGTATATTATGCAGGAATAATACATGATGGAAACTGTAGTCCAGCAACCATAGAGATGGATTTTATAAAACAGCACTGCACAATAAAATAAAAGCCTAGTACTCTGCTTGACCAACTTTAGACAATCTCATTTGGGGGGGGGGGTTAAGTTGAACACATCGCCATTCTTCTGTTTCTAATCATCAGTGATCAGGCACAGATCACGTGACACTACATAATGTTCCCATGAACATGTAGAACAAGATGTAACATTAAAAAATGTAATATTTTGTTTTTACAACAGCACAGTATGTTCTTCAGTGCCATATGATATTTACAGGCATAATTAAACACTTTGTGTCTCTTGTTTTTGTCATAGCACTCCCATAAAAAGTTAAAAAGCTGAAGCATGATAGAGAAATCAGCCTAATGCCAATGTTGTAATGAAACAACAGTCAGCCTCTGTTCTTAACCAGAACGAAAATCAGATTTCAGTGATTAATTGCACTATATGGTGAGAATGCCACCAGCTAATACAGTAATTATCTAGAAATGATGCTTCTTTTGTAACTAAACAAGCATGAAATTGTTGTTTTGATATGTGTTCTCATACATCAGCCAATAATAACGTTAGCTGACTTTCTTTGGGAAACTAGTTCACTTGGCAGAGTTAGAATGAGAATGAGGGTGTAATGTGTGGGACAAAAACAAACTGTTCTGATATGGCAGTCTTGAAGTATTACAAGTAAGATAAAGGAAGCAAGGGTTTATGTAGATAAAGAGCTAATTTGGTTATTAAACATTAGTCTAGCAAATAATACAAGGAACTGCCTGAGAGTCATTTTAGGGTCAGGAAAGGTTTTGTTTGGTGTTGATGGCTTTGATGGGTTTGTTTTCAACTGTCAGTGAATATCTGAAGCTAAACAGATCATATCAATGATAGAACATTGCCATTAGCTTCATTGAGGGTCTTCCCTTTTTTACATTTCTAATGATCAACAATGGTATAGTATAATGTTTTGATCTTTATGAGCTTAGACTTCTTTTCAACATTCTATCTTATTTAGACCAGAGTTCAGTGCCAGAAACCACAGAAATGCTCTGTTCACATTGCAGGCATTGTCACAGTTATGACTAATAAACATTATGGTCTCAACAAACTGATACCTACTGATTTCTCCAAGGCTTATGTGTGTTCATCTTTTTACTATAGTTGATGTAATCTCTGACGATCCTACTAGCTGCCCACAGCCTAAATTGGCCATACACTAAAAGATATGCTTGTTTATTGAGGCTGCCAAACAAATGGATCTGGGCCTGATTTGGCAACCCACACTCTTGGCCAAATTGGTCTGACCCAATCAGTGGCCTTAGGGCCAACAATTAGATCATAGAGAGGGGCCTACAGACCCATTAGACAAGTACAACATCAACGTGCCAATATATATCTTACATCAGTGTCTTTTCTTCATTGCTGAGATCTTCTCAGGGTTCTAGCACTATTTGAATATGAATTTTGGAGTTGGAGGTTAAGCAGTCTATCCTTGCCCTTTTTACATTTGGTCAAACACAGTAGACATAAATCTAATAAAATATGTGCACATAACCGAAAGATTTGGAGATCACGCCAAGTGCTACCAATAGCACAATGATATTATTTGGTCAGTTTTTATTTATTATTGTCATAATATGTGAGTTAACGCTGGGAAGCATTATTCTAAGATGCTAATGTTTTGTCGTCAGTGAAAAAAGGATGAACGCTGCACTGCACACAAGAAGCAAAGAAAAGGGAAAATAAAGACAAGTTGAGATTGAAAAGACAGCTTAGAAAACAGACTGGTACACTGTAAGACACATATAGAAGATGATGAATGGATGACTATATCACCATTCTATTTTCAGGAAAGACAAATAGCAAAATGTGCTGCATCAGAAAGGGTCTAAAACTATGATGGATTAAGCACTTCAGCTTCAAATGAGACTTAAACATATCTGAATCTTTCTAGCCTTCATAGCTACAGGCAGGTAAATCAGGGGAAAATGTAGCTTTGGATATGAGATTAATACCAATGGAAGACTTTTCTTAAGAGGTTTGCTAACAGAAGAAAAGGACATTGATTGTGTTTCTGTATAAATTTTGGAAAGAATAGGGTTTGTCAGCTCAGATGTAAAGATAGGTAAGACGTAAACCTAAAACACTCTGTTTTAAGAAACTAAGCTTATGTCCAGGTGCAGGAGACTCCTGTCCACCAATCCTACCATCCTAAAACAGGCTGATCTAACTATTTAGGTGGTCAGTGTTCATTGGAGCGTTGCCTTGACTTCACCTGTTTATCAAACATTTAAGAACGATCCTATATTAAATGGGGTCTAAAATACTATAGTGCATTCTCAACCACACTTTCCTCCGATGTTCTGGAAATGGAAAGATCTGCACAGTGATACTTTAAGAATAATGTTGCTGTCCCTTCTCCCAGCATAATCTAACCCCTGTATATATATGTTATTATTATTTCAGAAGTCAAGCAACATTTGTTTAATTCATAGTTATTACTATTATTTTATTATTATTATTATTATTAACGTATTTATATAGCACCAACATATTGCTTAGCACTGTAAAGTAAATGTGATTATACAACTAAATCACATGAAATTATATACATAGAACATATGGAGTTACATACATCAATCAATCAATACCAGCACAAAAGGTGAGGAAGGCCCTATGCAGATAGAGCTTACACTCTAAAGGGAAGGGAGTAATACACAAGGTGTGGGAGTGGGCAAAATCGAATTAAGTGGGTGAGAAATGTGGTACTGTATGTGGTGTTGTGTTTGTTAAGCAGAGTGAGGGTAGGCTTCTCGAAAGAAATGTATTTTAAGAGTTTTTTTGAAAGCAGAAAGGTTGGGAGAAAGTCGGAAAGACTTTGGGAGAGAGTTCCAGAGGAAGGGTGCAGCCCTTGCAAAGTCTTGAATGCGAGCATGTGAGGAGGTAATGAGAGAAGAGTTGAGTAGTAGGTCAGTAAAGGAGCGTAGTAAGCGGTTGGGTGAGTATATAGAGATGAGTTCAGAGATGTAGGGTGGGGCAGAGTCATGAAGTGCTTTGAATGTCAGGGTCATTAATTTGAATTTGATTCTGAAAGGTAGCGGAAGCCAGTGCAGGGATTGACAGAATGGCGAGGCAGAGAAGGAGCGGTTGCTGAGGTGTATGAGCCTCGCAGCAGTGTTCATTATGGATTGGAGAGGTGACAGTATATGGAGGGGAAGGCTAATTAAAAGAGAGTTACAGAAGTCTAGACGTGATGTGACTAGAGAGTGAATAAGAGTCTGTTACATAGTTAAACTTGTTTACACAAGTATTATTCAAGGTTATGTCCCCTTCACGGTTTAGGCTTGATGACAGCTCAAGCTTGTCTTATTTGGTATTATTGACATATAATTTTATATGTATTATATATTGTAGGGTTTAATCAACATATATTGAGATTTCACTTGGACAGAATGGAGTTAGATGCCACTTAGACAGCCATGGTGCAGATTGTCAGCTCCTTGGTTTAGATTATTGTGCTACAGTGCTGCAGAGGCTAAGAACTTCAGAAATAATTAATATACAAAAGTAGTAAGTTGTTTAAAGAAATTTTAGCCACCATAGGGTTAATTTCAAAAGTACCTTTAATTTAACTTATTATATGGATGTCCAACCAATAATCAATTGGTAGGTTGCAATTATTCTCTTCACATCCTTCATTTCATGGCAAAAGTTATAGTGCCTCCCGTTTTGTATGCAAAGCACATTGCCCAACTGTTTAAATCAAACGACTTTTATTGTGGAATAAAGTTCAGGAGGAGGCCAATAGATTTCTGGGCAAGACTTGTTAGAACAGCAGGTCTGTGAATTAAACACTGAAGATCCATTCCTGGGACATGCACTGTAGGAGCTTAATCTTTTTCATAATATATGGATAGAGTCCGTAAGCCCCTTGAGTGTGATGCAAACTAATTTATTAGGAAAGATTTGTTGAAACCCGGCCAGTGCTGCAGATATTGGAATATGGCTCAACCCTTGATATATAAATATGTTTCCTAGGGCAGACACTGTGATTCATTGAGTGCCTTTTCAACAATATGACAGATGCATACAAATACTGTATCTGAAGATATATGTGGGTTATACCCTGCAATGTTTTATAACCAAAGTAAGCTGGAGTGAGAATATAAAGCTAAATTTTGTTTAATTTTACAGGAACATTATCTTATATTTAAAGAGACACCTTGAGTAAAAAATGCTAAAAACATCTGTAACATTCATAGTTATACACAGTTACGCACGCTTCTTTCCTCTATGTATCTTGCCCATCTAAATCTAAGCAATATATAAGCAAATTCTTGGAAACTGACTCTGACATTGTAGCTCTGCATCTACACCCGCAATAGAATAAGAAGGATAGGTCATATGCATTTAGTCGTGGTTTAATTTGTCCCTTTGGAATACAATGCCTTATTGTTTTGTTAGGCACGTAGGCAGTGTATGTCATATACATGGGGTGCCCAGACATTAGAATTGTGGATTAGCAGTGTAGATAGTTAGCCATAATGTCCTATATTTTTCTGCTTCTGCATCCAATATAGTATAATGGGCTTTAGGGGGTTATTTATCAAGTCCAAATTGATCTCAATATTTTCTGAAAAAAACTCTGCACGGATTTTTTCACCCTATTTATTAATACAAAAAAAAACTGAAAAACACGATTTGTTCTGATTTTTGTCCGAAAACCCCAAAATCTTCTGGCAAAATATAAATCGGTAGAAGCCAGTGGAAAATGTCGGAGTTGTCTCATTTCTTGAAGTCTCCAGAAGTTGCCTCATGAGGAAATTTTGGTTTACAATATTGATGGTGGGAATGCATTTGCAGGAGATTAGTTGGCCACTAGTGATGGGTGAATTTATTCGCCAGGCGCGAATTCTCGGCAAATTTGCGCGATTCGCCGCCAGCGAATAAATTCGCGAAACGCCCGCGAAATTCGCCGGCGTCCAAAATTTTTTTTTCGAAAAAACGGTCGCCGGCATCAAAAACGGACACCGGCGTCGAAAAAACGGGCGCCGGCGTCAAACGAGACGCCTTTTCGCGAATTTTTCGCCGTTTCGCGAAATTCGCAAATTTTTCGGCGAAGCGAAACGGCGCAAATTCGCCCATCACTATTGCCCACAGTAGAGGGGATTTATTGCGGGCAAATAATATCCTCCTTTGTCATTACCAAAAGACTGTGAACCCCCCCCCCAGAAAATCTCAATATATTGCTTTATATCTAAAGCTGCAAGAAAAAACAACAGTTGTAACTGACATTAACAAAATATATGCAAACCCTTGACAGACAATATCATTTTTAATTGCCATAGTAGATCTTTTCAAGTAAAGGCCACACACACTGTAAAATTATACATACCAGGCACATCTCACTAATAAAATAAGAAATCTAATTTTTTAAAATTAATAGCTAGATTGAAACCTACTATCTATGTGCTTCTGCTTCAGAGCTGGAACAGTGCTGATAGGTAAGCAATTTCACTATTCTAATTATTAAATATTATTGTAATATTCAGTGCAACCAACCATAATTCACATAAATCAGTGCAGATGCCAACTCTTTTCTATTGATCGTAAAATCTAGAGGAGATAAGCCCAGAGGTGTTTGTGTCAATACCTGATATGGCTTAAAGGAGAGCAGCTTCCTGAGTTACATTGTTGGTTTGGGCAATGATTGGATGGCTGGGGCACTATCAAAGCATTGCTGCCATTAAGTTTGCTGTCACAAGTTCATCTGGTTAAAGCCATGTCAAGGATTAACACAGCATAGTAGGGAGGCATAAGGGAACCTTCATTAGAAGCAACATTTGGGTTTACACAGACATAGGGACTCATTACTGTTAAAACTTGGAACATATCACTATTGCCACGTGTAAGTTCATCATAATGCACTCAGTTGCTTTCAGCAGTTTTACACCCTTCTGTTTTATGTGGTGTTAGAGCACACTGTTTGAATGCTTTGAATGCTAACACTATATGAACCTCTGTGAAAATTACAAAGCATTGCATTAAAAGAAAGCAGTGCAAGTTAATTGGGGGATTTGCAATGTAGAAAAGGTCCAAGAGCAGAAAAGTGCTTGGAAATCACAATCACCTTGATAATCATAGCCCCAAGATTCATGTGTGACTACTAACCCCCTAACATGTACTTACCATAACTCATTGATTGACCGTTGTGGCCATTCCAGTACTGCACTTTATTTAGCAACATATTATTTTCCTCATTCATTTGTGTACAACCCAGAAATGTAGAAGCAATGCTGCTGCCACTCTGCATCTTTTACACAGTTTAGATGTCATAGGTAGGTAATGGGTTTAGTTCAAGGGGTACTAAAGTTGACATATTATGTGGTCTATTATAAGAGGGGATGGTTGTTGGCATCTCTCTGTATGTACAGGCTATAAGCAAACAGTGGGGGATGTTCCTTCTGCAGCATTGCCAACAAGCCACTTTCCACCACCTAGGTCAGCAGTTGTGGAAAGTGAAAAAGAGTGTTATATTTGCCTTCCCAGGCCAAGGGGCACTTTTGTATCAGACTGGAATTTGCAGAGTCAGACAAATCTTCAAAAGAAAACATAGATTATTACATTATTATACATTTATCTTAAGGTTTGTGTTTAGATAAACTAAAGATCAAAAAAGGAAGCCCTAGTGGCCCATTAATGACTTTATTCTTGTTAAATTTTGGTAATACAAGGAGCAAGTTACTGCATAAGCTATGATGTGCCTTCAACCAAATGCAGTGTATGTTATACATACTGGATCTGTCGCCTTTATTGGTAAGCAAAGTCCTGATTCTGCTAATGGGGCCTGTGACTTATTGCCCCCTAAGATGAAACAATTAACAACAGAAGGTACAGTGTTAAAAAGATAAATGCCCTTTGCAAGAATATTACATGTAAAACAAAGTTCTTTAAATGTGAGCGCCGCATAAATCTGATTGGATAGGGCCCAAATAAACTTAAATGGCCTGAGAAGTAAACTCCTAATTGATATCCCAGGCAGGTGCTAGAGACGTAATTCAGTAAATGTTCAAGAACCTGCCAAGGAAGAGAAAAATGTGTTGCTTTTGAGATAATTTCCCAGAAGCTTCATAAAAGAAAATTGATTACAGAAATTTAATAAGTGCAGCCGAGTCAGAAATGTAGTAATCAAATGAGTTTTTAATTAGATATCAGGTAAAAAAGGGGTCATTCTAATTTGTGGAGCTGAAATCAGACGTGATTTTGGTATATTAGCATTTTTAATCTCATTTTTGTGAGCGTGCTGGCACCGGGATGGGGTGGGCCGCTGGGGCTGTCGTGCCAGTTTCATTACCCAAACATGGTGGCAAATAAAAAGTGAATTTACTGAATTTATAAAATCAATTTATATATTTACTTTGCAGTATACAGTATACTGTATATGTTGGACTACTGCACAATTATATTTAAAAAGTAACTGAAATAAAATGCACAAGGAACATTTCAGCAATTATCTTATGTTTTTATCTAAATGGTCAGTGAACTATAAGGTTGCAACTTTAAATATTACATAATATTTGTTTCTTTTTTATACATTTTCATTAATTAAGGAGCTGTTGCGTTTATTTATTTTTTGCCAGGAGTTTTCTCCATAGATACTGAAGCACACCTAATGGTTGTATATCATAATTGTTGTTAAAATTGTTGCATAAGGACAATGCCTCAGCATGGACAAGCAATATGGCATCACCAGTGTATACGTATGGTATAAATGCAAATAAGTGAAAGGCAATGTGAATGTAACCTTTACATTTTAATTAAGAAAATGACATTTCTGGTCAGATTAGAATGGGTTATTTTGGGATGTTTTGCTAAGTTCATGTAATGGTCCATCTTGAAACACAATGGAGACTGATTTTCAAGGATTATTTTTATTTTAAGTTGGTGAATAACAACAACATATTCAGCTTGTGCCATGTTGTTAATAATTATACATTAAAGGATGTCCTGCTCCAGAATACACACCTAGGTAAGTAGAGGAACTCCATGGAGTCAGCTTCAAGACGTTATTGGTTTGCTAAAAGCTCCAAGTCAGTAATGGCTAGAAGGCTGTAAGCTGGACATCGCTGATGTATATGTACCCCTACTGTTAAATTACTACGGAATTCAATGACCATTGGCCAGTGAGTTGGTTCTGTTCATGCAGGTTATGCTGGTCATTGAAATGAGTTCTCTGCAGCTGAACTGCTGCGCTACAGCAAATGAGAGATTGTGATTCTCTAACCTGGGTAAGGTACTTTCAGGACATTCATAAAGCAAGCACTTCAAGGCTTGTTCATTCCACATATAAAGTCACAGTCGATTCTTTGCATAATAGCAATGAAAACAGTGCAAAAATCTGGTGTAGAAATGGCATATGTTGTGGGAAGTGCCCAAACAGCTTTACTGCAATGTCTCACATCTGTATATCAGCCGGCACCGCAATAGTTTAATTAGATTGGCTACCATCAGTTTTCCTGTGTGCTGGTATCTAATGACAATTTATCAAGTCATTACTCCACAATTAATTAGGCAATGTTATGTTAGTGAACGAACTGTAAAAAATCCATATGGGAAGATAAAGGGACAGGATTCGGCTGTAGTTTATAGCATTATGGCACACATTGGAGAAGAGGAGGTAATCAAACTGCAGCAAATGGTCATTACATTCCCCCATATCCCTGTATCAGAGAAAACAGAAAAAAAAGTTTTAATAATTTCTTTTTGATGAAAAAAAATTATTTTTGTTGACATTTGCTCATATATACAGTATATTTGCAGTTTCCTTTTTTTAAAAAAAAAACCCTCTGCTTCTTTTTTTTTTTTAAAGTAAACTTCTATTGATTTTAACATCAACACAAAACAAAGAAAACATAATATGCTGTCTAATAGAAAGTTAGTCACCAGATGCTGTGTCCAATGTAGGTATGTACAGGTAGAGATACAAGTGATAGCATATACTGTATATATATAATTGAGATCAATGGTATAGAACAAATTACATCAGAATTAAGAGATGGGTTACAAGTCTAGCAGGTCTTGGTCACACCAGTCCCCCCAAACCTTGTTAAACTTATCATGCCCCCCCCCTTTTCGTAGGTCGGTTTGTCTCCAATAGGATAGAGAAGGGAGGGTACCCCCCATCCAATGTATAATTTTTTGGCATAAAAGGTGATTTATGTAGCTGGATTCTAGCCGCACTGGTGGGTAGTACCTTGTCTATTACCCCTAGCAAACAGATTATTGGGTCTACTACACATGATTTACGTAGTTCATTCACTAGGGTCTCTATAATTTTTTACCAGAATTCTTGTATAAGGGGACAGACACCCTCTGCTTTTATTGGATCCTTTCGAAAAATGTTTTATTTTACCAGTGCATACCAATCTTCAAAATGAACGGTGGGCAGTTGTATTGGACTCAAGATAACATAGAAATACAGTTTAGAGGGAATATTGTAAAGCTAATTAAGTTCAGCAGTGGAGAATGAATGGGAGGGCTTGGATGATTTATTGGATACACATAAGTGATGATTTAATTACTACACCATAGTTGCAGGCCCACACATTTCCCCGCCTCCTGTTCACATTTCCTGTTTCATGTTCTGAATCAAGCACCACTGCACCTACTGACACAGAGTAAACCTACAGTAATTCCAGACCAGACAGAAGCCTCCAAACCTGCTGCCTGCACCAATAAGGATAGGAAAAAAGCAGCAAAAGAATCGGGAGCTTAATGGTAGTATATAATAGTCACCCGCTGGCAGGACTCAATAGGGATCCCCCACCAGCAGTAGGGTATAGGGACCCCCGTCGAAAGTTCCCCAGGTTTTTATAACAAAACAGCAAGAATGGGTGCAGAGCTCAGTGCTTAATGTTTAACACCTTTTCGCAGTTGAAGGGATGAGCAGATTCTGATGCTTCTCACAAAAGGTTTTCGGAAGTTTCTAAGTCTGGTGCTGAGCATAAGGGACAAAGTTCCTTTCACAAAGAAAAAATGGTTACATGTTTATGTATGTTTATGTATTACCATAAAGACATAATTAGTAGCGTATTTACTATATACAAAGCCTTTTCTCAAAAAAATCTCATGCTTGTTGAATTAGTTCCAAAAAAGCATTTCTTCTTGTTTTCCCCATGGCTTCCTGCCAAATTGTGAAGCTCCTGGAGACTTTATTGTTGCCTAATTGAAGACTAATTATTATAATGAAGTGGAATCGTCACTTTTTCTTGACCTTATTTACTTTTGACAGCCAGAAATAATGCATTGTAGCCTCCCATTTTAAAACTGCTCAAGCTTAAAAATAAATACATTTTGGCTACCTTTGTGTGACTTGCCATTGCTTGCCATTTCTATTCCATTCTGTTTTCTACTATGTGCTCCAGGTTTTCTGCAAAATATTGTAATCACTTTTTCAAAATTGATTTGGAAGTTTCAGTCACTAAAATTATTGTTGCCTAATAGTGATGTACGGGTCAACCCACACTCAAATCTAACCTGTCCCTTCACCACCGCACAAAACCCTAACTTGGCGCACAACCCTAGACCCGCGGCCAAACCACCCCCACTATGATTTCATGGAAGGGGCAGGGCTACACATGACGAGTCTATAAAAAGCACTCACTGAAGGCAGAAGCCTGCACAGTAAGGTCTCAACCGAGGAGAGTGAAGGAAGAGCTTAACCTGAATCTGCCTGCAACCCGAACAATCATGTGTGGAAGTCTTCCTGAACCCACGCAATGTGTAGCCCACTGGTCCAGCAAAGTGACCTTTGATTGAGCTGTTTCAAGAATCAAAAATGCAACTGTTGGTGGTGTGAAAGTGTTTGGGCTTTTAGTGTGTTGGGTACAGAGTGTGTACATGGTGATGGTGCCCTTGGTATTGCAAGATAAGTCATTTGATATAATGTAGGAGTCAGTAGTCTTCTTCTATTTTAACCCTATGCTCGTCATTATTCATTGTTTAAGTGATGATATGTGCAAACTAAGGAAAGTGTTTTTGCTAAATATACATAGTAATGTGTCTCTTTCTGTATGTTTTGCAGTCCCTAGTCAAGATCAGTGGAAAGCTTAAGCCTATGTTGGACTCTGTGACTACAAACAGAGGGAAGTGGGAAGAACTGCACCAAAAACAGTCCCATGGAAAATCTTCCTCCACCTCTTACCCTACTCCAGCTTCCTCCCCACAGCCAGCTATAGAGTGTCTCTTAAAGACTTAAGCTTGCAAGTCAGCTGCTGCCATGTATAAGAAATTACCTTAAAGGCTGTCATCAGCTTAGCTGTTTAATTAAGTTACTGCAGCCATGCTTTTATAGATGGAGAATAATTCCCTTGGTCATGGTTTGGCTTTCGCCTGGAAATTCAGTCAACTAGAGCTTAAGGAAGATGTAGCTGTGGTAACAATGAAGCTGTAAAGAGGAGTCATGAGGTAGACTTGGTGTCCAAGAGCACCTACTGTACTTCACCTGTTGATGCTTTGCAACATGTGCTACTTGTTGCTGGGCAAAGGATGAAATGCTGTTTTGAAGCTGATGTTGATGGACTACTGACTCGGCCCAATTCATACAGCACAGTTATTACAATGCACAATGTTTTCATTACATTCAATATAATTGCTCAGACTGAATAATGAATATTTTTATTTAGTGTTTGATTTTTTTTCCATTTAATTGTACAAAACGTTTGCCTGCCTGATGTGGTGTTGTTTTTTTTTCCTCCTGTAAGTGCTTGCTTTATGTTAAAAGGCTTCCAGTGAATTCAGTTTGGCTCCATTTGGCACCACCTAAAATGATATCAGCGAAATACTGCAATGGTAGCTCATTACCGCCCAAAGAGTAAATACAAACTATGCAGAAAAATTCTACGACATGCGATAAAAAGCATTATTTTTTGTTCTACTGCTGTTTCAATTTGGGGGCTTGAAGGTTCATAGTGAAGGGATATTCCTTTCAAAATTAGAATCTCACCATAGCACCAGTCTGAGCCCTTCTGTTCTTTGTTATTCATTGTATAGGTGTATTAATCTTGAATTTTCCCAAATCGCTTCCAGATGGAAATTATTGCAGATGTAATAACTGTTACATGTCAACAACGGTTAAATACTGAAGGGTCAGAGCAGCATCAGACTAGACTTTTGACTACCTCCTTTTTTTCCTCCTAATGGTTATTTATTGTAAAACTTGATCTCTCAGACCCGATGCAGCCATGTTAACAAACAGGCCAAACATCACATTGATGTATAGCTATTAAACCTTGTGTGTGTCAGGTCAACAGAGTTAAGTGTATCCAGATCTACAGCAGGTGACTCCATGGCCATTTTTCATGATCGTGATTGTGATTATTTTAAAGGTTACCTACAAAGGAGGCTTCAATTGCTTAAGCCTGATGATTTATCACATGTATGCAAAACAGAGGCTTCCATCAAAAAAGACTTAAAGCACAATTACTATAAACCTGCACAACATTGCATAGATAGGCATTTTTCACAACAAATGATCTTCTTGTATTGTAGTTGCCCAGCAGATATGGGTCCCTATGTAAACAAGACAAGAATTGGCAATTTCAAAAGGTTCTCAACATGAGGGTACTCGGGTGAAGAGAATCATAATGAACCCTATTAATAAATCCATCTTCTTCAGTCTGCCAGTTTTTTTTTTAGAAGTTTTGTGGATAAAAACCATGGCTGAAGTGATAAAGAATAGGAAATAGTAGGAGGCTTATGCTGTTGCTCAGACGCTTAAACCTATTTTATACAAGGCACAGAAGATGTCTCTGTTAATCCATTTCAGTTGGATTTGGATTTGCACACAGTTGCCTGCAATAGCATTGCACTTTGATTTTGCACTGGAGTTGTGACAAAGTCAGGCAGCAATGATAGCAGTGATAGTAATTGGTGTAACCCATTTTCTTACCCTACAGTATCTTGGCTCCTTTTTGTGGGTTAATCTGTTGACTAATGTTTTAACTATAAAAAGTCTACCCACACTCTTCTTCCATTATTCAATGTTGGGTGCTTGGTCAAAGAAGTATTATGTAGAATTCAAAATGGACAAGCACTGTAATAATTTTCATCCTTGATAACGGCCCCAATGAGGGTGAAACATTGGTTACACGAGTGATGACTCAATAAACACATTTGTTTGAAGATTATTGGAGTACTGGTCCATTTTGAATCATATATATATATATATACTGTATATATATATATATAGATATAGTTCAAAGCTGGTGCACCAGTCACTAAATGGTAATGCCTGGGTGCTGGTTATAATCAGTAATCTATACGCAAAAAAGAACCGCACACACAGGTCTTTTAGTGAAAACCAAAAATTGTTCCTGATGACGACTCGAGTCTAGGAGCCGAAATGTCGTAATAAAGCCAACAATTTTTGTTTTTCACTAAAAGACCTGTGTGTGCGGTTCTTTTTTGCGTATATATATATAGATATATATATATATATATACGTTAATATCACTTGGCAAATGCCTGCAGGGGGAGTATGGGAGGGCCAGACATACAGGAAACATTCTGAATGTTTAACCTATTGTCCTAGAGCTGTAGTTCAACTACAACCCAGATAGATGCCCTGGCAACCCCAAATTATGATTTGCCAAAAATGTCATTAGTCGTAAATGGAGGCCTTTATACTAGACTTGGCTTTTCGATATGGTGGAATGCTGTAAACTCATAACAATAAAGCAGATATCTGTAAAATAAAAGTACAGTACATAAAGTTATGTGTTTTATGTTCTTAAAAATAGTCACATGGAGCCACTAAGACTAAACATACAGTACGAAGGCACTGGAAACCCCTCATATAAACAATTTTCTATATAAAATGACAGAAAAAGCAGATGATCCAGTGGAGACAAGTAGGTGGCAATGCTGGTATCATGAAACTGTTGGATAATTATAACTCCGTTTCCTACTGTCTCCCTGTTAGTAACTGTGCTCAATCATTCCCAGGTAACCTATTAAAAGAGTCAAAAATGTTAGAATACTAGCCAATAAAACCTAGCAACTTTAAAAAAAAAAATGCTTTCTTCACATCTCAGGTACCCATTCGGTTGTTGCTAAGATTCTTAAGTCTTCTGCTCTTTTGTATCATTAATACTCTTCCCTACTTGCTGTGCACTTCTTTTGTATGGACATGCACTCTGTGTTTATTAAGGTTACCAGTTTTTAGAAATCACATACTGCAACCAGCAGTGCCTAGTTAATTACGAAATATAGCTGTCTATCACAAGTATTGTGATTTCAATTTATTGCTTCTGCCCCATAACATGGTATTTCTTGAATAATTTTTAATGATGATAAAGTTAATTGCAAAGCTTATTTTAATTATTATTCCGCATTCAGAACATCGACATGACTGCACCCCACAAATAGTGCATATAGATCGTAGATAAACTTGTCAGCAACAAATCGTCCTCTTTTTTAAGTGTTAAGCCAGCTTCAAGAGGTCAGAGGTTTATTTTAGTGATACACTATTGAATTCGATTGTCCTCGATACATGCTTGTGCTGCTTGGGTTAACCTTTCTTTTTATTCTTTTTTTTTTTTTTGCTTCTTAGTTTGGTTTATGACCCTTAGAGATTCAGTTTACATGTCTGTTCCTGTCTGCATGTTGCACATTGCATCTTATACTTCTGTAACAAATAGAGTTGTAGCCTTTGTTGATGAGTATATGAACATGTGCATCTGTGTGTATATTTCTATTCTGTATACACATGCACAACATGCATTCGCACATATGAAACCTGCACTTATTTTTCTGTGTAACATGAGTTCCAGGTCACTGTATGGTCGTCATTCCTAGGCCTGTCATGTCAGTGTGTTTGTTTCCTTTCTGTAGGTTCAGTCAGCTGCCATTTCTGTTCAGTTGTACTTTGTTCTATTCAGTCTTGGTTTTGATCAGCATGTTTTTGGAAATGACCTAGGTATGCCCTTTTCTTTTTCTCACAGAAATAAAGAAGAACCATTCTTCACTGTATCCTGTTGCATTTTGTGTTCATTTCTTCTAGATAAATACAGTGTTGTTGGATCTACTAAAAAGAAGTTATTGTCTAAATGATACTGTATGTAGCCGCCATGACAATTTTCTAGAATCCTCAGACTTCCCAGATAACTGGGAAACCCTCTAGAAGGTTTCCTTGCATGCTGGGCGCCTCCAAAGTTTTAATTTTTTTGCATAGTCCCAGTGTAGTGCCCTTGTCTCCCAATGCTCATTCTACAACAGCAAGTAATCTATATTAGTACAGGTAAGAATCTGTGTTTTGTTGGTGACTTTATCCCTACATAAATATAAATTAAAAACCTCTCTAGCCACTGCCAAAAATCACCTGCATAAATTTGACAGTGTAGCTGGGGGGGAGGTAAACCTGTCATTTCTTTGAGCTGTAACATCAGGCGTAGCGGAAGTGACCATGCACAGGTGTGCACATGCAGTTATTTATGCAAACTAAGGCCACAGAGAGGTCTGGTGTCTATATACCCTAAATAAATAGACTACTGGACTACAGCTAGATGTCCACAATGATATCTACATTAATGCATGACTGGTGTCACAACTGCTGGCATTATTGTTGTAATATTGCATATGTGACATCACAACTGTAAGAAAGTAACATGTAGTATATGATATGTTATATCCCTTGCTATAAATTATGCAGAAGTTCTTCTTTAATCTTTAACTGCTCAAGGCACAGAAAGTGATTCAAAGTGAACAAAGTACATGGTAAATAGTAATGGTAAAAAAAAGATTCTATAACTATAAAACATAAACATGCAGCGCCGGATTCCACTTTTGGGCGCCCCTAGGCCGCGCGGTCCGACCAGGCGGCCGCGCGGTCCTAGCGCCTGCCTTCCCAGCGCGCCGGCGAAAAAACGCCGGCGCAGCTGGTGCATTTGAACGGCGGCTGGGCGGCATGCCGCCCCTATTTCTTTGCCGCCCTAGGCCCGGGCCTATGCGGCCTTGCCGCAAATCCGGGCCTGTAAACATGTATAATGTTTGTACTCCTACTGGGGCCTATATAGTTATAATTAATGCTGTTTGGATTTTGCTATACAGAAACCACTATCACATCTATAGCTGTTCATTTCTGGCTGCTGGAAATCCTGGTGAAAAAAGACCTGTTATTTTGTCCTTTGCAAATCGAAATCTGAGAAGTCTGTTTTAAATAATGTTAGTATGAGCCTCTGAAAATGTTGTTTGTCAGGGTTTCATAATGTTATATTTGTTAAAATAAGAACATCTAAAGGGGCTCTGTCACCACATAAAGGCTCAGTGCCTCAGGGTTATTTATAATATCCTTATAATAAACAAAAGCCATGAATATCCTGTAAATTAAATCCTTATAAACGGCTCTTGGTGATGTCAAAAATAACATCAATAAGCTCCGTTTACAACTGTCATCAGTTATAAATGGAGCTTAGTGATGTCATTTTTGTCTCATGACTCACTAAAACTTGTGTATATATAGTGAATAAAGTAACCTTTTAGGAAAATAAGAGGATATTAGAAGTCACCTCGGCATTCCATGACTGTATACAAGAAATCAGCCTTTTTATATGGTCATGGAACTCCTCGTGACTTCTAATAGCCTTGTGTTTTACAATAGGAGGTACTTTATTCACTATATAATACACAGAAGCCCAGGAATGCCATGTGAAATATATCCTTAGAAATGGGACTTCAACAACTACAACTGGTGCTTGCTTTATTTAATTTGTGTCACATGACTTACCAAAACTTTTTATGCCTCTTTGAACTTGGGTATTATAATAAGTAATGTACCCCTACTTTAAAATAAATAGGGACTAACCCCCTGTTGCAAAATTGCATATCTGAAGTCACCTTGGCACTCCATAACCTGTATAAAAGCACTTTGTGCCTTTGTATGGTTATAGAACTCCTTGGTGACTTCTAATACTCCTATATTTTACAAGAGGGGGGTCGATTATTTCCTATATTATTTAAAGAAAGGGTACATTATTTCTTATAATACACAAGTCATGTTAAATAAAAGTGGTATCGGTATGAAGAACAGTTTATAAGGTGGTGGTGGTTCTTTTATCTCCTTTCTACTTTCTGTATGGTTTGCCTAACCAATTTTGGCTCCACATTGACAATATAATTTATAAGCACTGCAGTACCAAGAGGTAGAATCCTGGCAATGTTCCCAGTTGATTTTAACCTTGTTTTGGCGTTTCTTATTCAAGAGCAGGAAATTGTTGTTTTTCTTTTCAGCACAGCTGATGGACATTGCACAAAGCATTGAGAATAATGTTTATTACATTGACAATAGTATTCAGTTTATATTTGTTTATGTATATTTCCACAGAGAATATGCATAAAAATGATATACATGATTTATTCTTCTCACGTTTTGAGTAAAATGCACAAAAAGAGCCTGAAGATTAGATTAGTAACTTGAAACGGCACAAAACGAGGTTTAAATCAAAACTGGGCAACAACATTTTCCCATTTTTTTATGCCAAAACCAACCATGACTTTGTACATTTGTTCATTCATTTAGCTTGGAAACTAACTGCATTCCATCTGTCTCTGCAAAATGTTATGTTTTCAAGCCAGCTCTCCGCAGTCAAAATTGTGGAGAAAACTTTTATCAAGAAGAGCTTTGCAGGCTCACCCCATATGCCCTGCTTTTACTCTATTCCAGTTTGTCCTGGAAGAGAAGCAGAAGAAATAAAATGTAGATGGCTACATGGTTGGACAAAATGAATCCCTGGTTTAGAGAGGGTACTTTCCCATAGTCACAGAAGACATGAGGGCATCATAATACAGCGTGTGTGTATATAAGTATCTGTATTGGAATACAGCCTGTGCCATGGCATATAAAAGTGTAATTACCCATCAGCTATAATTAGAAGTGAGGTCATTGTGGTCATGTAGATAAAAAGGATTGTTTATCTAGTAAAGGTTGCCAGAAGCCATGGAAGTTGAGGCAGATGGAATATTGCTGAGAATCCGCTCAAACAATGATAGGTAAAATACTTCTCATACCATGCTACCAATGTTAGTCTTCATCAGTAGTGACAGAAAATGCTATATTAAAGTAGGGGGATAAATGGCATAATATTTTAAAGGGTAAGACTCATCTGCCAACAACATACTCTTTAGGAAGCGGACCCCACAGTCCAGGCATCCCTGTTCCCTATGGGCCCCCCATGACAGCTGGGTCTGCTTTCTCTATAGTTTAGCCAATGATAAGAAAATGCATTGAGACATTAAGTACATTAAAACAACTATATTCCAGAGAAAATAACCTGCAGAGAAAATACAAATGCATTTAATATGAAATCTGATAAAGGAACCATGTTGTGCTATGGCCACATACTGTTCTTCATAAATACAGAGCCTTCATACAAGGACCATTATCCATGCAAACACATAATCCACAATAAACTTCACATCAACAACAGTGCAAAAGCCTGGATGTGAATGCAGAGTTATGTGGGCAAATTTACTTACCTCCGAAATTGCGCCAGCGCTGGCTTCGCCGCACTTTGCCGCACTTTGCCAGGCGAAGTTTCATCAGGGCGCGCTAATTGACTAAAATCCGAAGTTTCGCTCAGGGAGGTGAAAGGTAGCGAAGTTGCGCTAGCGTTAATTCGTCAAGCAAAGCGAAGTTACAATAGTGATGCCTAAAGTACAATGGTGTATATGTAGCAGCAAATATATTACACTACACAAGTCTGGGAAATAAGTTATTATTTTGCCCTATACATGTGCCCACTGTATAGTTTAGGTGCCATATGTTAGCATATGTAGGGGGGAAGGAGGGTACCCCCAAAACAATTTACGATCTTTTTCACCCTTAAAAAAGTAAAAGACGCCAGCGTTTTTTGGGACTTCACCCTTTAGTAAATTTGCCCCATGGTGTCTGGATTATTCGGGGGAAGGATAATGAGGTTAGGCTGTACTAAAAGTTCTAGATCTTAACATAACACCACTACCAAATATCCAATCTGTCAGCCTTGCAACTGCAATGGCATAATAGTAACACTTACGACCTCCTGGGTTGATGTTCTCTCTGACAGTGCATGAGAAAAAGCATGAAACCTTTATTGTTATATCCATCATGGCTGAAGTGCCTTTCGCACTTCAAAAATCATAAGCATTGAATGGACCATTAACACTGAAACGTCAATTGCATATGGAGCTTCATGTTTCTTTGTCTTAAAATACATTTGTTTAAAGCTGTGACCATATGGCCAAAGTCCCATAAACTAGTGTAAATGATTCTAGTGTTAACAGGTGCATAGAATCAGGGGCCAATTTTAAGGAAACCCCTCTAGTGTCTGATTTTATTTTTTAAAGAATAAAACATTTTTTACTAGAAAGATCCAGTGCTTTTAAGTGCAGAATGGGCGTTTTGGTTGAAAATTGCCAGTACTTGGCAGTTACAATGGGCAGTTTCACAGCTTCAGAAAAACAGCCTGATCACTACATAGAAAATGTCCTAGGGATACATGTGGAAAGAGGGGTTGTGCCTCTTTTTTCATTCTTTGATCCCTGATTATTATGTGCCACAGATAAATATAATCACAACCAATTTTTACTGGTGATTTATTTCACGAATTCTGATCCCCCTTGTTTATTACTGGTCAACATACCAGTGACTCCTTTGACTCATTCCAGGTCATTTTGTCAATAAAGTGCATGGACGAGTAGCTCATAGGCATATCTGTTGGCTTTAGTCAACAATTTAGTCAACATGGGCATGTGTCAGCTTTCCTATGAACAACCATTTACTGGTAAAGAAAAGTATTCAGACTCCACTACATTTTTTTCTTGATTTATTAAACCCTGATGCTGTTAAAAATCTGAATAAAAAAGTACTCAAACTCAAACCTGCCGAGATCATGTAGAAATCAATGACAGACGTACCGTTGACATTTTGAAGATATCCTGATCTGCGCTGGGTTTTAAACGATAATCGTAAAATTTAGTGGTTTTTGGGCTACTCCAGCAGAATTCTGCACTGAAATCCATTTCTCAAAAGAGCAAACAGATTTTTTTAGATTCAATTTTGAAATATGACATGGGGCTAGACATTTTTTCAATTTCCCAGCTGCCCCCAGTCATGTGACTTGTGCCTGCACTTTAGGAGAGAAATGCTTTCTGGCAGGCTGCTGTTTTTCCTTCTCAATGTAACTGAATGTGTCTCAGTGAGACATGGGTTTTTACTATTGAGTGTTGTTCTTAGATCTACCAGGCAGCTGTTATCTTGTGTTAGGGAGCTGTTATCTGGTTACCTTCCCATTGTTCTTTTGTTTGGCTGCTGGGGGGGAAAAGGGAGGGGGTGATATCACTCCAACTTGCAGTACAGCAGTAAAGAGTGATTGAAGTTTATCAGAGCACAAGTCAAATGACTTGGGGCAGCTGGGAAATTGACAATATGACTAGCCCCATGTCAGATTTCAAAATTGAATATAAAAAAATCTGTGTGAGAAATGCATTCAGCGCAGAATTCTGCTGGAGCAGCACTATTAACTGATTCATTTTGAAAATTTTTTTTTTTCCCATAACAGTATCCCTTTAAAATCGCTGACTAACTCAAAGCAGGAAGTAGTGTTCTGTTATGTTAGACATCTAGTCACTCCAGCCTTTATACATTACATTTTTGGCTAACTAACTATATTAGAAACATGTTTTATTTTGAACAACCTATCTATTTACCTAGTTTTTATTTTTACACTGAACTGTTCCTTTAACAAAATTTCTCTTTCACACCAAATAGACCGCTCCAAGCTTACCCTCCCATCGGCTGTTCCAATCCCTCCTTGTTAGGTGCTCTGTCCGCAGCGTCCCCACCGCCAAATATCAATTCAAAGCCAAAAGGATGGACGGCACTCCATTCAAGGAGGTAGCAAGTTTATAGCAGGCTCCTACAAGGATCTAATGCCCTACGCGTTTCGGGATACAATCCCTTAATCATAGCTGATTAAGGGATTGCATCCCGGAATGCGTAGGGCGTTAGATCCTTGTAGAAGCCTGCAATAAACTTGCTACCTCCTTGAACGGAGTGCCGTCCATCCTTTTGGCTTTGCTTTAACAAAACTTACTATATCCTCCAAACTTTAATAAATTTAATAATTGTAATAAATTTGCTTACACAATTACAAAAAGGGGGGGATGGGTGGAAACAAATCTTTCTTACTGGCTACACACGTCTGAGGTAACTGTCGGCATGCACCTCTATTTACAGACTCTGCTACACTTTACAATACCTGTGCAGGTGTTAATTACTCAATGAGTGTGTCCCATTACAAGTCAATGGAAAAAAAAAACCCTTACAAACTGAATTATTATAACACTGCAACCTCCCCATGATGCTTATGGCTGAAGCCCATTTGTCAGGCATATATTAAATATGCCTCAGAAATACTGCCATGTTTAGGTAGCAAGTAAAACATTTTAACTGTAATTGTATTTCTATTTTATTAGTATTTATTAGTTCATGCACAATTTCACTCTGGCATAAAATCTGCGAAAATGTGTAAAATTTGGCAAAATGGTGAAATTTTGCCAAATGCATCGGAGTCAATGTGTGCCACATTTTTTCTCACACCAAAAGCAAGTGTTTTAGTGTTTTTTTTTTTATATGTATTTTGTGGTCACAGCTTTATTACACCCCTGCCTAATGGTTGTAAAAATTTGTGGTGAGCACAACTTTTCCTTGTTTGTTATAGTTTATACAGGAGCAGTGACCAGATCCACGTTGTAGCTCCCACCCTTTCCAGCTATAGTCAGGTGATCCCACTGGTGTCTAATAAAAGGGCAGCCAAGTTTGGGAGTTTTACTTTGAAAGCAGCTAGTAAGTTGCAGGTAAAACTTAGTCCCTTTGTACAATGTATAATGAAGCAATAGAATTCTTAAAGGAGAAGGAAACCCTTTTGGCGCAAAACCCCTCCCCCCTGGGGCAAATGCCCCTAAGTTGCTACTTACCCCTCGGCGCAGGTCCTCTCCCGTGGAGTTCGCAGGCGCCATCTTCTCCCGTGCGGTCTTCTTCCTAGATTCCCCGGCGTTTGGTGGCGCATACACAGTAGGAGCATTTGCCGGTTGGAATCTACTGCGCCGAAAGTCACAAAGAAAAAAGAAATCGGAAAACGTTGTGACTTTCGGCACATGTGCAGTAGAGCTGAACTGGCAAATGCTCCTACTGAGCATGCGCTGCCAAATGCTGGAGAATACAGGAAGAAGACCGCATGGAAGAAGATGGCGCCTGCGAACTCCACGGGAGAGGACCTGCGCCGAGGGGTAAGTAGCAACTTAGTGGCATTTGCCCGGGGGGGAGGTAGGGCGGGGGAGGAGGGAGGGGGGCCTACGGGGGGAGGGGTTTTGCGCCAAAAGGGTTTCCTTCTCCTTTAATGAATCAGATGAAAGTTGAGCATAGGACTGGCCATACCAGGTACTTTGATGTAGTTTGCCAGATTAAATATATTGCAATATATGGACAAACAATCCCTATTTTGTTTAAAGGGGAAGGTATTTTTTAGTAGCTTAAGGCACAAAATGTCTCAATGTCTTAAATATATTGATAATGGGTTGAGTGCTGAGGACTCTTGTATTTGTCTATATGTATTTTGTGGTCACAGCCTCATTGCACCCCCGCTTAATGGTTTTAAAAATTAGTGGTGAGCACAACTTTCCCTTGTTTATGTTTTCTTTTTCACTGGCGTAAGTGGATGTTTTTTCCCCCAATTTTATTTTCCAGCAAAACAAAACACATGCCAAAATTCTACCGCATATTGAAAAATGACACCCACAAAAAAGCAAAATTTATTTTCTGTAAGATATAAAAGTAGTAAGGAACATTATGTTAAATGTGTTTACTTAAAATTTACAAACGACACATAAAAGAAGTATGCTGAATTCACAAACGATGCTGCTGTGCAAACAATGGAGGAGGGTTAGTGACTAAGAAATAACTGTATTCCCTAAGCCCCTATCACAGTCTATAGGGAAACTGAATGGACCTACAGTTATAGAAATATGGTATTAGTAGTAGTATAATTTATATAGTGCAAATATATTAACAGAGATCCTACCTCATTCACATCAGTCCCAGCACCAGCAGAGCTTATAATCTTAGGTCCCTATCACATGCAAACACCATAGTCAATTTTCTGAAGAACCCTATTGTTATCTCTAATTAACCGTCTCTCAAAATTGTAGCTAGGTTTGCACTCACTCACCTACCTTGTTTTCTTGAAATACTGAATGATTATGGCTGCTATTTAGTCTCTATTGACATTCTCATATGGCATCTGGTCAGTGACCTTTTTATGAAGCATAAAATGTGCTTTTTAGTCATTGTTGAGAAAAACTCTACAACCCAACACAGGACTCCAGCAAATGCAGAAGGAAATCACTGGTTAGCAATAGATGGCTTGGAAATATCCAGTAAATGAGAAGAGTATTTAAAGATTAAAATCTATAGTTCTTATATTTGTACATTTGCGCTAATTTCAGCATTCTCCGTGTGTTTTCTATAATGATCCCTATTAACTCTTTCACTCCTGATCTTAGAGGGCAAATTGATTGGAGCGTGACAAACATGAACTCTTCAGAGGATACAAATGAAGTATCTGGGACATCTGGTAAGCAAATAAAATGCTGTACCTACATCCCTGCATCATAATTTTGCCATTAATTATGGATAATGCATGATTCTAGATTGCTGTGTCTTTAAATGGGATTTAACCCTGCAATAAAAAGGTCAGAAATAGAATTAAATATCTGCCATATCTGAAAATGCTTTTTATTCTAATGGGCATTTACTAATGGAAAAAGCAATATCCAATTCTTCCACTGTAAATCATCCTTAAATATGTTCAGTGCCCCGACAAACACTCTCATTATCTCTCCCTTCTCGAAGAATATCCCTTAATGCTGTAAATATTAATGATACATTAACTTAATACAATGATATGTAAAAGTGCCCTGAAGCCTCCTAACTGCAGCGCAAAAATGCAGGTACGATAATCTGTACTAAGTTATGCACCATTAATTGGAGCAGTAACAGTGACAGAAATAGTGCAAAGTAATCTAAATTACACATACTCCTGATATCAAGCATTAAAAATTATTAGTTAAGGCTCAAAAAAAAAAGAGTGGTGTAATTAATTGATTGTGAAGAAAAAAGACAATTTGTTAAAAGCATGAGAATAAAAAAAAATCCAGCTCCATTCTATTGAAATCAAATTTGAAATCAAATACAAAATGACCCTTTAGAAAAGATTTGCTGATTTTACTGTTCATTGAATATTCATAGAAAAAATAAAAAAACAAATATTTACAATGTTAAGATAAGTGGCTTCAGCGAAACACTAACTAAACTCTGAAAAAAATTACTGCATTGGAGTCAATGGCGTCTGCAATTTTTTCAAGCAAGATCATTTTTTTTTCCAGTAATGCAAAAATCCTAATAAGGCCAACAACTTTTTTCTGCTTTTTTGTTCTAGCAAAACAAAATGTATGGTGCGTTTATTAATCATGTTTATTATTATTAATAATAATAATAATATGCTGGTGTTATAGTCCCACGTGATTCTTTAAATCTCAGAACAAATGGTGAAATTTTAGCATGGATATTTTCAGTTCTGGTTTATTTTCATTAATTCCCATGTTAAGATTATTTTTTTCATCCACCATGCTGTTCTGTGGGGTGTAAGAAACCATTGGGAATTTTTGGCTCTAACATATATATGAATTTGTTACTCCTCTATGCAGACTCATAGGGGCATTAATAATTTAGAGAAACTCTTTATCACATAAAGGTCAGTCTCAACCATTCTGTTGTATTTTGTGTTAGAGCTCAGTCACAGTGCAGAATGTTCTTACAGGCACCCTCTGAATTCATCCTGAAATTTAAACTAATGAAAGGCAAAGCAATGGTGGACTATCAATTTTATGATATGCTGCAACACATTTTTGTATTCACTGTGAGCTGAGCAAACCATGTTTAAAAATACTCACACACTTTTAAAATGTGCACACAAAATACATTTTTGTGCACGTAAGTCAAGAAGGAATTAGAGGAAACATTACCACCATAGGGCATGTATATGAAAATAAATACAGGTAATTCTTAACAAAATCCAAAAATATCTGCCAATGCTTTGGATTATTGCGTTTGGCCAGAACCTAAGGATTTTTGCAATTTGAAACACTGAAAACTGTATCATAGCAAAACTGAATGGGCTTACACACCCATCCCAACATTTTTCAGAGAGCAACCAAGGCAACACGTAAAAGTGGTTCTAGATTACTGGCAGGGGCCGCCGCCCTTCCCGCTCAGCAATTAAATATAAGCGTAGAAACGGGTCAAAGGGGGCAGCATCACTAGTGCATTGAGCACAATATCGCTCTCTGCACTAACTGAGCTGAATTTCCAGGTTAAAACCCGGAAATTTGTCTCTTAAAGTTACAAGAGGCGCTTTTTTCTACACTTGCAACTGGCCCCTTGCTGCCACCTGAAGCAAAGTTTTCATCTTGCCTCATGGAAGGAGTGGCCCTAATTAATGGCCATTACAGTGGCTTTTTTGCAGACTCAGTGCACAAACAGTAGTCATTTTCAGCATCTACAGTTTAGATATAAAATAAGGCACTGCTTCAGTATATGTATTACAAACCATCATCATTTACTAAGCAAAATACAAATCTACAGTTTTACAATGTGATAAAATACAAAAAAAATCATGTTTAATTTACAATTTTGATTTAACAGGGAAATGCTTTTATTACCGTACCTGCAAACACTGATTCTTAGTAGCACATGGAAGCATTTTCAGGCACCTCTATGGGGACAATTCCGACGCTTCATATTCAGGTTGCTTATAAAATACAGTGGTAAAAGAGCTTAACATTGCCCCATCAAGCATTATGGATAGGAATCACAGGGTACTTCAGGCATCCCGTCTATGGCTGGCTAACAATTTATGATATTGATAAACCTGATTTCTGATTTAGGCCGTAAACTTGTTTTAGGATTTGAATTTTATTTATATATATATATATATGAAAAACAATTAGTACAAAATGTGTTTTTTATATATACTGTACATAATCATAATCAAGTACTGCTCCAAAAATGCAACAGCAGAAGATTACTCAGCAAATTCCATGTTGCAATTGCGGTTCTGTTTTATAAATGAATATGTCAAAATACAAAGTTTCAGTCTTTTGGTTGAAGATTTCCAGAAGGGGGTCTGGCGGAGGAAAAAGATTGAATCTTAAACCTCCAAAGAGAATTTGAAAACTTAAAACAATTAGTTGAAAAAGAGTGCCGCAAAGATAAATGGCACCACTTTTGCCTAACAAGCCGGGGTTATTAAGGGATTTAAACATATGATTGTGAAGAAACATTTCTGGCTGATCGCTGTGTACCTAAAATCCTGTCTCAGTTTAAGATGAATACGTAATCCAGTTTTTAAAGGTGCCGAAAGTTCTATATACGTAGCTAATAAGGTTTAAAGGGGCAGAGCAAATGCTATCATGTACTGCAGCAGCGCACCGTATCACTGACCAGAACTCATGAACATGAAGCCCACCTCCTCAGAATGATTGGCAGTTACGAATGAATGAGGTCATATGCAATATGTTTTAAGGGGGTTCAGCAAAGCAGATCAAAATAATTTAGTGTCAGAAATATAGTATAGCAACATGGCAATTGGTACAAATGACTAAAGTTGGCTTTACATGGACCTGGCCCACACAGTATCCTACCAATTAGCCCTAACACACGAGGGTTGATACATGTGCATTAGATGATTGGGCAATATGGTCAAAATTCAGCCAAATTTTAAAGGCTATTTACATACTCAGATTATGTACATATGTTAACGTTTACAACTGTAATTGCTCATTTCTTGGCCCTGAGATATGTTCAGTGATCCTTATTTCCCGTTGCAGTGCCTTACACATAATATACATTAAAACATCAGGAAACTACCACCCAAGCCCTTCACTTCTTCTCTAAGTGGAAAGGAATTTAGCTTTATTTTCTGACCCAGATATACAGCCAGTAGTCCAAGGGTGGTGCCTATTAAGAACTGTTTTGGCCAAATAAATTTTGGTTCAGAAATGTGTTGACTGAAGAAATGGGAAATTCAAGTCAAACCCTTTGACATATGGATGTTAAATTAAAACTCAAATCAGAAAAAGAGTCTTGTTTTGAATCTCACCATGAAGATCCTCAATCACAATAAAAGCACACGTTAAACTGTAAAATCATACGTTTTCCAAAAAATCTGAATAAAAAAAAAAACTGGAAAATACATCTCCCATTGACTTATACAGAAGCCAGTTCTGTATTCCAGTTTTCAAGACTGTTTTGATTGATTAACCTTGAGACTAAAAAACTTGAAGGCCTGGAATATTACTAGAATATTTTGCTTTTACAAATAACTAAATGCAGAAGGTCACACAACTCATCTTTGCACATCCAGTGGTACAACATGTTCAGCTTCCTCTGTAGATTTTCTAAGATTTGTTTATCCTGAGCCAACACTGGCTGTAATTGCTTAGGTATGCCACTGTAAGGATGAAACCTATTGATATTTGTGGAGGCTTATTTATTAAAGGTTGTACTTTAGTGGTTTTAGAGGTTTTTGAAACTCACAAACTCTAAAACCCAAAATGTCATTGAATTTATTCCAATTTGTTTCAATTATAAAAAGTATGAATGAAAAAAAATACGAAAACCTCCGAAAAATTTTAGTTTTTCAGACAATTAGTAGCAGAAAAAATCGGAAAACCTTTAAATCAATGCACCTCCCATTGACTTCTATAGCACTTGGCACAGTTTGGCATTAAAGGCTTTTGTGTTTTTTTTTAATAAATAAAGCTCAATTTTTTTTCAAAGTTTTTACAACAAATTAAAATATAACAGGATTTATGAAGTGAGTTAGTGCAACTTTTCCCATTGCCATTTAAGACAGAGACAATACACATAAAATAATCCAGCAAATTTATTAGTGTCTCGTTTTCACAATTCTACATTCACCATAAATCTCCAAATTAACAGATTTCCCAGAAATGTGCAGGTAAAAAAATCAATGCATGCAGATATTAATGATTCTTAAGAACCACTGGTAAAAATGATATACATTAGCCATCCCATCCAAAAGATTTTCTAATAAATAATACACATTTTATTTCTTCGCACACTTCCACCTTCTGTACCAGACAAAGTGATTATGGAGAACAATAGTCTAAAGCCGCATGGGGTAAATTACTAGCCATTTCTCTTTTATGTTGCCATATTGGTTAGACGTTAACAACCTACCTCTTACTAGTTATGGACTAATTTAAATGGCAGTAAAGCAACACATCTGTTTAGAGCATTTGAGTGGGAAAAGCTGGTGTGGCATCTTGTTAAATTCACTCCTGTCTCTAAAACTTCTTTAATAAGGGTCATTTATACTTTTGGGCAGGCTTGTGTTGTGTGAAACTTTTTTGTTTTGAGGGACAATAAGATTTAGAAGCAACATTTTGATTAATGACCATTTTTTAAAAGGATATGGTCAAACTCACAAAAATATTATGCTGCAGTTATTATGCTGTTTTAGACCTGTGCTTTCCTGGGGTTCTGTTAGCACTGATATAGTAAAGCCAAAGTTGATATTTGTATCTCTGTTATGTTCAAGCTGCAGGTTGGAATCTTCTGAATTGGGTTGCCACTAGTGATGGGCGAATAAATTCGCCTGGCACGAATTTGCGATGAATTTCCGCGTTTCATGATTTCTGTGTCTAAATGTCAGAATTTCATGATTTTTTCATAAAAATGGCAGAAATTTAAATTTTTTCCGTGAAACTTTCCGATTTCGCAAATTTTGTTGGATTTTAATGGCTGCTGTGCTGTCAATCTTTTTATTGTGTGAATTTAGAATATAATTTGCTGTTCACTTCCCCCTATCCTTCAGTGTAAATCAAAGTTGTGCATTTTTTCATTTTTTTTGTAAAATGCATCTTAGAGGGAACAATGCTTCTTAGTGTACAGTACAAGTCTATAGATCTATACAGGTCAATATCTTCCAATATACCAATATTGACAAAACAAGACATTTATTTTACTGCCCTAACATGGCTAGAATGAAAATGCAGCAGATGTAAAAACTGCAGGCCCTTTGCAAAAATAAAAAAATATTAAAGGGGTTATTGGCTTCCTTGCTCAACATGAGTGTGAATACTTTTTGGTTATTGTTTTAATCATAAAAAATCTATAGTTATTATTATTTACTGAGTTCAACAATGCAAACAGGGAAATCTAAGCCACTCCATGTTTTGTCCTTGATAGGAAGATACTTAGACTACCAATGTACAACCCCTCCCTTTGTTGTGACTGTTTTGTTAGCAAAAACCCATTATGAAGGGGGGAGTTATCAATGCACTGATAATCTGATTATCTGCATTGCAAAGACCAAACATGGGATCTAGTTTCTAAATTTGGCCTGTTTAGCTTTAGGGATGTCGCGGACTGTTCTGCGGCGAACTTGTTCGCGCGAACATCGGCTGTTCGCGTCCGCCGCAAGTTCGCGAACGTCGCGAGACGTTCGCCAATAGGCGTTCGCGTCAAAATCGTTCGACCATTCGACCATTCGGTCGCTAAAATCGAACGATTAAAATCCTTCGATCGTTCGAATCGAACGATTTTCGGATGTTCGAAGTTCGCGAACTGTTCGCGAACTGTTCGCATTTTTTGCCGGTGTTCACGAACGGCGTTCGCGAACACATTATCGGCGGTTCGCTACATCCCTATTTAGCTTAAGAAATAATAGAAACCATAGATATATAGGGATTAAAACATCAGGCAAAAAGAATGTTTAGTACAAACCCTATTTTATTGCACTCATGTTGAACAAGAGGGTTTACTGGCCCATTAATCTAATCCAATTAATAGAGGACTGAAAGAACACTATTATTATGTAATCTCCCTGCTTCTGTGTTAAAATGAGTGTGCCATATGTAAATATAGATGCATTGTGCTTCCTTGCTGATACTTTCAGCATAACTATGCCCTGCATTGAAGGACATTGAGTCTCCATATATTTTGTAACCAATACTGGGCAATTTCTCAGCTCTGGGCCCCCAGTTTTGCCAAAACCCCACCCATATCCTATGAATAAAAACCATCCTAAATAAATACGAACAATAGGGAGTTTGTAGTTAATAGCATAAACGTTTTTTTTTCTTCTCTTGACAATGCAGTTTTCACATTCTTTTAATATTACTCCCATATCAGCTGCAGTTATGATGCATGGGACAATTTAAGATTAACTATCATGCCACTCACAATCAAATATAAAGAGCATTTTAGGATTTTGTTCTCCTTTAAGCCCTTAAAAAGAATTGCATGATACAACTGAGAATATTTTCAATTACTCAAGTATTGCGTCTTGCACCACCTGCTGTTTGTTAAATGTCTAAAAGGAAGTTTCAGGCTGCCAAAATATAAAACTATTTGCTCAAGCTCCCAAACTTATTTTCTTCTCCTGCTGTTACTGAATGGAACATAATCTGTCATCAGAAAGGGTGAGATGTAGCTGGGGGTAGGGTAAAGTGAAGTTCACCCACTGTCAGGCTGCCTGCAGCTCTTCTCTTCTTCTGGATGGCTCACGACCATCAGATCATAGAAAAGAGATCAATGGCGACCCAAGGCTACAAAGAAAGAAGTAACTGTTGTCGTAGCACATACCCCTAATTTGACTCACAGAAATTCCACTAAAATTATTAATATATGAAGTATCTGACAATGTATTTATAAGAAGTGTCGTAATAGTCTTGATCTTCATAGAAAATATTCTGTGATACAGCAATTAATCAGTCAGTCTCAGAAGTAATATGGTTATTTAATGTTATTATCTATTTCTGATTGTAACAAATTGTGAACTCTAGGGGACCCAATACTGCTCCATGTAATTCTCTGTTCACAGAATACTGCCTATCCCCAACAGTGTCTCACACAGGCCCACATTGCCCCTCATCATTTCTTGTTGTATATATAGGGCTGTAGCTTTCAGCCATTGTAAAGCTTTGAAAGTAAAGGTTGGTAAAAGATCAAAAAGGCTCATGTTGCAAAGTGCAAAAAGCTGTCACCCACAGGTCTCTTTGCTCTGGTTTGAAACATACACACACACACACACCTGCAGGCACTCCAAAAGATAAAATAATATGCTGCCTGTTTTTAGCAGAGCTGTATTCATGAAGGGAGAGACAGGAAGAAGCAGAAGGATGTTCTCCATCCCACCGCTAACATGTGCGGCTTTCAGGTGAGCAAGTAAAGGAGGACGGTGGAGGAGGTAGACAGCAACAGGTTCCTGTCCTTAATGCCTTAGGCTGGTGTACACCCTCCAACACGGAGCTCTGCACTGTGTGCCAGACCTCTGTATCTGGTGTGAGATGCACTGTGCAGCTAGACCAGAGAAGAAATGCTGCCTGAATACTGCTTTTACACTTCCTCAGATCTTGTAAATGACCACCATAATCTAAGGTGACCCTTAAACATTTATAAAATATCTATTAACCCCAGCAGTTTTACAAAACTCATCTTTATTTAGTAATAATTTCACTTTGTAGTTCTGTTTAAGGCAATCCCGCTTTAAAATATGAAAAAACGCCAGTGTTTTTTGGATCTTTTATGACTTTCCAGCTTACAGGCTATGATGTCCCTGATAAGATTAAGGAGGATGAAGCTTCATTTTATCAGTTCACCAGGTTTAAGGTGGCAAAGGAAACTTTGGCGAAAGGGGTAATGTTCTGTAAAATTCGCACTTTACTGAATTTGCAGAGTAATGATTGTTCGCCTAAGTGAAAATTCTCCTGGTGATAGGGTGTGAAACTGCATTAGCGACCATCTCTTTTGCAAGCAAATTCTCTTCTACGCCTGTTAGTAAACTGGTGATGTCCCTGCAGATGAGATTTCTGGCGAACTTTCGATAGAGACGAACACTTCGCCCTTTAGTAAATCTGCCCCCATGTCTTTATTCTTTATGTTTGGAATTGCTGTAGGTGCTTGTTAGCCATGTATGAGGCCTGACCAACACACACCAGCATGGAGTGATATAAAGATTTTATAAGCAGATGTATTTGTGTCCAGTTAGTAGGCATGGAAGGTCAATACCAGGCACATCATTCAAAGACTCATTTGTGCCACATGTTAGTTACTAGTTGCTAAAACATATCTCTAAAAGCACACATAATGAGATTCCAGGAATGTACTACTTGAAAAGAGCTATTAATTTAATTGGTGCAACACGTGGCATCAATGTCAGCCATAGACCTCCTGCTGAGGTTGTGACCCATGGCTCTTTTGCATGGATTCTGGCCCATTGACCTGCATTGTGTTGTGAGCAGAAGGGGGCCTAGATATTTAAATCATAAAAATATCAATTTTTTGTAGAGACTGGGAAGTGGAGTTCATTGGAATGGGAATAATGAATCTAGCCGCTTAGTTACATAGTAACATATTAAACATCAAATTCACACTTCCAAAACAAACCCCAGTGAACATATGTACTGCAACTATATACATACTTGTAAGGTCCCTGCTGTGTCAGCGTTGCGCCCTGGTCGGTGTGGTCGCAGGTGCAGTAATCAGGCAACTGATGTGCGCCTGCGCGCCGCATCGAATGCGGGCGACGGACGCCGGCGCGGAGGCGCGGGCGACGGTCGCTGGCGCCGGGGCGTGCGCGACGCAACGGACGCGCGCGACGTAGCGGACGCGCGCGACGTAACGGACGCGCGCGACGGACGCACGTAACGGACGCGGTCTGATGACGTCAGTTGGCGCCAAACTAGCGCTATTTAAACCTGCTCCAGTCTCTGCTCTGTGCCTGGTTATTAGGTTTATAACTGAAACCCTAGCGTTGATACCTTCCTGTCGATATTGTGTTTGACCCCTGCCTGTTCCTGGACTCTGATTCTTGCTTGTTGCCTAGACCTTCTGCCTGTTTACCGTTGACGATTCTCGCTGCCTGCCTTGACCCGGATATCCTGACTACGCCTTGCCTGATCCTTCTGTACCTCGTTTAGTCTCACTGGCTACTCTCCACACCCCTGCTCCCCGTTTCCAACCTCGGGTGAGTTAGCGGGTGTGTGAGGCGCTTGTGGTTCATTGTCTTCTGTTCCTACTCCTTCTACGTCTGGATCATACTGGTAAGCCTGACACTATAACCAGGCCATGGATCCAGCTGAAGGGGCTTCACCGCTTACCGTACTCATCCAACAGATGTCGGAATTGACACAAGCAGTGAGGGAGCTTCAGAGCGGATATACCCAGATGCAATCCCAGCTGAGGGCCCAACCATCCACCGCAAGCCAATCCACTGTAGCTGCTACCACTTCTGTTGGTCCCACTGAGGTACAAGTTCTCACCTCCGAAATCTCGGAACCTAAAGTTGCTTTTCCCGAAAAATTCTCTGGGGATCGGAAAGCCTTCCGTAATTTCAGGAGCAGCTGCAAACTCCTTTTTTCTCTGAAACCTCACACATACCCCGATGAGAACACACGAGTAGGGGTTATTATTACTTTTCTGTCCGGAGAACCCCAGACCTGGGCCTTTCGTTTAATGGATCGACGGAGCCCTGTATTAGCTTCTGTGGACACTTTTTTTGATGCCATGGCGATTCTCTATGACGACCCTCATAGAGTCTCCACCGCTGAAGCCGCCCTTCATGCTCTCAAACAGGGAACTCGTCCTGCGGAGGACTATACGCTTGAGTTCCGGCAATGGTCCGAAGATACGGATTGGAATCCTGCGGCCCTTAAGCACCAATATCGTTTGGGTCTTTTCCCTGAACTGAAAAACGAGCTCGCTCGTACAGGAATTCCAGACACGCTGGAGGGTCTCATCACTCTTGCCATTCAGCTCGACCAGAGACTCAGAGAGCGCAGAGAAGAGGAGAAAGCCGAAAAGGCTGGCCTGATACCTCATACCTGGGTTGTACCTACCGCCCCTCCTCCAGTCCAAGTACCTTTTCCCTTGCCTTCCTCTGCTTCAGATTCGTCCTCGGAACCGATGCAAATTGGAGCCATCAGGTCTGCCCTCACTGCGGAAGAACGCCTTCGTCGCCGCAGATTAAACCTTTGCCTCTACTGTGGCCAGGCCGGTCACTTACTAAGGAGCTGCCCAACCCGTCCTACGGGTAAAGACTTTTTTAGTAAAGACTTAAAATGTTGTAACAAACCAGTACCTTTACTGACAGTCTCTCTCTTTCTGCAGTGGGGAAGTCAAACAGCAAAACTCCAAGCCATCCTTGATTCCGGAGCAAGTGGCTGTTTCATGGACAGTACGATCGTTTCCCAACTCCAGATTCCTCTCCAACCTAAGAAGAATCCCATTTCCCTTCGGGTGGCTGATGGTTCCTTAATTACTTCGGGCCCAGTGGTGCAAGAAACCATTCCTCTTTTTGTTTCCCTCAATAAAAAGCATTCGGAAATGATGAATTTAGATGTGGTCACGTCTCCTCTTTTTCCTGTCATTTTGGGGTTGCCATGGTTACAAAAACATAATCCATCCATCAATTGGGCCACAGGGGAAATAACCTTTCTTTCGCAATTTTGTCAATCTAAATGTAGATTCGAAAGTTATCCTTCTTCTAGTCAAGTTTGTTCGTTATCCTCCTCATCCGAAGTTCTTCAAATTCTTCCTCAAAGCTATCGGGAGTTCGCAGATGTGTTCAACAAGAAAGGTGCCGATTCTCTACCCCCTCATCGCATCTATGATTGCCCAATTAATCTTTTGCCCGGTTCCCAAGTACCCTTTGGTCGTATTTACCCGTTGTCCGAACCAGAACTAGCTGAACTTCGCTCATATCTTGATGAAAATTTGGCCAAAGGTTTTATTCGTCAATCTTCTTCTCCAGCCGGGGCAGGGATATTCTTTGTCGAAAAGAAAGATCACTCATTAAGACCCTGTATTGATTATAGAGACTTGAACAAAATAACGATCAAAAACCGATATCCTCTTCCTTTAATTCCAGAGTTATTCCAACGCTTAACGGAGGCCAAGATTTTTTCTAAGTTGGATCTGAGGGGAGCATATAACCTGGTCAGGATACGTGAGGGAGACGAGTGGAAGACGGCGTTTCGTACTCGCTACGGCCACTTCGAATATCTGGTGATGCCGTTCGGCCTTTGCAACGCTCCCGCAACATTCCAGCATTTTGTCAATGACATTTTTCGGGACTTTCTTGACATTTTTGTTATAATTTATCTGGATGACATTTTAATTTTTTCTAGTTCCTTAGATGAACACAGGATCCATATGAGGAGGGTTCTTGCTCGCCTTCGCACTCACCAACTCTATGCCAAAATTGAAAAGTGCATTTTTGAGCAGTCCTCTGTTGAATTTCTAGGATTCTTTATTTCTCCTCTAGGCATCCAGATGGATTCAAAGAAGATCTCGGCAATCCTCGACTGGCCAGCTCCCACATCCAGGAAGGCAGTTCAACGCTTTATTGGTTTCGCAAACTTCTACAGGAAGTTTATTAGAGGTTTCTCTCAGACTATTCTACCAATAACAGAGCTGACTCGCATGAATAAGAAATTTTTTTGGTCCTCTCAAGCCCAAGTATCTTTCGAAAACTTAAAGAAACTTTTCACATCAGCTCCTATCCTTTGTCATCCTGATTTATCCTTACCATTTGTTCTGGAAGTCGATGCCTCTGAAGTTGCGGTGGGCGCTGTTTTGTCCCAAAGATCTGGGATCCAAGAGGAGCTCCATCCAGTAGCTTTTTTTTCCCGTAAAATGGCAAAATGTGAATGCAATTACGATGTGGCCGATCGGGAACTACTCGCTATTAAACTGGCACTGGAGGAGTGGCGGTATCTTCTGGAAGGTTCCAAGCACCCTATTCTTATCTTCACCGACCACAGAAACTTGGAGTACCTTCGTTCCGCCAAGAGACTGAGACCAAGACAAGCGAGGTGGGCTCTTTTCTTCATGAGGTTTAATTTCCACCTTACCTATCGGCCTGGATCTAAGAATACTAAAGCCGACGCCTTATCCCGTATGTTTACCCTCGATGACGAAATACCTTCTTCTCCTGAAACCATCCTGAAATCCAACAATTTCCTTTTACTACAGCCGACCCTTCTTAAACAGATCCAGAACGCTTCCAAGTCCATCATGGAACCAGCCCTCGTTCCTAAGGGAGGATTTCTTCTTCTAAAAGACAAGATTTTTGTTCCTGAGGAGATGCGGTTGGAGGTTCTTAAAAGTATACACGACTCCAAATTGGCCGGACATCCAGGGGTCAAGAAGACTATTATCGCAGCTAAAAGATCGTTCTCTTGGCCAGGATTAGCCAAAGATTGCTTCCAATTCGTTTCTTCATGTGAAATTTGTGCCAGATCTAAAGACTCTCATTCTAAACCCTTTGGCCTTCTTCAACCCCTTCCTGTCCCTTCCCGTCCCTGGAGCTCTGTTTCGTTGGACTTTATCTCGGAATTACCACAGTCTGATGGATGTTCTACCATAGTGGTATTTATTGACCGTTTGACCAAGATGGCTCATTTCAAGTCCTTGCCCAAGCTCCCTTTCGCTTCCGAAACTGCAGACGTTTTTATCAAGGAAGTTGTTAGGCTCCATGGTCTTCCGCAGGAGGTGATATCGGATCGAGGCCCACAATTCACATCTCAGTTCTGGAAAACCTTGTGTGGCGCCCTTCAAATTTCTGTTTCCCTTTCTTCAGCCTTTCATCCTCAATCCAACGGCCAGACGGAACGAACCAACCAGACTTTAGAACAATATCTGAGGTGCTACTCTTCTCATCTTCAAGACAACTGGGCAAACCTTCTACCTCTTGCTGAATTCGCTTACAATAATGCTCACCATTCATCCATTAACCAGTCTCCTTTCTTTGCTAATTATGGTCTCCACCCTTTAACCTTTCCTTCTTCTATAGTGGCTGATATTCTGGTTCCCGCAGTTCAAGACCGCCTCAACTTCCTAACAGACAATTTTCGGAAACTGCAAGAGAACATGTCCAAGGCCCAGAAGAATTTCAAGTTATACGCTGATCGGAGACGGAATAAAGACCCAGAGTTCAAGGTGGGTGATCGAGTCTGGTTGTCTACTATTAATCTTAAGTTATCTTCTCCCAGCAGGAAGCTCGGCCAACGTTTCCTGGGTCCTTTTTCTATTGTTCGTCAAATTAATCCTGTGGCCTTTCAGTTAAAGCTTCCTGCTTCTTGGCGTATTCATCCGGTGTTCCATTCGGCTCTCCTGAAATCTGCTTCCACCTTCCAGTTTCCAGGTCGTACGACTCCTCCTCCTCTCCCAGTTCTAGTGGATAATCAAGAGGAATTCGAGGTCGAAAAAATTCTGGACTCTCGTATTAGAGGCAGGCAAGTACAATACTTGGTGGGATGGAAGGGCTATGGCCCTGAAGAGAATTCCTGGGAGCCAGTCAAGAACATTCACGCTCCAGATCTGTTGAAAAAATTTCACGAAGAGCATCCTAACAAGACCGCTGGTTGTCGTGTCCTGAGGCCACTCCTTGATGGGGGGCAATGTAAGGTCCCTGCTGTGTCAGCGTTGCGCCCTGGTCGGTGTGGTCGCAGGTGCAGTAATCAGGCAACTGATGTGCGCCTGCGCGCCGCATCGAATGCGGGCGACGGACGCCGGCGCGGAGGCGCGGGCGACGGTCGCTGGCGCCGGGGCGTGCGCGACGCAACGGACGCGCGCGACGTAGCGGACGCGCGCGACGTAACGGACGCGCGCGACGGACGCACGTAACGGACGCGGTCTGATGACGTCAGTTGGCGCCAAACTAGCGCTATTTAAACCTGCTCCAGTCTCTGCTCTGTGCCTGGTTATTAGGTTTATAACTGAAACCCTAGCGTTGATACCTTCCTGTCGATATTGTGTTTGACCCCTGCCTGTTCCTGGACTCTGATTCTTGCTTGTTGCCTAGACCTTCTGCCTGTTTACCGTTGACGATTCTCGCTGCCTGCCTTGACCCGGATATCCTGACTACGCCTTGCCTGATCCTTCTGTACCTCGTTTAGTCTCACTGGCTACTCTCCACACCCCTGCTCCCCGTTTCCAACCTCGGGTGAGTTAGCGGGTGTGTGAGGCGCTTGTGGTTCATTGTCTTCTGTTCCTACTCCTTCTACGTCTGGATCATACTGGTAAGCCTGACACATACTTATACAAATTTATACACTCACTCACTCAGAGATGGAGATGGGTTGTGACTGGGGGGCCCCAGAGGCACGGGGGGGTTGCAACTGGGGCAGGGTTCCCAAGGCAGTGTGGGGGCACCTGAGGCCGCATCCCTGGTGATCTTATAGATATGAAGACAAAGGTGCTTCATTATTATTTAATCAAATGGATGTTGAAATGTTCATTTCTTTTAACTAAAAGATAGTTCTTAGATGCCCAACACATCACTTTTGTCGCTTAAGTAGGACTAAAGGACATCCTTTAATAAACAGATACTTTTTTCTAGCCACTCACCACACTGATGACCTTGTCTTCTTAATTTGTCTGTTAAGTTTTAATTGATCAGATTAATTATTTTCACTTTGTCATTTGTCAGGAAGGTCACTGCTCCTTCTCGGTATGTTAATAAACTCATTCCTTCATTGTTCCTGTAATTAACACAGTGAGTTATCTCTCTTCATTTTAAATCAGTTTGCTGTGCCCTTTGCATGGTCTAAATATATATACATACAGTCAAATACAAGAGTCCTCTGCACTCAACCCATTATCAATATATTTAAAACATTGAGACATTTTGTGCATACAGCTACTAAAATATGCCTTACCCTTTAAACAAAACAGGGATTGTTTGTCCATATATTGCAATATATTTAAGATGGCCAACTACGTCAAAGTCATCCCACATCTGGCCAGTCCTATGCTTAATTTTCATCTGATTCATTAAGAATTCTATTGCTTCATTATACATTTTACAAAGGGACTAAGTTTTACCTGCAACTTACTAGCTGCTTTCAAAGTAAAACTCCCAAACTTGGCTGCCCTTTTATTAGACACCAGTGGGATCACCTGACTATAGCTGGGAGGGGTGGGAGCTACAACATGGAGCTGGTCACTGCTCCTGTATAACTATAACAAACAAGGGAAAGTTGTGCTCACCACTAATTTTTAAAAACATTACACAGGGGTGCAATGAGGCTGTATTTTCTGGTCACAGCCTCATTGCACCCCCGCTTAATGTTTTTATAAATTAGTGATGAGCGCAACTTCCCTTGTTTGTTATAGTATATATATTGAATAACGCTGTTGTGGCTCTGTACCCAGGCCAGTAACTTAAATTTTTTAGAGAGTGCTGCCATCTCTATGGACCATAGTGTTTATAACACAAAACGTGTAAGGCTGTGGCCACAAGAAACTATTTCACTTTGATTCAACTGCCTGTTGGAAGATTGCCTTTATTAAGTGCAAACATTGTAAAATATACCTTGTGTTCTTGATGGCCATGGCATCTACAGGACAAGGGATTATTTAATATGATCAACTGCACAGATTAAATATTATTATTTATTATAACGTTGTTTACAAAGGGAATTGCAGTTTAGTAGTTCAGATGCAATCATGTCCAGCATTATAGAGTTGTTCACCAACCATAAAGTTTAATTTCTAAGTGTTTAATTTCCCCGGCTCTACAGTAGCAGAGGCAAGAGGATCCTCCAATGAGAAAGTTAAATGCCCTGTGACACCCAGCTGCTTAATCATTGCTCATCAACGTTCAATTGGAAAATGGAAGTGGTGCAGTAAAACAACAGAACAGAAGATGTGGAGCTACTGGGGTATCTTGGGAGGCATAGATTTTTCAAAAGTCAAAGGGCTATGGTTGCCTTGACCTGATACTAGGGATGCACTGAATCCTAACCGAATCCAAATCCTAATTTGCATATGAGGTGGGAAGGTAAAAACTTTTTTTACTTCCTTGTTTTGTGACTAAAAGTCACATAGATTAGGATTCATTTAAGTTCAGCTGGGCAGAAGGATTCAGCTGAATCCGAATCCTGCTGAAAAAGGCCGAATCCCGAACCGAATCCTGGATTTGGTGCATCCCTACCTGATACAGAACCCCACAACATAATGACCAACAATACTTTTTTGCTAAGCTTTATTTCTCCTTTAAAGGGCCAATATACTGGACATTACCTTGTATAGTCCTGAGCAGGTCCATTTTTTTTAAAACCCGTACCCAACCCATATCTGCAAACCAAAATTTGCCCCCATTGATCTGCCACCGGTCCCGGCCCGCGAAAGGTCAACTTACCTTCCAACACGGGACACACAAAACTGGAAGTGCCGGACCAAAAGTGATGTCACTCTGGAGCCAAATCTGCAGGCAAATGGAAGGAAACTGCCTAAACCACAACGGAGGGTGGGAGATATCAGTTCCCTGCACCTTACCCTGCCAGCATGGCCCGGGAATCTGGGACTTTTTGCCTGAAACACAACCACTTTACAGGTATTCTCCTGGTCTATTGTCTAATTTAAATAGGTGAGTGTACAATATACTTTGCTCTAGTTTTTTCCCTTAGCTTTAGTGAGCTTTCATATCACCCCTACTGTTGTGTGACAGTCTTTTGGCAGTAGTCATGGACAAGCAACCAGGCAAGTATAGTCTGACACCATTAGAGTGTCTCCTGCTGAACTAAAGAAATGCCATAAAAGTGTGTTTTGGCCCCTGAAAGGATACATGCAGAATAACTCACAGCACTGTTACCAGTTACCAGTCAGGTATTCACCAATATTATTAATCCGCTTTAAAATCTGTATTAGTGGCAATGTCTAGTTCCAGAAACCATGCAATCAGATGAATCCAACATGTGCTCTGAGCCACATCTGTAACTTAATATAAACTCACTGTGCGTAAGAGAATTAAAAGCTTCACAAAAAAAAACACAACTTTTAATTTATCTGACCTTTAAGACATTGCAACAAACATGTTTTCCATTATTGTTCAGCACTATTAAATAAGTATTTTCTTTCTTCCCAAACAGATCTTATCATTGCGCAGGGATTTTTATCAATGTCTAAGGCAACATTTCTGCCAGCTTTTTACTATTTCCCATGGATTCCTTGCTGATGTTTTGGATTTTTTTTAATACAAAAACAAGTTTTTATGCTCCACTTAGATTTTGCTCCAACTGAAGCACCGACTGCATTAAGCAGATGTATTTTGACTATTTTTAAAGCAGAGAAATAAAAATCAATGTTATTTACAGTTTATGCATGAGTCAATTTGTTGGATTTTCCGTTAGAGAAAGTACCATGTAGGGCCACTTTGGAAGGTATGAGCCATATTATGCAGTGTCTGTTGCTATTTAGTTACAGTTGGCATCTGTTTCATTTCACTCCTTAGCAATTCACATAGATTGGTGATTATCTGTGCCTAAAATGACTGCATCTGTAATGAAAAAATGAGATCTGCAGGCAGTAACAAAACAGGTGAATCCACAAAGGAATGGCGGGTTTAGTAATTACATGCCTGCCTGTATATTTGTCAGCTTGAGCTGTTGGTAGGAGCAGAGTAAAGAACATTAACTAGCAGTCAATCATAACAGGCTGTAACCTCAAGGCAAGAGAAACAGCATGAACAAGGCAGCCCATTAGATGTTGTTTGTCACAAAGCACAATGTTTAGGCTCTGACACTACTACACAATAAATGGGAATCATGTTCCTCTTTTATAAAAGGACTTTGTGCATTCCTGATTGTACTTGATCGAATGAAAAAGGGAAATGTTGTTGTTTCTTTAAGTACATTAGATATTCACAACTTATAAGCACTTAAAGGAAAACCATACCCCAGAACAATGCGGGTCTGTATAAAAATATAATGCATAAAACAGCTTATTCGTAAAACACTTCTTCATCTAAATACACCATTTTTCCAAAGAGAATTGACATTTTAAGTCCTAAGGTCCGCCCCCTTTGGATCATACCATTCAATGCGCATGCAAACAAATCAAGGGCACACATACTGTACATATTAACCAACAAAGTTCTGTCTTTTGCTTCCACATTTTAGAGCTGCAGTATTTCTGCTCAGGTGATCCCTGAGGGAACACACAGACCATCATAAAATGGTGACTCAAGGTAAAAGGGCAATATATTTTGCACAGTAGATAACAGATAAGTTCTGAAGAATCCCATTGTATATTACAGAGCGTATCTGTTCTGTATCCTGTACCTTTTCTTCTTTTTCAGCTTTGAATAGCTGCCCCCATAGATACTCAGCAGCTTGTTTATATAAACTATAGTAAAGTTTCTGAAGCAAACACACCAGTTTTGCAAGTGCAGGGCAACAGTACATTATATTTCACAAGAAAGGCAAGCAAGGTAAATGCCTCTGCAAGTATATTCCGGCATTGGAAAAGTACAAATATCTGTAAATTTTGCAGAATATTCTTGATGAAAGACACAACACTATTGGGCCAGCTGCATTCTCATTGTTGTGATCCAATAACACTTTTTTTTTGTTGCACGGATAATAGTCCTTTAAAATAATTAATATTTCATTAAAAATAAATTCTCAGTTTAGCATTTGCATATTTTGTACAGATGTCTGGAGCTGCCTTATACAGCCTGACTGTCTTTGGAACCATCCAGGAACCTCCACGCACTTAAACAAACCTGGTGCTTATGGCACACACATTGTGATAGCTCTGCTTGAGATCTGGGTGTCTGGTTTGAGGCGATTATAGTTATAAATACAACAGGATTCCAAGCATTTACATAATAAGTAATTGCAACTGTATTATTACTGAAACTGTGTAGTGCTTTGCCAAATAGGAAACAGCAACAATCACAGCGCCAGTAGAGTAAATCATTCCTCTTCCCATATTACATTACACAACAATAAACCTTGTTTTCTGACTTGTTTTCTGTATGATTTATTCCTATAGAAGCTGTGCCAACATGATAACTATTATTTCTAGGATCAGTTTAAGGCCCTTAATGAAAAAAACAATAATTTTCCACCATTTCCTTATGTCTCCTTTGCAATATATGCAAGACACAGATATAATACTATTTGGCATTTTATTCAGATCAGTGTTTACGTTATAATATTCATTTACTATAGCTCCAGGTGCAGTGCCCCCCATTCCCCTGTAGACTGCTCAGCACTTTCCCGTGTTTCAGTCCCACACTTCATTGTAGTTATTCACAACTGACACATAGCAACCCTATAGGCTGTGAGCCAACCTGCACATGATTATCTTGCACAACAATGACAGAGCCACATGCAGAAGGATATTACACACAGTGGAACTGAGCAGCAAAAAAAAAAAAAAAAAAGCTAATATTATTTTAGATATGAAGTCAGTGTGGGCGCAGAGAGGCATGTTTTCCATTCACTGTCACACCAAAATCAAATTAAACCACATTAGTAATAAATGTTCTAGGGCATTCCTAGTAGGAGCCGAGTTACAATGCAATGATAACTGCATTTCACATACTGACACACAAAATGAACTACTTGCAAGGTAGGATTAGATTTCAGGTTTTTTTTAATATAGTTTATTAACTTTTTTTTAAGTCCATCATCTACTGTAGCTGAAATGCTTGGAAGAAAATGCTGAGAATCTGGACTGGGGTGTAGATAATATTCTACATAAATCGGTTCAATTCTAATCGAAAATAGATGTCAGTTTTGTGGATGTTTGGTAAGTAAGTTAAAATGTGAGGGCGTAGCCAGACTGCTCAGTCTTTTGTAATGACGGGATATTGTTTTGTTGTAGTGTTAATTAATTGTGTTGCATCCATACATGATTGATGCACCAGGAAGGGGCTTGCTAGGGGACACCCATCTCCTGCCCATGTACCACCCATCCCATTAGCAGCAGTGCCAGGAGGTAGTACTACATACACACCAGTGCAAAGAGGTGCTTCTATCAGCAGCAAGTGCAACTCACATGGAACAGGGAAAATTTTCATGGAGTTTTGTATCTGTGCAGTGGCGTAGCAGGGGCCCGCTAGGGTTGCTACTCAGCCAGTAAAACACCTGCCAAGGTTGTATTACAATTTTATAGGCAATTTAGATGCTATGCCCCTGCCCATTAAACTCCCTATCAACCCCAATCTTTCCCTTTCTCTTCCCTGATATTTCTAAAATCTGCCAGTGACCTGTTTGTTGCGTCATTTCAGTATTTACATAATAATTGACATAATAAATGATACTTACTGTGCCACCCTGTTACTATATGGAGTCCCAGCCCACAAGTTCTCTTTCACTGATCACAGTTATCACAATTAGCAGTTCACACATCACAGCTATAGGGCAGTATCAGAGTTGGGGTAAAAATTTGTTCTTACCAGTGAATACCGTATCAATATTTCACAGGCTTCTTCTACATAAAAGAGAAAACTTTCATTTTCGGAGGCGGAACATAAGCACAGCATCCAAACTTTTCCACAATAGAACATTAAATTATACAGCTCCTTCAAGAACATCACTTTCAGGTTAGCCATATATTTGCCGACAGCAGTGTCATAGTAAATGCCCTTGGTTTAATCTACGGTCGGATGCTGTTGACCAGATTAATTTTTCATTAACACGGTCATTAATAAGGTATGTGTTTGTGATTAAATGTAATACGCAGTGCTGTTTATGTCGGTCTTAAAGAGGCACTGACAGGCGAATGAATTAAAGATAGGAATGAAATAATTCAATGTTAAAGGAAGGAAAGCTGCTGGAGAGTTGCATGAGCACTGCAATATATCTATTGTATGAAGTGTTAGTATCATTTCATCCTCATAGTTTCATAGTCCTGCAACTTCACTGAAATACTAAAGGTGGCCATAGACGTAGAGATCCGCTCATTTGGCGATGTGGCCCAGATATGCCCACATTGAAGATCTGGCCGACTTTCGGGCAGATATCGATTGGGGAAGCCCGTCAGATGGCCCCACAAACGGGCCAATAAGCTGCCGACTGGTTATGTCGGCAGCTTTTATCGGCCCGTGTATGGGTGCCTTAAGGCTCCAAAATTCTTATAAGCAAGTTGATTTAAAAACAGTTCACTAGGGTTTTTGCAAATATTATGGTCGCCAGTATTTCCATACTGTCATATTTGGGACTTACATCAAAGTCACAATTGTTTACATCATTTCCACAGTGACAATTTGTACCTAAAATTGCAATTTGCACATTTGCGTTTGTAAATGGCCCCTCTCTTTTTACTCTTTTGTAATTATTCAATTTTGTTCAGACTCCTGTTTTATTTGTGACCCAGCTAAAGTCACTTATACATGGAATGATGATCAGACCAGTAATCATGGGACTCCTGAAACTTTCTGACTTATTGATGCCACATCCATTACCAGATGGAGACGCTGTGTACAAACTGTACCAAAAGGGTCCATAAATGAAATAAGCAGAGTATCCTAGTAAATGCCCAATGCATAAAAAATTACAGAAATATCTGAAAAGAAAAAAACAAGAAAGTTCTTACTTCTTGTGTTCTCCATAAGAACTTCTTTTGCAGGGGAAATACACAAACTGCCACACAGGGGGTTATTTATCAAAGGTCGAATTTTAGAGTAATGTGAATTTTTGTAAACTAATTAATTTGATTTTATTCACATTTCGAGCAGTATGTATTTACGAAAAAATTTGACAGTCTAAAATTCGACCCACAAACTTGAATTGAATTTGAATCAAACTCGAATTGAATTCAAATTATATTCAACTCTAGTTTTTCTCAAAAAAAACCCTTGACTTTTGCATGTCAATTTTTTTTACGCACAACAGTTTTTTTGACGCGCAACAATTTTTTTTCCTCCCATTCGAGTCTATTGGGCGTCATTTTCGAAGTGAAACTTGGCAAAACATTGGCTCATCGCTACTATTAACATCTTCATATAGTCCAAGGGACCTCTGCTATTGACTTCAACATGAACTAGGCAGGTTTCAGGTGGAGAATAATCGAATTAGAACTGTTTGCGAGGTCCAGGTGTGATAAATCTCACATTCAAATTCAAGTTGGTGGTTTTAAATTCGAATTTCTGACCAAAAAAACATTTGTCAAGTTTACCATTTGAACCTTAGTAAATCTCCCCCACAGACTTCTATTATTAAGTAGAGCATAGAGTTTTGTAGCACACACCTTGAGGGATAAATGACAGCAAAACAGCACTACAGATTCTTTAATGGAGGGCTAACCAATTAGAGATCCATGAGCCTCCTATAGATTTTCCTGTGGATAACCTTTTCTTTTATGTTCAGGTGCAACTAAATAGTCTACTGTGATTGAACATTGTACTTCTGTAGCACAACCATGGTATATGGAGACATGGCATGCTGTGAAGATCATGGCAGTTTATTAGCACTTGTTTAACATGTAATTCTATTCTATATTGAAATGGCTAGTCCAACAGTTTAATATTCACCGTTTGGTTCTGTCTCACATTATGATGTGACCATTCCTTTTCCGGCTTCCTGTTGGCAGAATCTCAGGTTTCATATAAAACTGACCCAAGTGACATTGAGTAGAAGAGGCAATATAATTTGAGAAACATTTTACATCACCAACAATGATTTTAGCCTCTTCATTTTGGCTGCAGTCTTGCTATCTATTAATGCTCTGATGCAGACTCAGTACAACTGGGCAGACATACACTTCCATAAGCACAGCCAAGACAGATGCACTCAGTGCTGGGCCAACAGATTCCCATGACTATGTGGATAAGGAGTGGGAGACACTGCCAATTGTTACACAGTTTAGTGTGACTCTCTGAAGACATCTGCTCCAACCTGCCTGCAGTTAAGAAGGAATGGGATACTGCAGAGCAGATATATGTTTCTGTATTTCCTTCCTGAGCATCAGCAGGATACAGCTATCACATTGAAGCACACAGTTCTATTAGCCATACATAAAATGTTAGGGTGCATATAAAATATACAATAAAAGATAACAATGTCAAATCAATGATGTTTTATTATAGAGTTCCATCTCGGTTTGCACTTTACAGCTGAAATAGTTTTGTAAGGTGGCTTTTAAATTTTTGTTTTATATTGAAGAACCATTCGTGCAACATGAATGAATGGTAAAGATGTGGGTGCTAAAATCTAGCAAGCTATAATTATAAGAGGTGCATTGTACTGTCATTAAAGTAAAGCAAAGTTTATAGTCGTCTATGAAATACCCAGATCTTTGCTATGTAAAACAGGATTTCTGTGTGGTTACCAGTGAATGTTGCAAATATTGAGAATGATGAATGTCAAATATCAGCATATACTTTTTCTATGACTTTCACAAAATGTACTTTTTGCCCAGTGAAGGGTAGCTAATATCCTTTGTGTGTATTGTATTTACATTATGCTAGTCAGTTATTGCTTATCTGTTTATCTTGATATCGTGATAGGGTGGCACATTGGTACCCCTCTGACCTGGGCATTATACGCAAAACCTTTGTATGTTCTCCAAGAGTCTGTGTTATGCCACAGTTTCCTCCAACAAAGGCCTGCTGATAAAATGCTGTACCTAGTGTTGGCTGAATATGATAGAGACCTTACAGTATAGCTCCACTTGCACATCAGGAACTTATATGAATGATGAACAGTGGAGAATAAATGCAGTGGCACTATATTGGATTATAACGGTTCAGTAGTCGAGGGTCACTATGTACAGTAATGTTTATATAACCAGCAGTATCAATAGAAATCCCTTTGAAGATAAACATCTGAGCCACAACGTGAATATGCATTATGGTCCCAGAGTTAAGTTACACTGCTTAGAGTTTTTAGATTTTGTTCTGAATTGGGATCGTCCAAACACTGTACTTTTACATTAACACCACAATGTCCATTGTTCCAATGCAATTCTTGACTACTGCTGATTTCTCCCTGCTGCCCACATCCTTATTCCCACCCAAGACCTTTGTATACTGCCTACTATCCACCTTAATCACCGCCAACTGAAATTTGAATGGTCTCTGAACCTACTTTATTCATCGAAACCTCTTTTTTATAGCCTTGATAAAAGGGACAGAATACCCTTATATTTAACCTTGGTGCAATGGACACGACTTGTGCTGAACATACTTTTTGCCTTTTTTATCACAAAAAAAATCTTTATTCATTAGTTCATTATTTCTGGATTAAAAGGACAACAGGGGAAACTGAAGCTACTCCATGTTTGGGCCTTGTGAGATAATTAGATTACCAGTGCACAGATAATGCCCCTCCCTAATAAACTGCTTATCTGCAGACCATAACAAAACCAAGGTTAGAATGTTAGAAGGGGGTTTAGTCAAAGGACAAAACATGGAGTAAGTAATAAAATAACAAAAAACATACATTTTTCATGATTAAACAATAGGCAAATATATAGGCATGAATACTGTACTTTATTTACCTGAAGTATCTTAACCCTATATGAGCAATTATTATTAAGTTTTACCAGCTTAATACTTGTTCCACAGAGCTTATCTTTGCTTTGGTGCCTGATAATCATTGATCAATATAGTACAGCAATAATATCTGCAGTAGGTGATTGAAAGGTCAATTAAGGGCTTAAAGCGAAGATAAAGTTCTTACTGAATTGTCCTATTTTTGACAGTTGCCCTTTGTTTGTGCGTACATATGAACTGTATAAAGAATTAGACTTATACAATAATAATAATAATAATGATAATACACAGAGGGATTTATTTCATGGCATCTGCACAATACTGCACAATAACTTTACAATACAACATTGTAGCATTTGTTTGTTTTGTTAAATCTTGATTAAATGAATATTTAGCCGTTATAAAAATAAATTCTATAGATACAGCATTTGATAACACCAAGAAGATGTTTGGGCAACTGCTGTACAGGCCATTCTAGGAAACGTCTGTTTTCCATTTCTTTAAGGAAGAAAAAACCCTATTGTAAGTAGAGCTCATCTTCTATTTATTTTCCTGTAAGCAAACTAAAAAAATGTTGGTGTTTATTATTGTGGGCATGGAACAATATTTGCCTGTATATAAGTGGTATCTTCCATGTTGTTGCTTACCTTGCACAAACAATGGCACCTTCTGTTTCCAATCAACAGGAGGTTTAGTACAATGCGGTGAGAAACAATATGCCAGCTCCCATGCAATCATAAATAATGCATAATGCTAACTATAAATATTACCTATTATTATTACATACCTACACTGCTTTGAGGCCCACTATACCTACATTGATATGGTATATTATTGGAAAGTGCTTGTTGACACAATATAAAAAAGTGTGATTATGATGATGGTGCCATTTATACTTTGCCCAACAGGAATGTAGATTGACAGCTGTGGTGGCATTGTCTCATATCATTGATGGGGTCTGCCTCTCTAGTTGGGTCATAAATGGAGCCTTTCATAGCAGAGACAAGTCCCTGGGTTTGCCATGTAGTAAGTAGTGGTCAGCATATAACACTAACCTTTAATGGCCCTTGGCGGAAAATAAGGCTGAGATACTAAAATCATCTTCCCCATGACACACTTAACTTTATCCTCAGCTCTTACCCACAGAGAACAATTTCATCAATCGATGTTCATCCCTTAGGCTTCCCAATAGCACAATTTCTTTATACATATCTGTCTTCTTCCATTTCTTTGACATTCATATAAATTATTTGGTGCCGGCTCCTAAACACTTTTTGCCGCTTCCTCCCTTTCTAAAACCATTTGTGTACAGGGTAGATGGCTACACAGTTGGTGGTTGCACAAGTTCTCCTGAAACATTTCTCCTGGTCCTGGAACAAGGTAAGTTCAGAGTTAAAGGGATCCTGTCATCAGAAAACATGTTTTTTTTCAAAACACATCAGTTAATAGTGCTACTCCAGCAGAATTCTGCACTGAAATCCATTTCTCAAAAGAGCAAACAGATTATTTTATATTCAATTTTGAAAAATGACATGGGGCTAGACATTTTGTCAATTTCCCAGCTGCCCCCAGTCATGTGACTTGTGCCTGCACTAGGAGAGAAATGCTTTCTGGCAGGCTGCTGTTTTTCCTTCTCAATGTAACTGAATGTGTCTCAGTGAGACATGGGTTTTTACTATTGAGTGTTGTTCTTAGATCTACCAGGCAGCTGTTATCTTGGGTTAGGGAGGTGTTATCTGGTTACCTTCCCATTGTTCTTTTGTTTGGCTGCTGGGGGAAAAAGGGAGGGGGTGATATCACTCCAAATTGCAGTACAGCAGTAAAGAGTGATTGAAGTTTATCAGAGCACAAGTCACATGACTTGGGGCAGCTGGGAAATGGACAATATGTCTAGCCCCATGTCAGATTTCAAAATTGAATATAAAAAAAATTGTTTGCTCTTTTGAGAAATGGATTTCAGTGCAGAATTCTGCTGGAGCAGCACTATCAACTGATTCATTTTGAAAATTTTTTTTTTCGCATGACAGTATCCCTTTAAGTTACTCATCAGAGAGGCTTCTTCACAGCTGCATGTGGCGCAACAAGCACAAACACAGTAGACTGACTGATCCACCCCTTAAACTCCAATTTGATGCCCATATGCTAAGTCATTTATATTATTAGCACATTGTTCCTTTCGTGTAATATTGAGCAGCATTTTCAGGCCACCAAAGCTGTTTATAATGTTTACCTATTTCATATATAATGACTTCTTAGATTTCATATGTGCAGTATATATAAATATTTTTTTTTTTTTTTTTTTTTTTTGTGCCCCTGTGTGCACAGAATTCCCAATGCAATTTCCCAATGCAATTTCCCATACAGTAACCATGATTCTGGTTTGTTGCAAAGGCTTTTGACCCCCATATTAACTACTGAATGTCTATGGTATCTTACAGCAGCCCCTCTGTAATTTATCAGAATCTACTAGGCTGGGCCTACACAGAAGCAGAGAGTAACCTCATGTGACATTGAGTCATTTTTATGGACTTGATGGAACTGGTAAGTTAAAATGGCCATATAGAATGAAAAGAAATCTAATTTTTATTCATTTAGTGCAGGAGGAATTTATGCCACAAGGAAAAATGCCTTAAATAAATCGTTGCTATTATAATATGCTAAGTTATAGTTTAGTGTGTATATAGTTGAGTGCAAGCAGCTGATGATTTCATATGAATACTCACCTCTGAAACAAGCTCAGGCGTGACCTCCAATGTAGAGGTGCACCTAATGGCAAAAGGTCCAAGCTGCACTCAGGCAAACACAGCACCACACAGTGATCCAGCATGACCCCCACTGTCTTCTAAATGAAAGTTTAAATACATTTCTGTATTGATGTTACAATAATATTTAGGAATAAATGGAGGGTTCTGCCTTATTAAAGTTAGATTAAGAGCCCTGGTTCAAGATTTCAGGTTTAATTTCATTTATCCTATATAATAATGCTTCCTGGCGACAGAAAGCAGGAACAGCTGGAACATTTTATAGAAAATTCATGTGAACAATTCTGCTGCACTTAGTGGAATGAAAACAATCCCATTGCCCTTGCACAGGAAAGTACATTTGTCTGGATTCTCCCCATATATTTTAATGAAAGTGAAATGAAATAAAGGGCCTATAATAGATGAGTCCTAACATTGTGCTTGTAATCAGGACAATCCAGAGCGGTACATTAGGGATGGGCAGACAACCCAAGTTTTATTCAGTGTTCTTTATTCTCATAGTGGATTTAATCCTGTGACAGGCTAGGCACCTCCATTCTAATTATATTTAATCTACATCAGTGAAGATAAACAGTGGCGTAACTAGATATTACTGGGCCCCACAGCAAATTATTTTTCAGGCCCCCAAAATGTTTTGGGGTTGACTCGTTTCTCCAATATTTATTGACATTTTATATGAATTAGGGCCTCCTGGGGCCCCTATACCTCCTGGGCCCCCCTGCAGCCGCAGGGTCTGCTTCCTCTATAGTTACGCCCCTGAAGATAAAATAATTAAAGGCATTATCAGGCAGTGATGCACAGAAAAAAGTCATTGCAAGGCACAGTGATGCACGAATATGCCAACTAGATATTGGAGGACGCAAGGAAGAGTGCTTTTGAAGGAGATTTCACAAATGTGTCCTTCTGCTAACTAAGAGAGCTCCTGTTCTGGGGCTCACATGTTGCTGTACTCTTGCAGTTTCAGGCTTTCCATATTTCCTTATATGGAGAGGGGCTGCGAAGCTAAATATAAGCCTCATTGAACATATTTTCCAGCTACTGTATAAAGTGAAACTGACAAAGGCAGCCCAATCCCCATTCCTTCCAAATAGCGGGCTAATTATTCTTTATAACCGCATGCTCTATTTAAATTATGATTTTATATACAAAGTTCACATGAACTCACAACCAGACTGACGTGCTATAAAACTGCCCAAGGGCTACATCAAGCCCCTAGGTTCACTGCTCTGCTTGAGGGACCAACTGGATGTGCATATTTCAGATATAATTCCACCCATAAATCTTTTTTTATGAGTCAGCTCTAAGCCATGTGTTTTGACAGAGTTGGCAGAATGTTTTTCTGCACTGGAATCACATACATGTGTTTAATATATGAAACTATACATAGCAAGTTTATGGTTATTATGCTCATGTAGAATTCTCCCATGAGAGGTGCTTATGATTACGTATCTTTTGATACGAAACGCACTAGGACGAGTAACTTTTAGCAACATGGAATAAAGCTTCTTTTTTACCTCACCGGCTGGCTGCAGGAGTGCGCGTACATTCATTGATTCTCCCATGAAATATCCAAACTTATAGCATTATACTCCGCACTGTCGAAGTGCAGCGAAGGCGTCGCTAGCGCATTTTCGCTGCTTAGTGAATTTGCCCCATGGAGTGGAGAGACATAAGAGTGGCAGAGACATGGGGGCGAATTCACTAAGCAGCGAAAATGCGCAAGCGACACCTCGCCACACTTCGCCAGGCGATGTTTCTCCAGGGCGCCACTAATTCACTAAAATCCAAGTTGCGCTCAGGGAGGTGAACAGTAGCAAATTTGCGCTAGCGTTAATTCGTCAAGCAAAGCGAAGTTACGCTAGCAATGCCTAATTTGCATACGGCGCCAAGTTAAAGTACAATGGACGTATACAGATGCAGCCACTTTGGTTTGTCTGTTTGACACAGAATAACTAAACACAGATATCCCATTTATCTCATTTAACACAGAAAACTGTGTCACAACATCCCACCTAATTAAAGCATTCACCATTGTGAACAATGGTGCTTTGGTATGCTAATGAAAAGGTTAAATGCATTAAATGAGTTAAGATGACTTTAGATAACACAGTTTATTCAATTAACCCTGAGTCATGACTCATTTAACTCACAAATCCAAGTGGCTTCATCTGTATGTAGCAGCAAATACATTACACTACAAAAGTCTGGGAAAGCTTCATAAAATAAAATAGAGGTGTTATTTTGCCCTATACACGTGCCCACTGTATAGTTTAGATGCCATATGTTAGGAAATGTAGGGGGGAAGGAGGGTACCCCAAAAAAATGTACGATCTTTTTCAGCCTAGACACCAGCTTTTTTTTGGACTTAGAAAAAATGTCAACCTTTTTTGAAGCAATCCTATCTACTCCATTGCACTTCGCCTGGTCTGAGGTGGTGAAGGCAAGTCTGGCGCAAGAAGTAACGTTCAGTAAAATGCGCAAGTTGGTGAATTAGCGTAGTTACGTTGACCCTTCGTCATAGCGCAACTTTGCCTGCCGTAAGTGTGCATAGTAGCGCTAGAGTAGGTCCACTTAGCTAGCGAATTTACGCCATCGCCCGTTAGTAAATCGGCGAAGTAACGAAATTACGTCATGCTGGTGAATTTGCGCTAACGTTAGGCGCTTTGTGCTTTAGTGAATTTGCCCCATGGAGTGGAGAGACATGAGAGTGGCAGAGATATAAGAGTGGCAGAGACATGCAGCAATTGATTTAGGCTTTAAGGTGGGTGTAAAGTATAGATATAAATCTGCCTTTTTACCAAGCTGTAAACACACTTCCATTAAGAAAAGGGACAACAAACTCATGGCACAGAATTAAAACAGTTTATAAAATGTACATCTTTTAAAATCAACGTCTAATGAACCTAAAATCGGTTCTATACATACTAATAAATGCTTCTAATCAATTTGCTCTGAATAAAATCACAATTTAGGGTAACTTAATGGACTCATGGGCCAAAAAACGAAACCTTTTGGGTTATGCAAGACATATAACTGGTAATCCTATGAATGAGAACACCTCTGGACAATAAGCCTGTGTAGTGTTTGGTTCAAACCATTTGGTTACTTGTTTAAGACAAATATTTTCAAAGTCTCAATGCGTTTACTGGAAGTAGTTCACTTGGGTAGATGAGCCCAATGGAAGTAAAAATGAAAGTAAAAAGCTGAATAATGTAAGTTAAATGTGCTGTGTGATAATGGATTCCCCACTACTGGACTCATCTACCATAGTCAACTACTTACTGTAAATTATTGACTTAAGGTGGCCATACGCGGGCAAATTAAAGCTGGTGATAGTGGTACTTTAGACAGATTCAGCAGCTTATCTGCCAGTGTATTGGGGTTCCGATGGGTCTCCCTGATCGATGAATTGGTGACCCTGTGCGCAAATGCGCAAGTTCGCAATCTTGCACATCGGCGTGCACATCGGCTCAAATCGGAAGGCGCGAATCGGAGTACGTTGTAGCGCAAGAAGATGCCAAACTGCCACACTTAGTCGGGGAGAGAGGGGACCGGACATGGGTTAGGCTACATAGCAGGTAAGTGCCTGGCGCCCCACCTCAGCTTTGCCTATTCTGCCTACCCCTAGTTCCTCCTTATCCTCTAAATAACCCTCTAAATACCTATAGTGCACACCCAAACTAAGTCTATCTACAATGAGGGTCACATATCCCTTCTGTATAAAAGACTATAAAAGTATTTCATGATACACCTTTCCTCCTTTCTTCCTTATGGGATGGTACTCTGCGGTCCCTCTAGTGTTCAGGTTCTTTGAAATGGCAACTTGATGATAAAGGAATTATATATTTGGTTCCAAAAGTGATTCTCACTAAAAGGATAGTTCTTAGTGAACAAATGTGCACCTACAAACATAAATGACCCTCACACATGCACTCACTTTAACGGATGTTTGATCACAAGATTAGTCTTTGGTTTTGCATTGTGGAGTGGTTTAATAGCTAGCACTAACACAACTGTGATTTATTAGATTTTTTTATCCAGTATTTTAGATACAAAAAAGTAGGATTAAACAGCTTTAACAATAAAACCTAGAAATTCTGCATAGTTAAGAGGAAACAGCCCCGCTGGGAATAAAACAATCCGATACACATCTTGAATCTAATACATTACACTTGGACAAAATGTCGTACAAATTTGCCATGGTATCAGCTTTCTATACATATTTTATTTCTATTTGCAAAGGAAAGCAGTCTTACAATTCCCAGTGTAGGAAGGGACTTGTTTTTGGTCACTTTCTGAAAGGCATTTTAATCCTCCGTATATGTTGAGAACATTCCCTAGCAGGCTATAACTTTTTCCATCTAGTTTCTAAAATGTGATATTTTTCTGTGAAGTTTTAAGTTGAAATAGCGGTCATTGTATTTAAACTTTAAAGCAAAGTAATGTGAACCTGGAATATACACCAGGTTCCCTAGAACAACTGAAACTTTAAGGGGGTTATTTACTAAAATCTGAAAATTTCTTACTATTTTCTCAAAACCACTTTGACCAAACTACTGTGCACATTTATACTGTATTTATCAATAATATTGTTTAAAAAAAATCTGGTGCAGGAAAAGACTCAATAAAATCATGAAAAAATGTAACGATTTTTTCGATTTGACACTGAAGACGATTTCAGATTATTGTATGAAAACCACAAATTATTCAGATTATTGTATGAAATACGGTGCAATTCATGATAACTTCCAATTGTTAACAGGACATCTGTACTTTTAACAGCATCGGGGTTTAATAAATCACAAAAAAAAATTCCCTTTAAAACTCTAACCAGAAAAAAATCAGAGTTTAGTGAATAACCCCCTGTGAGTTGAGTAAGAGTAATTCTGGTACAAATATATTAAGGTACCTGAAAGAGATGGACAAGGAAACATAGTAAGAGCATCTGTGTGCATTTAGACTTACAGATTACAATCGTTGTGATCAAATGAGATAATAGTGAGATGTTGGTTAAATTGTGTTATCTCAAATAAATAATAAAATGTGTATTTATGAACTCTAGAAAGGAGAATTAGGGATTTTTGGCCTGTATTGGCTAATAAGTTATATTACAAATATATTAAGGTTAGGAGTCTATTGCCAGTATTCAAGCATCAGTTAGTGTATAAAGGTGTCCAGTAAAAAGCACTAAGTCCCTTCAGAATGATTTGGCAGCTCCTTGCCTGTGTAAGGGACTGTGCCATTGGCCTACCCAACTGGTATCTGGTGATACGTTGGTCTGAAATCTATAAAGGCAGTATAGAAAATGCCAACAGACAAGGACTCCTCATCCTAGAAGCTAAAGCACCCGTTACCCATTGGTGGCAAGATCAGGCCAATGTAGGCAGGCCAAACAAGTTGACAAGTTTTCAAAATAGCCAAAAAAAAAAAAAAAAAAAAATACAAAAAGAAGGTTGTGCTGGCCACTAAACAATATTAAATCATTAGGTCAGGGTCTGACCACAGAATTCATAAGAGATCTTCTGCACTTACGTATTACCAGTATTTTAAATATATTAAAACATTTTTGCCCAGATGCTGTAACACATAGCAACCAATAAGGTTAGGGACATGACCAGTAAATGCTATCTTCTGATTCTCGTGTGTTACTGTACCTGTGCAAAATCAGTGCCCCATTTGCGCATGTCCTACCTACCCTTTAAACAAACAGGGACTGTTTAACCCAATATTACACTATATTTAATCGGGCCAACCGTGTCATAGTTATTGCTGGTTTGGCCAGTCTTACACTCACTTTCATCTTAATTTTAGCTGCACCTTACTTTCCAAGGTTAAAATGTCCTAATGGTTGCCAGACCATGACTAGACATGGTTGGGAATAATAGGAGCAATAACATGGAACTGGCCACTATTCCTGTATAAACAACTGGAGTTACATGTCGCAGGGCCAAACATATATTTGCTGCTAAGATTTTCTACATTAAACACAATAAAATAATTTCTCTACTAGAGGCTTCTAATCTTCCCACCACGCTGCACCTCCAGGTGAATAGCGGATAATAATGTTCAGCTGTAAAACTGAGTTAAATAAAGATAAAGTGAGTTTCTATGCACAGGGGACACCACACACTGACTGTGCAATCAGACTATGAGATGCATCACACAGTTTTACTGACAATAATAACGGCAGGAGACGGAGAGTCTGTAAAAAGAAATATTATTTACCGCGGATACAATGATCTGTTATTGTGAATGCTTTTTTATGTTACAATAGCAGATTAAATCAGAAATGAAATGTGCCATCACTCGCTGTGTCAGGACCAGCGCTTCCCGCATTGTCCATTTGTCTGATTCTCTGACTATGGACCATTATCTTTGTTACCCCCCCCAATTCACATGCTTTGCACTAGAATTCACTGCCCATCCATCTCTCATTGCTCGTTGTGTCCTTAGTGAGCGCCACGTGTGTTAAGTGTTTATAATTTAGTACATTTCTCTCACCAAGTGAGACAGTAGAAAGGGACAGATGATGACTGAGCGTATCTGGGCTAATGGACGCCCGCACACCCAAACAACTGCGCTCACTGCTACTTGTAATCTGCTTTGCTAGTCACTAAAATTCATCTTCACTAATTAAAATATACAAAGTTCTATTCTGGATGATAATCATCATTAAGAACCCATCTAGCCCTAACACATTCACACAGTGTAAATTAAACAGCAATAACTTACACCTAACCAAAATGTTATGAAGTATTTAATTATTTAAAGAGACATTTGCTTATATATCCTTCTCCCCAAGAAAAATGTTAATGACTGGTTCTGTAAAACGGATGATTAGCAGCCAAATAATAAACACTTATGTGCTCAGGACCGAAAGTGAAAACAGATGGCAGCATTAGTTCCTCAGTAAAGAATAAATAGGAAGGGCTAATAACTGCATGGGGTGGAAGACTAGTGGCCATATCCACTGCATAATAATTCTGTGATTTCAGTTTGTGAGCTCCACTAGACTAAAGCATTCAATTATAGACAAGTTGCTACAACTATACTTGTGCTTTTTGTAGCGTCAGGTGCATGATGCTTTCCCACTGTCAAAAGAACCAATTGTTCATAGAAGAATTCACGCTGCAGCACTCCGAAATGGTGAAAATCTGAATTTAGTAGTGCCAAAGACTAGACAACTTTTTGGGCTCCTAAACTTTCTCAAGCCTCAGGAGCCCGAAACATTGCCTAGTCTTTGGGCACTATATATATACACGTATATTTTTATACTTATGAATGCAGTGCTTTACGATACATTATAAGACATCTAAAGTGAGTGAAGGAGCTAAATAATTATTAGCTGGTTAAATATAATATGTACAGATAGGACAGAGGATGTGCACCCCATTTAACATCTACATCTGGCTTGCCAGAATATGCACCATACCTACCTTTAGAGAAATCTTTTCCTGTAGGGAAATCGTGGAAGGTTTCCCTGCAGATTACAGGAAATTGTGAATGTACAAAAACATCATTTCTGGCACACAGTGGGACAGGCGACAAACCTGCTGCAGCACTCACAATAGGGCAATGGTACCCAATGTTTTTTTTACTTGAGAGCCACATTCAGGTGTAAAAAGAGTTGGGGAGCAACACAAGCACAAAGTCCCTGGGGGTCCCAAATAAGGGATGTGAGTGACTATTTTTGTAGCTCCTACAGGAGGGTCTGTTTGGCAGTACTACTGGTTTTTATGCAACCAAAACCAGGAATTCAAAATGAAGCACCTGCTTTGAGGCCACTGGGAGCAACATCCAAGGGGTTGGTGACCATCATGTTGCTCATGAGCCACTGGTTGGGGATCACTGCAATAGGGTAAAAAGAGGAATATTAGGAGTGAGAGCAGCAATGTATTTGCAAGGTGCATTGGGCCAAAATTAAACCTGCATCTCTACCTTTATCATGCACCTGTTAATACAAATTTTATACCTAAAAGTATACATACAAAAACTTTGACTTTAGTCGTGGGCACTCAGCATGAAATAACCAACATACAGTCAAATATCCCCACAAATAACCAGGAAATCGGCTTCTGCATGTGTATGTATGAACCCCCCCCCCCCCATCAATCTCAGAAGTAACAAAGCTCCTGTTATCCACTTGGGTGGCCACATACTTTTTGAACATTTCTAAAGACAAAATCCAATTTAGAGATGAATCCCGAGTTATCATATCATATGTCACACTGTGCTAACTCAAGTAATCACTTTTGTGATTGGCTACAGTGTAATTATCTGCATTAGCTTCCACTATCTCTTCTCTGAAATTCTGGTCCTGTCTCTCACAACATTATGCTTTGCATTTGCTTTGTGCAGATAAACACCCTGACTATTTGATGTCTTTCCTTTTTCACCCCTGAAAGAAGCAAAGTACACCAGGGGGTATATTTATCAAAGAGTGATCGCTGCAGTCCTCTAGAGTGAAATTCCGCCACTCTTCATTCATTTCTATGGGATTTTTAAAAGACTATTTATCAATGGGTGAAAGTGAAAGTTCACCATTTGATAAATATGCCTTTCAAAATCCCATAGAAATGAATGGAGAGAGACGGAATGTCACTCTAGAGGACTGTGGAGATCTCTAACTTCACTCTTTAATAAATATACCCCCAGGTGTTTTATATAGAGGTTTTGGGAGTAACTAGTGAAAGAAATCGAGAAAAATTTGCGTAACTTAAATTTTGCAGCCCGCATCAAGTCGCACAGATTTTGACTCGAGTCAATTTTGACGTGGGAGTTAAAGTCAATGGGCGTCCGAATAGTGTTGATGAGTGATGGTTTTGACGCAAGCGACTTTTCCAACGCGCATCCCAAATGTTTTAACGCCAACGAATATTCACGGGAATTCGCCAGAGGTAAAATGCGGAAATTTGGCGCAAATCGCACCTGGCGAATATTATCGCCCATCACTAATGATAGAGAATAACATTTGCACAGGTATAGAATTCTTCATTCTGGAAACCTGTTATCCAGAAAGCTCAGAATTACAGAATAACAGAAAGGTGGTCTCCCATAGACTCCATGACTAAGGTATAATGAATCCTTATTGGAGGCAAAACAATTGGGGTTACAACTATTGGGTTTCATTAATGTTTACATGATTGTTTTAGTAAATTTAAGGTATTGAAGTCCAAATTACAGAAATATTCCTTATTGAGAAAACCCCAGGTCCCATACATTTAGTATCTGTACTGACTGTACTTCATTTATATCTTTACTTCTCCTTTAATTACCTGAGCAACCAGACATTAAACAGATACTGACAGCAGAAATTAAACCTTTGTTTAACATCTAGAAAAACATTGTCAACATGACTTATATGTACATTCATATTTAGAAAAAGTATTTTAGTGTCAGTTTCACTTCAAAATGAAAAGTGGAAAGTTCAGATAGGAAGAAAAGAAATGAATGTACGGCTACAATTTTATAGTTTGATCCTGGTTTTTTTTTTTTTGGGCCGGCATGCTATATCAAAAAACTTGGCTGGCAAATCCTTGGCGGAAGCTGTAAGACATTTGCGTGGGCCCTCACACATACAGGCTGTATAAGTTGACACAAGTATGATGTATAATCAGAACCTCCTATTACTTGCAGTTTCCAAAAACTAATTTAAAGAATGTCTTTGCGCACACAACCTACAAATAAAGGGAACAAACCTAAATAAAACTGGGTCTTGTTAACTGACCCCCAGCTTCTAGATTAAATTGCATCCTTTCTATACATGCTTTGTAAACTGTATATTCAGTATACATACATTTCCATGTTGAAGAGGATAATGTTTAGGATAGTACAGCAGTGCTAGCAACTGGCGAATCCCTCTTTCCCGCACTCTCGGACTACTCAAGAACACATGCAGCCAAAACATAAAGCACCTGTATAAACATGCTAAAGTAGGGCTGTGAGGCTCTGATCTGGAAACCATCTTTGTCGTTGCTTATTCTTGTCGGCTTTTCCATTGGTGATGATTGATAGTGATCATTTAAGAGTTTTATGTTTAATAAATAGAGAGTGAGAATAACAGTAACATAGCAGGTGAGGTTAAAATAAAGATACCCGTCCATTATTTGTCAGTGAGGCATAATGTAAGTTGAGGACATGCAAGTTCCAGGTTACAGACACTAGGGTATTCTAGGCTAAACTAATCCTTGTCTAAGCTCTAGTACAGAGGGTTACAGTCTCCTTGGTTTAAAGCTCCCCTTTGAGGTCCACCACATAAAATAGCCCTAAGCAAGTGAGACTATTCATGATGACTGATATTGTCTACAACAGAATGTTGATCCAAGGATTAGTCTTGTTGCCCTTTAGTCATTGGTAAGGATTTGTTCCCTTTTAGGGCAACTGGATTAAGTTCTTAGGTAGGATTTTCTTGGGCATAAGGTTGAACTTGTCTTCCTTTTTTTCCAACATGAAGCACAGTGTGCGGTTGGTATCTTAATACTTTTGGGGAACAAAAGTGATTTTTTTTAGTCAAGACATTTTACTTTAATATAAAAATATAACTTAGCTTTGTGTGAATCTTCAACAGCCCCCAAATTCTAATGCAAAGACAAGATCTTCATTGGCCTGCACCAGCCTAGGCCTTCCACCACAGAGGAAGAAGATTCTCCATACTGTTTGTTCCATAGCTCGTTCCACATAAGCAAATTGTTATTTGCACAGAGCTTAACTTTTGGATCCCCGGGTAAGATGTGCTGTTAATTCTTCAACTGTTGTGCAGCCTCAGGAAAGGTGGGCTGGTAAAGGAAATCTTGTGATTTTACACTGGTGTGAAATATGTTTTCATATAAAAGGAATGACAAGTTCTGAAGCTTCATCATTTGGCACATTAAGTATATCTATTTCATAAAAATCAGAATGAGAAGGTAATGACTTATGAAGCATTAATATGTCCAAGACCCGGTTATGCTAGGAAGTATTAAGAGTGTAATAAAAGCAGAGATAATTTCACATTGATTTACACTGCAATATCTTATATTCTGCCTAATGTATGACTTGAAACTCATAATAAAATATATAGTATTTAGTTAAAGTATGCACTGTAGATATATGATTTATCTTATCTTCACCCTACTGGTTAAGGTTCATTACACCAAGCACAGCGTGTTCAACTAATTAGAATTCACTTGTGCATTAATATATGCTGGACGGCTGCAGAGTAAAATTATGTCTACATATTAACACTCCTCATTAGAAAAGTAGCAGAACTGGTTAATCTCTAGTTATTGCTTAGCTACAACTTTTAGCACCTTGCAAAGCCAGTACCTACCAAAGTATATGCAAAATTACAGACAATACAGATATTTAAAAGGTATGAAGTTGGCACTGTAAACATGTATAGTCTGTGGATTAGAGTCCAATATCCTTGCCTCCTTTGGCCTGGTGCAGCTTCTCCATGCCTGACCCAACCTGTGAGAGGGATTTCAAGGTAAATATTTCAACTCTGTGCTATGCCTCTGACTATAAATGTAGAGTGGCACAATAACCAAAGGATAGATTGGACACTCTGGTGCTCCAACAAAAATTCAAAAAGGGGTTAGCACCCCAGCAGGTACCCTCTGAGTTAGCAGAGAGTAATTCCGTGACGGCTCTAAAGAGGAACTATGGTGAAAACATTTGGGGGCCGATTCACTAACTTCGAGTGAATCATTCCAAGTAAAAAAACTTCAAATTTTGAAGTGTTTTTTGGGCTACTTCGACCATCGACTACGACTTCGAATTGAAGGATTCAAACTAAAAATCGTTTGACTATTCGACCATTCGATAATTGAAGTACTGTCTCTTTAAAAAAAACTTCAACCCCGTAGTTCGCCATCTAAAACCTACCGAACTCAATGTTAGCCTATGGGGAAGGTCCCTTATAGGCTTTCCTACGTTTTTTTGATCGAAGGATATTCCTTCGATCGTTGGATTAAAATCCTTTGAATCGAACGATTCAAAGGATTTAATCGTTCGATCGAAGAATTAATCCTTAGATTGTCCGATCGTACTATCGATATTCAAAGTCGAAGGATTTTAATTCCCAGTCGAATATCAATATCGAGGGTTAATTAACCCTCAATATTCGACCCTTGGTGAATCAGCCCCTAAATATAAACTTAAGTTCATGGAAACAAGATACTTTTTAAACAGAATCAATTTCTGAAATAATCAACTTATTCTTCACTATGACACCAATACTGCATGTAGAGGAAATTGGATTTATTCAGGAGTTGGATATTTTGAGTGTGTGTGCTTTAGTACAAAGGGGGCACCCCAAAAATATGTATTAGAACTGCTAATCAAATCTTTGCATAAAAAAGAAAAAGTACTGAGGCAATAGTGAAGCATATGAAATGCCACATAATCTACTTCTATTAAAAAGAGTAATTTACAGTAAGACTGACTCTTTCGCTGCCCACATTCCACGCCACCCACTTTGCACTAAAAAGAGCATATGTACAACGCTTTAGCCTACTCTGGCACCCTAGAGGAATGTACAACGAGTAAGGCAATCTATGATTTCTGCAGATTTTGATGTTGTATAAATAAGCACCTCTCATGTGCTTTGTAACTGAGCTCTCGGAGTGTGCAAGCACCAGCGTACCTACCATCTTTTGTATACCGAGAGTCCATTATTTAAACTAATTTTTCCTATCTGGTCATCCACATACCTAACACATGTTGATGCCAAGAATGGAGAAAAAATTAGACTCATTTATTATAATGTAGCTGATCTGGTTTCCATCTGCAATGAAAGGTACATTGAACATAGCTTGGTAGAACATCTATGTAATGAGACACCTTTTAACCTCTGCCTACTTGTCTGTCAATGTCTACCCAACCTAGACTGAAATACGCACAGTTTGATTTGTGCATTGATTGTGCTTGGGGCTCTTTCCTCTGTGCCAACATATTCACCTTTAATGGGCTTTGCAAAGTGGTACTTAATTAATGGCATGGCATCATTGTGTGCAAGACTGAAAGTGAGAAAATATGACAGAAGGAAGCAGGGATCCTTAGTAACCATGCACTCATTATTATTTATAGTCACATGTGATAAAGTACAGGGTGATCCCTATGGAACCAGCTCTCTAAATAAAAAACAGAAAGTAGCTTGGGTGAAAGCAAACATTTTATGTCATAAATTCTGTACTGAACATACAATATGAAGATGTTAACTTCTCTGTACAAAAATGTAATATCGATAAATTGGGATTTTAACCAATCCGCTGCTGAGAAACAACTGCAAGTCACGAAGAGTAGTGAGAGGGTTAAATAAAACATTATCTCTTAATTACAGATACAAATGTGATCACACCATGAAAGAGAGACAAATTAGTTAAACTCAGACAAACATGCCTTGAAATAGATTCAAAAGCCCCATTTTAGTTCATCAGGGAAGAGGTACAAGCAGCTTTTTATTCACCATTTAAAAAGAATGATGCTTAAATATTTCATGTAACTGGAATGCCTCATCTAAACATCCAATGTACAAGCAGATCTTGCTTAAGCAGTAATCGTGTTAATGTGGTCTTCTTCCCAGGAGAGAAGCAAAAGAGTGAACAGCTGCTTCTGTAGACAGATCTGAAGGTCAGACTTTTCTTCTCTCGGTAGGGGACGGTTTTGCACAGAACAGCTGGCTTCTTCCAGTGAGGAAATGAGGAGCAGCCGCTTTGTGCGTTCTATCTGCAGATTGTTATAAAAAGCTTGTATTGCTAAGTAGGTAGTACAGAAGGATGCCCATGTGGCAGCCATAAGAAATTGGAAAAGAAAGGGTGGGGGGGTGTTTCTGGTTATTCAGTTCCTAAATCCCCATCCCAGGGCTTTCAGGTCCATTCATTCTCTTCTTCCCAGTCTGCTTATAAAGAGGGGTGGGTAATAATCCCACTGCTACTTTCAGGACAGATGCAGAAAAAGAATATATGCTACACAACTGGCATGGATAAGGCGACAGTGGAGAGTTTAAAAAAAACATGGCTTGACTGGTTTTATTTCATTTATTTTCAAATATTCCCTATGAAAGACCCAAAAACACACCCTGTGGTTTGCTGGTCAAGTAACACAAGCATTACAAAGTTAAAGAGGTGTACCAACAGGGCTTGCCTTAAAAACTGTAATTAATCAAAGTCTGTCTTCGGTCTCTCTGCTGTTTGTTATAAACAGCAACGCTCCAAGGCACAAATGACAATCCTTCCAGTGGTTGAGAACTACAGTTACCAGCATAACCCTTGCTAAAAGCTGCAATTCCCAACTGCTGGAATATGATATCAGAAACGTAGGCCTGTCATTCTCACAAGCAGGCTGGGATAAAGGGAATTCTTCAGAATGGACCACAAAGGGCAATGTTATATATATTTGTATGTTTCTTTAGGGTGAAAAAGTAATTTTAGGCATATTATTATATAATTTTTGCTTGTTCACTTCAGTACATCTCATCCGGTGTTCTGCTTTAAACTTCACTGGTTTTCCAGGACAACTTTACAACATAGGCTGTTCACTGCTGTACACACCCTTCTAAGGACGAAATGTAACAACATTATAACATACATCCAGAAATATTAGGACTGCCGTGTTTATAAAAGGTTTCGGTTGCCAAAAGTGTTGTTTGGATCCACAAAGTTCTTGACAGACTGAAGCATTCCTATGCCGACATCTGAAATGCTGTCCTTCAGCCACTGTTTCCGTAACTTGCCCACTGCAAGAAGAAAAAAAAAAAATATATATATATATATATATATATATATAAATAAACACAAATAAATGCTTTGGTATACAGCCATGATACGAGCAGCCAATCAATCTTCTGACCATGAATGAATAAACACGGGGTGATAAATGCTTTTATTCAGAAATGAGAAATGTTTTCCTTTATTTGATTTATTGCGCCCACCAGACTATCAAGCTCATTAAGCATGGTGTATTCCCAGAGGAAGACGGCATTCACCATTGCCGGCGTTCTCTGCACACTGCAAAATGTAGATGAGGTTTAGGTGGAGATTATATGTTGCTTAGCTCATAATGAAAATGGTAACTGCATTTATTTCAGGGGAAATGAAACCTTTGGCAAATGATCGAGCAGAATGAATGAAAGAAGAAAAAAAATATAAATGGAAAACACAATATACAGCCTTAAACTAACAGGTCCAGTTTATCAAACCCTGTGGTCTGGGAGAAGTTGAAATTGGTTTACTTTATTATATACTGAATTTTGTCACCAAACAGAACAAGATTAATAAATAGAAAGGTGCTCAGAAATAGCAAAATAAAAAAAAAAAAGATTTTTTGGACAAATTCAGATTTCTCGCTTAATGCAATAATCAAATTAGAAACAAAATTTAATCTCTTGAAGAACCTTTAACACTGAAGAACCAACATTTTTCAAGAGATTGGTTGACTTTTAATAGGATTATTGCTTTATAGTAAGGTAAGGAAGTCAGGCTTTATTTATAGTTAAAATGCATAAAAAGTAAATAATCAGTGATCTCAGTTCATATAATGCATGCCATTCCAACTGATTGTTTGCATAGGTTTTTTTTTTCAGGTCTCAGGCCTACAGAACGGATGGTCTCTATTAGCTATTTTACCCCTGCATTCTTTAGCCTTAAAACATCCCTTACATTTATAAATGACAGTCATCTGATTGCCCCAGTACAGGATCTATTATAAGGAATCTCCATACCTTAACTCTGATAAAAATCATATAAACATTAAATAAACAGGATTGTTTTGCCACCAATATGGATTCATGCATTTTAATGAGAACAAATACAAGGTGCTGTTTTTTACTATAAAAAGGAAATGATTTTGAAAAATTCTAATTATTTGCTTAATCTAGATGCAAAGCTTTCTGGATAATAGGTTTCCGGACAATGGATTCCATACCTGTACTGGTTTGAAATCTGCCCTGTCTACCACATGCTGTGGATATATAGTTTGGGTGCTATAGCAATAGCAATGTAAATGCAAAAGGGAACAGTCCTTCCCATCATTAGGCAAAGCAAATAGCAATCTATGAAAGCGTATATATATATATATATATATATATATATATATATATATATATATATATATATATATATATATATATATATATATATACACAAATATTTTCGATATTGGCGATTTAGCATGCTCACAATAGGGAGTGTAATTAAAAAATGTTTTTCCTACTTAATATAATGTAAATTTAAAATGTAAAAAGCAACTTTCCTTATAGTTTTAGAACAGAGATGAGCCAGCATTGCTTCAGGTGAAAGAGTATTTAAAAAATCATGCTAGAATGCTGGTAGTGAATTTAATACATCACACTTAAAGAGGCACATTTACAAAGCTCGAGTGAAGGATTCGAATTAAAAAAACTTTGAATTTCGAAGTGTTTTTTGGGCTACTTCGACCATCGAATGGGCTAGTTCGACCTTCGACTACGACTTCGACTACGAATCGAAGGATTCGAACTAAAAATCGTTCGACTATTCGACCATTCGATAGTCGAAGTACTGTCTCTTTAAAAAAACTTCGACCCCCTAGTTCGGCAGCTAAAAGCTACCGAACTCAATGTTAGCCTATGGGGAAGGTCCCCATAGGCTTGCCTGTGTTTTTTTGATCGAAGGATATTCCTTCGATCGTTGGATTAAAATCCTTCGAATCGTTCGATTCGAAGGATTTAATCGTTCGATCGAACGAATAATCCTTCGATCGTTCGATCAGCGCTAAATCGTTCGACTTCGAAGTCGAACGATTTTAGTTCCTAGTGGAATATCGAGGGTTAATTAACCCTCGATATTCGACCCTTAGTAAATCTGCCCCTTAATGTATCTGGATTATATAAACTACACCATTACATTACATTACATTGATCTTTAAGTTACACCTAAGGCAACATACAAGATTTTAATCTTTTTGATTTGCCAAAATATTCCAGGCAGCCAATTCTGGTTTTCCTTAATATGAATATATTTGGGCAAGGTGTTCAATTTAAGTGCAGTTAATTACCTGGAAATTTACAAGACACAGAATTGACAAATTCTAATGAATTTCTAAAAGTTTATGAGTGTGCACTAAACATCAATTAAAAAAAGAAATAAATAAATATATATAAATATATATATATATATATGTGGTTGTTAAAAGTTAATGCTTTACACTGGCAGTTCTGCAAACTAAGGGCAAACTAAGGGCAAACTAAGGGCAAACTAAGGGCAAACTAAGGGCAAACCCCCCCCCCCCCAAAAAAAAGACACCTTAAAATATTTTGAAAGTAACTTTTTCTGTGCTAAAGCTACGGGAAAATGTGTCCTGTGGTTAAAGATGCAATTGTCCTGAAAATACTTCAAACAACTGCTCCAACAAGATGGAGTATATCACAATCCCAGCAGGGTGTCCAGCAGCTATAAAGCCTGCCTGCTCATCCACCTCAAGTAATACAGCAATTCCACAAGGAAACCAACTAACTTGTGAGCAGCCACCAAACGGCCATTGCATATTTAATGAAGTCGCTTGCCAAGTGCTGGAAAACAGAAGGTGCTTGGAGTGCATCATTAGTTCTGTCAGAATGATAATTTACACATCTGTCTTGTCAAATTTTCTGTAGCTTACACTTTTACAATAATAAATCTAATGTGCATTTGATTAGCAGAGTGGAAAGTGAAAAAGAAAAAAAAAAAAAAAAGATACAGCAGGAATGTCCATGAATTCTATATAAATGTATCAGATAAATACGAATATTCTAATGTGAAGACTTGTTTTTCCTCAGGGGGAACTTAAATGTACTAATAGAAGGGGGAAACGGATTCTGTACGTCATGTAATAAATGAAGACCTGTCTGCTCTCAATATACTTTTGGTTCAATTTGTCACAAAATCAGTAAGACCTATATGTGCTGTAAAAAGATACAATGAACATATTTACGATTAAGAAAAAAAACTTTCACTGCAGGTATTTTTAACAGTCATAAAATATTCATAATATAACAATTCATATGAAATACATTTTTAATAATGTGTGTTTGTAATATTAGTATTGAAGAGATTGAAACATTCTGGACTAAATAGTTGCAAAAATGGCCACTAATAGCTACTAATAGCCATTTGGTGCTAAAGAAACAATTAAAATAACTTTTATAAAGCCAAATCACAAGGAGCTCATTTTTACATGGACATCTTTAATATTGATGATCTTGCTTCGTTAGAACCTAATGACCAGATTTCATTTTCCATAGATGCCACAAAATTAGCCTTGGACAGTCTGAAAGGAACATATGGAAGAGTCAAGTTAGATTTCTAAAAACCTTTTTTCTAATTCAGTTTCCAAGTTTGAAGATGATAAATACTGAATAATGATTTAGTAGGACCTTAAAGAGATTATATATCTGACTCATATACTTATTGGCCACAAACTAAAGGTAGCCATACATGGGCAGATAAAAGCTGCTGACAGACTGAGTTGGCAGCTTATTGGCCATGTGTGATATTTGGCCAAGATCTGTCAGATTGCAGGCCGCATCTGACGCGGTCCCGCGATCCGACCGCCTGTGTTGCTTCCATTATGACCTGATCGTTGGGCCTTGGGCCCACGATCGGATCAGCCCGATATCGTCCACCCTGAAGGTGGGCATATCGGGGAGAGATCCCATCTTTGGCGAAATGTGTATGGCCACCTTAAGGCACTGATTCCAGGGGATTTTATACTGGGAAACTATGAAACCCCCAACTAACATTTTTCAAAACTTTTATGTAATTTAAAAAAAACAACCACACACAAAATAAAAGAGAATAAGGTGCAAATTTATCAACATTTTATCACAATTCAAGGTTTTCTGCAGCAAAAATCACAAATTTAAATGTCTGAAACTCAAGTTTCAAAATGTATTAAGGGAAAAATCTCAATATAAAAATTCAGCATCAATATAAAAAACTTGCAACTTGCAGAGTTCATGTCAAAGTCAATTTTTTTATTAGCAAAATTTAAGCTATTTTTCAAATAATTTTTGGGATCAGTTGAGATTTAATAGACTATTTGAAAATACTGACTAGAATGTGATTGTACTGCATTTGAATAGTTTTTCACACTGTTATGCCATCAGGTTTTTGAAATTAAAGTTTTTCAAATAAATAAGCGCACATTTTAGATTTGAAGTTTTCTCCTGTTAGAAAAAAGTGGATTTTTGATAAATTGGGCTCCCAGTTTTGCAATTAAGGGCAACTTCAGTACAAAGTAAACTAACAGCTTTTAAATGTATTCCTATAAGGAATATGTTTTACAAATTAAAAAAAAACTGATTTTCATCATCTAATTTTTTAACAATAGATCCAATGTATTTCTATAGAGTTCAGACACACATTTCTTACAATAAACACTGGTTTCATGCACAATATTTTTATTTTAAAGCAATTGTCTCTATCATAAAAAAAAAATATGAAAATGATAAACAATATCGCAAAGAAAAGAGGATGACAATATGAGCAAAATAAATACTGTTCATGTTTAGTGTTTCAATCAATTTGTTTGTAAAAAAAAAAATATATCCATCATCTTTCTAGATTTTAGATCTACTTTAACTTAATTAGTAAAGGGTCATTTGGAAAAAATTAAAATAAATAAATTAGAATAAAGTTAGCATTTTGCATATTCCTGATCAGACAGTTACAGGTATTACATTGCATTTTTCAACAACTAATTAAAGGTGGTTATCAAAAAAAAATAAGAATAAAATAATGCCTTTTAAATATGAAATATTAGATTAAAAAAAAGTGAAATCTTTGGTGGATGGGTTGTTGGTTTAAAAAAACTGTATTACATTCACAGAAGGAATTATTTCCATCATGTTTTACGTGTTAAAGACATTTTACTACATTCATATATCTATTTGTAAAAATCATTTTAAAAGATCTGCTATATGCATGGCATGGTAGATTTTTAATCAAAATGGCAGCTCTCTTTTCACAAAATTAAAAAATAAAAATGATAATAAACAATTAAAGTAAAATATTTAGTAAGTGACACCAAATGTAAAACCCATAGAAAGAATGGCAATAGATACTCATTACCAATACCATCATTTATCTCAATTTCTGGTTTTAGGAGAAACCCATTAGCATAAAGGGCCATTACTTTAATTAAAAACTGCTAGTTTTTAGGCACATTGATTACATGCCAATGACTTTAATTTGTGGACGCTACTTGTAGCCATTCGCCTAGATGTCAAAGGTTCAATGCTGGCAATAGTCTTAAGAACAATTTGACTGGTAATTTACAAAGAATGGGTAATAATGACATGTCACTTTTGTACAACATGTTCCTTATAGGAGCTATATAACCTATTCCTAGGTAGCTTTAATTAAATATTTCCTATAATTCCACTAAAACATTCTGGCGTTGGATATTCTGTATGTTTATTTAGCAGCCAGCCTAGGTTTCTTAACTTATTCACAGACTATAACAAAATAGCGTCTCAGAGCAAAAAAAAAATATTTTTTTTACTGTATATATAAATACATACAAGTATGGGATTCATTATCCAGAAACCGTTATCCAAAAAAGCGGTGAATTATGGGTAGTCCACCCCCCATGGAGTCTTCTTTGATCATGTAATTCAAAATTACAGATAGAAAGAAAATCCTAGGTCCTAAGCATTGGTTAAGCATAAGTTGGTTAAGCATTCATTCGGAATATATAGAAAGATTAACTGAATCGTTTTTGTGCAAATCATTTTCGGTCTTAAATGAAGGATTTACTTTAATGGAAAGACTGAAGCTAAAAATGACCAATGGAGAAAATAAGCAGAAGTATTCTCATTACTCACAAGGTTACAAAAAGATTTTTTGTAACATGGACAAAACTTGTCCTATACTATTACCCCACAGAAACCAATCAAAATTCAGCTTTTAATAATTTCAAGTGGCAACTGCAAACACCTCATTGGTTGATATGGGTTATTTTGTCAAGAAACTCTTTCTTTTTATATCATCTATACACTGAATAAATTGCATGGCACTTTATAAAAAAGCACTTGTCCTTTTATAAGAGCAGAATGAAAAAGCTGAATGTTATGAATAATGGAATAGTCCAGGCACTATGCTGATGGTGTATATGGAATTGTTGATGTACCACACAGAAAACAGTCAAGCGAATGAATAAAGAGCAACAAGATGAACTGACGTAAACCTTTTCAAATCCATCTTACAGTGATTAGGGCAGTTTTTGATAGTTATTAAAGTGGAACTGTCACCCAGACCCAAAAATCTGTATAATAAAAGTCCTTTTCAAATTAAACATGAAATCTAATTTCTATTTTTTATTCTTTTCTTTTCAATCATATTTATTGGCATTTTTTAATAAACAAAAAGAGTAAAAGTAGGACATTTTGCTCATCAAGACATTTGTAGATTTTGCAATAAAAGAAATATTACCGAACAATTCATTTTGAACAAAACACGAAAGATTGACCTTAACAATATTCATCAAGAAAAATCAAAAATCAAAATAAGATAAGTTAAAATAAGATCCTCCTCTCTACCAACCAGACAAACCAATATTTATTAAAATAATATACTAAATTATCACATCATCAGTTAATCCCAGAACTGCAATAGGTATAAAGAGAAGAATCTTTGTCAGAATTATACAGAAACTTATCTATATAGGCTTTATCATCAGACTCCAAAATTTGAAAATATGGAGACCGTAGCTTAAGAAAATGTTCCCGAAAACTTACACTACCATACCTAAAGCCAATGGCCTCATCTATACATTAAGATCCAAGATATGATAAGATAACCTTCAAATCTGGGGAAGTATCTTGAATTCAATATAGAAAGATAGATTTCCGAGTGGCAGCAAAGGCTAAATGTATAAAATGTTTATAATTACTCCACATCTTTGTCATTGGAAAACTACTTGTAGACGACATTACTTGAAAGTCAAGTAGTGCAAGTTCAGGAGACAATTTAAGATAAATATTCAACTTTTCACTTAGAAAATTCTCAAGCTTACTCCATAATTCAGAAATAAAAGGACACTCCCACATATAATGCAATAAAGAAACATTCTCTGACTTACATTTAAGACAATGGGAAAGTGTGATACCCTCTGAATTCTGAAAGTAAAGGGAGTTATAACTTAAATGTATCAACCTATAATGTTGAACTCGCCATCCTTCACATCTTATAAGTTTATTAAAGTTCTTAATAGAGGATAATAAATTCTGAGAAGTGATTTCAACTTTTAATAGGGATGACCACTTTTTCGCTAACATTTATAGAGGATTAAGATTGCTAGGAGAAAATCGAAGAAAGAAGTCAGTAATGTATGAAATCTTATTAAAAGTAGGTTCATCTAAGATTTTTTGGATCCCTTTACAAAGAGGAAGTTTATCCATAGCCACACTATTATGTGTGAGAAGGTCTAAACCACACAGAAATCTCATATGAATTAGTCTTTCACACTCGTTTAGATCAAACTTAGATTTCAAATCATCCCACAATATTGGTAAACCAGAAACATTATCAACTAAGTGTGTAAATTGGGAAATACCCTTTCCCCTCCAGTATGGAATTAAAGATTTTCTTTCTGCTTTAGTAAACATACATAAATCAAAGGGGGACAGAAAAGGAGAAATTTGATAATTACTACCATGTAATTTATGAATTATCTTCCATGTTACAAAAGCATCTCGCCAAAGAATGTTCCTTTTGATATCTATAGGAAGGCCACCCCATTTTCTATGAAGATAAGCAGATATGATCACCTCCTTCCAAATAAGATTCAAAAGAAGGATTAGTGTAAACTTCCCTCCCTGAAATCCATTCAATAATGTATCTAACTAAAGATGCAATATTAAAATTAGAAACAAATTAGGAATATTAAAACCCCCTAAAATTTTAGATTGACGTAATTTAGCCAAAGAGATTTTAGGCTTCTTCCCTTGCCACACAAATCTGGAAAGTGCTTGGTCCAGTTTCTTTACATCAGAATGTTTCAAAAGAAGAGGAAGATTAAGTAACGGATATGATAACTTCGGGAAAATAAACATTTAAAAAAAAGAAACTCTATAAGATTTAGAGGCGAATTAAGCCATTTATCGCATAAGGTCTCAGTAAGTTTAATTAGGGGAGATAGATTTAAAAAATACAGTCTAGAAATATCAGAAGGAATATGAATACCCAAATATTTAATTGAGCCCCCTGGAGGCTTTAATTTGAAATCAAAAAGGATTTTGTTTGGTATACTACTATTAATATTGAGTATTCCAGTTTTATTAGAATTAATTGTATAGCCTGAAAAGGAACTATAAGGAGTGGAAAAACTTAAAGACTTATTGAATTTTGAGCTTCTTGAACTACCAAAAGTATATCATCTGCAAAAGCTAAAATCTTGATGTGTCTACCATTAACTCGTATACCCTGAAATAAGTCAGATCTATATAAAAATCTAATCAAAGGGTCAATCGTCAAATTAAAGAGTAGAGGGGACAAAGGGCAACCTTGTCACGTTCCTCTACACAAGGTAAAAGAATCTGATTGTTCCCCTGCAATTATTATCTTGGCCTTGGGAGAAGAATAAGTTTGCTCTAAAAAAGAAATAAACAGTCCTTTAAAACCAAAAAAATTACAGCAATCAAAAAGATATTTCCAATTAACATTATCAAACGCTTTTTCGGCGTCTAAGCTTACAAAAGAGCATGGAATTTTATGTTTGTTAGAATAATAAATGGCATTTAGAATAGCCCTAAAGTTTTTAATACCTGACTGTTTTCTAATAAACCCATTTTAAAAAGGTGAGATAATATCTGGAAGAATATCAGCCAATCTATTAGCTAAAATTTTAGTAAAGATTTTAAAATCTTGATTGATTAAAGAGATTGGGCGATAAGAGGAGGTTAGCAAAGGATCCTTCCCTTCTTTAGGGATAAGTTTAATATTTGAAGTTATACTAGATTGCAAAGTCTTACCATGTAAATAAATTTCGTTGAAAATGTCAAGTGAGGAAAGGAGAGACTTTAAAAGAAATAGACTTATAAAAAGAAGCGGGGAGGCCATCAGGACCACTAGCTTTAAACTTTTTAAGACCTTTAATAGTTTTCATCACTTCCTCAGTAGTTATAGGAGAATTCAAGATTTCCAATTTTTCCTGAGAAGCTTGAGGTAAATGGATTTTAGATAAAAAGGCCAGGCTTTTATCTTTATCGTACATAGGGCGAGAATAAATGTTTTGGAAATAATCTTTAAAAATATTAGAAATGGCCTTAGGAGAATTAATAACTTTATTCTTGCTATCTTTAATAATGTATGTATGAGAAGCACTATTTCAATTTTTCCATAAATTAGCTAAAAATCTATTAGGTTTATTACCAAGAGTATGAAATCTAGCATTTGAGATAGGAATAAAAAATTGATCCCTCAAATCCCTCCACTTCTTGAAAGTATCCATAGCGCTTTTGGATTTAGTAGCATTATGGGAAGTAGGGAAATTTTTAAAATTAAGATACGCTCTTTCATATTGTTTGCTTAATGAAAAAAATTCCTTATTAACCTTTTTTAAGAAGGCACTTTTAAAGGAAGTTCACCTCTAATGACACATTTCCATGTATCCCATAATAAAAGAGGATCATTATGATGAACAATATTGTCTTTCAAGAAAGAGTCCCATCTTTTCAATATCATATTAACGAAATCGGGCCTCTCAGATAAAGCAACTGGAAAGTCTATTTTTTATTAAAGCATTCATAGCTGTTGTAAGCTCATTTCCAATCAAATATTGCCTGCCACTCCTCTATGCCATGGGCATAGAGGTGGGGCAGACAATTACTTTCCATTCAGCACTTCCTAGATGTCACTGCACTCCCCACATTACCCTGTTCTCTTTACCATTTAAATGTGTAGCCAGAGCATGGGGATGGACATCAGGTCCGCCATTCTGGTGTACAAACAAGATTCTGAGATGATGCAAGGCTTGTCTTAATAACAGTGTGCACAAAATGACTCCTGCCTGCTTGCTATATTTATGAATTCCCAGACTGAAGGAAACAATATTCAAATAATTTATATAGTGTAATTAAAGTTCATTTTGCTTGACTAATGTGATAAAATAGGATTTTGAATATTTTTTTGGGTGACGGGTCCCCTTTAAGATATTTCTCCTTCATGATGACTCTAGGGTGCTTACAATACAATTTAGTTTTGCTTGAAAGCAGAAAACAACTTTCAACAGAAAATTAGTATTAGGTATAGGATCCCTTATCCGGAAATCCGATATCCAGAAAGCTCCAAATTACGGAATGGCCATCTCCCATAGACTCCATTTTATCCAAATAATCCAAATTTTTCAAAATGATTTCCTTTTTCTCTGTAATAATAAAACAGTAGCTTGTACTTGATCCCAACTAAGATATAATTAATCCCTATTGGAAGCAAAACCAGCTATTGGGTTTATTTAATGTTTAAATGAATTTGAAGTAGACTTAAGACATGAAGACCCAAATTACGGAAAGATCCGTTATCTGGAAAACCTCAGGTCCCGAGGTACAACATCTTTTTCGGTGTCTTATAATTCAGGGATCCCCAACCCCTATGATATTACCTACCTTGCTGTGACCTGGGTCACAATATGGTTATACATGTATAGGTTCTATTATCTGGAATGCTTGCGATCTGGGGGTTTTGTAGATAAGGCAGCTTTCTGTTTCTCTAAGTCTGCTAATAATTTTTCAGACAATAAATAAACCTAAGAGGATTGTTTTGCCACCAATATGGATTTATGCAGCTTTGTTAGGAACAAGTACAAGGTACAGTTTTAGTAATACAGAGAAAAAGGAAATATTTTTTAAAAATTAGAAGTAAATGCCTTAAAATGGACTCTATCAAAGCTTGAATATATTGCACTATATGGGCAGTAGTAGTCGAATACACAAAATGTCCTTAATATATTGATAATGGGGTTGAGTGCAGAGGACTCTTGTCTTTGTCTTTTTTATGAATTTTATGATCACAGTCTCATTGCGCTCCACCTAAAATGTAATGGTGAGCACAACTGTCCCTTTTTGCTAAACTCTATGGGAGATGGTCTTCCCATAATTCTGAGCTTTCTGGATAACGGGTCCTATACCTCTACTATAAAGGCGTCGGTTACATATGTGCAGATTTATGTCACCATTAATTTAGTGTATTGTGGTTTCAAATATGTATGTAAATTCTGATACACAGCTTTGGCATGCTTATTTTTATACATAGTTAAACAAGATGACCCCAATGTATGCTCATTAGCTGAGCATACATTTATAAGCATAATTCATAGATAGCTGCAACTAAGAGCTTAACATAACCAAAACTTATGACACCTTCATGCTGACAGAAAAAATATTAATAAATTAATGAATATTGACTCCTGAGAAAAAAGTATAGTTTGCGGTATGGTATGTACAGTTGTGTTCACAATAATAGCAGTCCAACATCACTAACATGATCAATCACTGTTTTTGGTAGAAATTATATTTTTACATGGCAAATAATTTACTAGTAGGTGTAGTAGAGCAATAGAAAACCAACAGACCCAACAGTCATGACATGCATGCTGCTGATTCTGTGTGATTGAATCATTAATTGAGGCTTGTTCAACATAATAATAGCTTGTTCCAAATAATAGCAGCGTGGAGTTAAATAAGTGAGGTAATTTACTCTGTGAAAAAACAAGTGTCAATTACGGCACTTATTTAAGGAAAGGAAGGAAGGCAGCAAATGTTGTGTATGTTAGTTATAGAGCATTTCTCTCTGAAAATCTGAGTAAAAAAGGTTGTTTCAGACATTGTTTAGAAAAACAGCATACGTTGATGAAAAAGTTGATTGGAGAGGGGAAAACATATAAAGAAGTGCAAAAAATTATAGGCTGCTCAGCTAAAATGATCTCAAATGCTTTAAAATGGCAACCACAAATTAGATACCTTTTTCTTCATGTTTTGATTTGGAATAGAATGTGCAGTGTTCCCAATGCATTTGCGCGTATGGAAATAAAAGCTATTATAAGAATTTTGTGCTTAATTAACTTTTTTTAAACACACTGCTATTATTCTGAACACAACTGTATGTATGTTAATTACTAATCCGCCATTAAACATATGAAGTTCTTATATGGCAGTTAATAAAGGTGCAAACCATTCCATATGTCACATAATATGGCTGCCACTTGACAATACTGTAGCAGTACATAGACAGTATTCAAAACACCAATCCTTTACAATAGGCACCAATATATACAGTTAATTCGCCAGTAATCCTATGGGCCATGGATGCTAATCCATGAGCCTTCAGATACCTTATAACCTTAGGAAACTAAGTAGGTAGGTAATCTATGCTATGGACAGGCCAGTATGTTAAAAACAAAAACTATTTATGGAAACATGCCCAATAAAGCCTAATTAAGTTCCTAAAATACATGGACAATAACCCTTTACAACTACACAGCCCTATATATGTGAATAATGTGTCTTCCAAGAGTAGTCAGGCTTGGCTATCTAATTTGTTTTTAGTATGCTGCAGGACACTAATGTTGACCACTGAAACAAAGCAGGTACACAAGTTACTATGCTTAAAAGTGATACTGACGCTAAAAAGCTACTTTTTAAAATATGAATGTACATTAAAAGTTACCTATAGGTCATGTTGAATGTTTTTGCCGAGAGGTCTGTTTTCATAAATAATTTTTAGTTGATGTTCCAAAACCTGACTGTCTAATCTCAGCCGGTCAGTTAAAGTTTCTAATGCTAACGGACTTTTGCTGCACAAATATGGCTGCCCCCTAATAGAAGATCACAGGGAGTCAGATGGGTAATGTAAAAACTTTGAGCAAATACTTTATGGCAAAATTATAAGTAGCAAACAAACTCAATACAATGATAGATGTAAAAATGGTTTAATTTGTGGTGTCAGTTTCTCTAAGTAAAATAATTATTTATATTGCCAAAAGGGACAGTATCACCTAAGCCTAAGTAGCATTAAGTTACTTTCCTAGAATGTCAACTAAAACATGCTACTATAGATTATTGTATGAAAGTTTTGTGTAATGAACATTGCAATGACTACTGTTTGTTTCATTGCAAACTCATCTATAAGCTTTTACACATGGTGCACCAAAAAGGAAGCAAGCCTAAAAAAAGGCAAGTTTTGTATGAAATTACAATGCAACAAGCAGACAGATATATAAAGACAACAGAAGTAAACCTTATCAGGCCTAAATTCCAGCAGCAAAATCAGGTTGGATAAGGAGAAGTACTACCTCCCTAATCATTCTTCTAGCGGAGCCCTTGCTGGCCGTTCACTAGCATGATAGCCCATTCTTCAGAACAAGGAAAAAGAATGGCCTGTGAGTGATGCCATCAGCCACTGACACTCTACCTTAAAAGAACTAAGAAGGAAAGGCATTTATGTTTATACCAAAAAACAAATGAACTGAGAAGACATAATAACAACTTCAAGTGAGAAAGTGGGTTACATGTTTTTATAAGCAAAGAAAAATTAAATGACTGCAGAATATACAGAGAGAAAAAAGGATCAGCGTCTCATTTGAAATAACAAGCACTGAGAAGTTGAGTTAAACTACATTTATACTTCCTTATAGCCTGAAGTCTTAGACTACATCTGTTTTCTTTAATACACAAAACCAGAGTTAAAATAGCTCCATTTATCACAGCATGATTGTAGGCAGACAAACCAGCCTGTCTGTTTCCAGATAGTGAAAGCAACTGTTATTAATCACAATTACACCACCAACAGTACAAGCGAAACAGCATCAATACTCAGCAACCCCCCCAGTTTACTTTTTTTAAAGAGCAACTATAAAAGCAAAGCTAAGAAAATGTCAGTCCGGGTCCTGAAGGTCAGTAAATAGAAATCAGGGGGTAGCTGGAAATCCTCAAAAAGTTGCAAAAAATAAATTCTTTGGCCGCTAATCTTGTATTGCACCTCCGCCTGAGGGCACACGTGTAATCCAAAAGCAGAGTGCACAAGATAGAGGCAATGGCAGAAATTAACTGCTCAATAAGTGTTTATTTAGCACACTTTTATTAAAGGTCAGTAAATAAAGATGATTTCCTTTAGTTAATCCAAAGCAGCAAATTAATGCAAAACATGCTTAAACAAATCTGACTTTTATTAAACCTGTTGTGGCAACAGGTTTCAAGGTTCAGAAAGTTTGTGGAACTTACCCAGGTTCTGTGTGAATTGTACTTCTTTAGCTTACCAGTTGAGTGAAAAAAACAAAGTCAGTAGTAAAATGTAAATATTATAACAGAGGAAGGAAGAAAACAGCTCCAGGATATTTCCTCTGCAGTCCCTATGGCTGCTAAACTAAAGGGATCCCAAGAACCCACAGAAGTAATCTATTTTGGGAAACTTTATTTTTCCCATTTCTAATTCAAGATGTATTTCTCTGGATTTCTAGCAATTTATTCAATACATTCACAATTTAAGCCCCTTAGAACAGTCCATTTAACTCTATTTACATAGGCACCTGGAAACATTTTAGTTTTTAGCTGAGCTGGAGTGATTGATAATGGAACATTTTGATAATAAATTTAGATAAAGATAGGCTTTGATATATTCTACAAATTCTGGAGCAAATCTGTTTACAATATTTTGAAGAGGTTGAACCCATTGCTGATCAAAGTGTGATTAAAACCATATTTCTTCAATATAAAACTTCACAAACAACCTGTAAAATATATCTTAAAGTTTACACAGCATTCCATTATCTATACGAAACAACTTGGCCCGAGCTGGTGTTCCTTTATAAGGTAATGGAACTCCTCTGTGACTTTTAATATCCTTGGAGTTTAACAGGGGGGTTAAGTAATTATTAAAGTAAAGGGGAAAGCATGAAGGAACTACATTGGGAAACAAATGAAGATGTTCTTGCTTCAATTAAAAAAAATCTTATATAAACTCACAAAAAAAGTATTATGTCTTGCTATGAGCAAATTTGGGAGTTTATGAACAGATTTGGATTTGAATATGGGTTACTTATAGCATGGAGCAACCTTTTTCTACAATGACTTCATGATTGTGGAAAGTGTCAGTGGAAATGAATATATTCCTAGCATGAAAACAGTCGGACTCCTTAATGAGACATTATAAAGAGACACCAATGGAAAATAGACGATTAGCCATATAAATATCGAACTAAATGTTTAAAAAGCTCTGTATCTGACTACTGTATTTTTTAAAATAAATGTAAACATCTCTCATATGTTATAAATAAAATGAGCTGCATGCCAGAAGAATCCATCTCAACTGATTTAATGTAAGTCTAATAAGAGTCTCAATCCATACTGTACATGCCCAGCAGCCTTATAACAACAATCCATGCATTTAAGGTTGTCTACAACAGCTGTGCATCTTCTGTTCTTTTTAAGTCATATTTTGAATGCTAGTGGCACTGCACATGCTCAGTGTGGAGAGAATCTAAGCTTAGGGGATGTTGGAAAGAATCAGCCTTATATCATGAATGTTATATTCCTTATATACGGTATATTGTGAGTTTGTAATTTCCAGCAGCAGAGTATGAGTTGTGAATCAACAGAAACGTGGACGGAGCTCCTGGGGAAATATTCAGAGGCACAGACTTTCCCTGAGATGTGGCGGCCCTGAGTTGGTAGAAAAGACCTAAGGTGTAACATTTCTAATCTAATTTATTATTGCTCTTCTTTTCTCTTTTAAACTGAAGACTTTGCATGACCTGAAAGAATGCTGGGGACCTGATGTTTTCTTGAATAAAGGATCTTCTGTAATTTGGATGGTCATGCCTTAAGTATACTAGAAAATCATGTAAACATTAAATAAACAATAGGCTAGTTTTCCTTTCAATAAGGATTAATTATATTTTAGTTTGGATCAAGTACATGGTACTGTTTTATTATTACAAAGAAAAAGTGAATACTTTCTAAGAATTTGGATTATTTGGATAAAAGGAGTCTATGGGAGACAGCCTTTCAATAATTCAGAGCTTTCTACATAACTGGTTTCCGGATATCAGATCCCATACCTGTATTTTAAAGGTTTCTTAAAGAAAAAAAAACCCAAAAACGAAGTAACATTTTTTGGTTGAATTAGGACATTAGTCTCGTGCCCAGATCATGTTTAAAGGCAGGAGACATACAGAGACATGAAAAAAATGTTAATAGATAGTCTTCCATCTGTTAACAGTAACCTGGTAAAACATTTTAACTGGTTCCATTAAGAGGTGGAAAATTATTCTGAGGATTACGATAAAAACTGGTTAATACTGGGATTAAAATACACTTAAGTACGGATATATTTTTCCCTGTTTTTTGCAGCCAACCAATAACAGTTCCTTCTACATTGACAAACAGCGACTATATTATTCCAGACAATAAAAATAGCTTATTTACAAAAAACAGAAAACAAGTGACGGGTTGATATGGATAAGTAGATGGAAGTTGTCATACGAAGACTTTCAGTGATAAGAATGAATAAGAAAACATATAAAATACATATCATATAAAAATATAGTCTAAGTTTTATTGTCCCTTTAACTACCTGAAAGGGCTCTAAAGGATATCAATTTTGAGTAAAGTGTATATTTCTGCATTAGACATAACCAGTACATGGGAGACATTTCCTTCATTCATTTTTACTGACAAACCTTTCCTAACCTACAACAAACATCGTATGGATGTAGAACTGGATATTGTGACTTGTGCTGATTCAGTAGAAAAATAGCATTAGAAGCAGGGTGGAAGGCACATCTGGATGGAATATCAAGAGGGAAAAGAAAACAAACTTCCCCGTGTTGCTAATGTGACAAAAGCTGCACATACGATGGATAAAGTTTTCTGTTTGTAACGCCTGACTTGGCTTAACTAAACAGTCACGCAGAAGCCATTTTCCAATGTTTGTCAATGAGAAAGATGACAAATAAATTAGCATTTTCTGGCAGGTAATCAATCATCTTGAACACTTATTCTGCTCAATTTATTGGTTTTAGGAAAGGCTGAATCTTTACCATTTCTCCATTTTTGAAAGCAGACGTTATTAGTAAGTATACATGTAGGCAAGCATGGCCTCAAGCCTTTGAACAATATCCTCTGATCTGAATTGGTAATGCAAAAATATTGTGGGCAGAATTCACGGATTTGCCCTTCATATACAATTGCCTTTTATGGCTGTGTGGGCACTGTAAATTTCACATATGCACTTGGTTTCCTACAATACAACCATAAATCCTTTTTACTTTTCTGCCACAACTGGTTCATTGCTATTACAATTTTACAGCCTGTTTAGTTCTCAATTATGTAAATATATTTAGGTTATGCAGATCCTGCCCATGCTCTGGATTGTTTGGGAGTTGCATGGAAATTTCAAGCATATGCCCAGTCTGCTACGTTTGCAGAACACTGGTCCTCTGTCTTGAGCATAACAGCTGCACCACGGACAATACACACTGTTCAGTGCTACCATAACACAAAGAAACAGAAGTGATGAGAGAAATTTCTGCACAAATTAATTAAAGGTATGTTGTAAATGTTAAATATTTTAAACTCTTAGATCAAAAGCTACAAATAACTTTGTGTATGTTTACATGCATACAGGCCATCTTCCACAGAGTACCTTTTAATAACATTAATAAAATAATTCTACATAAAAAAAAAAAAAAGGATTTTATTTTTCTCTGTAATAAAAAAACAGTACCTTCCACTTGATGGTAACTAAGATGCATGAATCCATACTGGTGGCAAAACAATCCAATTGGGCTCATTTAATATTTAAATGCAGCCTTAAGGTTTGCTTTGGTAAGATCCCTTACCTGGAAAAGCCCAGGTCCCAAGCATTCCAGATAATAGATCTATTCTTTAGCTTTATGTGTCACCATGGCAACCATACTAGGCTGCTGCCATTGGGGCACACTTGAAGAGGGGAGGGCTTGGAAGTTAACCAGAAGTAGAAGGCGTATGCGTCACTTGATTCTTCAACATTCTGCACATGATCAACTGTCTTGGTCATATCGAAATAGCGATGCATCAAGGGAATTTTTGCTAGTGAAGTTATAAGTGCAGGGACCAAATTGAAAACAAGCTTAATACAGAGGGGAATGGCAAGGGCAGATGGCATTACTATAGGTATGGCTTTAGATAGGTGTTTCATACCCTTTCAGTGTCCTTTAAAAATTAGGGCTGCCAAATGCATATGAAAGCACAATCAAAATGAACCCAGAATATAAAATAATGATCTTATGAAATATTTAGAGATGAAACATAAAAAAATGTAGATATATAAATATACTCATAATTATAACTTACCTCCATGATGATGTGAAAGGCTTCCACCGTTTGCAAGGATTTCTTCTCTAGCAGCGAACTGTTAAAAAAACATTAATGGAATAAATGTAGAATTTGCAATTTTGATAAGTCCCACGAGCAGAAGAAATGAAATCTCAGACTTGTTTTATAGGATGGGTTCAAAAAAGGCCGTCAATACTTTATACTTTAAACAAAACACTATGGCTTTGTTTTAACAAAGGAAAAAGGTATATTTCAGCCATTTCAGGACAAGCAGTAATAACAATAAGTATAGTAAGTATAAGTATAGTATTTTGATCCATACAACATGATTACTGCAGAAGCAAATATGGAATATTTCTATTTATCAAGAGAGTTGACAATGCCTTGGTACACCAAGACTTCTTGACAGTGAAATATACTTTAGTAGTAGTGATGAGTGAAACTTTTCGCCAGGTTTCGCCATGAAAAAGACGCCCACAGACGCCAATGGGTGGAAAAAATTGTTGTGGGCAAAAAAAAAAAAAATTGTTGCCCATAGACTTGGGTGTTTTTCACCGCAAATTTTCAGAGAAACAAAACTGGTCAGATTCACCCAACACTATTTATAATTTATGGATTTTTAATGTTAAAAACCTGTGCCAGATATTTTTGTTAATTTCTCTATTTACGGTGTACATTATAGTAGAAAAAGGACAAATCCTATTTAGAAGCTATAGATTAGACTATGTGTAACTAGTGATGGACAAACTGGTCCCGTTTCTCTTCGCAACAAATTTTTCGAATCTCCCGGGAAATTTGCAAAACTGGTGAAATATTCACAAAACGGCGATTTTGAGACAATTGTGACAAGTGACGCCTGAGACAATTCACCGGCGTCAAAATTGGCGCCGGCGTCAGAACCATCGCCGAAAAAACTTTGACGCCGGCGTCAAACCGTCAAAATCTTTCAGACGACGACAAATTTTAGTGCCAAATTTGCACATTTATTTGGTGGCGGCGGAACGGGCGAATTCGCCCATCGCTATATGTAACCAAACTACCATGCAATGCCAATACAGGTAACCTTATCATCCACACTGAGCATGTACACCTTAAAAGCACATGCTCTGTATTGGGGAAGATTAAGCAGCACAAGATGGCACCTGCCAACTTCACTGTACTGCTCTGCATTTTAAGAAGGGGTGGGGCAAATAAGATTGTATCGGTTGGTACAGTGGTGTGATTCAGGATGGTGGCCACTCTAGCAGACAAGGTATTTTTTCTACTTTAAAACCAGGCCTTTAAGTAACTGCGTTAAGTAACAACAAGAGAAACATCTTATAACTTCACATTGTACCTCGTTTTAATAGCGAATAAAATACTTTCCTATAATTATACCAACTAAAATATTTGTTAAATATCAATATCACTTTAACATCCTGTGTTTTATCCTTGGGTTCCGAGATCTTGCCGCACTACAACTCCCAGCATAATTATATGCTGAAAGCTGCTGGCAATTCAACATCTAAGGAGCCATGGGTTATTAAACTTTTCTGATTTGTACAACTGAGCAAGAATTCTGAATTTAAGTAATTTCGTGGCCTACCTGCACTAATGCAAAGTGAAAAGAATTATGAAAAAGGAATTAATTACCTCTATTTCTTCATAGACATGAACTGGATCACTTAAACCTCTGTAGTTAAAGGCAAAATAGAAATATACGCAAGCACCCGCATCATAAGTCTGTGTGACTCTGAAAAAGAAAGGGTCAAAGGAAGTTTAGGCGGAGAAAATATCAGTCATTGGGGTAATGGCACACAGGGCAGATTTTTGGATTGTTGTAATGCCACATTCTTCAGAGTGAAGTCGTTACTTATAAAATGTCTGTAAGGACCAGCAGCATTCAAAAGGTGCTTTTTAGCCTTTAAATTCTAGAGGACAAAATTAGGCTGAAAACCACTTACAATAATCAGTACTGGCAGGTTGTAAGCTTTATAAATTTGAGGAAAAGGAAGAATAGGCACGTGCTCCTGCGACACACCAGGTTGGATACAATTTTGATCTTTATTCCATTGGTTAAAATCAAATGTCCTAACACGTTTTGTATCTAGAAATACGTGATCATAGGCACAAATTCGGAACAAACCGTTACACACATTTAAACCCTAAATCAGGGGTGTCCAAACTTTTTGCAACAAGGGCCAGATTTGGTGAGGTGAAAATGTGTGGGGGCCAACCATTCAGCCTGACATTCTTTGAACCATTAACATCATTTAACTCATTTAAACAAGGAATTGCGTAGCCGTAGCAATAAAATTTGGGCACATTAGTGAAATGATCTGCCACGCACCCAGGTCAGTTTTGATGCCAGATGAGCTTTGATTTTCATTAGGAATATTGGAACATTTACTTTTTTTGGATAGAGCCGTGGGTTTTTTTTCCTGTTTGTGTTTATAAATTTAAAGCTAAAAGAGGCAGTTGGGTGCAATATTGAAGACTTCAGTGCCAAATGTCTGAAATCTGCCCCACGTGCCATAAACAATAGCCTTACTTAAAGGGCAACAATATCCCCAACCAAAGGTGTGAGCAATAGAGCCTGCACTCCGGTTGGGGGTACCAGCAGGTTTTATGTAAATATTGCCCCCCATCCATGCAAGACAACTCGTACCAGGAGGGAGCTCTCAGTTTTGGGTCATACACGTGTACATAATAAGAGAGTGTCGCGACTTTTGACGTGCCGTCAAAAGAGCATTTGCACATGCGCTCTAACTGACATGGTCGAGTGTCCTAGCAATGGTGAGGGGGGTTAATTTAAAAAAACTACTGTTACCCCCAAATGGAGTGTGAGCCCTATTAGCCTGCACCTTTGGTTGGGGATACTTTTGCCCAACAGGTGCCCTTTAAATGTCAGTGCCCTGTTAGACAACCTTTCTTATCACTTTAGCCCCTTTGTTTTCACACAGCCTGTGCAACACACAAAAAGTTCAATAAAAAATTGGCAAGTAAAAGCTACTGCGTTTCTGAAGCAGTAAATGAGAATTCTGTCAAAATTTTTATTTTTTCCCAGTTTTATTAAAAAATGTAAGATTTTCAGTTTTATTTGAAATGGAACAAGGTATTTTTACTTGCGCGCGACTTACACAAAAAGATTTACTGTTCAATTCTTTCTTAAATACCCTAGTGCTCAAGAAAAAATGCAGTTGTGTAAGTTGTATTATACATGTCAGCATCAAAATGCAATGATTTGTGTATCACAGTAATCAGTAGATCAGAAACCAATACACATCCTAATTGATTCCGGAAAGCTTTAGATGATTAGTCAATTCGCACCGCATTTATTGGCATGCACAAGGACACAGTGAGTATTTCATTTATGTAGGCTTTATGGTCAATATATTTCCTTTTGATGATACTAAAAAAGTATGAGGACAGCAGATCAGCCCATGTATAGTTTCTCCTCTACATATCTGTGTTTAAACATAGGAATAGGAACTTTTATATAGCTCACTTGGACAGAAACATTTTCATACACATCAGTGGAAGAAAGAAATTTAATGTACAGTGGTGTGAAAAACTATTTGCCCCCTTCCTGATTTCTTATTCTTTTGCATGTTTGTCACACAAAATGTTTCTGATCATCAAACACATTTAACTATTAGTCAAAGATAACACAAGTAAACACAAAATGCAGTTTTTAATGCAGTTTTTATTATTTAGGGAGAAAAGAAATCCAAACCTGTGTGAAAAAGTAATTGCCCCCTGAACCTAATAACTGGTTGGGCCACCCTTAGCAGCAATAACTGCAATCAAGCGTTTGCGATAACTTGCAACGAGTCTTTTACAGCGCTCTGGAGGAATTTTGGCCCACTCATCTTTGCAGAATTGTTGTAATTCAGCTTTATTTGAGGGTTTTCTAGCATGAACCGCCTTTTTAAGGTCATGCCACAACATCTCAATAGGATTCAGGTCAGGACTTTGACTAGGCCACTCCAAAGTCTTCATTTTGTTTTTCTTCAGCCATTCAGAGGTGGATTTGCTGGTGTGTTTTGGGTCATTGTCCTGCTGCAGCACCCAAGATCGCTTCAGCTTGAGTTGACGAACAGATGGCCGGACATTCTTCTTCAGGATTTTTTGGTAGACAGTAGAATTCATGGTTCCATCTATCACAGCAAGTCTTCCAGGTCCTGAAGCAGCAAAACAACCCCAGACCATCACACTACCACCACCATATTTTACTGTTGTTATGATGTTCTTTTTCTGAAATGCTGTGTTACTTTTACGCCAGATGTAACGGGACGCGCACCTTCCAAAAAGTTCAACTTTTGTCTCGTCGGTTCACAAGGTATTTTCCCAAAAGTCTTGGCAATCATTGAGATGTTTTTTTAGCAAAATTGAGACGAGCCTTAATGTTCTTTTTGCTTAAAAGTGGTTTGCGCCTTGGAAATCTGCCATGCAGGCCGTTTTTGCCCAGTCTCTTTCTTATGGTGGAGTCGTGAACACTGACCTTAATTGAGGCAAGTGAGGCTGCAGTTCTTTAGATGTTGTCCTGGGGTCTTTTGTGGCCACTCCTGGGAAGGTTCACCACTGTTCCATGTTTTTGCCATTTGTGGATAATGGCTCTCACTGTGGTTCGCTGGAGTCCCAAAGCTTTAGAAATGGCTTTATAACCTTTGAAATTGAACTCAGGTGTGATGAACCACTGTTAAGTTATTTTTTAACAAGGGGGGCAATCACTTTTTCACACAGGCCCATGTAGATTTGGAGTTTTTTTTCTCCCTTAATAACGTAAACCTTCATTTAAAAACTGCATTTTGTGTTCAATTATGTTATCTTTGACTAATAGTTAACGGTTTTTCATGAGCAGAAACATTTAAGTGTGACAAACATGCAAAAGAATAAGAAATCAGGAAGGGGGCAAATAGTTTTTCACACCACTGTAAATAGTTTTGAGCTTTACTTGTCTTTTGATCCAAAGAAATTCCTCATGTCTCTAGTTATCTAGGGTCCTCTAAACAAAGGGCATGACAAGCGGTTGAGTAAATAAAAGGTCAATCTCTTACTAACCTTAGCACTATTTATACATTTGCATTATCCTTTATTCAATCAATATATCAGAATTTGAACTTTCTAGGTAAGTCATATATTCAGGCATATTTTCAACACAAGAAGGACTGCAACTAAATAAATAGTAATCCTGGCAATAAATACAGGCATTGAGGGTGACAGGTTTACGACTTGCAAGGGTCAAGGGCTATCAGAGCAAGTCTAAACTGAAGATGGGGAGCCAAGCATAGATTTACCTGATCCTGGAATGGAAACCAAATGGTTTCCAAATGCAATGTCAAGGTCAATGCTTAAGTGTAACCTACTGGAATACAACAAAAACATGCCAACGTATGTGGCAGCCTAGAGAAAGTCTGCGCTTGCCGGCATGCATTACTATTTTACGGATATTCAGCTGGGGATGAAAGATATTTTCTTTCAATCACAAGGAATGTTCATGTCCTGCCAATAACTGGGGCACATTTATATATTTTTAATAAAATATATGCATATTATATTATAGGCTTGAAAAAGGGCCCAGAGTGGTCCGAAACGTTGTCTGCCTTACTTTGGGAAGGCTAAATAAAATTTGTTCACTATTTTACAACGGATAGTGTGCCGCTAATTCTTCGATTTGCCTTGGAATAAATAATTATCTTAGTTATATTTCCACACATGCCATTGGCATCAGCAAGCAAGGATTTGGAAAGGTGCTTAGTTCAGAAACTGAGCAGCACTGAGCCAATGCCAAACCTAGCCAGATTCCCTAGGTAACCCGGCTGGCCACCATGCCCTACCACCTGCGCATAAGAGCATGCACATGCTGATGCTGTGGAGGCAGCATGGAGACAAAGGTATTGGGGAGTAGAAGCTGGGCGGAGAATGGCCAGGCCTCGGTGCATGCCTAGCACCCGCCTACCATTGCACCCTTGGGTCGTGCCTCTTCTGTCTACCTATAGTTCCAACCATGCACTACACAGGGCAGAATAGGATCCCATTGCTCAAAGCAGTCAAACACATGTTATCAGGTATGCCCTATGACAAATGTGCTGTGTTGTTATGAATACTCGTGCCTGTCGTGAAATTGGCCTGCCAGGAATCCTTCTGGATTCCCCACTTTGATTTATAATAAGGTATTTAAAAAGATATTAGAAAAAAAAGATACTATTGCCAACACTGTTCAGCTGAAAAAACATCTCAGCAGTCATTCTAAATACAAGAAGACATAAATGGATATGCGTTTCAAGTCTTCAACAGAAACCAAGTCTAACCAGTTAAGATCAGCAAACTTTTCCCTAAATCACTTGCAGGAGAGGGAGAGCAGGTCTGGAAGACAAGTTCATATATAACATTCATTCTAGATAAGCAAGATGCCAGATACCATTCTGAGCTACTAATAGTTGATACGGAAGAACACATTCTTACTGTAAAGCTACACTGTACAAGAATGTTTATATAAATAATTTCTCTCCAAAGTCTGAGCAAATATGACATTGTTGCAAGGGAACTTCAACCCCAAAACAGTTTTTGCTTAATGCAAAAAGATGCAGTACTAAACAATCTGCCAACATGTATATATTAAACTTTTTCAGTGGCTCTAAAGATATTTGTAACTACAAATGCAGTTGAAAGCAAGTGCAGTATTTGTTTATCCCTTTCAGTTCTTTGCCGAAATGATGTAGCAGAAGAGAGTTAATCACTGCTGATCATCAACAGGCTTCTGCTACACTGCTTCAGGAGTCAGAATCAGCAGTGCAGAAAAAGTAACAGCATTGATGGCAATCAGACCATTCCTTGGATCAACCTGGAAGAGATAATTTCAGTAACCCTGTATTTTCTCAATTGCTAAAAAGTTATCCAACCCCTTCTTAAAATTATCTAATGCAGTGCTGACCAACTGGCTGCCCATGGCCCTCTTGTGTGGTTATCCATTAAAGTCTGTTTTGATTGCTTACCTTTGTGTAAAATTCAAAGAGTATCAGAATGGAGATTAAGTGGCTCCTGCATTGCTGTAATGTTCATATCTCTAGATTCAGGCTGTAAAAGGCCTGTATTTTTCACACCTGTAAGGACTTGCATTATTAATACCTATAAGACCCTGCATTGATCACACCTTATACTGGCAGAAAGTACATTAAATACTGTTCATCTTAGAGTGGTCTTCCCTGTATCCTACCCTGCTCTATCCGTGGCTGCTCTTCCCAACCTATGCGTGCCATGCTCTGCCTGTCCAGCTCTGCCTCTGTGTGTGTGTGTGCGCCATATCCTGTCTGTGTTTGGCATACCCTGCCTGTCAAGCTCTGCCAGCTATGCCCGTGGGAGATGAACCTTGTATTTGGGAAGCATTTGGCAATACTTGTTAAGGGGTCCCCAAGGTGCTTAATCATGTGCTGGGGTTGCTGTGCTATCCACAGGAAAAGAGGAAGTATGTGGCTTTAAGGGTGTCTTAATATGACATGTGCTGAGTGATATCCCTACAGTGAGCACCAACCACTTGGATTTTCTGGTGTACTATTACAATTAATGTGGGTATCATCTTAAATGTTTTCTAGAAAACATGGGTGTGGTTTAAAAAGGGGGGAGTGACCAACATTGGCTTCCATTATTGGCCCGCCACCACATAGCCCATAAATTTTCCGGCCCTCGGTACCACAGAAGTTGGACAGCACTGATCTAATGTATCTGCCTGTACTACTGATTCAGGGAGACAATTCCACAACTTCATAGGTCTCACTATAAAAAATACCCTTTCTGAATATTTAGAATTACCCATTGGTAAGCAAAGCATTGGAGAGTTTGCTATATGGTCCCCACATTTTAACACATAGTTATCATATCTCCCCTTAAGCGCCTCTTCTCCATCATAAATAACCCCAACATGGCCAGTCTTGTCATACCTTTTACCAGCTTTCTTTGGACACTTTCCAATTCAATAATGAAGAACAAGAACTTTAAAATGTTTAGAAAGAAGAAGACTTAAAGGGGACCTGTCACCCTAAGAAATAATTCCAAATTGTTTGGAATGGGGAACGTAATGCCCATGCGCTAGTGATGTGCGGGCCGACCCAATACCCGTGGGACCCGTGGGTCGGGCGGGATCTGGTCGACCTCGCAGTGCTCCTCGCGGGTGGCGGGCGGGTTGAGCTCGCTTGCAAAGGACTTTCATTATTTTGACAGGTCCACTTTAAGGTATGAAAATCTAAGTTACAGGAAGACTGTATTTAAAATAATGTAAAACAAATGTACCTAAACTATAAGATGTGATTGAACTTAATTACCCAGCTTCCTTTTTCCATACTAGGTCTGTTACTGGGTGTCAGAGATGCAGGTATCCTAGCTAAATCCACTGCACTCTAATAATGCCTGATTTTGAAATTACCTCTGCTTTTGGTACCATCTGGTACTGCTGAATACAGTCTCTCTACCCAAGTGCTACCATGTTTACATTTAGTGCATTGTTGCGCAGGAGTAATATGATTTACACCCATTCGCAAAGACAGTAAGGCAAAAAATAATCAGCTAAGACTGACCATAAACATTTAATGTAGGGGAGAGAGAAAAAGAAGAAGTTGTTTGACATTTCTTCTGCAAAAGTATTTGGTTTACAGTTTAGGCCTTGTTTTTGTAAACATGGCGGCACAAAGATATATGCCCTGCAATTTAGCATGCTGCAGGGAAAGATAATACTGACACATTTGCAATGCACCACCAAGAAGGTTTTACAGGCATTTCTTCAGATGTCGAGTCTTTTAAGAGATCTGTTTTCTGTCTTTTTTATTATATTCTTCAATCATTTTTTTCCTGAGTGTTCTAAATAAAACCCACAAAACCGTTTACAACTTTCGAGGCAGTTTAACAGCTAAATGGCAATTTAATCTAAGTCAATCTAGGAAAGATAACATGTCACTGAAACATAAAAGAATTACGTCGCTGGTGTGAAATAAAAATATAAAAATTAAAATAACATTTCCTGGCTTTCTTGTTTTTTAAGATGTCTTCCTAATTTGAATCCAATAAAGAAATGAATGTAGCAATTAATAGCTACATAGTAATGGTGTATTTATATTATGCTCTTTAAAGTGATTTATTCCATTTTACATTTTTCTAAGAAAAACCTAAATGTAAAATCTCATTCGGTTTCAATGGCAATCAAGGCAAAGGATTTTATAGAGGTTAAATGGGCAAAGCAATCCGGTTATTCTTGGCTAGATGGGGAATACCTGGGAAATGAAATGCCACAACATATCAGGTACTGTTGTATTCTTTCAGGCAATTCGATTCTGTTTGCTAATATGCAAGTGAGGCCAATGGTACATGGTTTGTTTTCACCAACTGGGAGAAAAACAATCCACGGTCTGCTTCTTCCTGAACATGTGTGAGCACCAACAGGCAGGAATCAGCCCGTCAGCCCGTGAAGATTGCATGAAGAGAAAAAACACAATGATTTCAAAAATAAGTTGCAATGCTTGAATTTGCTATTTATGTCAGATGGGACACACCTGCATGTTGAAAGTGGAGGGAACTGAACACCTCTTTCTTTGCACTCTCGAACAATCCTCTCTTTAACGTTGCAGCACAAATCCAGAACCCTACAAGCAGAAATGCAATGCAAACAGATCAGGTCATTAGCCAACAGCATTAGCAATAGTGAGTATGGATGTCACCTGTTGTAGACGGCACAAGAAAAATATAATTATATTATTAATAAATTATTTCTAAAGAAGACAAATTACAAGCAGACATCTCTTTTTAACATACTAGCATGTAGCTAAAGGATCTTTCCAAGAAAGATTCAATACACGTGAAGAGCGGAATCGTCAGATATACAGGTAGAAACAATAGAATTCTATCTGTATCAGCACTAACAATAGCCGATGTTTGGGTGCCTTCAAAGGCACCCGATTAAAATTTTCCATCCAGCCTGCTCAAAGAGCCGACCGATATCCAAGTCTGCCGATACATGTACTGAATATAGTACGAAAATTAGTTTTGTACGATATTATCTGTGCGTCTCTGGCCACCTTTATACAGTATTAGCAATCTTAGGGTTTCTCCCCTTTCTAGAGGGATTTTTATAAACAATAGAAGATAGAGTAACTAGCATTTGCCAGAATATGTGCAACATAGCAGTCAGCACTTTGTACTTCCCAATATATCGTGCAACCACCCTAAGATTTGTTCTCTTCTAAGAGAAATATTCTCACCAGGGGTTGGGGTTGGTCCTCATAGGTACTCCGTAACAGTCAAGCCTGATGAGCACATGCTCTGGGCTGCTGAATTGAATATATTCAATTCACAATTCTGCATCAGAATTTATTAATAATCAGTCCTGTAGCATAAGTTTCATGTGGATTGTCTTCAGTGGGGTTGATGCCCACCAAATTCAATAAGCCTGATCATAGACTCCACAGGGAGAAACTATTAATCTATACCATTATAGGTATTATCTTGGAGTATCTGCAGAAAAATATAAGATAGTGATTCTTTACAGACTGCACAGTTTGCAGTTCCACAGCTTTTGCCTGTAAAAGCCAGATTCCTCACCCAATCCAGGATGGAAGAGGAAAACACCACCTATAAAGTGCATATTGCAGTTTTAATACAGACTTATAAAGGAGCACATATGCTAGGATAGAAGAATACGCTCTCCATATAACATGATAAAAGATTTAGCAACATGCTTTTTGGAACATCTATTCCTTTTTGCAGAAGAAACTTATTCGATACTCTTTCCCAAGTTTGTGACATTTACAAAAGAAGTAAAATATGCATAATGTTTAAAACACTTGGAGGTTTTTTCCCATAAACAAAAAAGTACTGCAATCTCTGGATTGGAAAATTTTACAGTGTTTTCCCAGACAGAATGGGTCCGCCTCTATGCAAAGACAATTAATCTAAAACAAAATCGTTTACTTTGTCTTACTCCTTCGGTCAGTATGATGCCGGCACTGAGGCATGGATTAAGTTAAAAAGTGAGTACGTTATGTTATTGCTACGGAGTGCACTGAAAGAGTTTTGCTAGAATTGTCTTTGCTCTAAGACAAGCTTGTCTTAATGGTTGAAAGCACAGGGTGCTCAGCTGTGAAGGTGTATACTTGGTGCAACTAACTACAGAATAGGTTGAACAGGGGTTTCCAGGCCAAAAGAACTTGCATGCCAAGTGCTGAAAACTGCCCTGGCCCAGGGTACTTCTAAAGGTGCACCACACAGTGATCTTCTTGAGCTTCTACATAATTCTTTACTACTCCAGGCTGGGTGCATGTCATAGCTGATTGAAAAGCCAGCTTTTTGCATCCAAGTTTGGCTATCACTCCTCCTGTGCATGCACACCTGGACCAAAACAGAGAGGAGATCCAGAAAGAAGATGGTGACGGGGTGGAACTACTATAGTAGTACCCTGGGCTGGTATAGTTTCCAGTGAAATGGAGCTGAAAGAGTGTAGCCTGTTTTTGGATTTGTATTCATCATTGCTCACTGCAAACTATAAAAGGAGAAGTAAAGCTTAACTAAAGAAGTAGGCTAGAAATGCTGTACATTGTGTTGTGGGCTTCTGTGCCACCCCAAGGTAGCCACAGCCGTTTAGCAGGGAATATCTGTGCCTCTGAATATGCCTCAGTAGCTCTCCATCTTCTGTTCTGCTGATTCACTGCGCATGCTCTGTGCTGCGGTCACTTATTGAGCTTAGGGACTGACTCACAATAAACAGTGCACATAGAATACAAAGTAATTAATACAGATAATTACTACATGGCAGCACAGAAACCAGTGCAACTAGCATCAGAATTTAATAATCAGCCTTGTAGCATCAGTTTATATTACAGAGCTCACTGAGCATGGGAGTGTCACTTTCTAAGATGGTGGCCCCCTGTGACAAGTTTGAAGTCCTGGATCATTGCTGCTATTGAGAAGCTGAAACTTTAGACTCGTGCAATAAGTTCAGTATATAAAATATGGCATTTGTAGTCATATTAATTTTTAGGGTTCTCCTTTAAAACCATGTATAGGTGCAAATCTTTCCAGTCAATATGTTACATAGTTACATAGTTACATAGTTACATAGTTAAATTGGGTTGAAAAAAGACAAAGTCCATCAAGTTCAACCCCTCCAAATGAAAACCCAGCATCCATACACACACCCCTCCCTACTTTTAATTAAAATTCTATATACCCATACCTATACTAACTATAGAGTTTAGTATCACAATAGCCTTTGATATTATGTCTGTCCAAAAAATCATCCAAGCCATTCTTAAAGGCATTAACTGAATCAGCCATCACAACATCACCCGGCAGTGCATTCCACAACCTCACTGTCCTGACTGTGAAGAACCCTCTACGTTGCTTCAAATGAAAGTTCTTTTCTTCTAGTCTAAAGGGGTGGCCTCTGGTACGGTGATCCACTTTATGGGTAAAAAGGTCCCCTGCCATTTGTCTATAATGTCCTCTAATGTATTTGTAAAGTGTAATCATGTCCCCTCGCAAGCGCCTTTTTTCCAGAGAAAACAACCCCAACCTTGACCTGTGACTGGGGGCAGGATAACAATTTGGCTGAAGACCTTATTAGGATATATGTAGTCTACGGTCAAGGGCATTGTGCTGTAACAAAACTTTCCTTGGAAAGCAGACAACTGCATGTTTATTAATAATCTTAAAGTAGAGGATCATACTTAACCAGAGACGAAATGGGCAGCACTCCAGGATCAAGTTAAAAAATTGCTTTTATTTACCAACAGCCCTGCTGTTGGTAAACAAAGGCAAATTTTTAACTTGATCCTGGAGTGCTGCCCATTTCGTCTCTGATTCCTGTATTCCAGTGGGGAAGGACACTGCGGGAGGTGCACCCAAACAATTGAGAAAATTAACCAGATGTGTGCCCCTCAAATCCTCTTTGAATTGATCATACTTAACCAAACAATAAAGCATGCAATATTTTATTGACTTTCTGCAGTCCTTCTTATTAATGGATTCATTCGGATTCCTACCTGTCCCATGGAACGGAGGTCTCAAAGGATTCTCCTATTACATAGTAGTCCATGCCAATGTCCTTTGTAGGAAAAAAAAAAAAAAAATTATATAGATATAGATCTATATTATATATATATATATATATATATATATATATATATATATATATATATATATATATATATATATATATAAAAATAATTATATACACAGGATGAGAGATCGCATAATATGTGATTCCTTCTATTACATCTGCAGCGGTATTACATTTTATGTATTATATCTTCTCTACAACTCAAGGGCATTAGTGCGGGCTAGCCACCCACTAGGCAATGCATTGGTAGGCTGTTAAGCACTGCAGCACTTGCTGCAATGGGTTCCTAGGTCCAATGCAACCAGGCCACTATGTTCTCCCTGTACTCGCATGGGTTTCCTCCACATTACAGATGCACATTACAGATCTCACAGATTCAAAAGGATCAAAGAAGTTTTCCACCACAAGTAACTGGAAGGTGTCCAGATGGTTCACATGCATGGGTGGGTCCTGAGAAATTGCCCATAATTGTGTGTGAATGCAGTAGGGGCCTTATTTAAAATTATTGAGAAACCAGAAGAACACTCAACAGGCATATAAATACCACGATTGTTCTTTTATTTAACGACTACTAGTAACAGCATTAATATGCCTGTTGAGTGCTCTCCTCATTTCTCAATAATTTAAAGTACATCTATCAGGATATTGGTGACCTGACCAAGGAAAGTTGCACTCCTATCGTGAATTGAGTTTGCAGTGCGTTTTGGACTTCTTACTACTAAGGGTCAGTCCACACAAGCAGATTCGGGGAGATTTAGTGGCCTGGTGAATAATCGCCGCTTCTTCTAGGCGACAATCTCCTCAAACTGCCTTCACCTGTCTTCCCGTCCGCTATAATGAAAAGTCGCCTGCGCTAAAGCACACGCCTCACTTCGTTTTCCGAAGCGCCGCATGTGCTTTAGCGCAGGCGACTTTTCATTATAGCGGATGGTAAGACACGCAAAGGCAGTTCGGGGAGATAGTTGCCCAGAAGAAGAGGCGATTAGTCGCCAGGCGACTAAATCTCCCCGAATCTGCTCATGTGTACTGACCCTTAGGGGCCTTTTTTTGTAAGCTCCACTGGGGGGTGAATAATAATAATAATAATAATAATCTCTGTAAAGTGCTTTGGAATATGTAAGTGCTATAAAAATAAAGAATAATACTTTCTGTGAACCTGAAGCAAACAGGGCAAAGATGTCAGATAAAGATGGTTTTATCGAAGCACAGATTTTAAACTGGGTTTAGTATTTCTTGTGATGAGATCTGAACAAGTCAAAGGAGGTCTGGGTGGGACTGTAAGCTTCTAATGATACAATGGCATCTGAGTCATGTATGAGATGGAACGATCACTGTGTCTATTCAATCAATCCCTTTTAACTATCCTATCCTATTTGCATATGCTGAACCAATAAGACTTTTTGTGAATTTGATGGGAATAAAAAGGGTGATGGCATCTGTCTAAACTAAAAGGCAAATCTGTCCGACAAATGTTCAGGGACTCCGTTCAATTGCTTTTGTGGTCAGAGCATGTCAATACTCGCACTGATGACAAGACAAAGAGGGGAAAAAAAATAAGAGTGACCTACCCGAAGGTAAGCAATGACAAATGTCAGCATGTAGCCTCTTTGTCCATTATCTTCGCCTGCTGCCAGGCCGCTGCAATTGTAAAGATAGTCAATAATTAACTTCAGATTTATAGGAATCATTAACACACTGCAGCCATTGTGCTGCCATACAAATCGAACAATAACAGAACAAAAACCAGTTGGTGACAAATATTAAAGGTACAGTTCCATACAAACAATTTTTCAACATCACACAAGTTCAAAAGAAACTTGCAAATCTGAATTGTCAATCTACTTTTGGCATTCATCATGTTCCAGCTCCAATAAAACATTGTTAGAATTGCAAAGATCTTATACAGGTGTCAAATCAAGGTGTACTGTTTATCTGTGCACATCTTATATATGTGTTACTAAGAATATGTAAAATATAATACTTTTATTAATATAATGCAAATAGACTAATTCACCAATTGCTTTTAATTAAAGGGCACCTGTTGGCTGAAAATATTTTCCTCAACCAAAGGTGCAAGCTAATAGAGCCTACACTCCGGTTGGGGGTACAAGAAGTTTAAAGAAAAAAAAAGCACTAGGACAATTGCACCAAGAGGAAGTGGCCATGTTGTGCATCCGCATAATGAGCTTCACGCGCATGATCAACAAGTTGTAGAATTCGCTCATTATGCACATGCGTGTGCCTCAACATGGCAGCTCGAACAGGGAGCTCCCTCCTGGTGCGGGTATCCTAGTGCTGGTGGGGGGGGAGCAATTTAATAAAAAATACCAAAAAAAATACTGTTACATCCAACTGCCGTGCAGACTCTATTAGCCCACGCCTTTGGTAGGAGAAAATATTTTCAACCAACAGGTGCCCTTTAAAAGATGGACTTAAAAAATAAATGTGTTTATACAAGAACATACAAAATTACATACATACTGACGAGTAACCGATACAAATGATGAAGAGGGCCCACTAATGACAATGAGAGACTTGTTTACTTAATAAATCAAAATGAATCTTCATGATTAAAGGGGTTGTTCACCTTTAAATTACATTTTAGTATGATGTAGAGAGTGATATTCTGAAACAATCTGCAATTGTTTTTCATTTTTTATTATTTGTGGTTTTTAAGTTATTTAGCTTTTTCTTCAGCAGCTCTCCAGTTTGCAATTTCAGCAATCTGGTTGCTAGGGTCCAAATTCCTCTAGCAACCATGCATTGATTTGAATAAGAGGCTGGAATATGACTAGGAGAGGCCTGAAAAGAAAGACGAGGAATAAAAAGAAATAACAATACATGTGTAGCCTTACAGAGCATTTGTTTTTAGAGGAGGTCAGTGACCCCCCCCCTCCCATTTGAAAGCTGGCGTCAGAAGAAGGCTAAATGTTTAAAAACTATAAAAAGAAAAGACCAATTAAAAGTTGTTTAGAATCAGACATTTTATAACATACTAAAAGTTAGCATAAAGGTGAACCACCCTTTTAATGTATAAACACCTATCTATTGCTGTGCTTTATATGGATTCTAAAAAGGTGCTATGGACTCAGCTTGCACTTTCAGCCTTCCCTGAGAGACTGGAACTTCCCTGACCTCCTTCCATTTCTCTCCTATAGTTTTAGAAGATGGCAGCTGAAGACATGGCTTAGCAGTCCAATAGAAAAAGATGGAATAACTGGTATGGTGAATACGGCAAAATTCTGTTGGGTACGCCCCCATGCAAGCTGCCCACTCTTAAAACTCCCACTCCCCCATCCGTACTGGGGAGCTAGCCAGTGTAGAAATCTGAGATTGGCAGCATTTCAAAATTTCATTAAAAGCCTTTATTTTCAGTAGCAGGGCAACATTCACAGCAATGTTTCGAGCATGTCACAGCTTTTTATCAAGCCTGTGACAGGCTCGAAACGTTGCTGTGAATGTTGCCCTGCTACTGAAAATAAAGGCTTTTTAATGAAATTTCTAAAAGTATTTCACTGGGGAGGTACACCCAAACTGTCAAGATTAGAGCAAGGTGTGTGCTACCTGAATTTGTTTGAAATTGAGCTAGCCAGTGTAGACAGCGTGGCTACTAACTTAGCAGTGTTGAAGTCTTGCCACCCCTAAAAAGCTGCCACCTAAACAGGGACAATGGTGACTTGCTCACAAATCTGGGTCTGGTGGTCTGCCAGAAGTGGCTGGTTTATGACATTTGACATGAACATTTTAGTATATGCAGGTTTGGAATCTCTCATGCAGAAGTTGCAAAACTACTTCAAATGCTATTTTGAAATTAACAATAATTCATTATGCATGCGCATATTATGCTGAACCGCAGGCAATGAGACTTCCGGAAGCAAGACAAGTGAGGCTGAAATTCCGCATTCGAAACTGGCAAACGGTATTTAAATCTGGTAGCCACAACCGCGCGCCACCTATGCTACTGAAGAAGCCGTTCATGTGGCGAACCGCGTAGGGCAGCATAGGTGGACGGTGGTGAGAGTAGCTCCGACGTAGATAAGCAGGTTGCGCCGTACGGGAAAGGAAGGGGGGGGACTACTGACAGACTCAACAACTGCCGAAATGAAAGGCTTTTCTAATAGTTAAACTTGGATCTTGTATCTTACAAAGACCCACCAGCTGTTGCAGCTTTTAAGTTTATGTTTTTATGGACACTGTCCAACACTGCGCAAATAAACCTAGTGGGTTTGTTAAGGTGTGGTGAAGTGGTCACTACTGGCGTTTTTTAATTTTTAACTGTTTATTACAATAAAAATTATGTTTTAAGGGATAGTGCGTAATCAAAGTATAAAATATCCACTCACAGTGGCGATCTGAACTAGTTTGCTGGGAAGAAAAGGACTAAAGCTCAAGCTAATAGGGTGCTATGTCGATAGGGTGTTTCTAATAGTTTGATACGTTGTTGTTACAACCCTGCAGAGCTGCCTAACACTTCGACATTATCTGTTCAGTTACTTACCACAGTATTTCTGTCATTTTTGATTAATAAGCTTTGTCTCTGTGATAATAAGACATACTTGATGTTGAAGCTAGCCCAAATCTTTGTTAATGGTAAAAACAACCCTGTTACTATATTCTATTTATTCTATATTAATCAGGTCAGAACATTTAAAAAATGTGCTTCTTTAATTTTTTTTTTTAGGAGACCCAAATGTAGTCAACAAATAAACTTTCTAAAACAAAAAAAGAAAGTGGGTTGCCGTTAAGAGTTTAAGCAGTGACTGCTCCTTTACAGGCTTCCAAGTGTTCCATTAAAGGGGACCCATCACCCCAAAAAAATATTCCAAATCCTATTTTATCACATTAGTCAAGCAAAATTACTTTAATTACACTGTATAAATTATTTCAATTTTGTTTCCTTCAGTCTAGGATGGTCTAATTCTAGCAAGCAGACAGGAGCTATTGTGTGGACACTGTTATTAAGACAAGCCTTGCATCATCTCAGAATCTTGTTTGAGCACCAGAACTGGGGACCTGATGTCCATCCCCATGCCCTGGCTACACAATTAAATGGTAAAGAGAATGGGAGGAATGTGGGGAGAGCAGTGACATCTAGAAAGTGCTGAATGGAAAGTGAGAGAAACTGGCTGCCCCATCTCTATGCCTAAGGCATAGAGGAGGGGCAGGCATTATTTGATTGACAGTTGAGATTTTTAAATGAGCTTACAACAGCTATGAATGCTTTAATAAAAAATAGAATTTGGATTTCATGTTAAAATTTGAAAAGGACTTTTATTATACAGTTTTTTTATGTCTGGGTGACAGGTCCACTTTAATATTTAGGCAAACATTTAGAAATTCACTCAGGATATTGTTTACTGACAAGAACAAGAAAACCAAGTCTACAACAGAACACTGTGCCAGAGAAGTTAACTACACTTACAGACTCACACTGATAGTGAAGGCTGACCATTAGCGCACAGCGAGGATCCTTACTGTTCAGTCTAAATGGTGCCTATGATGGGAACACTTATACACCTTACCAATCGCAGCTTCTTCTCAGCTTGCTGCTGTGCATGGAAACGTTGAGGAAAGTTCACAACTTTTCTAAAAGTAGTGCGAGTTCCCCGCAGATCAGCCCTCATATAAACTGCCCTAATTAAAAGAGTTTTGTGATGTTCCACAGCACGCACACAGGGGTCTGCCATCCATTAAAAGCTTCATCGATAGTTGACTCAGGCACTATATCAGCTCTATAAAATAGAAATGCCTGCCTGCGCAGGATTCATACTGTAAGTATAAGATATTTTATTCCTGATAGTTTTCCCATCTAAACTGCAGCTTGAAAATTATGTTGCCTCTTTAAATTTAGATCTTTATTTATATCTTTCCAAATACACTGTTGCACTTTACAGCATCATAAAGTAGGGAAAAATCCACTCTAGAATGAAGCTTAGACCAAACACTACACAGCGGGGGCACTCATATTTTTATATTACAGTAAAAGTTGGGGGTGGGGGGGGAGTAAAGGATAAAAACATGTTAATGTTGTATCAGACTAAATAGATAAACGATGGATCTATGAAGCTGTTTAATTGTCAGAGTAATATGATAGGGTAAAATAAGTGAATTACAGGCCATATATGACATTTATTATGTGGACTTTTTTTACCCTTCTCAGACAGGGGAATTTAAACTTCATATAATGCCTGTTCTGTATATTAAATGTGAATCCTTGACATCTCTCTAATAACAGCATGCTTAATATGCATTTATGGGCTTTCTACTGCTACTACAAAAGTGCACAAATTCTTAGTTTAATGGGGCAATACAGACCTGTATTCAGCATTAGACCAAAAAATGCTGGTGCTAATGAGGGCTTTTACGCCCTCATTCAAGAAACTTAAAAGAACATAACCCAGACTGGGCTATGTGATAAAACACTGTATATTCCGAGCCAAACAGGGTTTCTTAACACTAACTACTATTACCAATTGCAGCAGCATATTTCTCTTTATTAAAGGGTACTATAGAGATACTCCTATACAAAATGGAGACTGCATTTTGGGTTTCTATCAAAAGGTTACAGAACAGAATCATTGCCAGTGGAATGTGGAGGCAGAAAGGGTAATATATATATATTTGTCTATTTTTAAGCCAAATAAAGTATGGAATTCTGTTCCATCTCTGCTTATTTAAGCAGAACTCTAGGAATCATTCCTGAAATGTTAGGATCCAAATATAACAAATTCTAACCATACCATGAAGTTTCTTCCAATGCATATAATTTCCCTCCCTTCATTTATCAATGCACTAACAATTGTGCTGTTACGCAAGATGCAGATGCCTACAAGTGAGGTTCATTCGGCATGGTAGTGTTATATAGGTGTCACACCACATGAAACTACTCTTCCACCTACTTCTAAACATAATACTGAACACAAGTCTTTATTGTTACGGATATAGTTTGAATTTGACATGTTAATAATGTTAATAAAAACTCAAACTGTGGAGAAAAAAAATAAAATTAATCAGTGCCAAAAACACAAGTTAGTTCAAGAGCTCATTCTCATTTTCTGGCACCAATGTGGCAGACCATAATTGAAAGATAATTAATCATACCCTTACTATTACAGATATTCATAAAGCTTTGCCCATACCGAAATACTTTCTAATCTTGGTAAACGTTCTACGAGCTAAGGGGGCCTATGGCAACATTTGACATTTCAAGGGCTAGCACTTATATGAAATGTATGAAGACCTTTGGTTTAGGCCATAAAACACACTTACCAGTTTCCGTCTGGACAGGGCATGTGTATACAATACCATAACATATCCAGAGGTCAATTTCACGAGCAAAAGTAGATTATGAACACACTAAGACATAAAATTTCATGCAAGAATATCGGTCAGAATTCAACTCCATCTAATTGTATAATTGGTACCTAATATGCCAACAGATAACGAACTACAGCTAACAATAACATTAAGGCTGATGTCTGGGGGTTTTGCCCCAGTGGAGAACAGACCAATAACATCCAATTCTTTTCATGTCCCATGCCTTTTATTCTAATATAGCAAAGTGTAGCATGGTAATGGCTAGTTTAAACTAGTGTGCGCCCGACTGCTGTAACTTGCATATGTGTGCTTGAATATAAGCCAAATTGATATTAAAACGTCTCCCCCTTTCGAATCAGCACTCGTAATGCGAGGTAGATGATACAAAAAACTTTTATTTTAATAGCATGTTCCTGTCATTGGGCACCAAGGGCGGATTTCAGCCAAGATGTATTCCATTGAAGTACATGGCTTAAGGCACACACAGCACCAGCAGAGGATTTTTGCACTGGCAGAGAAAACACATGGTCTGTTTATCTCCAATGGGAAACAAGGCAACAACAAACTTAACATGGCTTTGGCTTTCACCTGTACTACAGGTTTTAAGCAGAGGAACTCAAACACAAAAGCATTTATGGTTGAAAACCCCTATGCTTTGAGATGTTCCCTGAAATTAAACACAAAGTCAAATTACAAGCATAAAAAGATAATTTGTAATTTTATTTTACTAACTTCAGCTACACATTACTAAACTCTGATGCTCTACAATAACAGGCCTAATATGTCACACACAGAACACATTTACAACTACGTTAATCTTCTATGCTACCCAATGAGGAGGTTTTCAGTTAAAAAGCCTGCATAAAAAGGAACAGGCCGGATAAACTTTATAAGCAGGCAAGTAAAACTGAGTTGTAGCCATATTTCTGGATACTTATAAATTTATATAAAACAGAGAATTATCAACTCTTAATTATAATAGCAAAGCTTTCGCTCTTTTAGATTGTGGCTGCAGCCATAGCATGCTTGGAGCATACAGGGTACTTGAGAAAGAATGCACAGCGATCATGAGAACAAAAGAATAATGAAAGACAAACTGATAATTATTTTAATTACTCTGCAATGGGCCGATCAAGATTGATCCAGTGTATAATTGGCTACCTGCAATGCAATCTTTCAATCTTATAACCACAGGCTATCTGTGCTAGAAGGATGGTTGGAATTCTGTATCTAAGGTCTCATGCATCCTGACTTTATAATAATATGAGCGCACACGATGTAAAATTAAAAATGTAATTCTGATGTAGCAAGATAAAAGCTGAAAGCTCACACATTGAATGGGAAACCTGTGAAATGGAGGGGGGATAAAAAAAAAAAAAAAGCCATATGAACAAATGCCATTTCGGCTGTGGTTTACATCGATCAGGAGTACAATCAATCAAAGCAGACAGAGAGAGAATTCCCCATCATTACTCAGCCTGTTACTGAAGTGAAATGTTTTCTGTCCCTTTGTAGCAGCACAAAACAATTAGTGACAGGGGGTGGGCTATTGATCATTCATCAAATCTTCATGATTACAAAGTTTCCTTTTTAAGCCACACAGTATCAATTCCGTGGTAGCACAACTCGATATTATATATTAACTTTCCCCACCATGCCGGCTTCTGTGGCTATACAAAGAAATATTAGCTTTAATTCAGATATGTGACAGTGTCTTGTATTATTAATGTTGTATAGATTTAGGGCATCTACTCGTGCTTGTGATAGGACTCTTAATCTGAAATGATATATAGTTCCTGTAACATATTTGGGAGAATAAAACAAAAAATGGGTGATTTTACACAATTGATTCCAAAGTAATATTATACCGGGTACACATGTGCTTAATGAGAATAAAGCCTAAGTGAAATGTGATTAAGAGAAAATTGTGCTCAAATCAATAGATAGAACAGATGCATTCAGTACAAAGAAAAGGCACAAATTAAACCTACAATTGGACAGATTCAATCTGGTGAGGTTCTTAAAACAGTTATCAGTTTCTCTCCAGATTTCCCCATAGACCACAGTGAGCATTTGAGGAGATAAAACATGGGATTAGTCTTGCATGTTACCCGGAATTGTGCTCAGTATTGTCATAATATTATTGTGTGTAATAAGCAGAGGTAAAAAGTAACAGTGGGATTATTCTTATTATTGCTTCCCTTAATGATTTAAAATATACCTAGGCACACACACATACGAACATCAGATTTCAAGAAGCAAAACTCATGAAGACAGCGCTATAAAATATCTTGTGTACTTCAGCTCCCAATAACCCCTATGATCTAGGGAATAGGCAATGTGAGTACGCTTTGCTAACTCCAATTAATTTTCATTAAGCATTGTGCAGTGTTCGTCGGCAGCCTCAGCTGTTCCCTCTCCACTGGGAAAGGCAACTATATTTATGATAACAGAGAAATCCTCTCACAGTCGGAACAGATAGGAAGGCCACCTTAGACCAATGAAATCATTTGCCCAAAAGCAATGTCTTCCATGAACGAGTCTACCTCTGACCTCACAGTGTTGATTAATGAAGCACGGGTGTCACTTAAGACAGATATGCCAGAACGACAGGAGAGTGAGAGCAATCACCCTTGTAGCATCACATCTGACATAGGACAAATGACTCTGTGTGTAATACATATTCAAAACAGCAACAAAATGCAGAATGGTGGTGCAGATGCACACAGTGCTCCCCTACAAACAGCAGGACACTGCTGGTCACAGTTAGAGACTGAGAGGGCACACGGGCAGATTCGGGGAGATTAGTCGCCCCAGTGACAAATCGCCTCTTCTTCGGGGCGGCAATCTCCCCGAACTGCCTTCCCCTACCTTCTCTCTGGAAATAATGAAAAATCCCCAGCGGGACGGCACTCCACCCTTCGTTTTCCAAAGTCGCCCGAAGTAGTTTCCTTGTGAGGCAACTTCTGAAAATGAAGCGCCGCGAGTGCCATCCCCCTGGAGATTTTTCATTATAAAGATAAAAGCTGCCTGGTAGATCTAAAAACAGCACTTAATAGTAAAATCCAGGTCCCACTGTGACACATTCAGTTACATTGAGTAGGAGAAACAACAGCCTGCCAGAAAACTGTTCCTTTGGAAAGCACATGACCAGGCAAAATGACCTGAGATGGCTGCCTACACACCAATATTACAACAACAAAAAAATTCACTTGCTGGTTCAGGAATTTAATTTTATATGGTAGAGTGAATTATTTGCAGTGTAAACAGTGTCATTTAGAATTACAATCTAAATCATAAAAATCATGACAGAATCCCTCTCTCTCTCTATATAAATATATATATCTCTATATCTCTATATATATATATATATATAGCTCTATAGCTCTATAGCTCTATAGCTCTATAGCTCTATAGCTCTATATCTCTATATCTCTATATATATATATATCTCTATATATATATATATCTCTATATATATATATATCTCTATATATATATATATATATATATATATATATATATATATATATATATATATATATATATATATATAGAGAGAGAGAGAGATATAGTTAAGAGCACTCACGGGTATTGTGAAAAAAGGCTTTTATTGGAGTGTTACAATCTACCCCACATCAACGCATTTCGGTCAGGACCCGGGATTTGATTAATTGATGGTGAGTGCCGGTCTAACAATTTGACTATATATATATATATATATATATATATATATATATATATATATATATTTATTAATAACCTGCCCACAAATCAATGGAAGGTATTCCTGGAAGGAAGTTTTACTCCTAAAATGTCCATGTTATTAGAATAATCTACAGTATAAGGAGGCTGTTCGCATCCCTACAGACTGGTGTATACAGAGGCAGAGAAGTTATCCCGTATGAGCTTTTTTCGAGTATGGTGGGCACCCTATTATTCCTGTGCAAAAAACAGTAAGAGACCTGAAAAGGAACCCAAGTGTCACTCCTAAAATTTGCCTGAAGCTCACCCAACATGCAGGGTTGCCACTTGTCCGGTTTTGACCAAGACACCCTGATTTTTTGAAGGACTGCCCGGGTCAATACTGCTTGCCCAGTTTTCCAAAATTAGGCAGGATTACCTATGATTAAGGCGGCGACCGGCCAATCGACATGTCATAATCCCACCCCCGCAGCATACCCCCATTGCATCAAAGCCCCACCCCAGATTCAACCTGGGCCAAAAGGTGGCAACCCTACCAACATGTGAACTGCCCCAAAAGCCCTAACAGAAAAACCACATGCATACAGCACTGCAGAATATGTTGGTGTTTTATAAATACTTAAATATTAAAGGGGTGGTTTAACTTTAATTCAGCCATTCTATAAGATATGAAAAGTTAATTCTAAGCAACTTTTCAATTGGCCTTCGTTTTTTCTTTTTGGTAGTTTTTCTGACTTTCCAGCTTTCACATGGGGGTTACTAACCCCATCTAAAAACAAATGCTCTGTAAGGCTATAAAGTTATTGTTATTGCTACTTCTTATTTCTCGTCTTTCTTTTCAGGGCCTCTCCTATTCATATTCCAGTCTCTCATTCATATCAATGCATGGTTGTTAGAGTATTGGACCCTAGCAACCAGACTGCTGAAATTGCAAACTGCTGAATAAAAATCTAAATAACTCAAAAACCACAAATAAAAAACGATCTACATCATACTCATACTAAAAGTTAAGTTAAAAGTGAACAACCCCTTTAATAGTAATAATGTATATGACTACAGAAGAACATAATGGTCTCTAGAAAAAGTGCAACATTTGCTGAAGTGATGAATATGTGAAAGATTTTAGGGCACAATCATTCCTGGAGTTATAGCACGCTTAATAACTAGACAATGGTTGGGTCACTTTTTGAGTTTACTGGGTCATTTAAGTATGAAGTACAAGAAAACATTTTTACATATAAAACAGAGGGGAAGGGGAAGCTCACCAATATGTCAAGTGTTAGACAACTTAACAGCTAGAAAGATTGGAATTGGAAAAGATTGGAAAACATCTTGGTACATGCTCTAGCAAGCAGATGAAAGTAGAAGTAAAGATATTACAGGTCAACAGATAGCTGAATGTACAGACAGACAAAGACAGATCTGAAAGCAGGCAGGCAACCACCTGAAATGAAAAGACATGAATCCACAGGATGCCAGAGCCACACATGTTTAGCCCTACAGCAGGCATCAAGCCCCAAATGCAGACAAACTGGGAGCAGACCCGGGGACCCCTGGACAGACAGAGTACTAGATTGTTCAACAGAGTCAACTTGTTCTTTTGACCACATTTACAAAAACATTGGCAGAAACTTTGTGCCATTTCTCAAGAATATCACAAAGCTTTTGTAGCATGACATGAATTGACTATGATTCCATGAAGCACATACCCAAATTTAGCAGCAATATCGTACACTTGCTTCTCGTGCTGTAAGACTTTTTCACGGTCACCCTCGAACAACAGGGTTGCAACACATAACTGATTTGGATCAAAGCCTTTAAACTGTAAAATAAAACATGGTTGAAGATGGATCCTAAAAGGGCTTTGCAACAACAGTAATCTGCAGTTCTATAAGTCCTATTAATGTGTTACCAGTACAGTAACATGTGCTTAATGTGAAAGTCACACTATCTACTACAGGTATGGATGCATTATCCTGAAACCCTTTATCCAGAAAGCTCTGAATTACAGAAATGCTGTCTCCCATAGACTTCATTTGATCCAAATAATCCAAATTTTTAAAAATGATTTCTGTTTTTTCTGTAATAATAAAACAGTACAATATTCTTTATTGAGACTAAGTTATAACTAATTATTGGGAGCAAAACCAGCCTATTGGCTTTATTTACATAAATGTTTTGTTGAAGGAAAGCATGAAGATTTAAATAACAGAAAGATCAGTTATCCAGAAAACCCCAGGTTCTGAGCATTCTGGATAACAGGTCCCATATCTGTTCTTGATTTTAAAAAAGGAACATATCAAAGTGCATTAAATATGTATGGACATAGGTATGTCGTAGTAGGTCTTCACATAAAAAATGTAAACTTTTTAAGAACAGGCTTTATGTTTGAATACTAAGGAGACTATGCTGTAGTGTGCCAAAATCTTCCAAACAAGAGTTACAGCACAAAGTTAACCTAAATTGTGCGTGCCATTTATTCATACTGTAGTTACAAAAGCAAATAATGTACTGTCTTGCACTAAAAAAGGAAATAAACTCAAGGGATGAAAACATAATTTTGCCTCTTTATAGGTAGGTCCCTGGTAAGGCCTCAGGTGAAGTATGCACTGCAGTTTTGGGATATAAACGAGCTGGAAAGAGTGCAGAGACAAGTACATTAGAGGACATTATAGACAAATAGCAGGGGACCTTTTTACCCATATATATATATATATATATATATATATATATATATATATATATATATATATATATATATATATATATATATATATATACACGAAAGAATGAAACCGCACTCCTAGGGCGTTGATGAAAAAAACATGTGGTAAGTTTTATTTCAACGTTTCGGCTGCTACACTCGAGCCATCTTCAGGAAGTGAAAACCCTAACCCCAACCATCACCTTTAACCCCAAGAATGGCGCCAAAATGCAATGTGACATCATCATTACACCTATCAAAACATTAAAAGACATTTTTGTGGATAGTAGAATAAAATCGCTACAATGTAGATGTAGTAATAGCAAGTGTAATCAAAATGTATGCGCTAACACAGTGTTCTTAAAAAGCCTCCGTGTGACTCCGCAAACAAGTGACCCCGTGTGATTAGCAAAAGTGAGTGACAGCAACCACCCCCATTGACAGATCCATAGGGGAGTATCGATGGTTCCCTATTAGTTGCAGAGGAGGACGCACAGATGCAGACCCACTAGTGTTTTGCCCCTTAGACAGTGGTCGGACCAACACACCATATCCCTGTTCCCTTTCCTCGATCGCCTAGGTCAGCTGCCAAACGATAGCCCTTAGAGCACCTACTTCCATTCTGTCGACTCGCTGACCGTGTCTAGGCCACACCTCCTGATACGTCACCGTGAGAGGGGTTCCCTGCTGACAGGCCGAGTCCAGGCTGTCAGGTTAGGTACAGCGTCACGCTTAGTCCTTCCCACAATTGGACATCACTCCTCACAGGCAAGCCCTATTGGGAGCGTCGAGTCTGGTATTGCTCCTGACTCTCGCTGACCAATTTTGCGGGCACCATTGCTCTGTGTCTGCGATTAATCGCTTTTATAGAGTGATTTGTCATACATGGTAGCGCCAAACAAAGTAGTAGTGCTGACCTTCTGGGTCATTTCTTGCAGTTACCTGACCATATACCGAAGCCTGCTAGGGATTATAGGGATGGTTGGTCCGTCGCTCTGCCGAGGGCCGACCTACTGGCATTGTGGTCCATCTCTGATATGGCAGGAGGGATAGGTCAGGTCGTAGTAAGGGGTTGGAATACACTATATAGGCTTAATGATACCGAGGCGCAATATCTGTTGGAACTGGTGTTGCTAGGGAGGTGCCCCATAGTTACGGGAAAAAATAAAATAGAACATTATTGTGTGCCAAAATCGCGTGCAAAAGAAAGACATGTTAGCTAATTGTCCATCCTCCAAGAAAGTCCTTACGGCGGCAATGTATAAGAAAAGCATCATGGTACACAAATATAATTCAAACCCACAGAAATATGTTTACATTATTTCACCCGTGTGGTCTAAATGGCTTCTCTTAAACACATATTTTCGCAGACAGAGAGGGTAGATTAGGGTTAATAAAAGGGGGACATTGGTAGGGTCTCATTTAAACCTTTTGGTGTCAAGGTTTCCAACTTGAAAATCCACAAGGACTCCTTTTGTAGAAGTAATAAGTTCCTATTGCCCTCTCTTTTGAGTGCAGGCACATGATCAATAATCATGTGTCTGAATTGGGGGAGCGTATGGTTCATTGTAAGCCAATGTTTGGATACTGGTTGATCAGCTTTGCCAGTAGTTAATGCATTCCTTATCACGCAGCGGTGATTATTCATTCGTTCGCAGCATTATGTTGGGAAAGCTTCCACTACTTACCGCGAACGAATGAATAATCACCGCTGCGTGATAAGGAATGCATTAACTACTGGCAAAGCGGATCAAACAGTATCCAAACATTGGCTGATCCTGTTCCAACAGATATTGCGCCTCGGTATCATTAAGCCTATAAAGTGTGTTCCAACCTCTTACTACGACCTGACCTATCCCTACTGCCATATCAGAGATGGACCACAGTGCCAGTAGGTCGGCCCTCGGCAGAGCGACGGACCAACCATCCCTATAATCCCTAGCAGGCTTCGGTATATGGTCAGGTAACTGCAAGAAATGACCCAGAAGGTCAGCACTACTACTTTGTTTGGCGCTACCATGTATGACAAATCACTCTATAAAACCGATTAATCGCAGACACAGAGCGATGGTGCCCGCAAAATTGGTGAGCGAGAGTCAGGAGCAATACCAGACTCGACGCTCCCAATAGGGCTTGCCTGTGAGGAGTGACGTCCAATTGTGGGAAGGACTAAGCGTGACGCTGTACCTAACCTGACAGCCTGGACTCGGCCTGTCAGCAGGGAACCCCTCTCACGGTGACGTATCAGGAGGTGTGGCCTAGACACGGTCAGCGAGTCGACAGAATGGAAGTAGGTGCTCTAAGGGCTATCGTTCGACAGCTGACCTAGGCGATCGAGGAAAGGGAACAGGGATATGGTGTGTTGGTCTGACCACTGTCTAAGGGGCGAAAACACTAGTGGGTCTGCATCTGTGCATCCTCCTCTGCAACTAATAGGGAACCATCGATACTCCCCTATGGATCTGTCAATGGGGGTGGTTGCTGTCACTCACTTTTGCCAATCACACGGGGTCACTTGTTTGCGGAGTCACACGGAGGCTTTTTAAGAACACCGTGTTAGCGCATACATTTTGATTACACTTGCTATTACTACATCTACATTGTAGCGATTTTATTCTACTATCCACAAAAATGTCTTTTAATGTTTTGATAGGTGTAATGATGATGTCACATTGCATTTTGGCGCCATTCTTGGGGTTAAAGGTGATGGTTGGGGTTAGGGTTTTCACTTCCTGAAGATGGCTCGAGTGTAGCAGCCGAAACGTTGAAATAAAACTTACCACGTGTTTTTTTCATCAAAGCCCTAGGAGTGTGGTTTCATTCTTTCGTTTGTATGCTGTATATAACCAGCACCCAGGCATTTTGTTGGTTGATTGGTTGATATATAAGGAATGCTTGCTGGAATTACACACTTTTAAATTCAGAATGGTTTAGCTATCTGAGAATTTGTAAACAATGCATGCCTCTGTGATGGATTTATTAATTGTGTGCTTTTTGAAAATATTGTCTAAAATACAGCTCTCAAAACATACAGAGAAACCATAAGCTCTATTTATTTGGTTCGATTAATTCCATGAGCAGATGATATACAGAAATAGTGGAGGGGGGGCTTGTTTGATTAAACAGTGCCAATATTAAAACCAGATTGGTTAAGTAAATAAGGGTATCAGAAATCAAAGCAACAGGGGCTTCAAAAATCCATCCGTCACAGATTTTCAGATTAGTCTTAATGATCAGTATTTGTGGGGCTGCCGAATCTTTCATTTATTACGAAGAGTTTTTGCAGCGACATTGCTACTAGTGGAAATTGGTTTCTTTGTAGGTAATGAGACTTTTTATTGACTCAGCAGGATAATGGATGCTGTTGCACATGAACTTTCAAATCAATGCTCAACCACTAGTTTAAAAAATGGCATTTTAGGTGGCTTTAAACCTGGGATTTTCGATGTAACAATTTGGATTTACTCACGCAATAAAATAAAAAGCTAACTACTCTCACTTTACAGCCGCTGTGAACTTTTTGATATGTGCAGTAGAGTATGCGTGGTAGTGTGTGTGTGTGGGGGGGAAACGGCATATGCTTTTGTAGATAAAACATGACCAGTTTAGAGATTAGAAACCGTTAAGATAAGGAGCAGAATGTTCCAAAATAAGAGTTAAAAAAAATCATAAGCAACACAGAAAAAACAAACTGTACCTTTGTGATGTAGAATTTTTTTAACCCATCCAAAAATGAAGTAAAAATTGAGGCCACCTGAGGTTTAAGAGCATGCCCTGCAAAAAATAAATACATGCACCAATAAATTAAATTTAAATGAATAAAATGCTGCAATGACAGTACCATGGCAAATATTTTGCAGCTCGTTTATACAACTGAAAGAAGCATTTAGGGCAAAGACAAGCAAATGTGGGTGTTCCAGCTGTTTTGGAAAAATGGCTCCTAGCATACCCCTGCCTGGCATGTTGCAGCTGAAGTACCCAAGGTTGCCGCTCTAAAGGAAGATGGGGTCTCCATGCCTTTGCTGACAAATTGAGCTGAAATGTGTTCTTTGCCAATGGCTGATTTTAGTACTGACAGTCATGCTAAAGCACCAGTTCTCCATTAAAAACCAAGGAGGCATTGATGCCATTGTAACAATTAACATTTTCTAGGAAACAATTTCCATTTGCATTATTTACTTACTGCCATTCTTCACCATAAATAAATATATTATGAGGAGCAAAAATATGGTAAAAGTAATGCATGGGCATCTTTGAAATTTACAAGGTGATCCTTATGTTTGGAAAATAATGAATACAGGTATGGGACGTTATCCAGAATGCTCAGGGTCTGGGGTTTTCCTGGATAGCAGATCTTTCCGTCATTGGGATCTTCATACCCTTAGTCTACTAGAAAATCATTTAAATATTAAATAAACCCAATAGGCTGGGTTTGCTTCCAATAAGGAAGAATTATATCTTAGTTTGGGACAAGTACGAGCTACTGTTTTATTATTACAGAGAAAAAGGAAATAATTTTTAAAAAAAATTGGATTATTTGATTATAATGGAGTCTATGGGAGACGGCCTTTCCGTAATTCAGAGCTTTCTGGGTAACGGGTTTCCGGATAACAGATCCCGTACCAGTAGCTCTGAAGAACCTAATTTGGCCTGCAGTTCACAGTGTTAAAGAACACAGAGGGGATCAACTACTAACAGTGGTTACAATTGCAACCTACCAATAAATTAGAAAATGAACGTAACAACGTATCAAATTTGTTTATTAGGGTAAATGTCATTTAGTGCCTTTAATAGTAAATCAGGTTTTTTTCATAAATATAATGTATATTGAATCAAATAAAAATGATTTTTACAGGAATGTTTACAATAAAGAAGTGGTGCTTTACATACACAGAAAATTAAACCAAACAAAGTAAAAGTAAAGTTGCAGGTTTTAATAATATCAAGAGACCCTCTACTGAAAAAAACAATGACAGAACCCAGTGACCACGGAAACTTAAGAAAGAAGAATTAGGTAGAGGATTGCTCCATGGTGCTCAGTGGAGTGCACTTTCAGGTATCAGGCAAATGGTTATAATCACGGAGACTTTCCTTCCTTATTCCTGTTACTATAGATCTTTAATTTACTTTTCATCAAAGTGTAAAACAGGGGGCCACAGTTTGCACAAAACTGCAATTCTCTGTATATTTGTATGTGCATTTATATATGTGCATGTATGTATGTATGTGTGTGTATATATATATATATATATATATATATATATATATATATATATATATATATATATATACACACACACACACACACACACACACACATACATACATACATTTTGGTAACATAAAGCACTCGCAGCACAAAATTTTCATAAAAAAGCAAGACAGTCTTTATTCCTCCAACCACATGTCTAAGCATTTCGATCCACAAGGGACCGTCGTCAGGGTCTCTTGTGGGTCGAAATGCATAGACATGTGGTTGGAGGAATAAAGACTGTCTTGCTTTTTTATGAAAATTTGGTGCTGTGAGTGCTTTCTGTTACCGGAATGTAAATACCTTGGTGAGCACCCGGCTGGTGATGATGTGAATGGTGAGTGCCGATAAATGGAAAGTATAAAGAAAATGGGAGCTGGCATTCTATATTTCAGGCAATTATTGTAACTCTTATTGTATTCATTAATTTTTGGCCATAATCAATGTGCAATATGTGTAAAATTGTGTAGTTTGGGAAAATGAGCTTTAGTACTGGAACAGTTCTTTCCTATAAAAAGATAAGCAAAACTACTAGGGGGTGCAGTTTGTCAGACACCCCCAACTAGCAGTCTCTAGCCCTTTACCCTGGGCTATATAGAGCAAGTTCTATAAAAATTAAACTAGCCCAGGGTACATGACTGTCAGAGCAGCACAATGCCAACTTTCCTGTGCTCTCAGGAGTCCCATGTGGCAGCTTGAGCAGTACATAAGTAGTACAATACAGCTTATAAGGTGTACTATACTTTGCAACTGTGCATGATGAAAGACCCTGTTTGTGGCAGATTGCACAATAATGCAAACAAACTGAATGGGTAATGTACATGTTCAGTGATACAGGATAAACAAATGTCGCTGTCTTTCATGGAGTGGGTTAGTGCCCATTTTGTGCAACTGTAAGGGGCTTATTTCCTGTTTCAGCACAATAATCCCACCATGCTAAAGTGATATCCATACAGATTTGGTTTAAACATTAGGGTCCCCAAACTTTATTACCTGTGATCCTCACTCAATTTTAAACTAATGTTGGGGAGCCACATAAGCACTATCATACAAAATAACGGCTGTGATAATTGAATTGGTAGCCCCATATGAACTGCTAGTTTACACAAAGCTCTCTTTGGAGAAAATCTGTGTCTTTACACCTTCAAAACTTGCCTTCAATGCAGTAATTTAAAAATGGGAACTTACTTCGATGCCACTTTGAGCAACATCAATTGGGGTGTTACGCAACATGTTGCTCATGAGCCAATGGTTGGGGATCACTGAATTAGAGAGTAGAAGATCTCAGTCTGCCTACACAGAGGCCTCATCTCATTTCAACTGAACTGTGATAAAGTGGAATGATGTGAGTAAGACCTGGTCTAAAATAACTAATAACTGCCACTGCTCTTTACACGGCTTCTAACATTAGAATTCTAACAAAGATCTGAACTTGCTGCATCAACTTTAATGAGTTACACAGATTTTATATGATGTAAAATGTCCAGTATAAAATGTGCTTTAAAAAGGACATTTTTGATTAGAATCAAGTTAGCTTCCCTAACCAAAATGAAAACTAGAACTAATAATAATCAAACTATGACAGAAAGCACAAGAATGAAGATAGTGGGTTTCATAATTCTACCCTAATTAGCCTGTAATGGGCATAAAATGCAGAAAGGTATTTATGGTTTTATATCATATTGGAAAAGTAAATCATAAAAAGATTGAATCCCCCCAACTGCCAATTAAAAAAAAATACCTGTAGGTGCACAAAAGAAGCAGAACAAGCATGTGAAAATGGAATAATAGAAACATGCATACCTAATCATAGATATAGTTGTCAATTTTTTTTAGTTCAAGCTCCACCGAAAGATGGAATCATTGTCTATAGCGTTTGAAGGTCTAATCATTGGTCATGGCCCCAGAAATTGTGAATTAGGCAGTGGGTCACAGCTTCAAGAATATCTAGGACAGCAAATACACATTCACCCCAACTCTCATCCTAACTGGCCTTCAACCTGTCCATTTTACCAATGCTTGCCACACACTATGCTCACGCTGGTATAAATACTTATAATTGATCTTTATATACTGCCTCAACAATTACTTGAGGCTTTGAAAGTCATGTTATAATAATAAATCTTAACAGAAATGAAACAAAATGAGTTATGAATGTATTGGAAGTATCAACATGTACTACACTAATTGAATAGCATCCCTACAAATAAATACAAGGAAATGCATATAAAAAAAGAATCAGACTGCAAGATAAGAATTCTATGAAGGCCAGTAACCAGACCTCCCAGTTCAGACACACGCATATCAGAACAATTTATAGTTGCATGATGTGATTGTACAAAAACCTTAAAAATAGGAAATACCGGTGACCAAAGAAGCAAAGTGACAAGAGATTCGTTCGGAAGATCAGTCTCCCAGCCAACATTCATTAAGTACAAACTTTAGGGTATTATTTTAGACGCCAGAAAATCATATATTTAGAATTTATTGCAGACAATGCTTTGTTTTTTATATACTATATTTAAAATCTATAAAAATATCCCCGACCCTTGGCAGTTTTCGTGTGTTATTGTCATAGGACATTAAATCACGGTGGAGTTACAGTATGTCAAAGTAAAAACAGATTTTCGAAAAGTGACTAATACCTGACTGTATAATACAGCCCCCATTCAAATAAAGCTGGCAGCAATAACAGTCTGAGGAGATAGGTCTACATCTGAACACTTTGCACAACTAGTCATACATACATACATACTGTACATACATAGTTAAATAGTCAAATCAGGTTGAAAAAAGACTAAGTCCATCAAGTTCAACCCCTCCAAATGAAGCCCAGCAACCATTCATACACACACCACTACATGGCTCTGCCAAGTGGCATAGGGATCATAAAGGAACAGTCTTTTTCAAGTGCAGTCACAAATGCTGTATTAGATAGAAATTGACCCTGACTTGGCCATAGCAGGGCACTAACAGTGTTATTTTTAATCATTCTTGTGTAGTTCTGGCTTTATTCTTGGGTCACTGTATTGTTTGAAGACAAGTCTTCTGCAAATCCCAGCTCTTACAGACTAAATTAGATTTTTCTCCAGGATATTACTGTATTTTGCGGTATTCAAACTATCCTCTACCCTCTCAAGTTTTCCACTATCTGCTGCAGAGAGGCAAGCTCACAGCATGATGTTGCCTCCAACATGCTTTACAGTGGGAATGGTGTGCAGCGTTTGGCTTATGTCACACATGGTGTTTAGTCTCTTGGCCAAAATTTGTCAAATCAGACCATACATGCTTGTACCAGCTGACACCAGAGGCTTCTTTTTGCCATGATGCTTTCTTTTTGCCACACACCCATGCACAGCAACTGCAAATAACCTAGAAAACAGTCACTGTAGGCATGGTATGTCCAATATTTGAAACTGAGGCTTGTAACACCTTTAAAGTTGTCATAGATCTCTTGCTAGCCTCTAGTATTCATCATGCACGTAAATTCAAGTTGGAGAGGCTGTTCTAGGCACATTTATATTTTGCATTTCTTAATGACTGCTGTAACTGTACTCCAAAGAACATTCAATAACTTGGAAATTTTCTTGCATCCATCCCCTGACTTGTGGCTTTTAGTCATTTATTATACTCTGGCCCTTTAAGAATTTGGATGCTAAAACCTGCCGAATTGTTGTTTAAGTCAATAGGAAAGGTCCAGGGATCAATCGTGTCGTTTAAAATCGTCTGAGTTGTAAAAATTTGATTTTCTTTATAAATTTCGATTAGTCAAATTTCGAATTTATGGGAGTTAAAAAAAAAACAACTCACATGAATTTCAAATTTGACCCTTGATAAATGTGTCTCAAAGGGTACAACTACAAAAGCGTCTTCATCGCAATTCCGGCGTATTCGACGCAGTGCGCCAAAACGCAGGCGTCAAATCGGATGCGATAGAAAATAATGTAAGAAATACAAATGTCGGATCTTGTTGCAGCCATCCGAACGCTGCGACACCATCCGACATTGCTATTGCTTACCTTATTCTCTGTCGCATCTGATTTGATGCCTGTGCTTTGGCACATTACATCGGATCCGCCGGAATCATGCTGAAGACGCTCGTGTAGTACCCTAAGTGTTCATTTGTTTTCATGGTGTAGGTTATACCACAATGCTGACTTCTAAGAAGATGGACGGTCCATATACACATGCAACTATACTACAAGCACTTGACATCCCTTGGCTACAAACACGTGATCTCCATTGAACCAGTTATGTGAATTTTATTGCACCATAATGATTTAGTAGGTGTGTCATATTTAAGAGACAAAAGAGATCCGTTTCCACTTTGACATGAGAGTCTATTTCTGTTGATCAGTGTCCAAAAACAAAAATTAATTCCAATGTGATTCGCAAAAAAATTAAAACTTCTCAAAGAGTTGAAACTTTTTATAGTTACTGTAAAACGACCACTTTCCTGTAGGGAAAATATTTTTCAGGGATGGTATGATATTAATTATGTAGGGAGCCTGGACTGATGCCTAGTAAGGAAGGCTATGTAAAATTTATTGGAGTCTGGCACATTATGTAGACTTTTATAACTGTGTAGTTATGGTCATCATTGTGTTAAGAGGACTAACAGCAGCAAATGACCAAGTGAAAAGTCACTGGATAGTTGGAAAGGAGATAGGGTTGTTGATGGCTACACAAAGCTCTAAAACATTTTAACAGTCTAGGAGCTTGAAGGTCAGTGCAACAAACCGAAGATGAAATTAGAACATGTAGTGATCCACGTAAAGAAAATCCTTGTTATTTTCTGTTATGGCGGGGGTTGAAATGTTGACATGGAAGCTGCTATATAAGCATAAAATGCAAAACACTGTTTGGGAGGGTAAGCCATATTTGAGTTAGGGCTAGGACATCAATAAAGTTATTTTATTACATCTAAATTGCTATTTTTACTCACACATGGCATTGTAATGCACCAAGTCAGCAAAGAAGCTTTTAATTTTTTTGTGGATAAACATAACCAAAGCATAAACACAACTGTAAACAATTTGCATTTTTTCAACTAAGTGCATTCTTGGCCAGGACACACTGTTACAAAGTCAGGCACCAGCTAATATTCTGGCTATGGATATAACCCTTGGAAGTTGACTTAAATAAAGCATATATACGCATTTCTATAAATGTCAAAACTTGTTAAGAATGGTAATGCAACTTCTTTGTCTAGGTGTGATATCACAATTGCATCAACATTATTTATTAAATAATGAATTAAAATAATTATATTTTAACTAATAATTTATTAACACTGGGCATTTTGTCACGTCTGCATGTTTCTATAGACAGGTGGAATAGTAATAAATTCGGTGCAAAATGTTCCATTTATCGCTATGCTGCAAGAAGACTGTACTGCACAACATGCCTCGTTGGAACCAAGACAAGTCATTTCTTATATCATAAACAGTGCTTTCAGACAGTGGTGTAAATACAGGGGATATAGTGGGTGTAACTTCTGGTAGGTGGACAGTGCAGTAGCAATACTGGCAGAGGATTAGCCAAAAAGAAGCTTGATAAGTTATTGCCTCTAAAAGCATATCCATGGTGTGCAGAACACATTTAAATTCAAGCTCTGCTGTTTAATGGATTTGCTCAATTATGCCATGATATACATTATGAGAGTATCAAGTTTGTACGTAACTGTGCTACCAAATAAATATTCAATAACAAATTTAGGATATTATAGCGAATGACTCATAAGGGAAAAAACACAACAGGTATGGGACCTGTTATCCAGAATGCTCAGGAAATGTTGTTTTCCGGATAATGGATCTTTCCGTAATTTGAAAGTCCAGTATAAAATCATGTTTACATTAAGGATTGATTATATCCTAGTTAGGATCAAGCAAATTGTACTGTTTTATTATTACAGAGAAAAACGTTATCATTCTTACAAATGTGAATTATTTGGATAAAAAGGAGATTATGGGAGATGGCCTTAACGTAATTCGAAGCATTCTGCATAATGGGTTTCTGAATAACAGATCCAGCACCTGTATTATACATGCTTCATTTTTCCATAGGAGGCAGGCATTGGGCTAAATGTACACAGTAACAGTTGAAGCATTGACTTTTAGACTATACAAACCCTTCTAAATCTAAACGAAAATACAGGTCCTCCTTTATATAAAGGTCTCCTTTATAGGCAATTTCCTAAGTCACTGTGCATATTGCTTACTAGCCCAGATACATCTTTACATATCAGCCATAAATCCAATAGAGCAATGATATAAGAATATGCAGTCTAGTTAGTACATTTAGGACCATAAATGACACATTAAGGAGCAGTGCACTTTTTGTCTTGAACAACAAAGTCTGCTTGTTATTTTAAGATAGAGTACCCAACAAGACCAGATTTCAAAATGACATATTAGTGAGGCACTCTGAAAGTTAAAATAATTACATATTGATTTATATTGATTTAAACTAGTCTGTTAGCTTGATGGTATAATCCTTTGCAGTTTTCTCTTGAAACATTAAGATGAGGTGAAAGGATAAACCCAGCTCTTAAATGTATATGTATGGATGTAGACTTACCAAACTGAAATTGTGCATTGTCCACAAGGCGAATTGAGGCAGGAGCACATCTCTGTAAGACAAAATGAGCAAACATTAGTAATGAACCAAAAAACCATAAAGTAAAATAAAATCCCTTTAAGCACTTAAAGGTTTACTTGATATCAACTTTTAGCATGTTATGTATAGAGCTAATCTTATCAAAACCTGTTCTGCTCATGTTCAGCCTGTGGTTAGTCAGTGACCTGGACACTGCAGTGGTCAAACCCCTTTCCTTGCCTTACCACCAATTGCAATTGTATGGAATGCACTCTGGCTATATCTGATGCTAGTTATAATCAACAATTTTACAACATACTAAAAGTTAACTTAAAGGTGAACCACCCATTTAAATGGGAACTCATGTCACATGGGGAGAAACACTCTAATTGCATTCACCCCAAAATCACTGTGGCTGGTGAGCTTTAGCCTTAAAACTTGAGAGTGCATAGCTTTATTTCTGCACTCTACTATGAATATGAAGACACTAAAAGCCTTTAAAGGAATTGTTCAGTGTAAACATAAAAACTGGGTAAATAGATAGGCTGTGCAAAATAAAAAATGTTTCTAATATAGTAAGTTAGCCAAAAATGCAATGTAAAAAGGCTAGAGTGATTTGATGTATAACAAGTCAGTCAGGACACTACTTCCTGCTTTTCAGCTCTCTTGGTTAACACTGACTGGTTACCCTGGCTACCAGGCAGTAACCAATCAGAGACTTGAAGGGGGCCACATGGGTCATATCTGTTGCTTTTGAATCTGAGCTGAATGCAGAGGATCAATTGCAAACTCACTGAACAGAAATGTACCATGTGCCCCCCCCCCTTCAAGTCGCTGACTAACTCAGAGTTATAGAGCTGAAAAGCAGGAAGTTGGATTCTGGCTGTTTTATTAGACATCTGTTCACTCCAGCCTTTATACATTACATTTTTAGAAACATTTTTTATTTTGCACAGCCTATCTATTTACCCAGTTTTTATTTTCATACTGAACTATTCCTTTAAAAGGCAGAAGGGTGTTCATACATCCCCAGCTTTGCTATAAAACAGAAAAAAATAACCAACACTTCCACTGTCGGAAGTAATGAAAATCACTCCTTAGATGCCTCTTAAGCTGACCTAGCACCAACAATTTCCAGTTTATTCGCTTAGGTACACTCATAAATTCCCAGCACTATAAGCAAACAGGTTATAGCCAAATTAATACTCTTGAAAATCCAGAGTGATATAATTTTAGGATATGAAAATGAAATAGAAAAGATTGTTATAGAATATAGCTCTAGATCTGCACACACAAATACTTATATAATCATGCTTGTTTGTGGAGAAGTCATCTTAGCACCCCATAAAAAGCTTTTCCTTCAGTACAACCTAATTACTTGTTCATGAGGGAACATACACAAATGCCTTTACAACGTGTTAAAAGGAAACAACCTGATACTTACAGGAGTTATAATCTAGTCAGGAAACAATCATTCAACACTGATGAACACCACATCTGTAATGCCAATCTTTCCATCAACGTTAATGACAAACCATAACTGAAATAACTTTACCACAAGCCTTTGGTGGATAAACACAGGAAGGAAAGTTAATAGCGATTGTGATTTATAGACCTATTGGATGGATGCTTCTTTTTTTTAAGAGCCATAAGCCAATCTTGATAGTCAAGAACCAAGCCTAGACTCATATTAACTTGAATTTAGTGACCCATAACACTGCTGATTTCCTTGAATTACACAATGCATAGTGCATGGAAATAGGAAGGAAAACTCATTTTTTGAGATAATAAATCAGCAGCATTTTGTTATGCACTGATTTAATACTGCCAATTTAACTGCAACATTTTGTGGACCTTTAGGTAACCCTCCCAATGCACAGGCCCACCAGGTCACAACCCTAGGACTACAAGTAGGATTTCATTGCACTCATTCACTGATCATTGGCAAAAAAAAAAAAAGAAAACCGTTTACTTGGGTTAATAAAAGGCAAAAGTTCATCAAGTTCAAACCCTCTATTGCTTCAAATAAAAGTCCAGTTCCACAAACCTAAAAATGTGGCCTACTGTTAATTGATTACTTCTATGGGAAAAAAGAACCCCCACTATCTATAATTTTTTTTAATTATAAATCTATAATGTCCACTGATGCACCTGTTGAGAGTAATCATGTCACCTTGTAAGCACCTTTTCTCCAGAGAAAACAAACCCAACCTTAACAATCATATTTTAATTCTTCCACTCCCTTCACCGGCCTAACTGCACTGAATACTCAAGAAAATGCCCTATAAAGAGGCAAAATTATGTTTTCTAATGTAATTCTACATTATAGCATCCCTTTTTAACAAAAAAGTAGTGGTGGCCTTTAACAACTACTCTATAACAATTACTTATTTGGCCAGTGTAACAAAAGAGTGACACGATTACAGGTTTTAAGACGACATCATTGGGATGGAAGCCAAACATATTGAATCCCAATACTGGCTATCCTTGTTTGTTAATTTATCTTTATTTCTTCTGCATTATAATTTCAAGGAAAGGCCAATGTTATCGACATCTCCCAAAAGCAGTAAAGGAGATTAAGATTACATTTTCAGTAAATGAATAATCACAATATGGTCAAATACTGCTGGATTGAATAGTTTCTCAGTAATAAAGGGAGAAAAATTGAGTGAAAAAAAAATAGTGATATTGCATGTTTACAGTAACATGTAATGATTGCAGCACCCTTGTCTAATGTTTTCACTACACCCATTGTTCCGATTTCTGTTATGGAATTTCAGGTTTTTTGGATGGGGTCTTGAAATAGAATAATGGAAATTACAATTAAATCTTATAGATGATGGGACAGCAGGGAATTGCTATCAGGGTGATCCCTAATCCCTTGTGCCAGGTCAAAGGCAAGTAATCTGAAGTAGGAAGCATTGTTTTGATTAATCCTGCGTGTGCCACCGATTTAAAACTGGGCTAACAAGGCAGGACAAACTAATTAAAATACTGATTCCATCATCGCCACCTCTCTCTTTTACTCTCTCTACATTATTTTGGCCATAAATATCTCTAGTGTGACTGTATGAACAATTTCCAAAGCACTTCATAGACACCACCAATTTGGTTGTAGTTCAGGAAGGAAGGAAGGAAGGAAGGCATTACAGGGTTTTTAGTGGCCATGGGATGTTGCCCATCAAGAAGGCCTTGAACCAATGTCTGGCAGAAGGGAAAATAAATAAAGGTAAGTACAAGACTAAATAATAGACCCAATGCATAGAGACACAGATAGGATGGGCTTGGCTAAAGCACACAAATTATTTAAGTATTTATGGAACACATAAATAGTATGCAAATGATTGGGCTTTATTAGCATTGTAAAGATGAATAGGTTTGTACAAAATTAGGTGTACAAAGCTGTTCCTAACCCAACAGGTTTGGGTCTTGAATGCTGCCAAAGGCACTTCCAATACTTATTAACTCTGGAGGTGAAGACCCATTGAATTCTTCTGTTTCGGTTTTGTGGTTTGTCAATATTCTCACCCTTAGAATATCTTGCGCTGCACAGTGCAGAATCAGCTTCTGGAAGGAAAAACCACTTGAAAAGCCAAATTGCTCTTTTTTTGACCGTGTGGTGATGATTTAACAGTTCTACAGGTCTTTTTAATACAATGATCTTCCTTCAACACAATGCACTTTCCGATGTCATACAAAGGTGAGACAGCACATAAGGATTCTGGGTAATTAAAAGTATGGATTTCTTCCATATGGAAACAAGTCCTCACCGTAGCGATTGCATCTAACACAAGCTAAGTTGGCTGATATTTTCTTCAAGTTCATTTCAGAGAAAACAGCTGTATATAATGACAGAGCTAAAACATTTCTCTCCTCTCTGTCTACAAATGCTCTGCTTTATATTTTCAACTTCACATACAAAGCAAATACATGTTTATCAGCACGATCAAAGCTGTTCTTTCATTTAGACTCTGGTGGCATTCATCAATGTCAAAGTGGCTTGAGAACAACGGTGGGAAGAAACATTTATCTACAATCAGAGGAGAAGTAATTAATCATCCTATGGTATGCCCATTTTTCCCCCTATTTTGGTTTGCAATCAACATTTTACTTTACTTTTTGGTGGTGCTAAAGCCACACAAGATCTTAATTTAAGTAATCAGAACAAGCTGCAATTTCATCTTTGTTCTGAGTTTGGCTGTGAAATGGGTTTGACTTATTTTATAGGTGTGAAGGTTTACACCTAGCTCAACTAAATACAGGGGTTAATCTTTTTAATTTCAGAGTGAAAAAGACGAAATGCATGTATGAACCCAATCATCTCCAAGAACTCTTTGTGAAGAATCTCTGGTTCAAGAGAACAATGGTTAGTGAACACACACGAGCAAATGCTTGGAAATGTAATTCACACAAAATTACAAATATCTTTTAATGGAAGGTTGTCCCCGAAATCTTTAGTGGATGCCATCATTAGCCTTGTACCCTTCTCATGTGTGATGCTAGGAGTGGAGAATCTTTTGCCCAATTTATTTTAACTGGGAGATGTTGAAGTACATCTGTGTCACAGTTCCAAATAAATGTAATCTACTCCTTGGTGTAATAACCACAGTTAAAATAATATGAGTGCCTCATATTAAGTCTGTTGCTTTGTTTTTCAAAACAAAATGGATTGTGAACATCTGAATATAACCTTTTGTCTAATAAAAGCCAATGCTACACTGCTTTCCAATACACAGTAAAGTACAAATTTCCACTCATTCAAAAATTATCCAAACTTGCTGTTTAAAGCAGTACCCTCTAGGTCAATTGATATTTGCATGTGCAAGGTATTGTGGGATATGATATAGAGTCTCGGAGGCTATATTATTGGCACATCTTTGTTTCAATGATACATGAAATTTGTCGTGTATATTGGAAAGCTGCTTTTAATTCAAAATTTTCTTCATTATGTAAGCTTTACATCTGTACGTATATAAGCCAGTTATGTAAGAATATCATTTAGGGGGTCAGCAAACATTACTAAATGTCAACCCCCCTTTTTGTAATAGGGAAAAAAGATTCAATCCATGCAATACTTAGTCAAATCTGTAGAAAACAGTAGAATTTTTGTCCCTCTACAAGGAGTTGGCTAGATGTCAGTACAATAGTATAAACCTTAAGTGGCAATAGACTCCAAGATCTTAATAAGCCTGATGAGTTTTTCTAACCTGACTGATTATATATATATATATATATATATATATATATATATATATATATATATATATATATATATATATATATATATATATATATATATATATATATATATATATATATATATATATATATATATATATATATATATATATATATATATAGTCAAATTTCAGCCAGATATTGGCTGGGCAGGATGTTAGGAGACCCCCTGCTACAGTCCTGCAGTGGGTTGGGTACCCGCAAAAACCTACGGTACCCTGCGGATTGAAGTTCCGGGTGCGGGTAAAGACGCGCGTTGGCGGTTCTGCGGGTCACGCCGCGGGTCTTCACAATAGTGATATTTACTCCATTTTTCTGGTCACGGCTACTTCCGATGACGTCATTTCCGGTTTGCAATGACAGCACTTCCTGTTTTACTCACTTTTTCTGGTCACGTCTACTTCCGATGATGTCACTTCTGGTTTACAATGACAGCACTTCCTGATTCTTGATGGTCAGCGGGTCGTGGGTTCGGGTTGTGGATAAGGTACTTTCGGGTAGGGTCAGGTAGCTGTTCCAAGCGGGTAAGAATGCGGGTTGCTGTCCGGGTTGCGGATTGCGGGTACGTGTCCCAAAAAAATGGACCCGTGCAGGAATCTACCCCCTGCAAAGGCCAATAAACTTTTTAATCATTCCAGAGGAGTCAAATTTAAAGCTTTTATTGGCCAGTATATGTATACTGTATAAAATGCAATAAGAAACACAGGTTCACATACAACAATAATTGCAAATACTATACATATTGCTATGAGCAAAGACCCTTTATAGTTTTACACAGAACAGTAGCTTGAGAACTAATTTTCTCTCTTCAATGGCAGGGGAGATAAAAACATTTTTAGACATACTGTACTATATAGTATATGTCTCATTGTTATGATTTTTTTTGGTTTTCTCCTTCACTTCATATTGTTTCTGTCGGGAAAAAAACCGATCAAGAAAAATCCTTAGAACAAAATGAAATAGTCACTTTATTTTTACGTGAGATAGTCCCAACTATTACTCATGCTTTAGTCAGCTTCAATCTCTACTGCAATTTCTCAGCCCTGGAAACTTTCCTTCCCTGGAGAAGAATTAACATAGCTGAGCAGAACAGAAAACAATAAAATAATTTTATTGTTGCTAAAATTGTATTTTCCACAAACATTCAGAAATTGTATATTCTGAATTGTTTGACCCTAGACGTGTGCAGGCCCCACCGGGGTGGCCATTTTGGATACAAGGTTCAATGACACTGCAAGACAGATGTGGATCAGGATGACAGAGAATGATGACTACTTTAGCTCAACTCATTATTCTATATGGAGCTTTGCACCATCTATCAGTCAGGAGGAAGGCAGATGGCTTGGTCTGTAATTGATTTATTTTGTTAGCCATTGATGTGCCACATTTATGGATACAAATATGATCAGTTCCATTCTGGGTAACAACCAAGACAGAAGGTATCTTTAAACACATTGGCAGTATTTTGTTCATATATACCTACAGATTCTACATGTATGATTTATACTTGTCTTTTCCTGCTGTTTCACAAGCATTTTTATTTTAAGAATGCCATATATAAATATAATTTTGTTTGCTGTTCTTTGATATAACTATATATATATATATATATATATATATATATATATATATATATATATATATATATATATATATATATATATATATATATATAAATATATATATAAATATATTTACTTTGAAAGCAGCTAGTAAGTTGCAGGTAAAACTTAGTCCCTTTGTAAAATGTATAATTAAGCAATTGAATTCTTAGTGAATCAGATGAAAATTAAGTGTAGGACTGGCCAGATATGGGATGACTTTGACGTAGTTGGCCAGCTTAAATATATTGCAATATATGGACAAACAATCCCTGTGTTGTTTAAAGGGTAAGGCATTTTTTAGTAGTAGTATGCACAAAATGTCGCTGTCTTAAATATATTGATAATGGGTTGAGTGCAGTGGACCTCTTGTAGTTGACTATATATATATATATATATATATATATATATATATATATATATATATATATATATATATATATATATATATATATATATATATATATAGTTACATCTTTATTGCAACTTTAGCACTCCCTGTAAGTAATGTTAGTGTATATGTTTAGCATACGTGGGATCACATATCTAATATATAATAATTGTGATCCAGAAAGCTCCACAAGAAAGTAAGACCATCCCCCCATACACTGAATTTTTACCAACAATTCGAAAACAATACTTTGTACTTGATGGTAACTAAGCTCCATGAATCCATGGTAGCAAAACAATCTTATTGGGGTTATTTAATGTTTAGATGATTTTTAAAGGATGTATGTTAAATAACATTCCTAGATTCCAGAAAACCCCAGGTCACAAGCATTCTGGATAATAGTTTCTATACCTGTATATACAAACTTTCTTCTTTGCAAATTCCAAGCTAAAGTCAATTGGTATAAAAAAGGGAAAAAAAGCATTTCAGAAAAATATAAATCATTTAAATCTAATCATTTAAGAAACTAAAATCTACAATATTTAATTTGAGGAAAAGTCACTAGTGTGTTATTATAGATGGATTTTGAATTCTAATAGGCTGATACAAGAGAAACTGGCTGGTTGCCTTAGTAAGATAATGTCTGAATAACATTCCAACACAGCATTGCTGATGTTTGGACAATACTTTACAGGAGCATTCACCAGAGTACCAGATAAGAAGATTACTCCGGGGATAAAACTAATTCTTTCTGCTTTCCGTCATAATCACAGCTGACAAAAGCTTGGACTTTATCCCATAGACGTTTTAAGCAAAATATGAAAAAAGTAACCGTTTTCAAGGAAACTATACCCTAGTTATAAATACTACTCAACCAGTGGAATATGAGGCTATGGGTTTTAGAGCATTTTTCCTCTGTATAGTTTAATTTATGAAATGTGACATGTTTTGGAGAGCAGACACAGCAAATGCACTTCAAGTGGTTATAAATAATGTGGGCCCTCACCATAGTGATCTAGGAAGTACTGTATTTTCAAATTTGCCAAAATGGTCACCTATGAATAGAAAAGGTATTGTGCTGTAAGTAAGCTTTTTTAGCTTTTCAGCTTCTAAGCCAGGGGTCCCCAACCTTTTTCACCCCTGAGCAACATTCAGATGTAAAAAGAGTTGGGGAGCAACACAAGCATAAGTTCCTGGGGGTGCACTGCCAAATAAGCGCTGTGATTGGCTATTGGTAGTCCCTATGTGGACTGGCAGCTTACATGACCCTCTGTTTAGCAGAACATCTGGTTATTATGCAACCAAAACTTGCCTCCAGCCTGGAATTCAAAAATAAGCTCCTGCTTTGAGGCCACTGGGAGCAACATCCAAGGGGTTGGGGAGCAACATGTTGCTCACGAGCTACTGGTTGGGGATCACTGTTCTAAGCTTTTACTTTGTTAGTTAGAGGATAATAAATGGTAGATCAGTGCTATATACTAAAAGGTTATTTACCTTAACATAGCAACGCCTGCACCCTTTAGAAGTCGTTTATACAGGTATGGGTCCTCTTATCTAGAATGCTCGGGACTAGGGGTTTTCCGGATAACAGTAATTTGTACCTTAAGTCTTCTAGGAAATCATGTAAACGTTAAATAAAACAAATAGGCTGGTTTTGCTTCCAATAAGGATTCATTATATGTTAGTGTGGGTCAATAACAAGGAACTGTTTTATTATTACAGAGAAAAGGGAAATTATTTTGAAAAATTTGGATTAAATGGAGTCTATGGGAAATGGCCATTCCGTAATTTGGAGCATTCTGAATAACAGGTTTCCAGATAACAGAACCCATACCTGTACTCACACACTACTCTCACTAGATAACCTAGCAAATTAGAGTTACAACGTCTAAAAGAATAAGCTTTGCAAACAATGTACCAGTCTACATTTCCATTGTAGCCACGCTTAATAGACCTTTTCATTTTACCCACACTAATAAATATATACAGTCTAGTTGCTCTACATAGAGAGTACTGCCTGTAAAGTCTAGGGCCTAACCTATGTCAAAATTTGGGGATGCAACTCAGAGTTTAGCCAAAGGGCAAACTATGATCAAATAATGGAGTGAGTGTTTTTGTGGATATTTTTATCTTATTATGAACTGAGCTCACCAACATCTACTCTGTATTAAAGGGCACCTGTAGCTGTATTAAAGGGCTTCTATTAAATAATAATTGTTAAAACCCGTACAGCCCAAACAAGTTAAACAAACCAATACTATTATTTCAAAAAACGGCATCACACAACAGCTATGCTATCTGCACCAAGAGGAAGATCCCGGTGCGGGTGGCCATGTTCGGGCACAATATTAATGGGTTGGTGCCCCAACTTGCTCAGTATGTGCATGTGTATGATGTAGGATCAGTTGACACATTCTTCAGTTCTATATTAGCGAGCTGGAACACTTGCTCAGTATGCACTTGCATGTGCACCAACATGCCACTCCCAAGCACTAGGTTGCCCATACCAGGAGAGAGCTCCTGGTGTGGGAGGCACATTATATTCAACTGTATATGATATATTTGTTCAATTTTACTGGTCCTTTACATGCTCACAAAATGGAAAATATTGAAGGATAGTGCAAAACACAGATAGTGGTAACCTACAGTGTTTGTTCCCCTTTTCTTCTCTGTTTGCACTATACAAAATGATCCCTATAAAGCATTTTCATACTACTGTGCTGGGGTGAGTTTATCTGCAAAACACACAATAAACGTGCCTTGTACACTTGGCTATATGTCAGACATCTGAAAAGAGTTAGTGCCTCACAGAATTAAACATATTTTAGCAATGAGGCTACACAAAGATTCAATAACAAGAAACGTGCCTAACAGTGCAATACAACCAGAGTGGCTTTGTGAACACTTCAGTGTGACAGACAATTTTACAGCTGTTCCCAGGTAAATACCATTCCCAAGTAGAAACGACAAGCTTAAAGTCTTAAATTCATACTGGACAGTCGAATAAATCTAAATGTTATGTGTTTTGCAACTATAAAGCCAAGTTTGAGACCTTCTCTTTGACTTTATTTACTCGCTTGAACTGCACTTCTACTTAAATTAATTTAATACTTTTTTATTTTATTCCTCAGATCAGCAGTCTAACCTCTTTAAACACTCTAGTTAATTAATGTACGGTTCCAATTGCTCCATCCTTAATAAATTATGTCATAATTTATAGGTGGCTTCCAAAGCACAATGCTCTGGATACAAACTATCATAAGCACAAATGAAACACAATAAATAACGTTAGGCTTAACCACCATACTATCACTTTGAACAAGTTTTATGAACTCTGGGGTTCATAAAGTAATGTGCAGATTTTGCATGAGTCCTGTAGCCCATAATAATCAGCCAATAGCTTTTGCTAGCCAACTGTGGAATACACACCAGGAAATACACTGCTTCTGTTTTTGAAAAACTAAAAAGAATTACCAAGGTAAACATAGGGCTATACATGTGTTTATTACAGATTTATGTTATGTATTTATTATGTTATACAGAATATTACAGGTCTCATAATTCATATGCCTAATGTTATAATGTAATTTCCTGTGTGTGTGTATGATGTAAGGCAGTGCTGTTCAACTTCTATGCTACCAAGAGCCAGAATTTTTCTGGTCTACATGGTGGAGGGCCAATAATGGAAGCCAGTGTTAGCCACTCCCTGTTTTAGACCACACCCATGTTACCACAAAACCATGTCAAATGGTTGGTGCTTAATACAGGGATATCACTCATATGTGAAAAAAGTACAACATACCCTTAAATCCATATACCTCCTCCTCCCCTGTGGATAACACAGTACCCCACCCCAGCACATGTTTAAACACCTTAGGGGCCCCTAAAAATGATTCAATTTCAAATGCTAACAAACCCCCAGAACAAATACCAGCTTATGTTTCACAGGCAGAGTAGGGCACACACATGAAGCATAGGGAAGGCAGAGTATGGAGGACACTGGCAGAGTATAGAACACAAAGACAGAGTATGGCAGGCCCAAGGACAATAGGGCAGGCAGAGTTTGGCACACCCAAGAAGAATAGGGCAGGCAGATTAGACACACACAGGGAGCATAGCAGAACAGAGCAGGAGACAGGGAAACCCATCAGGACCACTCTAAAATGTACTACATACAGTGACACATTGCTGGTGACCCATTAGCATTTTAAATAAGGTGTGAATGGGTGAACAATGTGGGCAGTTTGAGTCCGGAACGGAGTAGTGAACAGTACAGGGCTTTAGGGTGTGAACAATAGAGGTGTCACAGGTGTGAACAATGCAGGGGGGTTACACGTGTGAACAATGCAGGGGGGTTACACGTGTGAACAATACAGGGATTACAGTCTGAATTTGAGGTTTAAACAATGCAGGGCCCAGTTAATCTCTGTAGTGATACCTATTAAATTTTACACATGATAAGCAGACACAACAGGGAGACTTTCATGTGGAGGGCCACACAAGAGGGTGGGGCAGTTGGACAGCCCTGATGTAAGGGATTGCTATTGGTTCTGGGTCACTTCCTGATCTATACTTTTCCTGTTTCTGTGATAATGTGTGTGAGTTTTCTCTCTCTGAAGCTGCATGTTCTTGCATTAAACTGTATAGCAGATCTGTTATGCATTTCTTCTAAATAAAAGTTATAAGCAGCAATTTGTAAAGGACAAAACATCTACAAGAACGACGTCTATCGCATAGTGCAGTGACAAGAGCTGTTCACTTAGAACTTGTTTCAGACCAGACAACGGAGAACTTTTTCTTAGCCTTTAGGAGATTTATTGCCAGAAGGGGGTTATGCAAGGTTGTATATTCTGACAATGCAAAGACCTTTAAGAGATCCGATTTTTCTCTCCAAGAACTATGGAAACCCTTAACACTACTTTCTTAAAGGAGTTCTTCATTAAGAAAGAAATTACTTAGAAGTACATTGTTGAGAGAGGTGCTTGGTGGGGAGGATTCTGGGGAAAACTTGTTCGATCTGTGAAGTCTTGCTTTAAGAACATTTTGGAAAAGGCAATGTTATGCTTTGAAGAGCTTACCACAATTCTAACTGAAGTAGAGACTGTTCTAAACGCTAGCGATGGTCAGGGTCGCCAGCAATTAACATCAAGACATTTTCTCACTGGGCAGCGACTTACAACATTGCAGCAATGTAAGGTGCCTACAGTGTGTCACAACTATTCCACTCAACAGGCATTGTCAAGGAGGTTGAAACACTGCTAAGTGCTTGTAACTAAATTCTGGAACAGGTGGCATAAGGAATATTTGCTGGTTTTGAGATCAGCTCACTACACCAAGGGAGGAGGATGTATATGTTTATTCAAAGTTGGAGATCTGGTGTTGGTTAAGGAAGACAAGATGCCAAGAGAAATGTGGTGGACTTGAATAATTGACACAGTTTTTTCAGGAAGAGACAATCACATTCACTCATGTTCCTTGAGATTACCATCAGGGACTATGCTGAGACAACCAATACAATTACTGTACCTTCTGGAGATCTAAATTGATGAACTTCTGATGAGAGTTCATGGGGCCAGAGGATGTTGAATCTTTATTACAGATTTATGTTAAGTTATAAGCAGCAAAGGATTACACCACTCTGTGCCAGAATATGATGCAAGGAAATCTTATACTGCAGGTCCTCTAACCCTGAATGTAGAGTGTTGTACTGAATAATTCCAACTCCCCGACAGTGTCTGGTGGCAGAGGAAATGGAAAGAAGAGATACCCCTCTCTTCTGTGAGACATATGCAAATTATCCAATCATTGACAGTAGGGGGTGAGCAGAGATCCAGTGCTCAGGGAAGCACCAAACTTTAATAGAGGGACATTCACAGGAGCACATCAACAATATCATTGCAGGCAATTAGGGAATGGCAATGTGCATCCCTTTTATGTCTAGCAGACTACATAGTTAACTATATACATGCACAGTTTGCATGTGGGTTTTCTGTCATATCATATGTTCATAACAATGAAATACAGTAGTATCCATCTTTAGTCAGCCTCAATAAAAATGCCATTTAGGTTCTGAAAATCCTTTCAAGTACAGGAAAACTTGGATTAAAAGAGAACCCTCTCTATTATAAACTGCAGTAGAATTTCACAAACAGTAATATTTTTTGACTTACAGTTGTTTGAATATTTAATTATGTATTTGTGCGTGTTCCTCAACCCAACAATTTTTCCAGCTGCAACCCATGTTGTGAAATGCTAACTGGCTATTGTTGGGTTATCTGTTGCAGGACAAAATGTTGGGTTGAGGAAGCACACAAATACATCTTTAGATTTCATAATCAAAACTATTTGTATAAACTAAGTAAAGAACACACAATACAATACGGATGAATGTTTATTTCCCAACAGTTCCCTTTTAATTAATAGCTATGTTGAAACAAGCACACAACTCTGCCATTTATATTAGCTACATCATACTTGAAAGCTGAAACCTTTTGAAGGCTGGTAAGTGTAAAAATCCAAATATGAGTATATATCTAAATGAGATTCACAAACTTCCCCTTTTAATACAAATACTTCTCAGATACTGTATGTGTCAATTTGCTGGAAATACCATGACAAACGTCACGAACTTTTAAAACATAATTTTACCTGTTTTGCAACTTCTCGTAAGCAGGCCACCCCCCGCTCAAAGTTTGGAAACACCACAGAGCCGTATTTCTGATATTCTGGAACTGGCCGGATCTTAATTGTAACTTCTGTGACCACCCCAAGTGTCCCTTTAAGAAAAAATACAACAGGCATGAAAAAAACAAGTTTGGTTTCATCACATTCATTACTAGAATGAATTATTTAATCCTGGAAAAAATGGCAAGTTTGCACGCCAACTAGTAATCGTTTCTGCATATTTAGCACAATGATATGATCAGATCTTAACAGGCAAAACAGAGAAACTGATCTATCATTTAATATACAACGTCATCACTTGCTCAAGGAATGTGCAGGCTTGTTCTTAACTCTTAGGCTCATGGCAAAAAGCGTGGTAGCAGAGAAACACATTTCATTGCCCATTCTGACTGGTGTTAACTTGAATAGCAATAGCCTGTTACCAACTAAAACTAATCTACCTGTCGAGGCTGGTGCCAAGGGCAGGTATTTCCATATCACACTTATCCATTGGCAGGGTTTGCATTAACCTTAAACAAACAGCAACCAACCAGTCAAATGCATGTTGCCAAATTGACAGAGGTATCGGCTATGATGAATGTGTTCATTTATCAAGACATTTTTGATAATCAATAGATCTTAAAATAGATTATGGGATTTCCTAGTTTAATCTATAATGAATCAGGTCCACAGTGGTGCAAATCCTTAACACATATTGGAATCACACAAATACTGTTGACACATACCAACCTATATGTGGGTAATTTTTAAAAGCTACAAAGTGCATCGCTACACTTAGGGGCATATTTATCAAGGGTCGAATTTTGAGTTAAAAAAAACTTGGATATTCTAATTCAAAAAGACCAACCAAAATTAAGTATAAATTAAGTTTTATTTTTGGTCGAATAGGTCAGTTTTCGATCTAATAGGTCCATATTCGACCGAATTCGAATCGTAAAAATCGAAGGAATTATGCATTCGATCGAATTCGATTACAAGCTTTTCCCTCCAAAAAATTAGATTTTCCAAAGTCCACCAATTGACTCCAAATGGGTTCTAGGAGGTCCGCCATAGGCTAAAACAGCAATTCGGCAGGTTTTAGATGGCGAATGGTTGAAGTCAAATTTTTAAAGGGAAAGAACATGATAAATTTCGATATTCGAATGTTTGCATTATTTTCAAATTCAAATCGAATTAGGACTATTCCCTAGTCGAAGTAAACAAAAAATAGCTCGAATTCATACAAAAATTCACCTTGACCTTTGATAAATCTGCCCCTTAATGCTTTCTAAATCTATAGGTATTTATCATTTTGCTTTAGTTCTCAAAATATCTGTCAACATGGTATAGTCTTCCCCTGCTAAGCAAAGCTGGAAATCATAGGATTTCTGCTACAAAAACATGCAATCACTTTGCGGTTATTTACTAAAGTCCGGATTTTCATGTCGAAATTTTAAAGGGGAAAACAACATTTTTTTTTGTAGAAAAAAATTACTTTTTTTTTTTTTTTTTTTAGAGATTTATTATACCCCCTGGCTGCTAAAAGTCCGAATCTGAAAAATACTCCCTTTTACAATTGGAAGATATCATGATCTGCACTGGGTTTCGACAATAATCCAAAAAATTTTTGGTTCTCGGGCAATAATCTGAAAAAATCATCTGTTTCAAATTCTTTCACGATTTCATCAAGATTTTATAAAGTCTTTTCCCCGCACCAAATTTTTCAAATTATTTTATTGATAAATATGGTAAAATTGTGGGTGGAAGTTTGGTCGAAGTTGTTTTAATAAAATAATGAGAACATTTCAGGTTTTAGTAAATTAACCTCCTTAATCTTCTATCCACATATGGCACTATCTGTGTTTGTAATGGTAAATCTAACTTCCCCCCATCAAGTTCAAAATGAATAGGGAACATAAGTGGCTTCTCATAAAATTGATTCATGTTTACATGACTGTAATAGGGAAATTACATTCTAAAAGCAACTGGTGCAGGGCTTTGGTGAGCAGTTCCATGTTCCCTGTAAAGAACTGCCCAACATACCAGCTATAGAAATAAAGGATACATATTCTATCTATATATCTGACGAAGAGTATAAAACACTGATGAATGGGATAGGTTTGTGGAACTACTTCTGTCATTTTTGCAGTCTGGGCAAAATACCCATGAATAGTCTGCTTTGGAAAACTTCTCACGTGCTATATTGCTGTCCAACATTTACAATCCTCCGAAGGATTGTTCTGGTCCTCTTTCAGCCCAAGGCCAAATTCATTTGATTGATTGATCGATCGTCTATCTATCTTTAGAGCAATCTATTTTTCAAACTTCTATTCCCAGAGGCTAGAGCAACTCCCTTAAAGGAGAATTAACCCTAAAAATTAACATGGCTAAAAATGCCATTTTTTTTATAATGAAATTATTGCACTAGCCTAAAGTTTCAGATTCGCAATAGCAGCAATGATCCAGGACTTGTCACAGGGGGTCACCATCTTGGAAAGTGTCTGCGACACTCACATGCTCAGTGGGCTCTGACCAGCTGTTGAGAATCATCATGAAATCATCAAGTAGAAAATGAGGTTGGTCTGTAATATAAGCTGATGCTACAAGGCTGATTATTAAATTCTCATGCTAGTTGTAGCAGTTTCTGTGCTTCCAATGTAGTAATTATATGTATTAATTACTTATCAGCCTTATATTGTGGCATTTATATTCTATGTGTACTGTATATTGTGAGTGTGTCCCTAAGCTCAGTAAGTGACAGCAGCACAGAGCATGTGCAGTGAATCAGCACAAAAGAAGATGGGAAGCTACTGGGGCATCTTTGGAGACACAGATCTTTACTGCTAAAGGGCTGTGGTTGCCTTGGTCTGTCACAGAAACCCAAAACATAATGTAAAACATTTCTAGCCTACTTCTTTAGTTTAGTTCTCCTTTAATTGCTCCTTGCAGCACAAGAATAGCAGTACTGTTTCTTTAAGAGCAGAGAAGCTGAAGGTTTTAAAGAGTATGGCAATATTATTAAATGTTACCTGCAAGGTCAATGAGTTATAAATGTCACTGTAACTGTAGGCAGGATTTAAAGTGCTGTGAACATCCTAACTATGCCGAAAGATATACAACTTATGTTATTGTATTATACAGCAATATAACTGTCAGCTACACACATTAAACTCTGCAACCTAAAAAAAAAAAATGAACAAAAAACTAAAAATTTAAATAAAATAAAAACTGAGTTTTATTAAAACAGGCAACTGCATTTTTGATAAGTAAATCAAATTTAGTGATGGCTTCTCTTTGGCAAGAAATCATTATCCTTCGCAGATACAGAAGGCCATACATTATAAGTAAAATCTTTCCCCCATATGCCCAAAATTGTGCTAATCCATTTGTTTGGCCCTAGATTACAACAATGATATAGTCCTTGATATTAGAAGTTACCTCGGAGTTCCATGACCTGTATAAAAACACTCGGCCTTAGGCCTCGTGTTTTTATATGGTCATGAAACTCCTCAGTAACTTATAATATCCTTATATTTTACAAGAGGGGGTACTTTATTCACTATATAATATAAAAGTCACCGAGGAGTTCCATGACAAAAATTACATCATAAAACTCTGTTTATAACTGATGACATCACAAAGAGCAGTTTATAAGGATTATACTTAACACGATATTCATGGCTTTTGTGTATTATACAGCATATAACATGCTTATTCTGCATTACAAAAGCAAATGTTTACCTTCGGATCCCATTATAAAATGGTGAACATCAGGCCCTGTAGACATCCTTGGGCCCTGGCAGCTTTTTTCAATAATACCTTTAGGAGTTACCATTTTTATGTGAACAACCTGCAAAACAGAATTTTAAATAGTGACTACATAATCATCTACTAATCTAAACAACATGCTCAGATAGATAGAACAAGTGTGTGTAAACAGAATGTATTCTGGAAATATGGACTAATGTGCTGATGTGGAAACACCAATGTATGATATACAGCACTTAACGGGTTTATTGAACGCATTTTCATAATTCAGTCAACTCCCATTTTTATGGTTTCCCAGATTCTATGGTTTTTTTTATAGTCTCTTCGTATTTTTTATTGTCCCTTATGCATTTCAATGGGAGCACTCGAGCATTTCCAAGATTTTAGATGTTTTTGCTTCACCTTTTTTGTTTAACACCATATTCAAAAAAAAAACCCTTATTTCATGTACCCTATTTTATGGTGTTTCTTTTTTGACCTGCCCCACCCAAGAAATATAAAATTGGCATTTGACTGTATAAGATATGATCTACACTTCAAGACACAACATACAATGTTAGGCAGTGCTAAGTCCTCAGGACCCACTCATGATCACAGAAACACAGATGGCTCAGTAAGTTGATTGACTTTCTGACTGGTACACCTGATTCTGTAGCAGGAAAATACCAGAAATATGCACTAAACTGGTTGGTCCCAAGCACTGGTTTGTAAACCTATGGCTTTGCATATGGAAAGCATATACCTTAAAAAAGCATAGAGCCACAGAATAGTATCATGTAATATTAGTAACTAGTGGAATGAAGTCTAAAGCAATGCAACTCTGCACTACTGCAGTAACAGTAGCCAGTCAGGAATTGTTCCCAGTACCCTGAATGAATTAGACCCAACAAATCTACAAGTAACCGCTATGGGATATTTTAGAATTACTAACCACATTCAATCTTTGCCCAAATGAACCTCAGTTTTATTTCCAAACCATTGCTCATGGAGATGAATGTACACAAATACACACTAGAATCAGTTCAACAAGGAGCCAATTTAACTACCAATAAACCTCTAGACTGTGGTGGGGAAACAAAAGCACCTAGAAGCTACAATATAACCAAGAACTTTAAAGGAACAGTAACACCAAAAAGTGAAAGTCTTATAAAGTAATAAAAATATAATGTACAGTTGTGATGCACAGGTAAAATTGGTGTGTTTGCTTCAAAAACGTTACAATAGTTTATATAAACATGCTGCTGTGTAGCCATGGGGGCAGCCATCCAAGGCTGAAAAAGTAGAAAAGGCACATTATACACAGTAGATAACAGATAAGCCCTGTAGTATACAATGGGATTATTCAGAACTTATCTGTTATCTACTGTGTATCCTGTGCTTGAATGTCTGCCCCCATGGCTACACAACAGCTTGTTTATATAAACTATAGTTGTGTTTCTGAAGCAAACATACCAGTTTTACCAATGCAGGAAAACAGTATATTATATTGTCATTCCTTTAAAACACTTTCTTTTTTTTGTATTACTGTTCCGGGGAAGGTTACTGTAGAAATGAAAAGTTGAAGTTACACTAAACCACACCACTAACTGGTAATCTAAAATTTAGTAATATCTTGGCAATCACAACTTAAGGATATATAAAGTCGTACACACAGATCTGTGTTCAGACAATACGCCAACTAAACTCACTTTAAAATACAAATGTCTTGTGGTACTTTCTCCTTGCTGCATAAATCCAATGCATTGCATCTTATCCCTTCCTAAAATGTGACTGTTCTGGGAATTTCTGAAAATAAATGATCCACCTACTCATTCCATGTGCATTTCTGTTTATGGCTATATTGATATGCATTGCACCTAGTAATACATAATAATGATATTAATAGATAATATAATTTTCAAACAAGCAACAGTTCAGGGTCACACAAAATAAAGATAAAAAGGCAGAAAGGAGAAAATAAGGAAAACATTTAATTTAAACAGCAAATATATTTGCTCCTTTACAATCCTATCTTAGTGCCCTCAATCATCGCTGCCAATTATAAAACATTCTTTCCCCAGAGAATAAATAATTGATTGTTCATTTTTAACAGTCCCTAAATGAGTGCTCCCTCCAAAACCTTCAAATACAAGGGCCCTAAATTATCCTTACATTTATCAATGCCTAGCTACACACTATTAAAAGATGGTGACGAAAAGACAGCAATTTGAAGAGTTCCTTGCCTCCATGAAGGATGCGAGAAACCGAATATGTCAGCCAATTGTTAGGAAAATTGATCACTTCTATTATAAAAAACATTACACATAACAACTGCCAATAGCAAAACAATGGCGTTTGGGCAGTAGGTTTTGCATAAAACATAGTATGGAGGAGTAAATAAATAAATATATATCTATATATATCTATATCTATATATATATATATATATCTATATATATATATATATATATATATATATATATATATATATATATAAACACACACACACACACACAGTATGGATTTGTAATCAACCTCAATTATTAATTAACTCAAATCGCATGTATTTATAAACCAATTAGGCACAAGTTGTTTTATGTCTTGGAAAAAAGCCAACAGAACCAGGGACAAACAATCTGCAAAAAATGGTTACGCATGTCGGGAACAACACCCTGGTACTCAATTAATCATGTTGGTTTTAAAACACCTGTGATGAATAAGTTAGGTCTTTATTTATAAAAAGATACAATTTAGAAGGCACACACCCTATGTTAATTGTGGGGTGTTCATCCCATGGAGACCGCCCAAATATAGCCTCCTTGAACATAGATCAAATATAAAGTATAAGGATTGCACGTCCAATTATAAAAAGGCAAAAACCAAAAAGGCCTTTTTTTACTCTTTTTCTGTAATTTAGGACTTTGCCCCTGATGAAGACCACTTATGTGGTTGAAACGCGTTGGGCCACTATTGAGCCAAACCTAATATGTAAGTGTGTTTTTTTGATTAAATAAATTTTCGCCTTTTTATAATTGGGTGTGCAATCCTTATACTTTATAGGTGTTTATTTATGCCATTATTCATATGATGCGATTTCCCTGTACTTGATCATAGAGGAGCATTTTTTTTAATTTAGCCCAATCATAATTGGTGCAGGATATATCTAATCACAAGCTGTGAAATGCCTTCATGTGAGAAATTCCCTATATATAGTGTTAGCCTTTGAATTGAATTGAAGTAACAAAATCAATAGGAAAGTGGATTAAGTTAGGAATAATGTACAATGTTTATTCATTTACACTGAGTTTTCACCATGTACATCTGAATCACTGGTGGTACAAATACCACAAGTAGCAAGAAGATCCAGAGTTTTGACATGCAGTATGCCCGCTACTATAAAAATTTGACCAAATTATTAAATGCCATTAATGTACAGCTTGCCGAAAATCTTCTTGTGCCATACCGACAGTAGAAAAAAAAAAGCTAAATCTGAAAACATTTTTAAATGTTTATTTAACTCTTCAAAAGACAGATGGTTGTAGTTTCTTAACCCATACCGGTAATCTCATCTTAAATTCCATATGGAAGCAGTGAGAAAACTGTTTTTAAATTATTTTAAGAGCTCATATCTTTTCACCAAAGGGAACATGTTATATATTTCATACTGAACCAGAAACTATGAGGACAGCCTTAAAAAATAAATCCAACCTAAGCGATTTTTGTAGCTATATTTGGTGACCCATCCTTTATAGCCAAGGTGCTAGAAACATGAAAAATTATAGAACATATCACAAGGCCCTTAGAGATCAACTTAACCGTGCAGGTATTGCTCTCGTCTAATCTAGCTGGATTCATTGCACGCCCTTGTGCCCCTAGCTCCTGCTATCACTGCTTGGAAACAGTCCTGTGTAAAAACAGGGAACAGCTAATACATCCAAGTCAGCATTTCAAGTATATAAGTGCACGCTGACTTTAATTTAAAATAAAATATTGTATTCTTGGAAGTACATGGCTATTGCATCCGAATATAAAAAAAATAACATACTACATAATCATCCTTATTGCATTATTGTCATGTCAGTATACTAAACCAATAAGCAAAGAAAAATGGTCAGAAGAGAGGAAAGGAATAGTTAATGAAGTCCTTAAATGTATCTTAAGATTTTCTAATGCTAAGTCAAAGTAACATGACAAGTTTCAGTGGTAACGATGCTCATAAGCTATTCAGCACAGGGGAGTATCACCCCACACAGATAATCATTACAAGGTAATGTAATAAAAGGCACTAAGTTTGCCCAGGAGCAGTAAGCCATAGCAACCAATCAGTAAGTAGGATTTACTGGTCACCTGTTTAAAAGCGAACTTCTTATTGGTTGCTAGGTGTTACTGCTCCTGGGCAAACTTAGTGCCTTTTATGACATATGTGGGTTTGTGAGCAATGCCCCTCAACTTCTATTCTTCAGAGATAAGAGTGTTACATGAAGCCAATTAAGTTGCATTTAAGAAAGTTGTCCTTCTATGGCAACACATGAACAACTGCTGAATAGTGATGGCTGAAAATGTGCGAAACACATTGAAGTCAAAGGGTATCAAAATAGTTTTGACGCAAGCGTCAATTTTTTATACGCATGACTATTTTGTCCAAATGCATTAAAGGGGAAGGAAACCTAGTTGGCGGAAAAACCCTCCCGTGTGTTGCCCACCCTCCCTCCTCCCCCCTGGCCTATCCGTCCCACTGGGCAAATGCCCCTAACTTGTTACTTACCCTTCTGCGCAGGTCCAGTCCAGGGAGTTCACAGACGACATCTTCTTCCACGCGATCTTCTTCCTGCTTTGACCGGCGCATGCGCAGTAGAAGCATTTCGCTGGTACGATCTACTGCGCATTCGCCAAAACGCCATTCAAAGCAGGAAGAAGATCGCATGGAAGAAGATGTCGTCTGTGAACTCCCTGGACTGGACCTGCGCAGAAGGGTAAGTAACAAGTTAGGGGCATTTGCCCAGCGGGACGGGTAGGCCAGGGTGGAGGAGGGAGGGTGGGCAACACACGGGAGGGGGGAAGGTTTTTGTGCCAACTAGGTTTCCTTCCCCTTTAAGGTAAATTTTTTTGTTGCGCCAGATTTTTTGCAGCAGTTTTGCGAATTTATTTACTGGCGGCTGAAATTCGCAGCGAATTCGTGCCTGCCAAATTTATTCACCCATCACTACTGCTGAACGATTGTGCTGAATAGTCAAAATCTCGTTGGCATTCCTAGATCTAAAAATCAGCCACTGCTCCCATAACAACCATTTCAAATGGTTCTCATTCAAACGCAAAGGGAAGTTTAGTTCAAAGTAAAAGTAAACTCTCCTATTTTAGGAAACGTTGTTTCCACCTAAAAATACAAACGTTATATTTTTCTATAATTTTAAAATTGGTAAATAAAAATTGTCTTAATACCTTAACATTAGACTGAATTAGTCTCTTATATTTGCATGTAAATACAGGTATTTTGAATATATAACCTGATACAGAATCTCAATGTAAGAAAAACAATTATACATGGGAAAAGACATAAGAAGGATGTTACCAGATCCTCAATGTTTCCATAAATGTTCTTTTTCATGCCCGATGCTCTTGTGGCCACCCAGCCTCCTAATGTGCTGAATTCCATGGAGTCTGGCTCATGGCCTGTGCAGTAACCACTCTCCCCAAGCTAGAACGTCAAGAGAAATATGGATTTATAAGAAAATTGTAAATGTCTTTTAGATTCACTGATTGAAATCGGTCTGTTTTTTTTTTTTTTTTTTTTTTTTTTAAGAGATAAGGAAAGAATTATAAAAGAAAAAATTAAAAGAGGTCTTCCTTTTATTGGCAATGCCATAAACCACAAGCAACTATGGTATTGTAACCTTTGAAAAAGTCTGACTCCTGGCAAGAAGTGGTAATGCAACTAAAAGCAAATAAAGTAATCAATACATCATTTGCATAGCAGCAACTCCCTAAATTGACCTAAAAATGAACCTCCCAAACCCCCAATTGGCAATAAATATGTTTTTTCATTTATAGGAAGACCACATAACCTTGATGAAATTATTTAATAAGTACTGTCACGCAGTCTGTACATGAGCTTCCATAACATTATAGAGGGACTATAGCCCCTGGGTTTATATCTTTTCCTACAGAGCGATCATTGCATTTCTGACACCTTCATTTCCTTTAAAGTAATAAATGATGGTGTCACACTTCTGCAGCACATTATAACACTGCTCGTTTCATACATGTGTATGCTATTCCTTAAAGGAAATATATGATAAGGGTTTTAATGTTAGTATGATTAAACATTATACAAACTTATTGCTCATTCTGCTGTTGGGTCTTTGCTAATGATGCTCTACTTTTAAAGGCCCCATTATTAAAGCTTTAATTTTTTTTTTTTACTTGACCATAGAAGTGTAAAAGTCCATAAACACACACTCATCATACATATGGGGAACAGATTATAGCTAAAAATACTGCTTGCTTCATCTAAATTTTTCCAATAAATAAAGCTCTTAATCTCTCGTTCCCTTCCCTCTAATGTGATATGCAGCAGGCCTTTAGAAAATTTGAGCAAATTGCCTGCACTTAATTCTCTAAAGGAGTGATGTGTTTTAATGTAGAGCCATCTGGTTGGGCTTCCTGTATGCAACAGCTTCATCCATTAACGATTCAGATCATGCATTCCTCTACATTAAATAGTCACTTGTTCCTCATTTTTCTATATTAGCTTGCCATTGCCATCTGTACAGCACCTGAGTTGGAATAGATACCCTTAAAGTGCATGCAAACCAAGCAGCCCTGCTGTAATCATTTGCCAAGCTCAGCAGTCTCGCATCAAATGCTCTGGGCTCAGCCATCTGTGGATTTTGGTGTTTATTGCATACAGGGCTATCAATCAAAAGGTGATGCATTTTGGTTAACCATGAATTCCAGTTCTGGTAAGATGGCATGAAACCAAGTAAATAGAGCAAATGTCAACTTGTTATACAAGATATATGCTCAGAGTCAAATGTTAATGACATTTTATATCCTATCCATAAATTATGGAAATTTAAACCCAATCTCTGCACATAGCCTATAAGTGCAACACACAAAGGGGCAAATTCACTAAGGCGCGAAGCGCCGAACGCTAGCGTTAATTCGCTAGCATTTGGCATTTTCGCTACTGCGCAAATTCACTAACGAACGCTGGCGTAGTTTCGCTAGTGTTACTTCGCAACCTTACGCCAGGCGAATCTTCGCTAGCGACGAAACTACGCAAATTCACTAACTTGCGCAGTGTAGTGAACGCTACCTTTTACGCTAGACTTCCTTCGCCACCTCAGACCTGGCGAAGCGCAATAGAGTAGATAGGGATTGTTTAAAAAAAAGTCAACATTTTTTCTAAGTCCCAAAAAACGCTGGCGTGTTTTCTACATGATGGCTGATAGGCTGAAAAAGATCGAAAATTTTTTGGGGCTCCCCTTCCTCCCCCCTACATTTCCTGACTCATGGTAACTTACCTAGACAGTGGGCACATGTGTAGGGCAAAATAAAATTTTTATTTGCAGATTTGAAGGTTTTATAGGCATTTGTAGTGCAGATACGTGTTCCTCCATTGAAATTTGAATTTCGCGCCGTATGCAAATTAGCCTTCGCTAGCGCAACTTCGCTTTATATAGCGAAACAACGCTAGCGCAACTCCGCAACTTTACGCTACCCCTGTGCGCAACTTCGGATTTTAGTGAATTTGCGAAGCGCTGGCGAAACTACGCCTGGCGAAGTGCGGCGAAGTTGAGCCTGGCGCAACTTCGCATCTTAGTGAATTTGCCCCAAAGCCCTGCTCTTATCCCCTGGTCAAGGCAGGCTTCCATGCACCAAAGGGCAATGTACCAAAGAAGGAGCAACAAGCACATTGGTGCAAATAGTTAATATAGAGGAGTGCATGTATGAAAGTTTTTTTTGTTTTTTTTTAATAAGATAATTGTGAATTAATTTTTGCACCCAGTTCTGCAACAGCTCACTGTAAATTGTTGATTGCTGGATAGGCAGATAGAATTTAGCTGTGTTTAAAAGTACTTTTACGTCTTTGGTCCATATATCCAGTTTCAAACAAACAATGGCTACAAAAGACATTTATATAAATGCAACTTAAGAAAATAAATGCCGATTATTATATTTTCTCACTCAATACACAATCTGAAGTAGATTTGATGAACCGTGGATGCAGGGTCTGGCCAGTGCATCTAGGTCAATGACATCATATGGCCAGCAAACTGGAAAATGAGGTTCAATGTTGATAAATGCAAGGTTATGCACTTTGGAAAAAATAATATAAATGCAAGTTATAGACTAAATAGCAGTGTATTGGGAGTTTCCTTAACTGAGATGGATCTAGGGGGTTTTGTGCATAACAAGTGGTCTAATTCTGGGCAGTGCATTCTGTGGCCGCTAAAGCAAATAAAGTACTGTCTTGCATAAAAAAGGGCATAAAAACAAGGGATGAAAACATAATTTTGCCTCTTTATAGGTCCCTGGTGAGGCCTCATCTGGAATATGCAGTGCAGTATTGGGCTCCAGTGGAGATATAAATGAGCTCAAGAGAGTGCAGAGACGGGCAACTAAACTGGTTAGCGGGATGGAAGATTTAAATTATGATGGTAGAATATCATGGTTGGGGTTGTTTTCTCTGGAAAAAAAGACGCTTGAGAGGGGACATGATTACATTTTACAAGTACATCAGGGGACATTATAGACAAATAGCAGGACCCTTTTTACCCATAAAGTGGATCACCGCACCAGAGGCAACCCCTTTAGACTAGAAGAAAATAACTTTGCATAGGTGGTTCTTCACAGTGAGGACAATGAGGTTGTGGAATACAGTGCTGGATGATGTTGTGATGGCCAATTCTGTTTAAGGAGAACTAAGCCCTTAATTAAATAAACCCCTACCCCCATACCCTACATAGACCCCTCCCTGCTCCCCCAGCCTAGCTGTTACCCCTGGTAAATGCTCCTAGCTCTTTACATACCCCTCAGTGCAGATTCAGGGCATTAGAGTTCACGGGGGCCATCTTCTTCTCTTTGGTAATCTTCGGGAAGAGAGCAGCATATCAGCGCATGTGCAGTTAGAGCAATCGTTCCGATTCTGCACCGAAGGGTAAGTAAAGAGTTAGGAGCATTTACAAGGGGTAAAAGCTAGGCTGGGGGAGCAGGGAAGGGGGTCTATGTAGGGTAGGGGGGTAGGGGTTTTTAATTAAGGGTTTAGTTCTCCTTTAATACCATTAAGACTGGCTTGGATGATTTATTGAATAATAATATCCAAGGCTATTGTGATACTAAAATCTATAGTTAGTATATGAGTATATATAGTTTATGAGTGTATGGAGGGGTCAGTGTGTGTTTGTGTGTGTATGGATGCTGGGTTTCATTTGGAGGGGTTGAACTTGATGGACAGTCTTTTTTCAACCAAATCTAACTATGTAACTATCACTTGGGAGTAGACAACAATATGCACTTCTTTTGCAAAAGAGCAATACACTGCCAAAGTGATCCATTACAAGGGGCATGCTGTAACCTATTACAATATAAGGATATTATATTAGAAGTCACTAAAGAATTCCTGGAATATTAAGGGCTTAGGCCTGAAGCTGAGTAATTTTATGTAGGTCATGTGACTGTGAGGTGACTTCTAATATCTTTACAAATTACAGCAGGAGGTCCATTATCCACTATAATGTATGTTACTATATTGAGAAGCATTATTAAAATATACTGTTGCACCCAGCTGTGCAATCATCTCAACACTGTCTCCCACTGTGTAACTATCCTGAGGCAAACCCCATCCTCTTCAAATCTCATATCCTGCAGTAAGCTCTTGCTGCTGCCATTGCTTCACCCAAAATGCTCTGCTTCCAGATTGCATACACATAACCCTAATATAGTGGCCTTTTGTTTAGCTGTCTGGCATCCAAAAGTGTAGAATAAAATCGGGTTGAACCGTGCATGGGTGGCTTAGAGCTGCTATCACTTTCTTAGACTTCCCAGAGCATTGGGTTATTTACTGAACATCAATAATTGGGACTATTCTAATGCAGCTGATTTAGCCCCAAGACACACATGCACTGGTTTAGTCTCTTAAAGGGAGTGTTAACCTAAAAATATTATTTTACTTAATAAAAGAAACTTTAATTCTACATTAAACATTTTCAGTTTATTTTTTTAATATAGTCGGTACTGAAATGTGTCTTTCCCTCTCTATCCTGTAACCTGACAAACAATGTAGCAGAAACAATTTTGCAGAAGCCAATTGACAGCCCTGTGGCCTTTCAAGGCTGACATATTCTACACTGTATAAAAGACACGACCAGCAGCGCAGAAAAAGACCGTAAAATACTTTCCACTGCAATTACATTTGCGAATAACTTGTAATAAACATAAATTGGAAAGTAGCTTAAAGTGATACCTCCTTTCCTAATTTATTTTGGGGGGGGTGTTATATGTCCTTGAAAATTAATAGAAAGACAGTTTTCATCCACATCCAAAAACTGAATATAGTTGTACAAGATATTCATGTATTTTTGTTCTTGAAGCACAGATCCCATATAAAAATAGTTAGACAAAGGAAAAATAATGGGGCATAAATTCATAACAGTTTTCTACATTTTACTTGTGCTGAATTTCCACTGTTGAATAAAAACAGATTTGAAAGCCTGATTAATTAATTTCTTCATCCATTAACCATAAAATTCAGGAATGGAATGTATTAATGGTGCATGCACAGGTGTAAAACATTTATAGGGAAAAACTATATCTTTCGGGCGTGTTCTATTTATATAGCTCCCTTTACAAAAATAATAGGGGGGGGTGTGTATGTGTGTGTGTATAAAGGTTTATGCTCAATATTTCAGGGCGTTTTAACCCTTTGGCATGTACTTATTTTTATACTTATTGTTAAGACCCAGAGAGAATACAATAAAATGCTAATATAATCTTAGGATATGAGCCTTTGGAGAATGCAGATTTTGTGAGTTGTTCAAATGAACGTCCTTGTGGCCAATTACATATAAATATAATTGGTGATTAAAATTTAGACTCTCTCGTTATGAACAGAATGCTGTGCCATTTTATTGGTTAATGGCGATAAATATAAATGAATAACAACACAGTTGATTGAAAATGAATTGTATATATTTTATTTGAAAAGAATGTGAATGCTAAATGCATTTAGAATCCCCCAACTGTCTCATAAGAGTGCCCTGTGATTTAATAAAGGAAGCCTGAAGCTTGGGTCCCAACTCTAAAAACGCTGCAACGTCAGTTACCTCAAGAGTGTGATATCTCTAGCCCAATACTGGGGTACTAAACCTACAGCCCTCTAGCTTCAACTTCCAAAGTGCTCACTGACTTGGCTGGTCAAAGCTGGCTGAGGATGCTGGGAGCTGTAGATAAACAATAGAAGGCAGAAAACAGACATTCCTGGTCATATGAACATAAAGGCCTATGGATGCCTGTCCTCTTGCTTAGGTCTAAGGCTCAGTGTAAGGCAGGCATTTCAACAAATTAATTCCTATATAGCCCACACATGGTACACATAATTCTTCCATAGTTGTGCATAACATCCTCTATGGGATTTATAATAATATGTACCACTTGGGGTTTAAAGAAGTGAACACAACGTATAAGGAGGTTTTCATTTCAGTTCCATTAGATAGTAATAAATGGATGAAGAAGAGCAGATTGTAGACACAGAACACCAACATATCTTATGTACCTGTCTCTCCAGATCCTGACCGGTTATTCCTGCTTGTATGTGAGCTGTTAAATTCTTTTCATCAATCCACAGAATTCTGCTCTGTTGGGGAAAAACAAATAGTAACAAATATTTCATTTAACAGATTTATGCAGAAAAATGCATTAGCTGAAAGGAAATAAGCCCCTTGTTTCTGTGGAACTGTCTCAAAATAATCATTCCAAAACAGCAATTAAAAATTATAACAGACCGGAATGGTAAAATCAATAGTCTACTCTAGTCTACCAACAGGATCCATGGATCCACTTAAAAAAAATCAGCCCAGGTAACTGTTTGTGGAGAGTTGCCATTTTTTTTGCTCTCCCAAGTCATTCTGCTCCAATTATAAGAGAGTGAATTTGCAGTTTAAAAAACTGGAAAAGTTCTGTACTGCACATGGTTTTGCCCAAGCTCCACTGAGGATGCACGGAAGACTAGAAAAGATGGCGGTGTGGCACAGAAAACATAGGACATCAGCAATGTCCCTTACTTCACACCAGCATATTCCTTGAATAAAGTGCATGTGAAATTTAAATCATGCAAAACAAAACATTTATTCTTGTTGCCCCATAATTTCTACCCCATCTGGGTACAAATGCTGTACAGGCAGCACTTTATTAATATGACACAATATCATTCATAATGTTTGAGAGGGGAAAGGGTTTTCATTCAATATTCCGTGAAGGATTATAAGAACACTATTCCCTTAAACCTTTTTTCATGTGCAAATAAAGTCTGTTTTCATTTTCTTAGGTGAAGTTGATTGCTTACATCTGGACAGTAAAGAATGTAAGACCCTTGATAGAGCAGCCAAAATACTAGCAATGTGGGGTTTAATAATCACATGAGACAATTAGTACTTCATTTTTGAAGAAGAGCAGTTCAGCACCAAGGATTTGCTTGCATGCACAGGTTTAGATGACCTCCAAATAACAAGCCCAACAACTATAAACTCTAAAAGGGTATAAAATGGAATAACTACTAAGATAGGCAAGATATAAAAAATAAAGTGGGGCTGAAAATCATTCAGGGATTTTGAGAGGATGCATGAATATGTTCCAAATAGTACACATGTTTATACTGATCTCAGATCACTGGAAATTGGAAATGTGATTTTTCTGCAAGCCAGGGTAATCCATACAAATAAAGGGCTGGAGAGCTACAAACTTTTTTCTAGTAACAAAAATACATGACTGGTCATAATAACATTTGGCATGACTTCAAAGCACTGTGGGCGATTTCATACTTTATAGACCAACAGGTGCTGCTGGTTGTGTTCAAAGCGCTGTGAATTCATTTGAGGGAAATATTGCCTGTGTTTTGTGCAATGATTGCCGTTTAACCCAGGGCTTTTATTTTTATTAATAGGACTATATTACTTTAACATTTCATGACTTATACCAACAAAAAAAAATAGGTAGGTAGATGCCAGTGCACACAAGGAATTTTTTAAATAAATCCTTCTTTATCAACATTTCGGTCCTCTGCTGGGACCTTTCTCAAGAGAAAGGTCCCAGCAGAGGACCGAAACGTCGATAAAATAAAGAAGGATTTATTTAAAATATTCCTTGTGTGCACCGGCATCTACTTACCTATATTCAAATTTCTGGGAGCACCAGGGTGTGTAACCTATCGGCAAGCGTGTGCAGTGGCCTTGTGATGTATATATATATTTTTTCATTTTTTATTTTTTTTTGACTCATCCTATGTTTTGGCAGAGGATCCAAGCAGTAACAAATCAAAAAGTGCAACCCTGGTCAATGGTGATTTAGATATAAAGGTACAGGCTTAGGGGTTTTCTAGATAAAGAATGTTTCCATCATTTGGATAACCATTATTTGCTGAAAATTGACTCTATATGAGATAGTCTTCCCATAATTCATATCTTTCTGGATAACAGGTTTCCAGATCAGGGATACCATACGGCTACTGGAAAAAGAATTGCTATCATATCAAGACTACTATCATAATAAAAGTTAAAGGTGAACTACCCCTTTAATAAAAAAAAACAAAAAACATTTCAGCAAGACATGAAGGCACATGTTAATTTGGCAGCAATTTTCAAATAAAATTTAAGAAGCCAAAATACAAAGAATTACTATCCATTGTTTTTTATTTAAAATATACTGTAAGCATGATTATTATGATTTCCTAAAAAACAGAGTGCAAAGTTTAGGATGTAGTTTGACCTAAATTACCATTTGTGAGGTATCTAATGAGACTATAGTTCTCGTCTCATCTTCAGGGCATTCCAGGGCATTGGACACACTTGTCCCACCTGCAAACAAAGCAAAGGCAGGTAGTTTAATTAAAAGAACAAAATATGACAACAGAAGCAAATAAACCAAATAAAAAACCCTTTGCTGGCAATAACAGCCTGAAGACGCGAACCTGCTTCTTCATACATACAACATATTGATCGTGCACCTCTGGCTTCACCTATATTTGAGTGCTGATTATATATATATATATATATATATATATATATATATATATATATATATATATATATATATATATATATATATATGTCCCAAAGGTGCACTCCGTTTCCTGTGTAAATGTCCGGGTGCCAGCAAACATGTAATGGTATATCTGCAGGAATAGCAACACTCACGAGACTCTTCTGAAGCTTAACAAATGTGATACTTTATTGGAGTCTCCAATAAAGTATCACATTTGTTAAGCTTCAGAAGAGTCCCGTGAGTGTCGATAGAGATAGAGATAGAGATAGAGATAGAGATAGAGATATATATATATATATATATATATATATATATATATATATATATATATATATATATAGCCTTCGGTGCATAACAAGTCTTATGCCTTGCTATGCACTTAGAGATACTGACACCAGAAATTAAACTCCTTTTCTACATCTAGCATAATATTGCCTTTGAAAGCTACTTATAATTTTACCATAAAGTATTTGCACAATGCTTTTAAATTACCTGTCTGATGCCTCATGTTCCTGTATGAGGGGGCTGCCATATTTGTGCAGCAGAGTCTGTAAGCATTAGAAACTGTAACTGACAGACTAAGATGGGACAGTCAGGTTGGCAAAACAGTCAGGTTTAGAAACTTCATCTAACAATAACTTACATACACAAACTTCTCAGCAAGAAACGATAAACATGACCTAAAGGTAACTTTTAATGCACATTCATATTTTAAAAAGTAGTTTTTTTAGTGTCAGTATCACTTTAAAAGCACTATGTAGATGGCGGCAAAAAAAAGACAGGTCTCATTCCCCTCCTGTCATACTATTCTCTACTGTGCACCATTCTTCCCTTTCCATTTTCTATTCTTCCACCTTTGCAACTTCTGCCTTTGTTTTGTCTTTTCTAGTTTTCTTTCCTATTCTATTTCTCTTTTGCTTTCCAATCTGCCTTTGACTCTCAAACATTTCATGTTTTATTTGTTTGTTTTTCTTGTCAGTGTTCTCTCATTTTGCATTTTCTCCCTGGTTCTCCCTATCCCTGCTCCTTTTACCTTTTCCACCTGATCCACTTTCTAACTTTCCCTACTCATTTCTACCTATGTTATGAATAACTATACACTTTCTATATTCCTTATTTATATAAGTAACCATAAGGCATTGGTGTTATGTTACGTTAATAAATACAATCTGCACCATATTTTTTTTTCCCTTGTTTATATAATATACAAAGACATGAGTGTGAGAGAGGCTTCTGAATGAAGAAATGCATCCAAATTAAATATTTCTTGTGAGTACCCAGGCACATTGCATGTATTGGGATTAACACAGCATGTGGTGACTCTGTCGTGTTAACGCTGTACACATTTCTGTTTAACATCGGGTGAAGTGCTGTTTTTGTGCCCCCATTTTCTTTTTACACTTTAATGTAAAATACTGCAATTTTTCCCTCTAGGTCTTTACAGCTATTTGGACATATCCCTTCTCCTTTTTGAAGAAGTTGAATTGGGGATATTTGCTTTCACTGGAAGCGTCGTACACTGGATATATTCTTCTGTAAATCAATGAGAATACATTAATCCCCAAGGGTTGTTGGTCTATTCATAGGACTATGATAATGAATTATGATGGATCATAATTACTATGCTAATAGAGTACATAAAAAAAAAAAACTTGGTACCTACCACCAAATGGGATAAGACAAACATTATGTGTACAAGCTAGATCCACTATTTTCACAACGTCTTCATGACAGGCTGAGAATGAAAATTAAGAAATGAAATGTTTGAGGATTAGTGCACAGTTTTTGAGGACATATGCACGCATATATTAGTTCAGAAAATGCAGATATTACAAGGTACAAAATACAATTTCATACAATACAGTAAACTTAGAATTAGGCTTAAAATAGAACATAAAGCATATTTAAATATGAGGGGGCCACATGCAGACCTTCAGAGGATTTAATGATACCCGAACCTGTCCGGGGCCAATGGATCATATGGTACTAACGCAATTGGTTCCTCAACAATATGGAAAGAGACTATTGGACAACATGGTTATTAAATATTTTGCTAACATTGTCATGGCTTAAATACAGTTGGCCACTCTTTTGTATCAGTTCTCTATGGTCTTCCTTCCAAACGTTTAATTTGGATTTAAGGATTTAGCTGTTTAAAGTGTAACTGCATTTAACAGCAATACGATTAGCTAAGCTAATATTTAACAGACTTTATTCCGTTTAATTAATGTACAATGACTAATTTGACCATTTTGGATAGGCCTTGAGCTATTTGTAAAGTTAACCTAGTGTAATTAAATAGCTATAGTGATAATGGCATGTGTAATAATATTTAACCATTACTGTTTTGTAATCTGAAATTACTTCACTGCTAATTGCTACTTTGAGATACAATAATGCCTAATTGATGCTGCCTAATCATTTAAGGAAACATAGCTACCTAACAGCCCATTTCACATGGACAGCAGAAATCACCTTGTACACAGAATAAAGCAAACTGTTAGTCTAACAAGGATCCTAATTATTGTCTTTTTCATAAGGGGTTCAATAAGAAAACCTCGCTTGAGAGGTTGATTTTAGCCTGAGTGAAAAATACAAAATGAGGAACATGGTAAAGGAATGGGATGGAAGGGGACCCTTTCATATCAGCATACTGCTAAATACCTTCCTTATCACCATCCAAAACCCCCTAATAAGTGTAATAAGCTTTGGAAGTTAGCTGGTAAGTGGCTTTGTGAACATGCCCATCATGGAACACTCTGTAGAAAACACAAATGCTTAAGTCCCCTTCCATAGTCTGTACATACGTAGATATAGTGTAAAAATTCCCCTGTACTAAACCAGATGAGCTTAAAATCTGAGGTTACTAAATGAGGCAAAGCGACCAATAAAGAGAAATCAACATTCACAACTAAAACTCAAAATAGAATGAGCTAATGAAGTAAGAAGTGGGACTAATGTCTAGTGGGAAGATCAGACAGATGGGGGCTATTGGTTTTGATTGATACTGGTAAAGTAGAGGCACATAATAGAGAAAGATTGGTTTGGAGGAAGTTGGTTCAAATGGGGAAAAAAAGAAGGGCTAAAGGGTATGGAAAACAGTAGATTATTTAAAGACTGAACAACTGCTAAGTCTAAATTTTATTGGGCTTAAAAATATTTGTACATCTATGTGCCTTAGACTGCAAACTGCATGAGAAATTACAATTTGTACTTACTTGGCCACACAACAATGTCTGGAATCCTCTTAAACATTCCTTCCCTAAGAGTAAAAATTTCATGTAGGCAATGACCTATGAAGCAAAAAAAGCATCACTACATTAACACTTAAATTTGGCAACACATTTCCCAGCGTAAGCATTGTGTTCTTCTCACTATCAAATATTTTCATCCTACAAACATTATTCAAATAAAAGGGACACTATCTTAATTAATAATAAATATTTTGGTAGCATTTGGCCTTGACATGTCCCTCAGCTAAAGAATGACAGTCTGGTACATACATTTAAAAGAATCATACCACATATAAGCAGATCCATTCCCAAAAACATACACGGCTAGTTAGAAAGACATTGTTCCTCAAAAAGAAATCATAGACATTGAAAACAAAATACAAACAGAAGCTTTGCTTGCTCTATTAATATCATCAAGAAAATATGGCATTCTTACAGACCATAGACAAGAAGTCATGCCACACAATTAGGTTTCTTTAAATAACTGAGGCTGGGGGGTATTTATTAAAACTAGGTTACTTTTCTCATTTTTATTAAAAGAAATTAAACCAAAATATCAACCACGAATGCCCTTAATAAACTAAAAAAAAACAATCGGCATGTTCAGGAAAAGTTTTGACAAAATCATGAGGCAAATACAAATCGTGCAACTTTTTTGAATTGTTGCTCAAAAACCACAACTTTTTCAGATTGTTGCACAAAACCAATGTCAAAATACCTGAAACCCTTGAAGATCATGTGGCAAAAAAAATCTTCCAATTGTAAACAGGAGTTATGGAGTAACCTGCAATTAATTAACCTGCCATTAACTTCTACATGACTAAGTCACGTTTTTTTTCTCTCAACTTGTTTGGATTTTTTGTGACAAAAAGCCTTACCCATAAAATTCAACCTTTAATAAACGTGCCCCTTGGTGATACAGACAGCTTGAAACATGTATTGGATCTGGTAGTCTTGTGCAATAATCAGTACAATTAAAAAAAATTACAGCAAATGTTATATATTCATACAGTGGTGGGGCAGACAACTTGTCAGAGTATAGAATTAGACATGCAAGTAAGTTTCCTTTTTTTTTTTTTTTCCAACTTGTTTTTATTCGTTTATAACACATATAACATACGGTCATTTTTTGCAGTTATATATATAGCGAGAACAAGTGTTTATCTAAGTTGAACAGAATGCAAGAATGCTTTTTTTTCCAACATTATTTACAAAACATACAGCTCTAAATGTAGTACAAGGTTTCATACGGGACTCGATGGACATAACGTCAGTAGTCTGTTTATCTGATGACTCCTGGGGGGTGCAAAAACTAGTTCACGGTGCCAGTTATCGAGATATTGGGATGCCTCCATCACAAGTGGGTGTTCTCTGAGCGACTCCTTAGCGTACCAGGTTGTTTGTCTAAATGTGTAAACCGTGAGATACCTAGTGTGTTGTGGGAGTGTTGTTATGTATGATATCCAGGTGTGAAAAAATGTTGTTGTGTTGTGTTCTTTTCTGGTTATTGCTTCCAACCAATCCATATGGAATAGGTGGTGTAATTTTTGTTTGACTATCGATATAGATGGGGAATCTGTAGTCAACCACTGTTGTAAGATTGTTTTCCTAGCTGCAGCAGCCAGTCTACCTATTAGGTTCTTTTCAGGTTTTGATAGTTGGGCATAGAATGTGGTATGACTGAATAATGCCCATTCAATTCGCGATTGGATAGGTTTCCCGATCATCTGTCCACCATACGTGATTTACTTCCTGCCAAAAGGGTTGTAGTTTAGAACATGACCAAAGGTTGTGTAGTAAGTCAGCTCTTGGTGAGCGGCAGCGTAGGCAGTTGTCGGAGGAGAGATTTCCCATTTTATGTCTTCTAAGTGGGGTAAGATAAGAGTTATGTAGTATTTGGAGAGTCATCTCTTGATATCTACTTGCTGGGAGTAGTTTCATTATTTTTATATGATGATTTAGAATATCTATTTGCGTTATGTCTGGGATATCTGCGGTCCATTTAAAGTGCAGTTTTTCCTCGTCTTCTATGTCTATTATTGTACTTATCGTCTGATATATATGTGATGTTGATTGTTTGAATGTTAAGTTGTTCCATAATTTATATAGTGGGTCTTCCTTATCTTTATCTGTCAATTGGGATATAGTGTGGGATGCAAAGTGAACGAGTTGTAGTCTCAAGAATACGTGTTGTGTGGTAAATGGAAATTTCTCTGTAAGTTGTAGTTGGGTAATTGGAGAGCGGTCATCTGTTAGTAAATCTTTGAGGGTAGAAAGGCCGTTGTCACGCCACTGCAAAAGTATGGGGTTACGTATGCCCATGGGAAATTGTTTGTTTCCTATCCAGGATAAATATGGGGATATGTATGGCGATAGACCCTGTTTTTTCCTAGTTGTGTGCCATGCTTTGTAAGTTTCCTTTTTAAAGATTTCTTTTTTCAGTCATACATAGGATTATTTTTCTGTATAAAAACTAGCTTGAAATATCTAAATGTTATTTGGATAAATTGTGCAGTTAGACGTCCTGTTCTTACCATGTGCTCGGAAAATTCGATCTTCGGCATCCTGGGAAAATGAAATGCCTATGGCTTTAATGTCCTGGAGAAATCCTTCATTTACAAGTGCTGGTGGGGCATCACTTACATTTAAAGATGCCTAATCAAGAAACATTGGTAAGTTAAAAGAATAAGTGAAGCATGCAATTTTCTACCAGTAATTGGAAAGTAAGGACTTTAAAGAGCAGTTGAATATAACGTCTGAACAGCATGGTAAGCTTCCAAGAATGGATCAATATTCTGCTAATGGTGTGATATTACTCATAGAGGTAGGACACCATTGAAAGCTAACACATCACAATCTGGCTGAAGTATATGAATGTATCAAAACTTAGTGAAGCAAAGCACATTAAAATATCAATATATTCCTACAAAAAAGAATGCTAAAGATTATACGTTTTGACACAGCCTTCATAGCTCGATGAGACACTATCAGTGTTTTCCACTCTACTTGTAGGGAGAGTAAATAGTATTGCATGCCTGATGAGGACTAAAGGGCATTACAGCTCTTATGATAAACCTTGGTTTCGCAGTCTTTTTGTTAAATTGTCAAAGGTTAAAGTATGCGCTACTATGCCCAGTACTTCTAAGAGAAATACATAAACTAACCAACTCCTAGAGGGAAGTGTATTTCAGGATACTTTATGATCCCTGATATAAGGACTGTTTAGGTTTAATAAGGCAAGCAGAAGAAAATATTCCAGCATAACAACAAATAACTTTCTATGTTAAGTCTTGTCATCTTAGATGGTACCAGATACGCCTCACTGGGGCAAAAAAAATACTTTAATGCAGAAGTTTACCACCAGTAAGAGCACAAGAAAAATATAAATTCTTCCATTGTATGTTTCTTTAAATTGGGATATATAAATACTGTATATATAGACTTTTAATGAAAACCTACTATATGTTGAATGATTAGTGCTGTCTATATAAGAGACACTATGTCCCAAAGTGACTGCAATTCACAAATCAATGATTTACAAGAACAAATTATAGCCGGTGAGGTTGTTCTGTTATTATCCGTAAAAAGACCGGCTGTAGTCGAAACCGTTAAAAAGAGATAGAATTATCCACTGCAATCAAATCAACAGATAATCTTCCAGAAATGGAGGGCCTCACATATTAACAGACAAGGAACAGACTTAACTACTGTTTTTCTCTTTTACAATTTTAGCAGATGCTTGGTTGCATCATGTTGTGATCACACTACTCACTCGAGAGGTAGTTTTTTGATCCAGACTTGCACCAAATGTTTTCTCCATCCATTCTCTTAAAGCTGGTAGCACCATTCCACTAAGTTTGTACCTATAAAACAGAAGCATTTTAGACAAATAAATGACCATAGATTTTACATGGAGCCATGTTGTGCTTAGATGTGGCCTAGGGCAGGCCAAATTGGAAATCCGGGCCTGGTACTATGCGTCTGCCAACATGGCTCATTTCTAAATAAGTAGCCCTTTGATAAACCAACCTAAAATCAAGGTACGAGGATATCAAACATAATCATACCATAAAATCTTATATGATTCTATTCGCACATGCATGACCTACTTAAACCTCTTGCATTTATAAATATGCATTCTTCCAATGCTATACCATGCAATCTCACTTGTAATGTTTAGCTGCTATCATGGCAGTCCCAAATCTGAAATGCTTATTAATAGTCACAGTTTAGGTTTGCAACAGCTCTCATTGCGTTACAAAAGAATTGTGCATGCCTTCACTCTTGTTATAAACAGCTATTATTTTCCTTTTATAAATACTAAAGGTTGATTAACATAAAAATGTGAAAAGAGGAAGATCAATTCAACCTCAATCAAATCCTTTACTAAAAGAGATTATCGTTCAAGAAAACATAACTACACAAAATATCAGAATGGGACTTATCCCCATAGGCCCAAATTATACAAAATTATCACATGACCATGTTGTAATTAAGGATAAAATGCAATTTTTATTAACTACCATGCCACATACTTATTAAAACCACTTAAAACATAGAAATAGCGCTGCGCTGGGTGTAGGGATCCCTGTACCCTAAAACCAATTTCTGAGGAGCTCCTATATATAGCTATGATGGATATTCACTTATATGATGTGGCTAAACAGCCAAAATTCCACTTCAATATGTAAATGTAGGTACTTCAACTCCAATTGGTCACAGGGAAAGGAGGTAAGCCATTTGTAATCCACACCGTCCAAATCAATTACAATGTTTCACCACGATATATTGCAACTTGCTCGTTGCTATTAAACAGTTCCCATGCATCGGGTGTGGTAAGGGTCAATGCTCCATATATTGGGAGTAAATTGGGGAGAGGTTTCTGGATGGCTCTACTTGTGGCCGAGTTAGCAGTGTAGTGCTGTATGGTCTCGATAGTAATGGCCGCCCGCCGTTACCAGCGGTCGCAATGCGGCCACGGCCCAAGGTGATGCAAATTGTGACAATCACCTTGCGTGTTAGCCCAATAAGTCCTGCCAATCCCAGCCTCTTATTGCCCAAATAGGTTTATACAGACCGTTGTGATCACGTCTGCACCGTGCGTAACTCAACGCTCCCTTGTAGGTGTGCTTTGCTGGAGAACCCTGCGGCGCCTTCCAAGTCCCTGGTCGGGAGAGGGATCCCGTCTTACTCAGCTAGCAACGCGAAACCCCGACAGCTGTTTCGCCACCAAACGTGGCTTTGTCAAGAGGCCGAGAGCCGGACGTGACGTCGTTTTATACTTGTCGTCACATGACCAGAGTGAATTATCTTCCATGTCGTTACTTTGTTACAAGTCCCAAAGAACCCGGCTTGTCAGGCAGAGTTGCAAATGTTCCTTTCATTTTCTGCCATGATATTTCTTGTATCCTTTAGAATGTGTCCTAGATAAAATGTATCTTATGGACACTTCAATCAATAGGACGAATAGTTTGTTCAAAATAAACATCCTCAAAATCACTCTGTTACATCTAGACTACGTATGTGGCAAGGTTCAATAGAATTGAAAAGTGTATGAGATTTTTCTTCTTATGTTCATAATAATATGCATATATAATTAATCAAGTTATATGAACTTAGACCAATTTTGAATGTATTAGTATAATCAACACACAACGAAAACAGCAAAAAATTATAATAAATGACAGAATTATACCTAAACAGAAAATTAAAAAGGAGAAAAAAAGGGAAAAAAAGAAAAAGAGAAAAGGGGATGAAAAGAAACGTTGTTTCAATGGAACCGTAGGAGACCGTTCCTGTATATCTTCATTTGTTTATAAATGCCTGAAAATTCAATTGGCCATTGAGTCCATATTCTGACTTGTATGTATTGAGCTTAAAGATCCAACTAGTTTCCATTTGGAGTAACTTATTATCCAGGTCACCGCCCCTTATGTCGCCATGCAGGCGGTCAATACCCTGGAAATAAGACCCCCTATGTTCACCATTGTGTATGCAGTAGATATGTTTGGCAATTGATGACAATAAGTTACAATTATTTATGTCACGCATATGTTCGTAAATGCGTCTTTTCAGAGGTCTCTTCGTTTTGCCCACATATTTACTGCCACAATGGCATGTGAACAAATAAATAACATGGGTCGTGGTGCAGCTTGTATAATGATACATGTTGTACTTAGCATTCCTATTGCCAAATTCCCTCGATATTTTAATGTATTGGCATTGATCACAGGCTCCACATCTGTAGCTCCCTGGTGTTTTACAACAAGATGCTCCTGAATACTTTTGAAAGTGGCTACGAGTCAACAGGTCCCCTATACTATTGTTCCTTCTATAACCAAATAAGGGGCGGGTAGTAACCCATTTCCCTATATTCGGGTCGTTAGACAAAATATGCCAATGTTTTTGGATCACGGCACGGACTTCCTGATCTTTCATACCATATGTTAGGATGAATCTAGTCCTATCTTCATCCTTTCGCCGCACATGTAAGGTGTCACATTGTTGGTGTTTATATAACACCTCGTCCCTGCTGCGAGACAAGGCAAATTGGTAGGCTCTACGTAAACTACGTGTTTTATATCCCCGTGCTTTAAATCTTAAATACAGTTGGTAAGCCTCCCGTTTAAAATCCTCCTCTGTGGAGCAGATTCTCCGTAGTCTGAGGTACTGTCCCTTGAGGATGCCCTCTATGCATTTGGGTGGATGCATCGATTCCGCATGTAAAAGGCTATTCCCTGCTGTCTTTTTGCGGAAGAGATTGGTAGAAAGCTGGCCCCTTTCATCCTTTTTTATTTCTATATCCAGGAATTCCAATCTGCTATAGTGGTAATTCATGGTAAAAGTTAAATTAAAGCTGTTTCTGTTCAGTTTGACCACAAATTCTTTTAATTTTCGTTCAGGGCCCTGCCAGATGATCATAATATCGTCGATGTATCTGTGCCACCGTAAAATGTGACACAGATACTCGTCGTATTCTTCCGCTGAAAAAACATGGCGCTCCCACTCTCCCAAAAATAAGTTTGCGTAGCTCGGTGCGCATTTGGCGCCCATAGCCACGCCCTGTCGCTGTAAATAGTACACACCATTGAAGATGAACACATTATGGTGTAACACAAAACTTAGTGCTTTCAATATGAATGAATGTTCCTCAGAGAGTGGTTGGTGTATACGTTCAAAAACGTTTTTTATAGTCTCTATGCCCAATGAATGTGGAATGCTCATATACAACGCTTCAACGTCCAGGCCTACCAAAATGCAGTCAGAGCCCAGTGTCAGTCCATTTATTTCTCTCAACAAGTGAGAGGTATCTAGAACAAACGAGTCTAATTGTGTCACTAATGGCTGTAAGACCATATCAATGTAGCCGCTAATTGGCTCAGTGAGGGACCCGCAACCCGACACTATAGGCCTCCCCGGAGGTTCATGAATGGACTTATGGACCTTCGGGAGGGCATAGAATGTCGGCGTCCGGGGACACTTAACCTTCAAGAAGTCCATGGTATTTGGATCAATAATGCCATCACGTTGTGCTTGATCTATCAAATTAAACAGGATAAGTCCCATTCTGATATTTTGTGTAGTTATAGTGGTGTATGTGGACACCCCCATGCAGGCTGATAATTAAATAGTGAGAACACTTGCACAAATAGCTTAAGTAAACAATTGACATGTGGGACTAGTATTCCCTTTACTAGCAAGTTGTCTCAAATAGACTAAATTAAGTATCTTTCGTGTATATTTTGTTTTTTGGTTTTCTTTTCCTTTCCCTTCTTTCCTTTTGTACATTATGGAATTTTTTGCAGATGATAATAAGTGGGCTTCTTTGGCTAAATCGGTCTTTTCAGGATCAATGACCCCAGCTGGTAAGATTTCTCTCACACTGTCACATTTAATGGTTAAAAGTAAGAACTTACTACGTAGGAGGCTAAATGTATTTTGGAACATAATATGCCTAGAAGAGTATTTGACTCGGGGCATTATCCCAAGAGGTCTACGAGTACAAATTTTTCCCTCGTTTGAGGATACTCCACAGACCTTTAAAACTCAATGGGAAGGGGTATTAAGTGAATGTTCTTGTAAACTTATGTCCCTCCTCAAACAATATAATATTGAGGAATTAGAATCTATTAAGATACAACAAAAAGGACTTTGGGATCAAATTAAAGAATATGAACTGAGTGAGGAGTTCAAAAAGATGGATAGTGACTTAAAAAGTTTTATGGACAAACTTAATGCAGAAGTTATGCAGGTGAAAAAACGCAAATTTGAGAGAGACACCCTTGACTATGAGAATAAACACGTTTATTTATGGAACAGTTCGAAAAAATGGAATCAGGTCACCCAGAACAGGAAGGGGAACACGAGGGGTTTTCAGAGGGCACAACAGAGAATGGGCACTTTGGGAAATTCGGATCGGGACACTCATTCTGAAAGTGAAATGAGTGGTTCTGACACATCAATCTCTACACAGAAACAATTTGATAGGAAAAAGCGTAAATTTAACACTGTTTTTCACAAGGAACAGGTCACGTCACAGGTGGTGCAGGAGAGAAGTGTCAAAGCTTCATCCCTGCCTAATCCTTCACAGAGCACATCAGCATTTTCTGGCACGAGTTTTTTACAGTCACTGAGCCTGTGACGAGCACAGGCAATAGCACTTTTGAATCATCTTATGATGATACACAAATTATCAATCTTTCTAATTTCACTCTCACCCCTTTTTTCACCAATGTACTACGGAAAGGTCTCACCTTTGTACCGTCTAAATCAATTGACCACTTTTCATTAGTCAAGGATGTTCATCTCTTTGCACGGAAATTACTTTTAAAATTACAATGGTCCAAGGCTAACCGCCAGACGGAATTGGACTTAAGCCAATTTAATCTAAATGACTTCAAAACCTTAAAAATCTTATTTGAACTATGGGATGATCCCCGAGTGGAGGAGGAACAAAAGGTGTTACAGGATATACAGGATTTGTGGTTAGAGAGCTCAGGGGATAACCTCAGGTTACCATCTTGCAAGAAAAAGTCTTGTAGGTATCCCAGCACCACTGAAAATGGAGCTGTTGACACCTTCGTACGAAGGGTCACTGAGGATATTTCATCTCTGACCACAAAGGTTAGACATTCTAATCTCACAAAAGAGGAAGAAAGTGCATTGAGACTATTGAGGGAGAACCCCGATATAGTCATTAAACCATCAGACAAAGGTTCAAATATTGTAATTATGGACTCCTCTCAATATGTTTCAATGTGTAAAAAAATTCTGAATAATAGAAAATGGTATCAACCAATCTTACTACCACAGGTACAAAGATACAAGGAAAACCTGTTTAATTTGATAGATCAAGCACAACGTGATGGCATTATTGATCCAAATACCATGGACTTCTTGAAGGTTAAGTGTCCCCGGACGCCGACATTCTATGCCCTCCCGAAGGTCCATAAGTCCATTCATGAACCTCCGGGGAGGCCTATAGTGTCGGGTTGCGGGTCCCTCACTGAGCCAATTAGCGGCTACATTGATATGGTCTTACAGCCATTAGTGACACAATTAGACTCGTTTGTTCTAGATACCTCTCACTTGTTGAGAGAAATAAATGGACTGACACTGGGCTCTGACTGCATTTTGGTAGGCCTGGACGTTGAAGCGTTGTATATGAGCATTCCACATTCATTGGGCATAGAGACTATAAAAAACGTTTTTGAACGTATACACCAACCACTCTCTGAGGAACATTCATTCATATTGAAAGCACTAAGTTTTGTGTTACACCATAATGTGTTCATCTTCAATGGTGTGTACTATTTACAGCGACAGGGCGTGGCTATGGGCGCCAAATGCGCACCGAGCTACGCAAACTTATTTTTGGGAGAGTGGGAGCGCCATGTTTTTTCAGCGGAAGAATACGACGAGTATCTGTGTCACATTTTACGGTGGCACAGATACATCGACGATATTATGATCATCTGGCAGGGCCCTGAACGAAAATTAAAAGAATTTGTGGTCAAACTGAACAGAAACAGCTTTAATTTAACTTTTACCATGAATTACCACTATAGCAGATTGGAATTCCTGGATATAGAAATAAAAAAGGATGAAAGGGGCCAGCTTTCTACCAATCTCTTCCGCAAAAAGACAGCAGGGAATAGCCTTTTACATGCGGAATCGATGCATCCACCCAAATGCATAGAGGGCATCCCCAAGGGACAGTACCTCAGACTACGGAGAATCTGCTCCACAGAGGAGGATTTTAAACGGGAGGCTTACCAACTGTATTTAAGATTTAAAGCACGGGGATATAAAACACGTAGTTTACGTAGAGCCTACCAATTTGCCTTGTCTCGCAGAAGGGACGAGGTGTTATATAAACACCAACAATGTGACACCTTACATGTGCGGCGAAAGGATGAAGATAGGACTAGATTCATCCTAACATATGGTATGAAAGATCCGGAAAGTCCGTGCCGTGATCCAAAAACATTGGCATATTTTGTCTAACGACCCGAATATAGGGAAATGGGTTACTACCCGCCCCTTATTTGGTTATAGAAGGAACAATAGTATAGGGGACCTGTTGACTCGTAGCCACTTTCAAAAGTATTCAGGAGCATCTTGTTGTAAAACACCAGGGAGCTACAGATGTGGAGCCTGTGACCAATGCCAATACATTAAAATATCGAGGGAATTTGGCAATAGGAATGCTAAGTACAACATGTATCATTATACAAGCTGCACCACGACCCATGTTATTTATTTGTTCACATGCCATTGTGGCAGTAAATATGTGGGCAAAACGAAGAGACCTCTGAAAAGACGCATTTACGAACATATGCGTGACATAAATAATTGTAACTTATTGTCATCAATTGCCAAACATATCTACTGCATACACAATGGTGAACATAGGGGGTCTTATTTCCAGGGTATTGACCGCCTGCATGGCGACATAAGGGGCGGTGACCTGGATAATAAGTTACTCCAAATGGAAACTAGTTGGATCTTTAAGCTCAATACATACAAGTCAGAATATGGACTCAATGGCCAATTGAATTTTCAGGCATTTATAAACAAATGAAGATATACAGGAACGGTCTCCTACGGTTCCATTGAAACAACGTTTCTTTTCATCCCCTTTTCTCTTTTTCTTTTTTTCCCTTTTTTTCTCCTTTTTAATTTTCTGTTTAGGTATAATTCTGTCATTTATTATAATTTTTTGCTGTTTTCGTTGTGTGTTGATTATACTAATACATTCAAAATTGGTCTAAGTTCATATAACTTGATTAATTATATATGCATATTATTATGAACATAAGAAGAAAAATCTCATACACTTTTCAATTCTATTGAACCTTGCCACATACGTAGTCTAGATGTAACAGAGTGATTTTGAGGATGTTTATTTTGAACAAACTATTCGTCCTATTGATTGAAGTGTCCATAAGATACATTTTATCTAGGACACATTCTAAAGGATACAAGAAATATCATGGCAGAAAATGAAAGGAACATTTGCAACTCTGCCTGACAAGCCGGGTTCTTTGGGACTTGTAACAAAGTAACGACATGGAAGATAATTCACTCTGGTCATGTGACGACAAGTATAAAACAACGTCACGTCCGGCTCTCGGCCTCTTGACAAAGCCACGTTTGGTGGCGAAACAGCTGTCGGGGTTTCGCGTTGCTAGCTGAGTAAGACGGGATCCCTCTCCCGACCAGGGACTTGGAAGGCGCCGCAGGGTTCTCCAGCAAAGCACACCTACAAGGGAGCGTTGAGTTATGCACGGTGCAGACGTGATCACAACGGTCTGTATAAACCTATTTGGGCAATAAGAGGCTGGGATTGGCAGGACTTATTGGGCTAACACGCAAGGTGATTGTCACAATTTGCATCACCTTGGGCCGTGGCCGCATTGCGACCGCTGGTAACGGCGGGCGGCCATTACTATCGAGACCATACAGCACTACACGGCTAACTCGGCCACAAGTAGAGCCATCCAGAAACCTCTCCCCAATTTACTCCGCTCCCAATATATGGAGCATTGACCCTTACCACACCCGATGCATGGGAACTGTTTAATAGCAACGAGCAAGTTGCAATATATCGTGGTGAAACATTGTAATTGATTTGGACGGTGTGGATTACAAATGGCTTACCTCCTTTCCCTGTGACCAATTGGAGTTGAAGTACCTACATTTACATATTGAAGTGGAATTTTGGCTGTTTAGCCACATCATATAAGTGAATATCCATCATAGCTATATATAGGAGCTCCTCAGAAATTGGTTTTAGGGTACAGGGATCCCTACACCCAGCGCAGCGCTATTTCTATGTTTTAAGTGGTTTTAATAAGTATGTGGCATGGTAGTTAATAAAAATTGCATTTTATCCTTAATTACAACATGGTCATGTGATAATTTTGTATAATTTGGGCCTATGGGGATAAGTCCCATTCTGATATTTTGTGTAGTTATAGTGGTGTATGTGGACACCCCCATGCAGGCTGATAATTAAATAGTGAGAACACTTGCACAAATAGCTTAAGTGTTCAAGAAAACATTTTACATGGATAATGCCATACAATACATGGCGCAATTTATACAATGTTAAAAAGTAGCATAGAAAATCAATCACCCATTAGTCTCATGTAGCAAGCAAGAAATCAACGTTTCGGCACCAAGGCCTTTGTCAAGGGGATTCTCAAAGGCCTTGGTGCCGAAACGTTAGGGCCATTCTCATTTTTCTGGTAGGTGTATCCTCTTCCTTGCTGATTTCTTGCTTGCTACATGAGACTAATGGGTGATTGATTTTCTATGCTACTTTTTAACATTGTATAAATTGCGCCATGTATTGTATGGCATTATCCATGTAAAATGTTTTCTTGAACAATAGTAAAAATTATTTTTTCATACCACCCTTATGTCCAATTGTTTTGTTTTGAGTGTGCAAACATTTTGACTTAGTATTGATATTGGTTACCTTTGGTAGGGGTAACATTTGTTTTTGCACCTCTTGCTAATTTTTGAACGTTTTTGGTGTGCCCTCCATCCATTATTAACTAAAAGAGATTATCCTATGAATTATGTAGACTCTAGGAAACCAAAAGTCCTAATATGATAGGAGTTTATGCTTTAGTCAAGGTAATTAGCCATGATACAGACCCATAGGAAATGCTTTTCTCTCTATGTTACAAAAGTTCCAGGGATACACACACAGGCAAATCCTTGTAAGGGTTTCTTCAATATCGATGTCAGAGGACACTATCGCATAGCCATGTGCCGGTAGGAGACACCAAAGAATTTGCTTTATAAAGATTTATGAAAGCAAAGAAGAAAAACAATGACTGAGCCAGAATATTATATTACACTTCCCAGACAACCCTGTTTTTCTTCCAATTCTAATTTACAGGGAGCCTTGCCAGCTCATTCTTTGCTAGGAGTTCAAATGTATCAAATGAATATCCAAATCCCTCATGGGTACTGCCTAAGAACCGGACTTCCTTTAAAACAACAGATCTGCACAATGTCCACTGCATGAGACCACTGACTTAAAAAGCACCACCACAGGATTCTGTGATTAATGCTACACAAACCAAGAATGAATATTTAAAGACATGACTAAAAGTTTTAAAAAAAATCAATTATACCTTTTTTGCAACTCTATATATTACTTTATAGCCATGGATGTCTCATCAGGAAACAAAAATTGACTGTGTGGTAAGTCTATGAGCCAGCTGCTAACGACTTTGAATATTTCCTCTAGGCTCATAAATTTATGAACATTTTTCAGGGTTGTTGTCTCCTAATCAGGGCCGGATTTACATAGCGGGGGCACACATATGCCCACTGTCATTCGTCACCCCCCCACCCTTTTATTCTTACATTTTCATCATGGGGAACAGCGCAATGGGGATTGGAGCACAGGAAATTTAAAAAAACTTTGAGGATCCCCAGTGTTTTTGAACCAATGTGGGTGTGGTTGGGCAGCATACCACCCCCTAAAATCCTGCGACCCTAGGCCTGGGCCTTGGTGGCCTCTCCAGAAATCCAGGCCTGCTCCTAATAATTTACCTAAGGAAAGTCAATATTGTTACAAACATGAGATCGGTTATCCAGAAAGCTCTATACAGGTACAGGATCTGTTATCAGGAATACTTTGGACCTGGGGTTCTCCAAATAATGTATGGAGATCCAATTTACAGAAAGTTCCCTTAAAGAGATAATGACAACAAAAATGAAACCTTTTTTAGACATTTATGATAACATTGACTTTGCATGCTATTTATAATTTTGACATTTAAGTATTTGCCTGATGCATTACCTATCTGATCCCCCATACTCCTCTATGAGGGTGCTGCTATATTTGTGCAGCAGTAGTCTGTTAGCATTAGAAACTCTGACGGGTTGAGAAGGGAAAGTCTGGTTGGCAAAACAAACAGGTTCAGAAATTTCAAGTAACAATTACTTGCAAAAGCTGACCTGTCAGTGAATAATGATCAGCATGATCTATAAATAACTTTTAATGTACATTAATATTTTGAGGAGCAGTTTTTTTGTGTCAGTATCACTTTAGGTCTGATAAAAATAATTTAAATGTAAAATAAAGCCAATAGGATTGTTTTGTCACCAATATAGATTAATGCAGATTAGTTACCATCAAGTATAAGATACTGTTTTATTATTACAGAGATTAGAATTCGTTGCATAAAATGAAGTCTATGGCACACGTAGTAGATTTCAGCTCCAGAATGTGCTGTGGTTTGGTACAGAAAACCATAGTGTGTGCCTGCACCTTTTTTGCAGGTTGAGCTTTAGCCCCATGTGGCATTGCCCTAAGGGTGCAATGACCTTTTAAGATTTTTCTGGAAAAAGTAACAATAACATGCGTGATGTGTGGTTGTTGGGCTGTTGTTGAACTACATCTTCCACATCTCCAGCCGCTGGAGATGACGAAAGCACAACCAGATACAAAGTTGAAAAAAAGATAAAGGACACCCTAAAGCCCTTAGTGACATTACTGTTAAACTGCACAGAAATTGCATGAATGATTTAAATTCTTCCATTTGTGCAGATCCTCATTAATTAATGACGGTCCTATAAAACCTCAGCAGTCATAGGGTTGGTAAAAACCTGCAGTAAAGATATACAGTTCAATGATTTTCCTCTTCAGCCTTCATGTTCTATTGACTTTGCACTGCATACAGTGAATGGCGGGGCTGCAAAGAAAGAATGCCGTCTCTGGGGTTTATCTCTTTAGTGGATGTGAGACACTGATTCATATTATTTATTAGTAAAGCCAGTCCTTCAGTGAAATGCCATGTGAAACAAACAAGGAAAAAAGGGTGTTAGCAGAAGGCAGAACGATGGAGAATCATGCAATTAGCATCACTGTACACTTGCCATCATTCATTCTATGCTTCTGATAAGGCTGACCAATAGGAACAGAGGGCTGACATATCAGTTCCTGCCAGCAGAACCACAGGCGTGTATATACAAATATATCTCTCCTTGCCACTGCTTGGGAACCTGACAGCAACCAGATTTTTCTCATATAGCAAACATCGTGACATCCTAAATTTACTTGCTGTTTCAAGTTACTTCTAAGCATGGTGCCCTTCTACACTCATACAAAGGCTGCATTATTTGTAGAAGCAGAGGGGGGCTAACCTTCATAGTAGATAATAGCTTACAGATCTTCCTGCGGTTAAAAGCACATATACAGGGTTTTTTTTGTACAAACACAATACTATTCCCATAAATATAAATAGAAGAATAAACAACGTGGCAGAAAAAAAATCAAACTGAGCAATTAGTGTACTCTCCAATACTGGAGACTCTCTCAGTCCTGGTTACGTGGGCTTGGCTATCAGGGTTCAGAATCCCCATAAAGTAATAGAGGTTCCTTTGAAAAGATACCAGATATCAGTAAAACTGATAAATGGTTACAAAACTAGGAAATGCTGTATGTAAATTTGGGATACTGGCCATGGAAGAGAACGAGAGAATCAACCAGGGAGAAAGCCGATTCCCATGCCATCTAATCTTGACCTGCTCTTACATTCAGAAATTATTGTGCAATTTTGGGTCATTATATTACACTGGAATCAAACATGGAGGGGAAGGAAAGACTTGTGAAGTGCTGGGAAACTATGCTTAATGTTTCCAACTCCAAATGCAGGAACAAAGAACATGGAGCCAGATTTACACAGCTCAGACAAGATTATTGGAGGAATATTTAATATGCAAGCCCTGAAGGGCTTGGGGGAAAGTTTAATTGAGTAATACGGCTTTAAGAATACAACCCTGATATTGCTGGACTACAGCTCCCAGCATGCGTTAACCTTGAATATATGTTAAAGAATGCTGGGATTTGTAGTGCAGTGCAGCAGTGTTAAATGTCCCTTTAAAGCAAATAATTCTATTTTTTTAAAAATGTATTAACTTTTCTCTGTGATAATAAAGCAGTACATTGTACTGGATAATAACATAGATACATAAGTCCATATTGGTGACAAAATATTCCTACTGAGTTTATTAAAATTTACATGGTTTTTAGCAGGCTTAAAGTGATCCCGACACTAAAAAACTGTTAGTCAAAATATTAATATACATTAAAAGTTATTTATAGATCATACTGATCATTAGATGTGAATGGTGAAGGTTGGTCTAAATTATGGTGATCCAAATTACAGAAAGATCTGTTATCCATAGAATAATAAATCTGTAGTTTAGGGTCTCTAAGTAGAGAGTGATTACTCACCACATAAGGGAAGAGGCCCAGGTGCACCACCCTGAGGCCTCAGCATGGGGAGTGGACAAACCGAAAAAAACTTTGGAGCAGGCACTCAATGAAGGCAAACTTCCACCATGCAGATAAATTCAGAGTGCAGAGTTTATTGTGCCCACAGCCTTAAGCATTTTGTGTCATAAACACTCATTCATAGGCCTATTTTTAAGTGTTATCCATACAATCCCAGGTCTCAAGCTTTCCAGATAATGTATACTATATAAGGCAAATAGCTGTAAAGGTACTCACATGAGTGAAAGTAAGTGCTACAGAAGTGGGTCTGTGGCTGTGCTCATACTTTTAACTTATATGGGCAGCATGATGGCACAATAGGGTCCTCAGTTGGATTGCATGCTGGGCAGGTTAATTGGTACGTGTATGTGCGTGTTTGTGAGACAGCGGGAAAGAGAGAAAGAAAGAGAGAGAGAGAGAATATGATAGGAGCCTTGTAATGTAATATTGTAATATACAAAGGATTATTTAAAAACGTATGTAGATAATCAAGAAGTATAAAGCACCCAACTTAAGCAATGGTTTATATACCTGTATTAGTTAGAACCTCTAAAAGAACATAACTCACTCACAGCAGCAACTTTATATTCACAAGTTGCCCTGAAAATGGCACAGGCTGTTATACATGTTTTGATATATATATTAAATATAGAGACCGTAAAGATCTGGTTCATGGATTATGCTTAAATATGAATATATACACACACACACATTACAATTCTTTTGTCATTTTCCTTGACGTTGGTTTTGCAGAATACTGTGACATCTGCTGGGGTTATATTGAATTTAGAGCTGGCTTCTCTAATTCAATTCACAGCCACTTCCAAAGACTCTGTACTTCAGTTTACCCCCAATCCACTGGGGTGGAACCAAAGCTGCATGGAAATTCGGATAGGCTGAAGGATCAGTGGGCCGAGATTTTAGGAATGCAAGGCTATTGGACAGTGGGAGTGATTTTTGGAAAAACTATTGATGGAATTGGATAAGGAGAAATATGACAATCTGCCAAATTTCCATAGCTCCACCTTCTTAAATTAACCATCTGCAGGTTCCACATTCTTTATTGTACCATAGCACCACCTTCTGGCAGAGAATAAAAATGTGAGGTTAAAATCTATGTAGGACTCTGCATGGAATCTGTATTTTAGTAAGAGAGCAGACACGTCAGGACACACTGGACTACAATTCATTTATCTTCTTCATATCTTTATTTTACACTTAATTATTCAAATCTAACAGAAGTATATTCACAGCTCTTACATAGCCCTTCTCACCCTAACCAGGTTCGGATTCCCATTTCGCTACTCTCCAAGTCCTACACCTCAGAAGCCATAATCTAATATCTTGCACTGATGAGATCTAACAAGATCGAAAAAGGCTGTCTGCAAGTTTGGATATATGGCTCTGAACCATTAGGCTGTATCTGTGCTAAAAACCAGCAGTTCTGGTTGCATAGTTGGCCAAAGGGACATAAAGGAGTGATTTTCATGTCACCGCCCATGGGAGACTCTTATTTTGGTATCTAGGCAGTGCTGTGTATATGGCATGAGACAAGTAAATACCTTCTGATTTCAGAAGGCTTCACTTAGAATGTAAATTGCTAGTGAAGGGCTTTTTGGCTCATTTTAGCCTTCTCTAACCAGGTTCGGTTTCCCACATAGTTACATCAGATTAACTCACTCACAATGACCCCTCTATACACTTACATCAACTTTATATACCCATATCTATGCCAACTATAGATTTTAGTATCACAACAGCCTTGGATATTATTCTTGTCCAAGAAATCTTCCATTTACAGAATGAGCCAACACAATAACATCTGGCAGGGCATTCCCCAACATCACTGTCCTCACTGTGTAGAACCACCTACTCTGCGTCACATTATTTTCCTCTAGTCTGAAGAAGTGGCCTCTGGTGCAATGATAATCTTTATGGGAAAAAGGTCCCCTGATATTTGTCTATAATGTCCTCTAATGTACTTATAAAGTGTTATTATGTCACATTGCAGACATCTTTGTTCCAGAGAAAACAACCCCAACTCTACCCGTATAATTTAAATCTTCCATACCTCTAAACCAGTTTAGTTGCACATTTCTGCACTCTTTTCAGCTCATTTATATCCCTCAACAGGAGAAAGAATACCATTTTCTACTTGGGGGTGCCAAAACTTAGGCACCCCCAGGTGACTACTTTTACTTACCCGACATCCCAGGCGGGTGCTCCTATCAACAGAAAACCGTACCGGCCTGGGGTTCTTCTAGCGAGTACCACGGAGAGGTCCTCTTCCTGCTTCTTCAGGTTTTAAATTTCCAGGGACAGACGAATGCATAGTAGAGCAAAATAGGCGGCTTTTTCGTTAAGGTTCGACTTTTTGCTCTATTGCGCATGAACAGCTGCGAGAAGACCCGAAGAAGCAGGAAGAGCGGCCCAGTTTTCCAATTTAGTCAAATCACTCTGCAAAGTTAGTGTGGCAAGATCCATTATGCATAAAACCATGCTGGCACAAATTTTGAAATGAAGTTAAGTATTCCTTAATACCCAGTCGAAAAGCTTTCCTACCACTGACATCTCACTAAACAGCCTATAGTTTTGAGAACAGTATAACTTTTTGAATAGCAGCACTACATTAGCAATTCACCAGTCTCTCTGCACCATGTCAGAGAACAATGAATCATTAACCTCTCAAATGAATGGTTCAATAGTGCCGAATTATTAACCTCCCCCACCCACCCAAAAAAATAATTGGATAATCCTGGGGGTAATCCCAGGGGATAATCCTGGGGGTAATCCCAGGGGATAATCCTGGGGGAAAATAACAAAAAGTAAATACAGTTTATTTCAGGTAGCAGCTACTAAATGAGAATTCAACGCCATGTTTTGAACCTTTTTGGGAAAATAGAGATGGCTTTTTAAGACATATAGAAAAGTTATCCAGTAAAATCAAAAAGGTTAAAAATATAGGAACATATAGGTCATTTAAATTGGAAAGTGCCATCCCATTATGTATATATCACTTCTGTGGGTTCAGTCATCACATTTTTGACAAGTAGGAAAGGCATACTTCACAAGTTCCTTATAAATATAAAATTACATAGTTGAAACAAAATATGTATTTAAAAAGCTATTTTTCAGTTGAAACAGGATTAACACTGGGTAAATTTGTGACTTCTCTTTGCCCTGCATTATACATATATTAGATTCATTTAAAAATCAGAGTGAAAACAGAAAGAAATGTAAGTAGATAAACACTGGGCAAATTTGCACATGGGCCGTAACCCATAGCAATCAGTGATTGGCTTTTTTTTTTGGCCAGCTGCAGGTTGTGCAGTGAAGTCACAAATTTAATTGGTTGCAATGGGTTATTGATTGGGGCTGCTTATAACGGGGACACAGACAAAAAGAGGAAAATATTAAAGAGGAACACAGATTTGCAGCCTTACCTCTTGCCAGTGAACTCTGCTTGGCCCTTTTTATTGAAAGTGAATTTGGAATCATTATAACCCCAACCATTCCACTTCAGGACTTCTTGCCTGCCAAAAAGCAAAATAGGAACATTGAGTCAAGTAGGATAATTGGACTTTACATTCATTTGTTGTCTCAAAATATGTTACAAAGCTATCAATGGGAACTTCACATATATAATACACGTGAATGTCCTGTAAATTATATCCTTCTATAGGATGCTTAGTAATGTTATTAGTTATAATTTGTGCTTAGTGATGTCATATGTGTCACATGACTCATGAAAACGTGTGTATTAAAAAAATATTGGAAGTCACCTCGTAGTCTCTTTCAGTCTCTTTCGCCACACTCCCATAGGCTGGCAGAGTCATTTAGCCCCTCCCTTAACATAATCAACGTTGAAGTAATGGATTTTGGGTCTTAAAGTCTCTTGCAGAAGGACTTGAAGTTTCAGAATCCATCACTTCAACATGGAACAAAGTGATGGAAGGGGATGAATGGCTCTGCCAGCCTGAGACTATCATGGTGTCCCCTCAATCTGAGAAATGATGTATTTCTATGTAGAAATATATGTTTATTTATGCAGCTTTATTTTATATAAACCTGAATAAGCTCATATCAATGGCAGTTTATTTTTCCTTTATCACATAACTTAATGAAAACAAAACTTAATAATGGGCTAATGTTTGTCCCAGAACCAATGGAAACACAATAGTATGGTGCCTTGGCCCACATGGGGTTCTGCTGAATATTGTGCACAGACGGAAAGAATGCTGGCAGCAGATTGTTGAATTCCTCCTAGAACAAGGGCTTCTTTAAGAGAACATGAAGGATTTGTTCATTTTGGAACTGGTAGTTGTATTTATCAAACAAGAGTTTGTGTTCAGAACCCAATGAACTTGATTACTGGGGAAATATTATTTTGGGCACCTGGTGAATCCAGTCTTGGTGAGGAGCCTGAGAATGTTTGCCCCCCCCCCCCCCAAACAATTCCAATTTCAATCTGGATAGTAAAGTCTCAAAAACAAAACAAACTCTGCTCCTTGCTGACATCAGATCTGTATGCAAGCGAGCAGATTTAACCCTTTCATTCTTCACAGAATTTTCAAGCACTTTAACCATTTTTGTGCTGGGCAGAAATGTCAGAAGCACAGGAAAATGTGCCAGGGTTTCGCCTCTGCTACTTTTTCCTGCCAAACTGGTGCCAATACAAATTTTCTGCAACAGTTTGGGGAAGATTTATCAAGGTTCGATTTGAAAATTCAAATTTTCGAGTTTTTTTTCATGGTCAAAACCGTCAAATTTGACTAGGGAATTGTTAAAATCCGATTAAAGTTTTTCGAGATTTATCATACTCTGGCCCTTTAAGAACTCAAATTCAACTAATCGCCACCTAAAACCTGCCGAATTGCTGTTTTAGCCAATGGGAGATGTCCTGGGATCAATTTGGAGTTGTTTGGTGCCTTCCTGACATTCGAGTTTTTTTCGTGGGAAAAAACTCGAATCGTGTTTTTAAAACTCAAACAATTCGAATTTGATTCAAGTTTTTGGGTCTCCCACGAGTTTTGAAAATTTGCTTTTTTAAATAAATTTCGAGTTCATGGGAGTTTTAAAAAAACTCGAATTCGAAATTGGACCCTTGATAAACCTGCCCCGTAATCATGGGTTTGGATGCCAATTGATTTTCTTAGCTTCAATGCCCAGCTACTTTGCTGCAAATGTTTTAAAAGCTGAATCACACTTGGTAACTAAAGCTAAAATTTGCTTTGGTTTTATTTCAGATGTGTGGATGAGGGGAGTTAATAGTGGACATGCCCCTGAAGATATATTATACAGTGTGCTGATACAGAAATTTACAGAGGCTGACTGGAGAAGGAAAACATATTTTCTTTTTTCTGCCAGTGTTGGAGTGTGATGCACGGATATGAATTTTCACCAGTTGGAAGGAAAAAAAAAAAAGGAACAGGACTGCACGCTAATTCTAAGATCACTCCTGCAACTACTTAAGTGTGTACATCACTATTCATTTTCTTGTCTAGACACCACTGCAGATGAAGCCTCATTGGATAGCACAGCTCTGAGTTAGTGACCCAAGCCTTGTGTATTTCTTTGTTTCAGACCACAGGACTCAGCATTAGAGCAGACACTGAGCTCAGCAGCCCTAGTTCAGTGCCTTCCCAATTAGGAAAGAGCTCTATTCCTACACAAGCAATGATCCAATTAGCTACTGAACTGAGCAGTTTCCCTTGTTTGCCTGTTCTTCATCCTAAACACAGGACAGCAGCAGCCCGACAATACCGGACAATACAGGACTCCGGTAGAGACAGGACTCCGGTAGCCAGGGGCATATGTTTGTGGAGGAGCAAATAGAGATGGAATTTGACAGCCACATCTCACTGCCACAATCAGCTTAGATATATCAGATTCTCTGCAAATAGCCCATCCCACTTATACCTTAGTATAGACCTATGGTACTAATCCTGAAAAAGAAATGGCGAGGAACTCACAGCCACCCAGCTTTTTGGCTTTAACTGCCAACATTAAGAAGCCAACCCTCACTGAGATTTCAGCCTCTGTAGCCGCAATATATATAGCATGTGTTTACTATATTTACACAGGGAGACCCAGGCAGATTTATGATATCACCCAGTGTAGCCCCAGACACAAGCTAGTAGCAGTGCTAGGATATCATGCATGACATGTGCTTTCATTTCAAGGCTACGGTTCATAAGAGTTCTTTTACCTGAATGAGGGGCCAGGAAACTGCTGGAATTGTTTTATTACATATAAGCAAGAGAAAAAGAATTTTCATTATTTATTATGCAGGTGACACAATGCACAACACTCAAGTCATATAGCTACAATCTGCATGAAAACCTTGCAGCTTCTTTAAGCAGCAGCGCATGCTCTGTATTGGAATAAAGCACAGTGCATTAACTGCAACGCAGCGAGCATCATCCAGCATAACAAATGTGACCTCTCTGTAACATCTCTCTAGTAAAACAACTTGCCTCGCTTGGACACAAGATGGCGCTCCATATTCACAGTGAGTTATTATGCCAGAACCATGCTGCCGAATACAATGGAAAAAGGGAAAGTACACTCCACAAAACAATCATTTCCTTTCTATTATTGCCCCACTAGCACAAAACAAATCCCATTATAACCTACAACTTAAGGCAACAGAAACAGTGACAGAGGAGTTTAAAGCTGCACAAATTTGAATGAAAATGTTTGCCAAGATTTATAGCTATGTGCATAATCTACTGGCAGTCAATCACCATAATTGCACATTTTACTAATGGCAGGGGACAACAAGCGTCAGACCTACATTATGGAGGCTGAAGTTGCTATGGCTCACAGACTGCCAAGTAAAAGAATTTCTGCCCCACAGTCAGCAGATCTGTGCACCTTATGTTACTGCCCTTTTGAACAATTGCCCCTGCACCTTCTCCCAAGGAATAGCAATAATGTGCAGCCCTGAGGCTCAGGGAACTTGCACCTATTAGCATGAAGAATCCAGCACCCCGAGCAGTACACACACATTTTCTTTATCCCAGGCTGAGAAGGAACCTCTAAATGGTAAACCCAGAAGTTAAATGATCACTGAAATTGGTAATTTTATGAGATATGATATGAACAGCTGCTGGTCATTAGAACTGGCACAGCAGCCCAATGACCTAATGCTAAGAATACCTTACAAAGATCCCAAAAAATCTTGCCTCTTCAAGGATGCTCGACTACCCAAAGACAACATGACACAAGGCTGCATTCTAACATGCCGTGGTTGAATGCCATGTTGCCAGCTACCGAGGCAGCCCATGAAGGTACTCTAAACCTGCAGAAAAGGTTCATACCACCAGTCAAAATAATTAGAATGAAATAATACAGGAAAACTATTACTTGTCTATGGGGAGCAAGTAGCCTGTCACAAACGCTCCACCTTCTGCCCTTTTAACAACCGATCCATACACAAATGCACACTAGGTGTCAGTGTTACTCCATAGCAGATTTCTTCTTTGCCGCACTGCTTTCCTGGGCAGTGCCCACCCATGTGCTCTTTATTGTTTAAGAACGCTGAGATTTCAGAAAGGGAGGCTTAAAATTGCAATGTTAAAACTTATTTTCTCATAAATACAACAGAAAGCTAAAGTATATGCATGTTGGGCATGTGGGCTGTATATTTAATGCATTCTTATAATTATCAGCAAAAAGAAGTTGTTGTGCAAATTGCTTGAATTATTTGGGAAAGAATCCCGCACACACATAAAAACACGGCTGCTGTTGAATAGCCACAGAAGCCAAGCAATTCATGTCAGACATTAGCAGCAATAACAGGATTAAACACCACTATATAAACTATATAAACTCCACCTAGCACATTAAAGCAGCAGCCCATGTCTAACCCCTAAAATACATTTAGAGAAAAATCAGCAGCCGGGGGCTAGGTATTGCCCGGTCGCCGATGATTTAAATCTCAGTAAAAACTTACATTTGTTTTGGAATTAGAAGTAAATGAGTATAATGCACTGCTACATTCTTATTTTTTACACGTCCTCTTGAATGTTTTTGTAGGAAATGGTGGAAGTCCTTGGTGAGCTCCAACTAACAGTAGCATCAATAAGAAAGCCGCCATGTTAGATGTGGATAAGGATGGATATGTAGTAATGAGTGAATTTATTTGGCAGCCATGGGTTTGCGGCGAAATTCCGAATTTTGCCATGTGCAAATTTTTTTGCAAAACTGCAGCAACAATTCGATGTGGAAAAAAAATGCCCATTGGCTTTAATGCATTTGGACAAAAAATTCTCCATAAGAAAAAACGTCCATTGACTTTAATGCATTTTGAGTAATAAAAATTTTGACGAACATAAAAAAAAGTTGCGCATAAAAATACCCATTGACCAATGTGTTGCAAACTTTTCACCATTTCACAAATTTCTTTGCAATTTCGCAAATTTTTTGGACAAATTCGCTCATCACTGTAGACATGCATAAACCGGCACTGGTGCCTCCTATGTTACTAGTTAGTATCCATAAATCAGCACTAGAGATACTGACTTGGTGCTCCAAGTGGCTAGTGGGTGTCCATAAACCAACATGAGAGATCAGGACTTGATGCTTCCCAAGTGGCTGGTCATAATCCATAAACCAGCAATGGAATTCCGGACTTGGCCCTCCCCAAGTGGCTACTCAGTATACATAAGCCAACACTAAGGGACAGATTTAAAAAGGGTTGAATTTCGAGGGTTAAAAAACCCTCGAATTCGACCCTCAAAGTTAAATCCTTCTAAATCGAATTCGAAGGATTTAGCGCAAATGCTTTGATCGAAATAAAATCCTTCGAATCGAACGATTGAACGATTTTAAGCAATTGATCGAAGGATTTTTATTCGATCAAAAAAAGGTTAGAAAAGTGCTGGGGAAGGTGCCCATATGCTAACATTACACCTCCGTAGGTTTAAAGTGGTGAAGTATGAAGTTGAAGTATTTTTTAAAGAGACAGTACTTCGACAATCGAATGGTCGAATAGTCGAACAATTTTTACTTCGAATCGTTCGAATCATTCAATTCGATCGAATTTGACCGAATTGATGGTCAAAGTACCCAAAAAAATACTTCGAAATTAGATTTTTTTTACATTCGAATTCTTCACTCAAGCTTAGTAAATCTGCCCCTAGATATTACCACTTGATGCTTCCCAAGTGATCCATCAGTATCTAAAAGCCTGTGTTGGATATCATCTCAATGTCCCACAGAAGATACGGCCCACAGTGCTCAATGTTATTACAATAATGACCACACAGTTCTTGCTACAGTAAATACAGTGCAAATTTGCCTGAAATGGAAACACGTGCCCCAGCTCAAAAATTTGCAACATCTGGAGAAGTTATATATATCCCTGCTACAGAAAATAAACAGTTCTACCAAGTAAACTGAATGCATGTGAAAGGTACCTAAATATTGACTAGAAAGTGAGATGGTAGAAAATGTATCCGCGTTGCTAGCCACCTGGCTGAAATCTGCTGAATTGTTAGGAAAACTGGGTGAAGGAAATTACCATAGACACAGATACTGTAGGTGTTGTTTATGGCAAATCCTCTGTCTTTGAGAAGAAGTAGAATAGGAAAGTTCTTCTCATGTGTTCAATGAAAATAGAGAAGGAATGTTCTATATTGACAACAAGCCACGATCTAATAATGTATTGTTTCAGGATGTATAAAAGCAAGGTGAACCAATATAATACAGGGTGTATCCCCCTAAACAATATGTAACTGAAGAAACACCAGAGTAGCCATAATCATATGAGGCTTGCCATGTCATACTCAACCTGGAGCTTCCCACAGCCACCGCAAAGAGCGGGTGACTAGACATGGTGGAAGCAATGGTGCTTGTTCTGATAAAGATATAAGAAGGATATAAGCATGTAAAGGGCTAAAGCATGGGTGTCAGCACAGAGAAAGTACAATGTATCTTGTATGAATCTTTATGTCACTGTGTTTGTTATTCCTTAGCCGAACAACAGAGAAGGAAATGCTGACATTTTTCAAACAAGTCTAATACTCCAGTAAGAGGCCTATGACCCTCTGAATATTTACTTAACCTTTAACATGTGCTACTATTTTGCTGTCATGGTTCTTTACCCAACTAACCCGTTAAATTGAAAGCTCTTTAGCCGAGGGCATCCTGCCCCCCAATACTAAGGGGCAGATTTACAAAATGTGAGATTAGAACTCACCACAAAAAAAGTCTCTCACTTTCTATTTAACCCTATGGAGTTCAACATTTGATAAATATGCTTTTAAAAATCCCATAGGAATGAATAGAAAGTGAGTTTTTCTTTGGTGAGTTCTAAATTCACACTTTGATAAATCTGGCCCTCATGTGTGGCCTATGCACTCCATTCTGTTTATATTCCTGCTCCTTGCAATTCATCTCTGCCAAGCCCATGGCAGCTAAATGTTATGCTAATAAAATACAAAACTCCCTGAACGTTATTTCCCACAAACCTAGAATTCCTACCAGTACAAGCAGTGCCTAGTTCTCTAGACTAGGTCCACCACTGAACACTCACTTTCAGAACAAGAGAAAACGTTTATATGTCAGAAAGTTGCAGCTAAAGTTGTAGCAGAACTACATGCCATGCATTCTGCTGTCAGGAGCCTGCTCTGGGTTTTAGTTCTGCAGCAGCTAAAAGTTGCCTAGAAATACTCCATTAAATGCTTTGACTGAACAAATGCTATGGCCACTTTGTCTTGTTTTTGGAGCGTGGGTGGAAACCAGATTATCTAGAGGAAACCCACACAGACATGGGGAGAACACTCAAACTGTTTGCGGATAGTGTCTTGGCTGGGACTGAACCCAAGAACCCATAACACAGATCCAATTAGTTCTAATATTTATAGAAATGCAAAGTTTCATTGTACCGACAGCAACGACTGGGCTGTATGCCATCAGATCAATATAATATGTATGAAACCTCCTTCCAGGAGAGCAAGCAATGGACACTCAGTTAGAGGCACTCATCAAGTTTATATTGGTTGATTGAAGAGCAGTAGCAGATTATAATAAGAATGACAGGGCCCAAAGTTTAGAGCCAACATTAGTACCGATACCTAAGGTGAGTACAACCAAGTTTTATTTGTTAGCGGTTTATTCACACTCCTCTCAGGTATGGCACCTGGAATGCTTGGGGTTTTCTGGATTGCCATCTAAAAATCATTTAAACATTAAATAAACCCAATATGGATTCATGCAGCTAAGTTAGGGTCACGTACAAGGCACTGTTTTATTACTACAGAGAAAAAGTATATCATTTTTTAAGATTAGAATTATTTGCTTATAATGGACTCTATAGAAGATGGCCTTCCTGTAATTTGGATGTTAAGTTTCTGGATAATGTGTTATGGGCTTCTGTCATCTATACCTTTTGCCCAAACAGAATACTGTGCATCTGGTGGTCGGTCAGGGCCATCAAGGGTTACTCCTATACCAGGCCTTAAAAGGGCCCGGCTGGGCTGCACTTTTCAAAATAGCCGAGCCACCTTTGACAGTGGCGAAGCCATGCCGCCTCTTCCGAAGTCTGGACCTCCGACGTCCCGAAGCTGCAAAAAGACCCGAAGCCACAAAAAGACCCGAAGCCATGAAACGAGCCAAAGTTGAAGTCCCAAAAAGATCCAAAGTCACGAAAAGAGCCAAACTTGAAGTCCTGAAGCCACGAGTTCAGTTCTACTGAACACCAATGTGTGTGGTTTTTTTTTGTTTTTTTTTTTGTTTTTTTTTTTAAAACCCTTGGGCCACCAATATTTTTTTAATATACTATAGATGCTGCTAACAATGTTTGTTTTAAAAAATATTCTCTGGGGCGCCAATGTTTGTTTAGCTTGTAAGGGGGGGCCTGGTGCCAATGTTTTTTTTAAAAAAACTTTTTTTTTTTTAACTTATGGGGGCCCTGACCACCAATTTAAAAAAAAAAAAAACTTTTATGGGGTGCTCTGGCCAGCTTTTTATAACTTGTGTGTGTGTGTGGGGGGGGGGGATTTACCATTTTTAGCGCTGATGTCTGTGGTCTTTACACTGTGGTGTGGGATGGGCGAGATCTGGGATGGGGCTTGGGGCCTGGGGTGGGTAGGACCCAGGGGGCCCCCGAAAATGTTGTTGTACGGGGGACCCGTGATTTCTAATGGCGGCCCTGGGGTCAGTGAACTGCTGCCTGCAAAAACTATGTACTTATTACCGCTACGGTTGTCACTAGGGTTGCCACCTTTTCCTAAATGTATTACCGGCTGGTGGGGGGCGGGAACAAAAAGGGGCAGGGCCATGATGCAAAAGGGGGCGGGACCGCGGCACGGGATTTCAGGACGGATTTCAGTTAAGTATTACAGGGGATTGGGGGCAGGCCGAGGGGTCTTTTTAAGGGCATTATAAATTTACTGGCAACCAGCCTTGGCAGGTGTTTTTCTGGCTAGGCTGGTAAAATACCGGTCGGGTGGCAACCCTAGTTGTCACCTGGCTGGTATTTTACTGGTCTGGCCGGTTAAAATGATGCTTGATACCAATGTTATTAATAGGGAAAAAAGACTATAATATAATATAGGAAGGCTGGCATTTTATTTTTTTTAGAAAAAGTGTCAATGCTAATTACTGTTCTGGGTCATAGTATGCCACTGGTGTGGAGCCTTAGAATTAGGGTTGCCATCTTTTCTGGAAAAAAATACTTCATATATTTATCTTTTTCCCTATTAATAATGGCCTCGTCCCCTTCCAGTTACTCGCGATACAGTGATAAGGATGCAAAACAATAAAATACATTGGGACAAACCATCGTTTTTACCGGCCAGGTGGCAACCTTACTTAGAACTGAAGGGGTTAATGGAATGAAAAGATACAGGAGGCGATTCTATTGTGCAAGAAACACTTTAATAATCGTATACTCATTTTTAAACAGCAAAGGAAAAAAAAAAAAAAACTGTTGACATTTACAGGACACAAGTGGAACATGAACCTGAGCAAAATCTTCTCTTTTACCCCAAAAATGTATATCTGATATAAATCATAGGGAGCTGTGTGCAAAGCCTAAGGAGGGACAGAGACAAAATGAATAAATAAGGCAGGCTAAACAAATAAAAATAGTACAGAAGAAGGGAGATGAAAAATGGAGTGTAGTAGCTTGTTGAGAAAATGGCGGGCGCCGCTCGTTGCTTATTCAGGGCGGCCAGCTGAACAGATGCAGCCAGCAAAGCCATAAACACATAATATAGAAGACAATTCATTACACGGCAAATGTATGTGCCGCGTGTCTTCACCCTCCATGCAAATCAGATCTCTCAGACAGAGAAGCTCTCTCCGCCTTAACCCATCCGTCTCCAGAGGCGCCCGAATGCCGTGGCAAGGGCTCGCATGGGGCGGTCGGGTTGCCGGTAGTGAAAGGGTTAGCCAGAACCGGTTCAAACTGGCAGCGACTGTTTTATCGAACGTGAACGCGGAAGGCAAATAAACTGAAAATTATAGAGCCGGGTTGAACTTGAGTTCATCTGAGAGATATTAAATACAACTGGCGCTGAATGGATTCAACATTTTCCAACTGCTGCGTGGCTGGGGGACGGCGGGTTTTTTTTTTATACAAGGTTTAATGTTGTGGAACAGTTCTGCAGCAAGACGGCCTTTTTATTATTTCTCTTAAACAGTATGATGACGGACTCACAGGGACATAGAATAGGAGAGGGGTCGCGGATAAGCCAATAATGGCCTCGTCCCCTTCCAGTTACTCACGATACAGCGATACGGATACAAACAATAAAATACATCCAAGACAAACTAATATTATGTTTTATAGGACATTTATGGGCTTAAGAGGTCAATTCAAATGGCTGATAAATTGTTAATGCAGTGTTACTAGGCGCCCATCTCCATTCCTCATCACTTGCTCTCTTTTCATTTGCTTTGGATGGAATAGGTTTTAGCACCAAGTGATTCAATAATAATATACTATTAAAAATACATTTGCTGCTTAATATTTGTACAGGCGGACGATTTCTTCTGTTGCACCAGCACAGAGATCCCCATTTCTGTATTTTAGGGGCAGGCTGAGCAGGTGAAAGCAACAGCTATAAATGATAGAAAGATTTAACCCTCTGGCCATCAACCTCATTTGAAAGGGAAATAAGGGCCTAGGTCCGCCTTCATTTCATACTATTAGAAATATATCCACTATACGACCCACTACAGCAGTGCTTATCAGCCCCTTTAAGGTCTATTATTGGGCTAAGATCCCCCATAACAAGGTTGGCTCATACAGTATTTGTTTTATATGTTTGCATTTTGTATAGTTCCAAGTATATATAATGTAGGCCATACTGAATATGGGCCAACTCATACGCTATAAAACAGATTGGTCAGTAGGCCAAAACAACAGATAAAGGTACCAATGGCCATTTAAGTGTAAGCTCACATACATATTCCTATTGGTCTGCTCTGCTGCCAAACTTCTTCACTTCCATTATGCCAACTTTTTCATCATAACAAATAATCCTTGATCTACCAGGGCTACCCACCCCCAACTTGAGACAATCCTAGATGACGGGGCAATATGGTAGAAATGGCCAAAGTGCCCAATGAAATCTGGGTATGTATAGCTAGCTAAAGATATTAAAGAAGAGTTCACCCCAAAACCCGACCTTCTAGTTGAGCTTACAGGAGTATGTAGAAGAATAAATAAGCATTCTCCCCAAATTTCAACCTAGGGGGCAAGATCCCTGTAGTCTTTGGAGAACACTGCTCTACAGTGTAAAATAAAGGTGCTACTTTCTGGAAACAGAACCCATCAAAAAGCATATCTGAAACCAAACACACCAATAGACACAATGCACATGCAAAACAATTAAGAGAGCCACTTTTCTTAATCAACCCCATGCAATTTTACATTTGAAGCCCCAGGTGAAAAACAGAGCATTTAGTTTTTAAAGGAGAACTAAAGCTAAACTACAGAAGTAGGCTAGAAATGTTGTACATTATGTTTTGTGATTCTGTACCAGCTCAAGGCAACCACATCCCTTTAGCAATGAACATCTGTGCCTCTGGATATACCTGCAGTAGCTCCCCACCTTCTTTTCTGCTGATTCACTGCACATGCTCTGTACTGCTGTCACTTACTGAGCTTAGGGACCAACTCACAATATACAGTACACATAGAATATAAATGTTAAGATATAAGGCTAATTAGTAATTAATACAGATAATTACTACCTGGCATCACAGAAACTGGCATCATAATTTAATAATCAGCCTTGTAGCATCAGTTTCTATTACAGACCAACCTCATTTTCTGCTTGATAATTACGACAACCCTTAATCTTAGCTTGTCAACATCTGCTCAGAGCCCACTGAGCATGTCAGTGTCGCAGACACTTTCCAAGATGGTGACCCCTGTGACAAGTTTAAAGTTCTGGATCATTGCTGCTATTGAGAAGCTGAAGGGCCCAGTAATGACTTCCCTGCCTACAGCTGTACAACTCCCCATAATGATCCAGAATCCAAATGATAAACCAGGGTATGTCAGTGAGTGAGAGCAGAGCAAAGTGTGAGTGAATGACCAATGTTGTGTTAGTATGCGTGAGTGTAAGCACACTGTCCATGAGACATTGCAGGTATAAATTAATTCTTCCAGTTCTCATTGGCTAAAAGGATTGTAACTTGTAACCCAACTTCACATCACTAATCTGAGTAGCTCAGAAACAAATTATAGGGAAGAAATATATGGTGGGAAACACATTCAAAATGATAAATGGTAAACAAAAACCTGAATTTCACAATATAACATTTTTCTTCTTTAGTAATTTTAACTACGCATTTTTACACTGCTTATTCATGCAAACTATAAATATGCAATTTTTTTCACACTGGTGAATGCGTTTCTCAATACATTTCCCAAGCAGAATATAAGCCTCTGTCAAATGTAAGGAAAGTCTTCTTCATGTGAAATTGCAAGATCATTACTGGTAATGAGGAAGGGCTGCATATCTAGTGGGCAGAACACAGAACCAGTCGTATGGGAGGCTTAGCACTGACAAAGCAACAAGATTGTTTTTACAACTCAAATATTTCACTTGCAACTGATGAGCATCCATTTTGTGTCATTCTGACCTGTTCAGTGCAAGCAAGCAGCCTCCAGAGAGGAATATGCAGAAATACTAGGCAGGCACCAGATGTCACTGCAGGACACAGATGCCTCACAAATGACTGTGTGAATGCAGTAAGGCCAGCACTCGGCTCATCCCACCAGCACATCCCATATAACACGAGCCCCATTCACTCAAGTACATTTCCGCATTATTGTAAGTGGAATACATACTGTAAGAGGTACAATAGCCAGAAGGGTAAAACCAGACAATCCTGCCTGATAGCAGCAGTGTGATGATTGCATGGGCTGAACTGCATTCATAGCAAGGGCAATAATAATTTTACATAACAATAAGGAATTTCTCATATATTATTATAAAATATCACCTGCCTTCTTCAAACTGGTCACTAATGATGGTTTACATACAGAGTATGTGGGGTAAAATAATGAGTTTAATCCACACACACAGAAAAACAGAGTAGCCCAGGCAAATACAGGCAGGGCAAACAAACTCAAGTTAGGATCAAACCAGCGACCCCAGCCCTGTAATGCAGAAAAGTACCCCAGTGAATGCAAATGAGGAGTTTGGTGTCTGCTATAACTCAGCATTCCTGCCAATTGTCCTAATTTATGTGGGAAAATATGGAACGAGGAATCCACAAAGAAATCTATTTATCAGAAAGTGGGTTTGACATGACTAGGAGGGGTCAAGGTGGATTGGGGCCTGGTTTAACTGTCCCTCTTTTTATGATAATGATGTTGAGAGATAAATTCAGCAATAGCAACAAATACCTTAGGGGGGTTAATTTTTTCACTATACCGCAGGATAAATACTGTACATGTAAAAGTACTTATAATATAATTATCACTGACATATCCAACTCATCTGCATTGGTTTTACAAAAAGACCTCCGATAATCTCAGTGTGTAAATTTCATGGTATCCTTATTGGTTACGTGAATAGGTGAACATATGGTTTATTTGAGCCAAAAAATCTTCACTCACGCAGTTAGGGGTCTTCTACATTTATACCAGCTTACTGCATATAAAGATATGCTCTGACCCTTCTATTTGTTATTAGGAAGCACAACAGAACTTCCTTTTGGCCAAGTTCATCAGCCAGGTGCCTCCGTTCTTATGCCTAAAACTGGCCATACACAGCCAATCAAGTGTACATCAGCCCGATTTGGTCACCCACACAATGGGCCAAATGTAGTCCTTGAGCAATGGGATTTTCAAACACGAGTATCAGGCGATCAGGCCATGAGTTTCATATATGGGCAAAAGACAAGTGACTGATTTCTACGAACTACTTAAAGGGGAACACCACACAAACATAACTTAAAGCTTTTTGAAAAGTAAACATAGTTTCAAGCAACTTTGCAATATACATCAATTTAAAAATATACAAGCTTTTAATTTTTTTTAATGGTTTGGAATAGTTCCCTAAGCCTAGCCCCTGCTCTGTGCTGATCTGTCTGACTACTTTTCTGAGCTGGCTGATTACTGTTACTTTGTATCAGAAGCCATCTGTCCTGTCTGGGGGGGTTCTACTATATGAAATATGCAAATTAGGATTTAGATTCAGCAGAATTCTTCATGAAAAATTTGGATTTTGGCAGAATCCTAAAATAGTGGATTCAGTGTAACCATAGGCCATATTTACTGAAAGAACTATGCTATGATCAGTTGGCATTGTGCAGAGCAGCCATCAGGGACAGGGGGGGCAGCAGTTCGGATTAACCCAATATCGAACTGCCGTTGGTGGGCATATTGGGGAATGATCCGCTCGCTTGATCGTGTATGGCCATCGTAATCCACCAGAGCCAAAGCCTCGAAAGGAGCCAAAGGTAAGTTCTTTTTACTTTTTTTTTTCCTATGGGCCCAGGGCACCAATGTTTTTTTTATTGATCTTGTAGGGAGGGCTGGCCCCAAGTGGGTTTTTACCACTCATGTCTGTGTGGCTTTTTTACTGTGGTGTGGGGGTGTGTGGTGTGTGTGGGAGGAGACCCAGATGGCCTAGAAAATGTTGCCATATGGGGCACTGAGATTTCTGATGGTGGCCCTGGTAAGACCCTTAAAGAAAGCTTTTACAATGCAATAAACAAACAAATAGGAAAATGAATAGGAAATGCTGACAAAAAAAGCTCATATTTATTTAATATTTAAATCACAGAAATGTAATGGATGTTCAACATAATAATAGGCAGGGCATTTTTAGCTAACAGGTAAATTTTAAGCAAAAAAGCAAAGCTCTCACTTCATCTGTCATTTTCATTCAATTTTACTGTGCTGAGTTACATTATACAACTGCCAGGAGCAGTGCAGTTTCCACTATTCTGCTCACAGCTTTTCCATTTTTTACAACTTATTGTACAACTGGAAGTGTAAGCATGTTTCCTTCCTTTGCGTCTCCCAATTTGCTCACTGTACTAGTCCCTGCCCTATACATATAAGCACACCCTACAATGTAGGCCACAATACAAGTCTTTATTAGCCTACATGTGTGTGTATGGATGCTGGGTTTCCATTTGGAGTGGTTGAATTTGATGGACTGTCTTTTTTAAACCCAATTTAACTATGTAACTACATATTGCAGGAGCAGCCCAATGTACATTTGATATTATTTATTGTATACTCAAACCCGCCTAGATTGCAAGCTGCAAAAATTATTTAATTTAAATATGAAATAAACAACAAACAGATGCAGAAAAGCAGTGGATCGCAAGGTCAAAATGATGCACTGTGTAGCAGAAACAACCCGGTAGTTTGTAATATGTATGTAAGAGAAGCATGAGGTCACTAATTATAATAGCTAAAGACATAGGTAATATAGGAACGCAGTAGTCCAATGGTCTTAACATGCAATATTACTCACATATCAAGTAAAGCGAATGTGCATAATGATAGAAAGATGCAAAACACTCTTAAATGTGGAGAATTATTGTGATTCATATTCAAATATCGGGAACCCCTATGGGGTTCTTATTATTCAAACAGGTAGACCTCAAGAATTTCTTGGAAATTTACAATTCAGGCATGTCTCAAGCCAGTGGCTAGCCATTATTGTACATGGGGCATATTTGGCCCTAAAACATGAGGGCACATTTTGTGAACCCAAAGTCTGCCCTCTGTGCCATTGCAGATACAAGAATAGCACTTGGCTGAGCTTTTAGCATTCAAACCAAAACTGCCAAACCCCCAAAGACAGAATGGTTGACTATGGCACTTGCCCATACCTACAAGTACATTTTTCCTGAAAACATGATTGGGTTAGTTCTTTGAAAGGAAGCAACAATGGCAGCCCCCCGCTCATACCCAGAAAGTATTGTAAGCAGGTCCGGACTGAGAATTAAAATAGGCCCTGGCATTTCAGGTACACAGAGGCCCAATCAGCCCACATAGAGGCCCAAACAGCCCCCACCAGCCCACTAAATACTGACTTTCTATGGGACCTTATAGCAGCCCCTCTGGCATTTGCCAGAACCCACAGATTGCCAGTCCGGGGCTGATTGTAAGGGGAAATATTTACTAGTAAAACAAAGTATATTTCGACTTCATTTATTTTTCACTAAAGCTATGTTGGGGATTTCACAAACAGCACTTGGGAACCTCTTTCCTGACTGCTGCCTAAACACTGCACATAAGGATCAACACTGGCAGGCAACTTCCTAACACTTTTTACTGTAAGCGGTGGTGCCAGGAAAATTAACCTCTGGGCACCAAGCCAAACATCTTTCTCTTAAGCACTTCACAGATTAATTAACCATAAATACTCTGCACACCCTCACAACCTAGAAATAGAGCATTTGTCAGCAGATCTTTACTGCTTGAGACCTAAGACCTTGATCTTTCTACAGCCACAATAAGGGCAGCATTATAGCATAGAGCAGAGTGGGCCATTTATGCCTCTTCATTTTTCCCAGCCTGTCCAATTGCTCTGACAATTACCACTGCATTTTAGAACCAATTTTCCCTAAAAGGCCAATCCCCTATAAGCCACCCGAGCAGAGAGAGGACAGGTGTTAAATGGGACCAAAGGAGGCATGAAAGGAGGTATCAAAGGAGCCTGGAAGACATATGCAGGTTGACTAGAGACTTAAAAAGCATGACTATATGCTTTTGAGAAAATAATCTTGCTCTCAGCCTGATGATACTATATAGGCCACAAGCCTGGTGGCCAGGCTAAATACATAAAATTTCTCCTGAGACATATTTTACAGTCTTTACTTTTTTTTATATTTTCATCTACAAATATGTTTATTTTCCTTAGAAAGTTATATTATATGGCACTGTCACATTACCTCTGCTACCAATAGAATTCCATATATACATCCACAACAGCTTGTCCTAAACAAAAAGGTTATTTTTATGTACAACTGATAAACACTTTTGTCTGGCTCTGCAGGAAGACACAAGCATTGTAGGGTTAATCCATAGAGCACAAGCCACTTAGGAAAATGCAATACCTATCCTATACCCAGGCTAGATTTCTGGTCTCCCTCAACTGGTACCAAAGACCTTGAGGAAAGGCACATCCAAGAATTGTATACACTGCACAAATGCAAATATGCAAATACAAAAAAAATCCTCTATTCTCCGTGTTTTCTAGGTAGAGGGAGACAACGCATGTATGTCCTATTGCAACTATCTGCCAAATCTAGCATCCTTTCAGTCAGACAAATAAATGCGATAAATCTCAATCTAGTGATGTCTTGCATTTACGAACTCTATTAGCGCCTAAAGACATGCACAACTGAAGAGCATCTTCTTAGCATGCAAAAGATCACACCTTCTGCCGGCTGAAGGTATCTCTAACTCCTGTACAACCCATGGGTCCAAAGGCCACTTATGGGCATGAGAACAATGTCTTGCTGAGCTGTTATTGGGATACAACTAACATTGGCACTCAAGCAAGGCAAAAGGTTTTTTTCTGCTACAGTAGACTATAGGTGGCCATATACAGGAGATCCACTCGTTTGGGCGGTCAGATCGTGGGGCCGCATCAACAAACAGATGTGGCCGTGATCCGACTGGATCTTTTACCCTGCCCGAACGACATCTGGCCGACTTTCGGTCAGATATGGTTCGGGGAAGCCCGTCGGAGGGCCCCACACACGGGCCAACAAGCTGCCGACTCGGTCTGTTGCCAGCTTTTATCGGCCCGTGATTGGCCTATAGATTGTAGTTGTGTTATAGTCTAGGACTGTTTTTTTAAGGAAGGAACAACCTGTAAATAGACCTGTTGCATTGTAGTATTCACCACAAACTTCTGCTTCAGTTATTTGTTTAATTTGTGTTAATGAGAGTGCAGTGTGGGTTTTTCACATGCATCTGGATGTCTAAATAGAGAAGCTTTAAATATACTATCCTGAGGGAAAATTAAGTGAGAAAGAGTAACCATAGCGCTTTAGCCCATAACAGAGTTAAATAGCTTGAAGAAAAGACAATCCAGGTTAAGATTCTGCTTGAAATCTGATTTATGTTAATACAAGATATACTTACAAATATATAGCTAAATTTACTGCATCAGCTTGCAAGCTCCTGTCAATACGTAATCTTTATCTGAATTACTTTGCATGGTGTATTGCGGTTTCTATTCCCTAAAAGTAAATGTTTCAATGTGGGCAATGTCTGATGTTTACTGTTCATATCTCACCACAAAAAGGATAATTTACTACACGGGTGTCAATGCAGGATTTCCTAATCTTCCTCAAAGACACTGACTGGCCTGAAAAGAACCATGCAAGCCAGACACGATCAATGCAAAAAAACATATAACTATTACTTCACTGCGGTCAAGGGTTATTGCTGAAAGTCATGTGAATACTATTTCCTGCCATTTTATACCGAAAATCTGAAAATTGTCCTGCTGAAATATGCAGGTTGAGAATCAGTCCCTTACACTGGAATTTGCATTCTGTCGTGTCTGCACCCAGAACAATCATGCATTCTTGTGCCAAAATTAGCTGCAAGTGCCTAAAGGCCTGAATCACAGTTATAGAGATGCAGAAATGTAGGCTGGTGTAGAAAATCCAGTATATAAAATACAGCATTTCTACCATTTGTTTTTAGGGTTTTCCTTTAATGGCTTTGGGGTAAAGCATTCATGAGTACCCCTAAAATGGGTTGTTCGCCTTCCAAACACTTTTTTCAGTTCAATTGTTTTCAGATTTTTGGCCATATTTTCAATTGCTTTCCGTCTTATTTTTTACGGTTTACCAAAAATTTAAGTTTAATGATCCTGTCTCTAGTTTCTGTTTGCCAGCTCAGTGATACAGGAGCATTCTGATCTGTTACAATTTGCTACATTTTGAGTTGATACATTTCTTACTAGTATCTTTGGAATATAAGCAACTAGTGTATCAATTCTAACAGCTGCTTTTAATGAAACTCCCGATTTTGCTCAGCAGGGACAAATATAACAAATGTATCAACTAAATGTATCAATTTAGAACAGAGACCTTCCTTCCCAGAGCTGCTTTGGAAGGTGAAAAGTGAAACTTTGCTCTTCAATATAAGAAAAACAGACAAAAAGAAACTGGAAAAACCTATAAACCAACTGAACTAAAAAAAATAGATTAAAGGATACCCCTTTAAGGATATAAAAATGTATATCAGATTGCTATGTATACTGAGTATCTAGAAAAATAATCTGAAAGTCGCACTCCCTTTAAGGGGTTGTTCATCTTTAAATTAACTTTTAGTATGATGTAGAGAGTACTATTCTGAGACAATTTGCAATTGGTTTTCATTTTTTATTATTCGTGGTTTTTTAGTTATTTAGCTTTTTTTCCCAGCAGCTCTCCAGTTTGCGATTTCAGCCATCTGGTCGCTAGGGTCCAAAGTACCCTAGCAACCATGCATTGATTTAAACAAGAGACTGGAATATGCATAGGAGAGGGTCTGAATAGAGAGGAGTAATATAAAGTAGCAATAACACTAAATATGTAGCATTACAGAGCATTTGTTTTAAGATGGGGTCAGTGACCCCCTTTTGAAAACTGGAAAGAGCCAGAAGAATATAAAAAAAAGAAAAAATTAATAAAATAGAAAATAAATAATTAGAATTGGCTGTTCTACATACTAAAAGTTAACTTAAAGGTGAACCACCCATTTAAAGCTGGGTGCTAAGAACCAAAAGGTTCAATACATACAATAAAGTTGATCCACACGCCAATATCCATGTTCCTTAAAGTGCTTTATTCCATAAATTTCACCATTGTGGCTCCTGTTTGGGGCTTTTTTCAAGGTTGAAAATTGGAGTGTAGTGCATGAAAAACAAGTGTACTCCCACAGAGCCTCCTTCAGGCTGCAAGTCCACATAGAAGCTACTAATTGTCAATCACATCCTATATCTTGCACCCCTAGGAACGTATTGTATGATTATGTTGCTCTCCAGCTTTTTTTAAATTTACATGTGGCTCATGGGTAAAAAGGGTTGGGGAGCACTGCTCTACACAATAGTCCCATGCTTTATTTCAACTTTATTTTTCAACTCTCTTATTTTAGAAATTGCTATATACAAAGTCTAAAGAACCATCTGATTCTATCTTGGTCTTTATTCTGATTTAGCTACACAGACAGAGCAGGCTGATGCCACAATACTTTGTTCTGTTACAAATTATAGCTACAGTATAAGAATGGGATGTGTTTGTTAGACCCATGGAATGAGAACCATTTTGCAGGTTCTCCATGTTTTCAAGTGTTTTATCATTGGAGCAATATAATAAATTTTTAGAGCTGTCTCTACTTATAGAGTAGGCTGAGAGAAAGTATTGCTAACACTGGAACTTGAATTGCATGTGATGTGATGTTCACACTAGGTGAGTAGTAGGGATGTGCAGATATTTCTGAATACCAGCAGGAATGGGTCACAAAGTTGGGTTTCTGGTTTGAGTGGGTACAGCTTTTTTGTATTAGTGATGTCAATGGCAGGCCCAGCCCCCTCTGTGATATGAACTGTGGGCAGGGGTTTTGGCAAGCCCTCCCTATTGGTGTCTTCAATGGTAGGTCCCTCTCCCCTCTGTGATTTCATTGGTTGGTTTAAGTTAAGTCCAAAGTAAGGATTTGTGTGTTAAGGTGGATGGCTTAGGGTTTGATAGCTTTTGTGACCCACATATCACTAGTCTTAAGTATGAAAGGCCTGGCTAAAAAAAAGTTTGGTATCAGGCAGATGTATGTTCACTAAAGTGCACTAAGGAATCATATATTTAGATTGTAAGTGCAGCTCTATAGTGCAGGGAATTCCACCCTTGTCTCTTTGACACTAACTTCAAACATTTTTACAACCCTTGGCTGTCCCAAGACATCCATTGAATGCATAATTATTTATATAAGTATTTGATCACAGAACATGTGGCTGCTTTGGATAATTGATCCATAATATAAAAAAATGTGACAGCATTGCCCAGTTAGTGCAGTTAAGAACACTGCACTAACTGTGAACAAAAAACATCAAATTTAGTAGTCCAGAGCTTTACATGCATAAAAGTGTCCAAGATAGGCAGTGAGCTATGGAACAGAAACAACTGAATTACCATTCATCCAAACAATGATAACTTTCATCCCATTGCAGAGCTTAGCTGGGCTGACAAAGTCTTCCTTGCTGCATGTGAATAAGAATGCTTCACTTGTTCTGCCACTGCATTCAAAACTGTAATAACTCACCTGAGCAATTTCTAGCCTACTCATCCATTGGGACTATAATTCCCAATGGCCTTATACTTATTCTTCTACTTTCTTTCTTACATTTTGAAATATGAAAAAGTACATAAAGTACTAGGTACACAAATCAAGTAAAAACCTTGTATATACCCAATATTCCTGCAACTAAATAGTCAGTAAGTAAAACCATATCCCCTTCTTTTCAGCTCTGATAAAAAGGGGGCCTCTTTTCCTCTTGTATTGGTCAGTATGTGTATGTAATCTGTACGTATGATTTAAGACGGCTATACATGAAAAGATCTACTCATTTGGCGAGGTAGACAAAAACTAATGGATCTCTCCCAGATGTGCCCAGCTTGAGGTGGATCAGATTACAATGCTGATAATGCATATGGTTGAACTGAAGGCTGCATCAATGAACCAATGCAGTCCTCGATTCAATGGGAATTTTAATCCTGACCGATCGACATCTGGCTGATTTTGGGAGAGATATTGATCATGGAAGCCAGTTGGAGGACCCCACAAACTGGGCAATAAGCTGCCGACTTTGTCTATGCAGCTTTTCTCAGTCCATGTAAGGCCACTTTTACACATTCTTCTATTGTACAGTGCTGCTGAATAGAATGGTGTTTTACATATAATAAGTTCAAGTTCAAAGCAATACACAAGTTCAGTGTAGACAACCTGAAAATTTAAATTCTAATAAAGTTCAATACACCTTACAGAACAACAATATTATGTAGATGAAGAGGCAAATATTTACAGTTAGACTTGAAGGTAAATGCAAATTGACTGGCACTGATGTTAGCTGTCATGATAACATAAAATTTTAGTGCAAACAGTGTTGCTTCATCTCTGGCAGACTTCAGTCTTTCCTGTTCCTTCCACATGGCAGTGGGCAAGAATGGGTAAATCCCGACTGCCGTGCAGTGGGACAGGATCTCAATAAATTGCTGCTTCTGCCCCCCCTGGCCCCATCTTTTTTTTCGCCTGTCCTTCCCCCAGCAGTGCCAGAAGGGTCCCTCTCCCCTTCTGAAGCTCCAGGACCGAGGTATTCCTCATGTGAGTTTCAGAGAAGCCCCCGGGCTCACAGTCCAAACACAATCTGTTTAGACAGAAGAGGGCTATGGCTCAAACATTGGAACGCGGACTCACAGTCCAAACATAATCTGTGTGGCCTCCCCTTTAAAGGCAATTTTCTGTTTAGGTCTGAACCAGACAGCATTATCTCAAAAGCATCAGCAGGAAAATCATCCTGTTTGCCACAAGAAAGAAGAATATCCAGAGTATCCAGAATCCCTAGAAATTCAATAAAAGAGGCAAGGAAATACAAGCCTGGATTCTCCAGGCAATGGAAAAACAGAACTCAGTCCTTTCCTGCTAAGAGAAACAACCTCAAAGCTGAGAAACCTAGAGCATGAAGGTGTGGGAGCCCTTGCGCCACATAGGAGGGAGGCTGAAGGATTTCAGTGCGGATACAATCTGGGATACAAGTTAGATCTTCAAGCAAGCCCATCAAATTTGTATGTGTCTTTGGACAAGTCAAAGACCAAGGAAAAACACACCAAATTAGCTTTAGTTATCCAGAACCTCATAAGGAACAAAATAATTTCAAAAGATTCTCAAGATCAAAAATACAAGGGATTATTCCCACACCTTTTCGTATATATACACCCTATATATAGATATGTTTATTAATGGCATATCAGAGAAAGATCTGCTCGGCAGTATAGTCTTAGCTACATACATTCATCAACCATTACAAATTTGATGTATTTGCAAACAAAAGCACTGCTTTTGGAACAGCTGTTTTACAATCGGTCCTAAGTTCTGAATAAAATCCCTCCCTCACAATTATGTGTAAGATGCTTTTGTACATTCTGTTCTTGTCCACTACCATGTGGAAGGAACAGGAAAAGTGAAAATCATAACTTACCGAGATTTTCCTTTCCTGGACTGGAACATGGCAGTGGGCACGGCTTCCCACCCTTGTTGGGGGGAGACTCCAGGAAAGTATAAAGATGGCACCCAGGGGGGCGGAAGCAGCAATTTATTGAGAACCTGTCCCACTGCACGGCTGGAGGGATTAACCCGTTCTTGCCCAGTACCAGTCCAGGAAAGGAAAATCTTGGTAAATATATAATTTTCACTTATCCGGTGAGAGAAAACTCTTTACGCTATTGTAATACACTGTGGTTTCTCTAAAGATGGCCATACACACCCAGATACAATACAATTCAATACAATTCCACCAACCCAGAAAAGAGGATAACTGACTCTGAAACGCTCTTCAATCATGCATGTGCAAGGAATGCATTGCAAATATATTTCATTAACAATAGGTCACTATAAGCAGTCTGTGGTCCTAAAGATATAATTTACAAGAAGGCCATCGTCCATAGAGTCAATTTTAAGCAAATAATTCTAATTTATAAACATGTTTTCCCTTTTCTCTTTAATAAGAATAGAGTACATTGGTGGCAAAATAATCCTAATGGATTCATATAATGGTTTAAATTATTTTAGAGGAATTAAAGGAATCGTGACCCAAATTACAGAAAGATCCCTTACATGGAAACCCCCAGGTCCAAAGCTTTCCAGATAAATTCCATCTTATACCAGTATTTCTTATATGGACACAGTACGCCTTAATGATTCCCAGCATGCCAATATTTACGAGCAGACAGGTTCATTATCCAATATATAATACACAGCAGGAAATTTATAATCCCCTGTGTGGTTTATGGGCCATTATGAGACTATTTACAATACTTTCATTCCAACAAAATAACACCAGCACAGTGAGAAACTAGATAAACCACCACATGTTCAAACAGAAAAATGAAAGTAAATTGATGGACTTTTTTTTTCCCTTTTAGGCACTCTTGCAATTTATAAGCCATTTATGTACAAGTGCAAGCTGGGCTGCATGTGGTTAGTTTCTGATCAATTACAGGAAAAACAGGATATTTATGGTCTCAGCTTAAAATGCGTTTTGAACACTTTGCAGCCAAGGTGTCACAAAGTATTTAAGGGGTAACTACTGTGAAAATTAAAATTAAAGGGGAACTCCACAAAAACATAACGTAAGCTTTTTAAAAAATACACATAATTTCAAGCAACTTTGCAATATACAACCATTAAAAAATATACAGACTTTTCATATTTTTTAATAGTTTCTGACAGTTCCCTAAGCCTAGCCCCCTGCTCTTCTGCTGATCTGACTACTTTGATGAGCTGGCAGACTACTGTTACTTTGTATCTGCAGCCATCTGCCCTTAGCCTGCATCCTTTAAACCCCACAATTCCCTGCACACAATTTCAATCAGGAATGGAACGTCACAGTGCAATGCATTGAGGGTTATGTCGTTTGTGCATGCTGTCTGTAAGCTGTGGAGAAGTTGTTACAATTTGCAACATCAGTGTTTAGTTCCTCCTTCCCTGCCAGGATTTCAAATGATGCAGAAAGAGAAAAACTGTTAAACAACTGGATTGCAGCATAGAAATTGGCATATATTCATACTTTTTGAAGAAACAGGTAACTGTGATGGGTATATTAGGGGTTTCTGTGTTATGTGGGCCTCTTTATCAAATTTTGGTTTGGAAGCCGGAGTTCCCCTTTAAAAAAAATAAAAAAAGGCTTCATCCCTCAATAAATACAATGATTTAAAAATTATGTACTGTTTCTGAACTACTGAAGAGTAAATTAATTATCTTCCTCTTGTCAATCTTTCTCTCTTCGTGCAAGAGTCAGATTTGGACATATAGGTCATATACATTGCTGGGTGTTCCTTTTACCTCCTAGACAATGTATTAATGCGATCTGTCTTTCAAAATAAACAGCTGTGACATAAAGCTGCATATTGAGAGAGTTGGATAATGAGAAAAGATGCTTTCAGAAACTATGCAACACATGTTAATGATTACTGTTAGAAAACATATTTCCATGAAGTTTCTTTTATTTATTCTTTTTTTTTTTTTAATTATTTTATTTTCAAGCTAGTTCCTCTTTAAAGAATCTGCATTTGTCAGAGAAGGATACCACCACACCCTTATTGACACAGTGTAGTACCACACAAAAAAATCCAGTTGAATGCAGTTGCTCTAAGACAGGATAAACACTGAGAAGCTTTAAAGGCCCCCATACACGGGCCGATAAAAGCTGCCGACAGGCCAATTCGGCAGTTTATCGGCCCATGTGTAGAGCCCCTCGACAGGCTTTCCCGATAAATATTTGGGTGAAAGTCGGACAGATGCCGATCGGGCAGGTTCGAAAATCCCGTTGGATCATGGCTAAATCTTTTTGTTGATGCGGTCCCGTGATCCGACTGCCTGTTTGACCTCTGTTCTGAAGGAAGAAAGCAAATGGCACTCACAGCATGTTCAAGCAGGGAAACCCTTGCGTATATTTATTTGCACACGATGCAACGTTTCGGGGAGATCCCCTTTGTCAAGCTTGACAAGCTTGTCCCCTTTGTGATGCTTGACAAAGGGTATCTCCCCGAAACGTTGCATCGTGTGCAAATAAATATACGCAAGGGTTTCCCTGCTTGAACATGCTGTGAGTGCCATTTGCTTTCTTCCTTCGTTGTATGAGGAGGGTGCCGATCCTTCCAAGCAATTGAGCACCTGGCAGATCTTTAGAAGGCCTGGGTGTGCGAGTTTGCCATACTTTCTTGACCTCTGTTCTGACCCAATTGTTGGGCCCTAGGGTCCATGATCAGATAAGCCCGAACTTTACATCTATGGCCACCGTAAAAGCATCTTATTTGGCTCAGTGATGGCCAGTGATGGTGTCAGTCTAACAAAGTAGGAAACTGCAAGATTATTATTGAGAGCCGTTACCATTATGCATGGCATCTCCATTAAGACCATATTAACCTTTTTACTGCCAATAGGAGTGCAATGCAGACATATACTTGTAAACATGTCTGCACTATATAAATAAATGGCAATACAAAAAATGCAACTGAAGGCTCCAACACTGACAGCATAACTAGATGTTACTGGGCCCCACAGCAAATGAATTTTAGGGCCCCCAACATATCCAGAGGCTGTTCTTTTTTAACAATATTTATTTAAATTTTTTATGAATTATAGTCAGGGGCGTAACTATAGAGGAAGCAGACCCTGTGGTTGCAGGGGGGCCCAGGAGTGTAGGGGGCCCATTGAGACCCTAATTAATTAGCAATTTTAATATATCTTGGTAATAGGCCAATTTATAAATATTTTGGGGCCCTAAATTGAATTTGCTATGGGGCCCAGTAACAACGAGTTACGCCACTGATTATAGTCTCATGGGGCCCCTATACCTCCTGGGCCCCCCCTGCAGCTGCAGGGTCTGCTTCCCCAGTCTGTATGCATCTTCTGAATATAGTTAAAATAAACACTCTCTTAAATATATGTAGCTGAACAAGGAGTCCAGATTCACCAAAGGAACCCATAAGCGAGGCTGTAAACCAATAGCAGCAGGGACATGAGCTTTCTAAAGCAGCATTACTACATTAATGTAGAGCAGCAATGTTTCTGCCCCAGCATCCCAAGCCAGTCGCTGTCATGGGGGGCAGACGGAAATGTAGCTGCTCAGTAACTGGGGAGCTACAGGTTGAAAGTAGTTGCTCCATCGTCAGTCCTGAACGAGCATAAGCATCTCACTTAGCAAAATGCCAGGACCACATCCTGACCCACTTCTTCCAAACACCCACCTACCTCTTCTTGGGAATGGAGGGATCAGGGGAGGAGGAGGAGGCTGCTGGGGCTTTGCATTCATTCAGGGATATACCAGGCGCAGCTCCAGGCTGTAGGTGTCCTGTGATGACTCTCAGCCTGCGCTGCTGGGACAGAGCAGAGACCGGGGAACCCTGGGCTGCCTCCATGCTTCCGTGTTGCGCGGCGGAGGGGGAAGATGTCACAGCGTGGGCATGCAGCGGCGTCCCGGCATGCAAAGCGGTTCCGTAGCCTGGCAACCTTGGAACGCCGGCCCTCATGTGGCGCTACTACTTCCTGGTTCACTTGCCAAGCATGATCGTATCACGTGACTGTGTACATTCCAAAACACCAGGCGGCTACTGTACAAAGTGTCACGAGTTACTATAATTATAGTCTTTATATGATAGAATATTCAGTACAGAGCTGCATGCGTGTAATACACCGAAGCCACGTATAAACAGTTCAACATAGTAGTTAAGAGCGGTAATATCACTATATATGATGAATTTTTTAATTAGTGAGTCACGTGACACTTTAAATAGCGTAATATTTATTATTAGCCATTATTATATTATTAGCTAGTCTATGGCTGTATCCCAGGTTCATTTAGTATATAAGTTGTATTTGGTTTACTAGGTTTTCTAATTGTTCTATGTTTATTTACTTTACCTTTGATTTTGGTTTAGAATTACCAAAGGACGTGGTTTATATTTTTGAGCTTTGGCAGTGATAAAATGCCTTGTATGTTGTGTACTTCTTTTAATCAACATGGAAAATACATTAGTATATTAAAAGCAGAGGAGTGGAATGATATATGCAGTGGCTTAACTATTGAGGAAACAGACTTCACGGTTGCCGGTAGGGTTGCCACCTTTTCTTTTTGCTTAAAACTGGCAGGGGGCCGGCGGGCCGGATGACATTAGGGTGGGCTGGTGATGTCAGGGGGCGGGCTGTTGCCATTGTGGGAGGGACTGGTGATGTCAGGGTCGGATGAGTTGGTTTATGCGCCGGACCCCTCTAAAGTTTTTTTGCTGGTGGCCCGGGGCCAGTTTGGTGCACTATGTACCGACTTCACAGCCTTGGTAACATGATGTTTATAAAAGAACTTTGTCTGAATCCAGCCATGCTGTTTTTTGTTGCTATGGTGGCTTATAATACCAGACATATCAACTCTCCTGATTTTTGGTGGGATTTTTGGGATTTGTTTTTTCACATAAACTCTTCCATTCATACATGGCGCAGGCCCAGTCTCTCCCTTCCTGTTACTTGCAATCAAATATTCTACCAATCATGGCCCTATTGAATCTCCCAAACGTGTCTTTATTAGTGTTTTGAACCAGGGCAGCCCGGTATTTTGATATTCAAAACTTTCTGGCCGGTTTTTCAAATAAGGAAAACCGGGCAGCATTCCCTTGATTGACACACTATCGGGCAATAGCCGACCGCTGTGTCATAGCCCCGCCCCCTGATGTCACTCACATGCCCGCCTACATCATGATCCCGCCCTCTGACTTCACGCCCCTGCCCTGTCTCAGCAGCTTCAAAAGGTGGCAACCCTAGTCTTTATGGAGGCAGTACCTTGTGCAGCTAGAGATGTCATTGAGTGCATATCTGGGGGCATGGTCAAGGTGTAACAAGCGTGTGTGTCCAGAGCACACCCAAAAGGGTGTTTAGTCGAGTAAAGGCGCATTATTTACCACTTAATTTTCCTTAGCTGCCTTGTGTAGGGTTGCCACCTTTTCTGGAAAAAAAATACAGACCCTCCTTTATTTTTGCCATTTTCTGCTATTAATAACATTGGCATCAAGCATCATTTTTACCGGCCAGGCCAGTAAAATACCAGCCAGGCGGCAACCCTAGCCTTGTGTAAATTTTAATTAACTATTTCCTATATACGTTTCCACTTTTCCTTTTGACTGCATTATTTTGATATAAGAGAACAGAGGGATTTCCAGAGCTAGTAAAGGGTTACCGCATAATAACCAGGATTTCAAACATTTCTGGAAAAAAGCATCCTATCCTAAATAGTTACCCTATTAATAACATTGTCATCAAGCATCATTTTTTACTGGATATATTATTATATTATTATACAACTCCCAGGCATCCAGTTTGGATTAGACTTAATCTCAAATTTCAAAAGGTATATGTATGACAAATGTGGAGAACTTAAATCAGTGTCATGTTTGCTCAGCCTGGACATTGTAGTGCTGCCCATAATTTGGGGATAATGCTAGGGATTACCAGATGATGTGAAAAATTGAATTGCTTCCAGATATATCAGTCCCTCTTGTGGGTTTTGTGTAGGTATTGCACCCTAGCCCGGGATTTTCAGATATCCAAAATAAAGTAGGTAGAGATAAGATTATATATATATATATATATATATATATATATATATATATATATATATATATATATATATATATATATATAAGCATGTTATACTTTACAACACTTAAAACATTTAATTCTTTTACTATTACTACAGAATGCAAAAAAAATTTTTTTGGCATTTTACAAAAGATATTCTGTAGCATAGAGCCCCTCAGTTAATGCCCTCTTGGTCCTGACCTAAAACCACCTCTAAAATATTCTGCCAACGGGTTTCAGCTTTTCATCAAACCATGCAAGGTAAATGATGGTTTGAAGATAAAGGGCATGTGCTTCATTTTTGGTTTATAGATTTTATGCCCCACAATCCTCTACAAGGAAACAAAGGTGGATGAATAAATGGACATCTAATCTCTGTGTTCTTCTGTCGAGATTTAGTTTAGGTTTATGGGAACCCCATAAAATAAGAGGTCACTTTTAGACCAACAGACAAATATGTAATTAATTTTATTCTACACGTATGGGAACATTATCTTGAAACCCATAATCCAGAAAGCTCTAAAATTAGTGACTTAAAGGGGTGGTTCACCTTTAAGGTAACTTTTAGTATGCTATAGAATGGCCAATTCTGAGCATTTCAATTGCATTTCATTATTTATTTTTTAAAGTTTTTTGCCTTTTTCTTCTGACTCTTTGCAGCTTTCAAATGGGCATTGCTGACCCCTTCTATAAAGCAAACTCTCTGTAAGGCTACAAATGTTCAAATCAATGCATGGTTGCTAGGGTAATTTGAACCCTAGCTACCAGATTGCTTAAATGCAAATTTAAGAGCTGCTGAATAAAAAGTTAAATAACTCAAAAACCTTAAATAATAAAAAATGAAAACCAATTACTAATTGTCTCAAAATATCCACCTCTACATCATACTAAAAGTTATCTCAAAGGTGAACAGCCCCTTTAATATATTATCATATTTAAGCAAACCGTTTTTAAATTTTTTACTGGTTTACTTTTTCTCTCTAATAATAAGATAGCATCTTGTATGTCATGATAACTATCCTAAATCAATTTGGTTGGCATATTTGTAGTGTTAAAGGAGAACTAAAGCTTAACTAAAGAAGTAGGCTAGAAATGTTGTATATTATATTTTGAGATTCTGTACCAGCCCAAGGGAACCACAGTCCTTTAGCAGTAAAGATCTGTGTCTCCAAAGATGCCCCAGTAGCTCCCCATCTTCATTTCTGCTGACTCACTGCACATGCTCTGTGCTGCTGTCACTTACTGAGCTTAGGGACCCACTCACAATATAATACTGATTAGTAATTAATACAGGAAATTACTACATGTCAGCACAGAAACCAGTGCAATTAGCATCATAATTTAATAATCAGCCCTGTAGCATCATCTTATATTGCAGACAAACCTAATTGTCTGCTTGATAATTTGCGATGACCCCTAAACTCAGCATCACAACAGCTGCTCAGAGCCCATTGAGCACGTGAGTGTCGCAGACACTTTACAAGATGGTGACCCCCTGTGACAAGTTTGAAGTCCTCGATCATTGCTGCTATTGAGAAGCTGAAACTTTAGGCTGGTGCAATAAGTTCAGTATATAAAATATGGCATTTTTACCCAATTGATTTTTAGGGTTTAGGTCTCCTTTAAGTCATGTTGCTCCACATATGGAAAGATCCTTTGTCTAGAAAATCACAGGCCCCAAACATACAGTAATACTGCTTCTAACACACTTCTGGTTAACTCTAATCTTGGCTGCTTTCTCCAATGAGTCTGGGGCAAATAACTTTCTCAATGCAGCAATAGGTTGCATGTTCCTGGTGCACATGCATATGCAGTGGTGCTTAAAAGTTTGTGAACCCTTTAAAATTTTCTATATTTTTATATGAATGTGACCTAAACATCTTCAGATTTTCAAAAAAGTCCTAAAAGTAGATGAAGAATACCTAGTTAAAAAAATTAAATAAAAACTATTATTTTTGGTCACGTATTTATTGATAAAAAAAATGACCCAATAACATATCTGCGTGTGGCAAAAGAAAGTGAATGTTTAGGATTATCATATAATTTGATGGTAAAATCAGAGTCTAGTTTTTTTCAGTCAATGGGGTGACAATCAGGTGCAAGTGAGAGACCCTGCTTTATTTAAGGAACTGGGATCCAGCAAAGTCTGATCACACATATAACACATTTGTGGATGTGTATCATGGCTCAGACAAAGGAGGTGTTTGAGGACCTCAGAAAATGAGTTGTTGATACCCAAAAAGCTGGAAAAGGTTACAAGACAATCTCTAAAGAATTTGGACTCCACTACAGTCAGACAGATTGTTTGTTCAAATGGAGGAAGTTGAAGATTATTGTTACCCTACCCAGAAGTGATCAACCATCAAAGATAACTCCACTGCAAGGCATCTAATAGTCTGAGAGATTACAAAGGAACCCAGGGTAATTTCTAGCAACTGAAGGCCTGTCACACATTGGTGAATGTTGATTCATAAGACCAACATCAGGAGAACACTGAACAAGAATGGCAGGGTAGCAAAGATAAAGCCAATGCTCTCCCCCTCAAAATATTGCTGACCAGCTATGGTTTGCTAAAGATCATGTGGATAAACCAGAAGGATACTGGAAGAATGTTTTGTGGATGGATGAAGCCAAAATAGAAAATTTTCATTAATTTAATAAATAAATACATGACCAATAGAATAACTTTTGTTTTATTTGTTTAACCGGTTTCGTCATCTACTTTTAGGACTTGCTTGAAAATCAGATTATGTTTTAGGTCATATTTATATTAACATATAGAAAAATTTAAAGGGTTCACAAACTTTCATGCACAACTGTATATACCTGTATATACCTCTGACAAATCCTTATTTCATAAATATAGTACAGTATGTCTTACATCTTCAAACTGCTAGTTTGCAAATCTAAGCTCAATTTTAAAATCACATAAAAGCTTGCACTTTACAGCATCACATTTACATAGCAGCAGAGATTCACATTTAATTTGGCCACAGACGTGCAGATTTTATACTTTATCGTTTTTTCAGTCTACTGATCTACAATTTACCATTCAGATTAAATAAGTAGAAAAGAAAAAAAAATAGACAATGTTCTGGCCATTAACTGACAAACAGCAGGTGTCTGTAGGCCTTTTATATCTTGTGTGCTCAAAATACGTGTTAAGTTGTAAGAAAATGAATAGCTTCAAGTACATTGCTGAATTATTCTTTTGAAAGGGATAGTGTCAAATTTGTTTAAACCTGAAACTTGCCACAGTTCATTTAAAAGCACGAGTTTGCACTTCCCAAATGATCGCACCACATCGGACCCCTCTGGAAGGACCCAGAGAGACACGTAGAAAAGGAGGTAGAGTGCCTAACTTGGCACCATGACAGGCAGCGAGGAAACACTTACTTCAGCCCATGTGTCTTCAAGCATTTCAGTTTCCTCTTCTTTTTTGGAGCATCGCTGCGGTACACAGGAGGACGAACTAAAAAGCATTGCAGCAAAGGAACGCCGGCTTTAAGAGAACAGTATCCCACACAAAACCGCAAACAGACCAGGTAAACAATCTTGTCGTTAATATATCTTCTATGAACTGTCTGTAGCCAAACTCTCTGTCCTTAATAAAGGTCTAAATATTGTTCCAGCCTATAACCTCGATCATACTGATTGGGAAATCAGTTTTCAGAGGTTCCTTAGGGACATTAAAATAAAGGCACATTTTTCTGTAAGTGAACCCAAAGGGCCACTGGATAACCCTGAACCTATGGGCACTTTTAAAAAACAAAGTACCTTCATCCCTGATTTTACTAATGAGTCACTTACTACTTTTGAAAATGTTGTCAACCATGAGGTTAAAATACTTTGGGACTCTAATAAGAGTAAACAGCCCCTTGGAAATCTGACTTTTGCTGAAAAGAGGGCATTAAATACTCATTGAAACATAATAACTCTATAATCATATGTAAAGCAGATAAGGGGGGTGCCACGGTTTTATGGATAAAACCAAATATATGTCTGAAGCGTATAATCAATTAAATGCACCAGGGCATTATGAGTTAAGCAATAATGACCCCACTGGAACAATTAAAAAAGTTATTGACCTAATGGTTTCACAGGCATGTGAAAATAGGTTTATTTCTACCCAGGTAAAATAATATCTTACTACAGATTCTCCATGTTTTCCGGTTTTATATCTGCTCCCTAAAATTCATAAATCTTTACACCACCCCCAGGGAGACCAATTGTTTCAGGTATTGGGTCAGTGCTTGAACCACTTTCCAAATTTGTCAACCACTTCGTACAAACCCTAATATGTGAAATACCGGTATGCTTGAAAGACACCATTGATTTGTTGTGTAAGATCAATGCCCTAGAGAAGCTTGACACTGAAATCAAGTTGGTCGGTATTGACATACAAAGCTTATACACCTCTATTCCACAAGAAGAGGGGATACAAGTGGTGGAGGGAGCTTTGTTGGATACTAACCTGTCACCACAACTGATATATTTTATTATTGATTGTTTAACAATGGTATTACAGAAAAACTACTTTAGGTTTGCAGGGAAATATTACTGGCAGCGCCAAGGTCAAGAAACTAAATACGGTCAATCCAAAAGGATTGATTTGATTTCTTGCCCTAGTCGATTGTCGTGAACAATCAGAATACGGCTAATGGTAACATATGGGCAAGCTATAATGATTAATTCAGTGTTTCTTGTGTCAGTGCTATATATAAAATTGTTTTAATACATAGGTTGGTAGGCTGAAATAGAGGCAGTACCAGGCAATGCTCATTCCAATCAAATAATTGTTATTCTTTACAGCACCTCACTCTAATTCCATGTGTGACACACAGCGGTGTTCTCCAGAGAAAAAAAATGATTTAAAAAAGAAAAAAAGACTTTTAAATGACTGATTAAACTTTGAGCTACTTGGACTTTTTCTAATGCTTATCGAATTGCATTGATGGTTACTATGTTGAGGGGGGTGGAACGACACCTGTATACTTCACTTCCTGTATAGCACTTTAACTTTGCATTTTCTATTGGCTGTATCACACTTGACAAAGAGCCTCACAAGCTCAAAACATGTTGTGTGGCAATAAAAGCACGATTTAGCAGTTAAGCTGTTCGTAAAGTGCCAAATTCTTGCATCATACATTTTGAATTCTGTCTTTTTGCACCCAAAGAGGAGGTGCACGCAACAAAAAGAGGCACACTAATATTGATCAAAATTTCAGGATCAACAATCTATCCTATAAGTATTCCTGCACTTCCCAAATGAGCCAATTAAGAACTGAAATAGCACTAATGCACCAGCTCTCTTTAAATAATGTCATTGCCCCTTTAAGAAAAGTTATTATTTTTTCAAGTTGGGTTAAGCTGAGATAACCCATCAAAGGGTGTAGAAGTATTCATTATGTATAACAGACTGTCTTTCATTACACCTGACACATTCCTAGATAGCAAACTGATACCTGTGTGTTTTTCTTATCAAAAACCAGTGTGCCATAAAAGCAATCAAAGCTTACACCTTATGATAACAATGCAATATAGCAAATATCATTTGACAGCAGGTTTGAAGGTTGTTAAAATCAAAACTTGTGTTCTTTGTACATTTGAAAAATAATATCTTTATTAAGTGAAGTGAAGCCAGTCTGTAGTTCTCTAGGCTATGAAGCAGTTCTCTGCTGAATGTGACAAAATTCTCTTAACTAGGTCAGATTAATTTAGTCAAAAAGAGGTTATAGGAGAATTAAGATTAATTGATTTAATTGCAACAGAACTCTTCAGAGATTTGGGATGTTTAATGGGGGAAATGAATACACTTGTTTTGAATGGGTATCCAGTGGAGTCGTTTTGGAAACAATGTCCAATAGAAGAAATGACATTACAACAGGGCCACCGTCAGAGTCCTACTTCCCCTGTGCAACCAGGATATTCACATTTGGAGTGTAAATTACTAAGCACTGTTTTTGAACAGTAGGAAATTTACTATGCTCTGGGCAGAAGTGCAAGAGCACTATGGAGCACAAACAAGTAAGTATGAGAAAATGACACAACGCAACAACTTAAAAACACTGCCCTGCTCCACGCTCCTCCTCTGCTTCCTCCCCCAACCCGCCCACTTTTTTCCCGCCGTTGCCAGCCCCTTTCCTTTGTCCTACCTGAGGGGCTAGCTGGGAAGGGTTGGGGGAAGCTAACAAAACTGCACCTTAGGTGGAAGGGGGCCTTGCCTAACCCCATTCTGTCTTATACAGACATCATTCCCCCTATGGAGCACAAGAGCACAAGCTGGTCCTGTTCCTGTTGTTGCAGCCTGGGCTCTCTACTGCTCCTAAACTAGCTCATTGATGACAGCAGGCATCTCTGTATGCATCACAAAAACAACAGGTCTCTTCCTACCTATCTAGGTAGACCTCTAGTCACCCAGTTACTTACCCCCCCCCACACCTCCCCTCTTCCCTCTTTCTCAACACCCTCTTTCCTACTTTCTTTTATTTCCTTTCCTCTAAAGGACATTGTGGGCAATACTTAAACAATCTGAAACATTATCACAGTTTGAATATGAGTTTGAATATGATGCAGAAATCGAAACAATGTCTATTGGACAAAAATATCAAAAATCAATAAAAAATTTTATTATGTATATTAAAAAAAACAATAAACAACAGGTCTCTGTGCCCTAAAGCAGTATCGTGGCTGCTTTTTGCACTTTGCACAATACTTCGGAGAAGCACTGAATGTAGGTCAGGCAAAATGTGCTGAAAGCTTCTACTTTCCTTATATCCAATTTCTCATTAAAAGAAATCCCTTCTTTTAGCAGCTCACCTGGTTAACACCAGTGAAATACAACCTTATTATACACAACAACCATGCATATCCTGTAAATTATATCCTTAAAAATTGTGCTCAGTGGTGTCACATGACTCGCATTATAATATCTAATGTTCCCCCTGTTGTAAAATATAAGGATATCAGAATTCACCTTGGTGACGTCTAATATCCTTATATTTATAAAGGGTGCTTAGTGATATCATCAGTTATAGTTTGTGCTTAGTGATATAATTTGTATCACATGACCTAGTATAGCCTAGGACAGAGTAGAAAGAGTTAAACTTCTACCTTTTCTTTTTAGCAACTTTGTTTTCAAATGAGGCATATTGTACAACTACAATATGTTGCTGTTTTGCTGTTGGCTGTTAGCCTTTTGACAACATTCTGATTTGACTGTTGCAAACTGGTTGTCTTCACACCCACTTCAATGTTTGTTACACACAGACACAAAGAGCAAATAAGTGATTGTATTCCAAACATGATGCTCATATATTAATATATTTGATGTAACGGTAAATTACTAGACTTTATGCCATAAGAGCAAATCAAAATGTTGTACAGGTATTTGACCTGTTATCCAGAATGCTCGGGACCTGGGGTTTTCTGGATAATGAATTTCACCATAGTTGGATCTTTATACCTTAAGCCTACAAGAAAATCATGTAAACATTGATCATAACATACTTGGAAAAATTTGGTGCGGGAAACTCTCGATTTGAAACATACAATTTTTTCAAATTTGAATAATCTAAAATAAGAGGCGGGTTATAGGAGCTGAAATGTTTGCCAGGATTTTATTTAAAAAGAAGAAGGCTAACAGCTCAAACATTCATTTCATAAACATATGATAGGCTATAACATTTAAGATGTATTTAAAAATGCATAAAAAAATATAAAACATGCAGGATTTATGGGAAAAGAACCCCTTTTAAGAATTGAGGACATACAATTCTTGCCATTTGGTTAGTATTTTTTTGTAAACCATAATTTCTTTAAGGTTTCATATTTATGCCCCCATTTTGTCTTGATAGTGCTAAAGTTATTCCATCACGACATGGTACACACAACTCATATAAAGAGCAGGACAGCTAAGCCTCAGTTATCTCCAGTTCCACTAATTAGAGTGAAAATCACTGAGGCTTCCAGTAATGGCCCATGTCAATGAAGAGGCATCAACGTAAGAGGCTAACAAATTTTTTTTGCCCATTGGGAATTCTCTGCTATACTAAGTACAGACTATTTTAGCGTCATACAGAAACTGTAAACTTTGGCAGTATTATAGGTAAGTTGGCTTGGTCCTTTTTGATTCTATTTGCCCCTTTTGTTTCTGCACCACTAGTATTATCTGATGGCAGTCTTTCTTACACAAGGACACTGCTCTGTCATTTGTGGTGTTGGTAATGGTAGATTAGCACTGTATTATTATGCAGCTCTCAAAAGCAGCTTCACTAAAGGCCCAGATATGTAGTTTCCAGTACAACTCTGTCTGGGGTACACATATGATAATGATAAACTGGGCATTTTAGCTTATGCTCAGAAACTTAACCTTGGGGAAGAACTGTGAAGGATAAAAGTTTAAGACAATTACTGCTCCTAAGGGCCATCCCAGACTTTTCTCTACAAATTCCTATTTTGGTTTTGCAACTGTTCCCAAGAAAAAGTCACTGAAACAAAGAAAAGTAAACGAATAGTCTTATGTGCCATTAGTCTAGAAACGTCACTATTGTTGGTCATTAGTTAGTTAGCTTTAGAGACATGCCGTACTTTATGGAGAATTCCATTGTGGAAGGAATGACTTGGGCAATGTGTTGAGCCTGTGGCCTGTGGAGCTAGTTCTTAGCTAAGTGACATGTGTATTATTGGGCTGGGGATCTGATCAGCAACTGCCTTGGCTGTGCTTTAGTCCAGTAGGTGAGCTTTAGACTGTTTTGTGAAACTGGTTTATTTTTCATAATTCCCTCTGCTTACTTAGAGAAAGACTTACTGGTTCACTGCATTTATTTACTGCATTTATTTTCCTACCAAATTACCTATCAGTATTAATTCAGTTTCCACTAGAAATCTGCCCAATATTTTGTTATAGCTGCACTGTATATTTTAAAGCTCTTAGCAGTCATCTCTTTTTTCCATGTATAGTTATCCCCCCTAGTCTCTTTCAGTGTTTTTAAAAGCTTGAAGAATATTAAAGTGTTTAAAAAAAGTTCCTTCTCTAGAGCAACCATGCAAGCGTAAACTTAACTTCACCTCTATTATCGCTAAGCAAAATAAAGCTCCTTGCCTGACTTTGGTTGTAACTTGCAGTAACCTGAAAGTAAATACATGACTGAACCAGCTCTAAGGATTAAATATCTGGCTTAATTGGTGCCAAAAAGGTCCTTGTTTATTTCAGGAAAGGACTTGAAAAAAAAGCAGATTGTTCCAGTTTAAGATTTTATTAAGCTTCGAGGTGTGGCACTCCATAATATAACTGAGGTTGGAAATACCATCTTCTGTACTGTATACTAATTATTTTGTGCGGCACAGAAGCCAAAACTACACCCAAGCATGCTAAATGTTCCACACAGGGATGTAACTTTAATGGAAGCACATTCTGTGATTGCTGGGGGCAAATTAGATAAAGGTTGCACTTAACTTAGGGATTCAATTATGCACAGATTCAATATATGTTTGTAACAAATGGTTTATCCTTAAAGCATAGCTCCCAACATTTTGGAAATAAAAAGAGGGACAAAAAAGTTGGCATGTGTAGTGCGGCAACATTTTTTGACCACGCCCATTTTTGTGGCCACACCCACTAATTACCATGTTCATTTTACAAAATTTGGCAAGTTATGAAAGTTTGAACGCATTTCTGTGTTTTTTTTTTCAGTTATTACAGTTTTGCTGATGAAGGTAAATTGCCCTTTAAGCTGTGAGCCTAACTTTTTCCAAGGGACCCGTTATCTTATATTGTTACTATTACTTATTTGATTATCTGAAATTGTTACAAAATTTTCCAAGTGCACCTGGTGGCTGTCCTGGGCTCTCTGTCAAAAGCCAATTAAGTTAGAAACTTTGTTTCTTTTCCTGGCTGTTCAGTGCAGAGAAAAACGTGACTTTCCAGTACAAATGAGGGACTGCACATTCAGCTGTCAAAAGAGGGACTGTCCCTTTAAAAACTGGACAGTTGGGAAGTATGCTTTAAGTTAAGAAGCACCCTAACATCATATTGCTGTTGGACCAGTAACTTCCAATTACAGCACTGCTCTCATTATTTAGGGGGTTATTTATTAAAGTCCGAATGCCATAAACTCGAGAAAAAAAAAATCTGAGATTCGAGAAAAATAGAATTTCTTCAAGATTTATTATAACCCGAGGATAGAAAAAGCCAAAATCTGAAAATCCGGCATTTCAGACCTGCGAAGGTTGTATATAAGTCAATGGGAGAGGTCCCTATCATATGTGGACGTTTCTGTGGTCTGCGCTAAAATTAGCCTGAAACAAATATCTGAAAAATTCAGGCTTTTCGGAAAAAAACACGAAAAAATCAAGCAATTCTGCTAAAAAAATGGTACAATTCGGAATCTCACTCAATTTTATCAAGTTTGTCCCCGATCAGATTAAATTGTGATTTTTTTATTAATAGATAAGGTCAAATTGTAAATTCTAGTTTTTTATTTAATAATTTTAGAAATTTCTGATTTTTATAAATAAGACCCTTAGGGGCACATTTACTAATGGTCGAATATCGAGGGTTAATTAACGATTTTCCTTCGATCAGAAATTTGTTAGAAAGCCTATGGGGACCTTCCCCATAGGCTAACATTGATGTTTGGTAGGTTTTAGGTGATGAAGTAGTTGGTCGAAGTTTTTTTTAAAGAGACAGTACTTCGACTATTGAATAGTCGAATGATTTTTAATTCGAATCGTTTATTTGAAGTCGTAGTCGAAGGTCAAAGTAGCCAATTCGATGGTCGAAGTAGCCAAAAAAACATTTGAAATTCAAAGTATTTTTTCTTCTATTCCTTCACTCGAGCTAAGTAAATGTGCCCCCTAATGTTGTTTTATTTAAACTCAAATAACACAAAAATGAAAGCCAAAAGTGGAATTTTAAAGGATTTCAATATCTGTAAGGAAAGAATTTTTTATTTTTTAATAAAGTTCACTCACATGAACTTACATGAAATAAGACCTACTTTCCCATTCAAATTAGCCATATGTACTAGTAATGTGTTCTAATAACAGTTTCCGATTGCCCATTTTGTGTCTATGGAAACAACACACTAAACCCTGGAATTACCATCTGGTCCAGAATGCAGGTAATTTTAGGATTCCTTTGCATCCATGCACACATTTATATACAATTCATCAGATATTTGGTGATTGCTGAACGTTGCAGAGAAGACTGATATATTTTCCCCTTTCCCCTTATATATTATCAACTCTCTTTAGTAATTATGCCCTGAGCACAGGTAGCATAGAGAGAGTGGTTTGTTACACAAAGCTTATTATTACTCCTTGAACTTTCCACAGTGACTTAATAAAAACCTTAATTAACTCTTAATTAACTGTTTTTAAAAAATAGACTCTGTTACAACTTGAGCAACTCCAAGAGAGTCAGCTAAGGCTAACTCCCTAATTATGAAGTAAACTATCTTGGTCGGTCCTATATATAAGCAGTCAAATGCTGGCAGTTCTTCAGTTTGGACATTGGGGAGGTCTGTGGTAGATGCAGTCAGTTGGGATATCTCAACAGGAACATAGCTTTTGATTGCATCCATTGAAGGAATCACTACCTATTTGGGTAACACTAATTAATTAGTGTTTGCTTACAGTAATGGTGCAAAGTGCAAAAAAGCAGGAACAAATTTCCACAACACACCTTGCACTCAGGTGCAGCTTAACACACTCTTTGAATGGAGTAGAAGGTTTGGGCCCATCTGTATGTACAGCTCTAACAGTGCATCCAAAAGGGCCAGAATATGGTGAGGCAATTCTGTCCTGTTTCTTACTAATTATTCATGGAGGAAAGGGGAATACTGGATTTGAGATACTCTGAAACCCTGAACTAAACGTACACTCTATTCTTGCTGCAGATGCAAGTGTTTTTTTGTGCATGGTCTCACAAGGTGTGTGTGGGCCTATAGAAAACTATACCCCCCAAACCATATAGGTCTTTATAAAAAGTAGGGATGCACCGAATCCAGGATTCGGTTCGGGATTCGGCTTTTTTCAGCAGGATTCAGATTCGGCCTGGCCGAACCGAATCCAAATCCTAATTTACATATGCAAATTAGGGGGGAAGGGAAATCACATGAATTTTTGTCACAAAACAAGGAAGTAAAAATGTTTTCCCCTTCCCCCAATTTGCATATGCAAATTAGGATTCGGATTCGGGGGTTCAGCCGAAAATAGTGGATTCAGTGCATCCCTAATAAAAAGATATTGAGTAAAACAGCTCATGTGTAAAACTCTGCTTCATGTAAACAAACCATTTTCATAATAATATACTTTTCTAGTAGTATGTGCCATTGGGTAATCATAAATAGAAAAGTGCCATTTTAAAAAATAAGGACAGCCCCCTGGGATCGTATGATTCACTGTGTACACAAACAAACCTAACAAACGGTACTTCTTAGGTCACATGAGCCAATTAACAGACAGAGTTGTGTCTTTTGCTTCAACACTACTTCCTGTTTCAGTCAGGGGCACATTTACTAGGGGTTGAAGTGAATTTTTCGAATTTCAAAAACTTTGAATTTTTGTATACTTCGACTATCAAATAGGCCAAATTCAACTGAACAACTGTGAAAATCAAAGTACTGTCTCTTTAAAAAAGTTTGACTTCGACACTTCGCATCTTAAAACTGCCAAATTGCTGCTTTGCCTATGGGGGACCTCCTATAACCTATCTTGAGTGTTTGGGCAAGTCTTGAGAAATCAAAGGATTTTTGGTAAAATCATATGATCCTACGATTAAACCTCTGTTAGTTAAGTATTCATTTTGGGAGTAAAGTTTGCCTTCCAGCAATGACTTGTTCATGGGAATTGACAAGCAAGTGCTTTGTGTGACAAACAGACATGTCCCCTAACCTGTGTTGAACAACTCTCATATATTTAATTCCATTTGGGAAGTTGCCTATTTGACATTACACTCTCCATTTCTGAATTACATCTTGGATCCTATATATTTTAATGAAGACTAACTAGCACTCAGTAACTAGAACTACTGAAAGAGCAATGTACTCTAAACAAACTTCTGCTCAGAATAAATGATTTAATACTATATCAAAGCTTCCGTGTATTTAACTAGCCCTCTCTTTGTATAACTTAAATGCTTAAAGGAGTGGTGCTTCCACTAGAGAGGGGGTTAAAATATTCTTAATTAAACACCATTAAACATGTTTCAGCAAGCTTAAAATGTAGCCCTCTTTGCATCACTTCTATTTATATGTCTACAAATGGCACTTACCCAAAGAAACCTGGAAAATCTGAATCCTCTGAATTGGTGTGTGCAGAGATTGGAAACCTGGTAGGCAGTTCGTCCACATGATTCAATTCTGAAGACTATAAAAGAATGTCCACAAGTGAAATATAACTTGCAATACCATAGTATAAACTAGAACTGAATAATTGACAGGTGCTATAAAATAATCTTTTCTGAGGTAACAGCATGCAATGAACCACACCGGCTGCACAATGACTTTCTATCTAAGGAGGCTTTATCACTAGTTCATAGTCCAGTAAAATAGTTCTGTTCAATAATAAGATAAATAGTGAAGTTGAAAGAAAACACACTGCAGTCTAACCCCAAAGATATGGTTTAATACCTCCTTAGGGTAAGGGCACACCTGGCGATTTGGGGAGATTTAGTCACCTGGCGACTAATCGCCTCTTCTTTGGGGGCGACTTATCTCCCCGAACGTCTTCCCCCTGTCTTCCATCGGCTATAATGAAGAAACGCCTGCAGCATGGCACACGCGACGCTTCGTATTCCGAAGTTGCCAGTAGCCGGCGGAAGACAGGTGGAACTCCCCCCGGGGAAGCTGTTCGGGGAGATTAGTCGCCCCAAAGAAGAGATGATTAGTCTCCAGGTGACTAGATCTCCCCGAATCGCCAGGTGTGCCCTTACCCTTAGACAGGACAGTCTGGCCTCTAACAGAATCAGCACTCACAGGACTTAAAAATAACAAACACATTTATTACAAAGCTACAGGCTGACGTTTTTAATTGATGATGGTACACCCAACATTTTGGAGCCAATGTCTGAGGAATCTTTTGCCCTATATCCAGTAAATTGCTGAATATGTAGCCAATTTCAGTTTTATAATACTAAAACCTAAAATGAAAATTATTATATACATAAAATGAAAAGTTTCTTAGCTTTGCTTCTATCCGCATATCCTTCTAATAATTTCATGAAGATTCTGCATAAAATTTGGGTAATAGACCTATACATAATGGTCAGTGTCAGCTAATCTGGTGGAGAATTTGCTCATGAGCACCTAGTTCTAATGTCATGTCAAAAGGACAGGGTTGGGCTAGGCTTGGCCTAGCCCCACTCTCCTGATCGGCCACCCCCTAAAGAAAAGATGTGACATGGCAGGGCGCAGAAGTTTGGAAGTCACAGGGGCCCCCAGGTGTCTGCCAGAAGGGACCCTTGGTGTCACAGCCCTGGTGGCCCCCCAATGCTTCAGTCTGACCCCTCTGTCTGCAAACCCTCTTGCACTCATGGGTCTGCTTTCACGTAGTTATGGCACTGCATTTACTCATTTAGTTTATTCTCCTCTTCAGGCCTTGCTCTTTCCCACAAGCTAAACTCTGTTCCTGGAGCTTGCTAAAGTCTGTTTCCTGTTTTTGTCAAGCGTTTGTGGAATTTTCATCTGTTATTTGTTAACCAGTTCTGCCTGTACCAACTATACTGTAATATTACAACTATATTCCTGGGACTCTTTAGAATTTAGTTTTCTATAAACTTTGAATAACTATAATTTTTTAATTAAAAAAACAACTCTTCAAAACAAAAAGTTAATTTAAGAGATGTTAAGAATAGGAAGTAAGCAGTAAAAAGAAAAAACATAGAATTCTCCATTGACTGTACTTTGGGATTCGATTTTTAGTGTTTAAAGTAATAAAAATATAATGCAGTGTTGCCTTACACTGGTAAAACGGGTGTGTTTGCTTCAGAAACACTACTATTGATTAAATAAATACACTGCTGTGTAGTAATGGGGGCAGCCATTCAAAGGAGAAAAGGCTCAAGTTACACAAAAAATAGCAGATAAGCTCTGTAGAGCATAATGGTGTTATCTGTTCTCTATTTAATCTGTGCCATATAGCCTTTTTTCAGTTTCTGCCATTGCTACACAGCAGCTTGTTTATATGAACTATAGTAGTGTTTCTGAAGCAGACAGGTTGGTTTTACCAGTGCTGAGAAACAGTACATGATATTTTCATTACTTTAAAACACTTTCATATTTTGGTGTTACTGTTCCTTTAATGCACAGAATTCAATATTCAGTGTCCTTAATATAAAGATAATGAGTTGAAGGGGGGTTTAGGGGTTTCAATTGTTTTTCCAGTTCAGTTGTTTTCAGATAGTTCCTCAGAAACAAGACTTTTTTCAATTGCTTTCCATCTTTTATTTTTTACTGTTTTCCCAAAATTTAAGTTAAGGTTTAATGTTTCTGTCTCTAGTGTCTCAGTCTGGCAGATCAGTGATCCAGGAGCAGATTCTGAACTGTTACACTTTGCTACATTTAGTTGATACAATTAGTTGATACATTTATCAGCCTTATTTGTGGAATATTAGCAACTATTTTATCAATTCAGCTGTCTTTAATGAAACTCAGGGATTCTACTCAGCAGGGACAAAGGTATCAACTAAATGTATCAATTTAAAACAGTTAAAGAGTCAACGACCCCCCCCTCCCAGAGCGGCTTTAAAGGTGAAAAATAAAACTTTACACTTCAATAATAGAAACATAGTCACAAATAGAAAATAGAAAGTAATTTGAAAAAGTCTTTATTTCTAGTGAACAATCTGAAACCAACTGAACTGAAAAAAGTGAAATTGAAGGTGAACTACCCCCCTACCTAAGTGCAGAGGATCTCTTGTTCAAAATCTATGCACGATCATCGTTCAAAATTTAGTGCTGAGCTTTTTGCTATATCTTCAATGCATTTCCCATTCTGCAGTGAAGTACCATCTGCGCAGAGTTTTATTCACACCTGAACTGTGTATTAACGTTATGAATTATTACAAATATATCAGCTGTTTTTATTGCTACTAATTAGAATAATTTCCATGCTATTTCTTTCCAGTGACAAGCTTCTAGTTGTTTGTATGCAGAAAATTAGGTGTGATCAGTGGTACTTATCTATGGTTATATAGCCCAGAGAGATAAGTAAGGGTGAAAGGACATAATCATAATATGCAGTCATGGCTGAAGATGAAAACTGAAAGAGGGCTTGTATGTAAACACAAGTATGACTGAAAAATGCAATTTTTAAATGCACACACTATGGGGCAAATTTACTTACCTCCTGAATTTGCACCATCGTTGCCTTCGCCACACTTCACCAGGCGTAGATTCGCCAGGGCTGTGCAAATTCACGAAGATCCAAAGTTGCGCATAAGTTACCGATCCTTTGCGAAGTTGCGCTAGTGATGTTACGATCAGTGGTTTGAAGTTACGCTAGCGATCGGAAATTTGCATACGACGTGCAGTTAAAGTACAATGGCTGTATATGCAGCAGCAAACACATTACACTACACAAGGCCAAGGAACCTTAATAAATATATTCTAATGCCCTACACATGTGCCCACAGTATAGTTTAGGTGCCATATGTTATCAAATTTTAGGAGGGTACCCTAAAAAAAATGTTCGCTCTTTTTCAGCCTATCACCCTATAAAAAGTAAAAGCCTTTTTATGGGACTTAGAAAAAATTTAAACTTTTTTGAACCATCCCTATCTACTCTATTGCACTTCGCCTAGTCTGAGGTGGCGAAGGTAAGTCTGGCGCAAGAGGTAATGCTCACGAAAATCTGCAAGTTAGTGAATTATCATCATCATCATTTATTTATATAGCGCTGTCAAGATACGCAGAATTAGCGTAGTTATGTCCCTTCGCCATAGCGCAACTTCGCCTGATGTAAGGGTGCGAAGTAACGTTAGAGTAGCAAAGTGGCAAAATGATGTCACGCTGGTGAATTTTCGCTAGCGTTGGCCACTTCACCCTTTAGTAAATTTGCCCCTATAGTGTGTCCTCTGCAACTTGCGTGCAATATAGCAATATAGACACAGATTTGCATGTGTTTTGGTACATCATATGCGGCACATGCAGTTTATATCTGCATTTGTGCTTGAATAGCATCACTTCCAGAGCAAGGCTTTAATTATGCCAGTAACATCTGATTATCTTGGTGTAAGCAGGGAATCCTAGAAGGATTACGATAGTTCATTTATAAATACATGTGCATACACAATGCACTGGTTTGTGCACAAAATAATAGTGTGTAAATGTGCATGCATTAACACCAACCATAAGCTCTAATGTTCTAAGCTGCACCCATACATGCTTCTATCAAATTGCTGCCACTTGCATGGATCTCCAATACACCAATTTAGCCTGCACTGATGAATAGCACACAAGTGTATGCTTGGGAGTTAAGGAACCCTGGAACTACCACCAGCCTGGATGTGGCAGGGTTCCCCTCCTGGGTATTAAGAAATAAAAAGATTTATGGCCATTATTAACACTCCATGGCAGAAGTTATTCAAACTCAACATAAATACAAACAGCATAAACTACAACTTGAACATGATTTACCAAAACAGATGCTACTTTCAGTCAATACTGGAGAATCATGAGAGATGAAATTTAGCATGTGCCCTAAATTACATTGGAATATATGATGATTTGCCTATAAATTAGTCCTATGTTCAACCCGACAGTGGTTCCAGGGTTCCCTAGCATCCATGCATACCCTTATTTACTATTCATCAGAGTTGGATGAGCATGTTGAACCCACAAGTTGCAAGATGTATGTTGGATGCAAGTACCTTTTTGTGAGTAGCTTCAATGTGCTTTATATTTTGCATCCATACTTGACCTTCTTTTCACAAACAAAGCGATTTCATGACAAATATTATTTAGATCAGTGCTCTGGCCTGTGGTCATCCAGCTTATTTTTAACCTACCTAGCCAGTAAATCACCAGCTAGAGCAAGGGCCAGAATAGCAAATTTACCAGCAATGTACTTGCCAAAAAATGTGTAATACGCTGTGTATCCGTACCCTCCCCAACCTGTTCCCCTTTTTGATCAAATGTTTAAACCAATTTCTGCTCTCTGTGACTGACAGCTCCTAACCTACCACTGCCCCACCCATCTCCAGTGTAACGTTCACAACTAGGAACTGTTGTGACCGAGGATAGCCACTCCAAGGGGAGTGGATATGGTGGACGCCCAGGGGTGTAGCCATAGGTAATTGTAGGCAAAGACATGATGGTGAAGAAATTATAGTAGGTTTATTGCAGTCGGAACACAGAAACACAAAAGGCAGGAACAAGCAAAATGGCTGATCGAGGAATCCACATGGTGAGGGAAAAATGGGGAACACAGGAACAAAGGTACTCACTCAGGAAACAAGGTAACAAGGTTTTCAGGAACAAGACAAACAAGGTTTTCAAGGTTCAGGTTCAGATTCAGGTTCAGGTTCAGATTCAGATTCAGATTCAGATTCAAAATAGCAGGTCAGGAACAAACAGGATACAATCAATGACTCAGCACTGAGCAAAGCTCAGGGCGGGGTTTATAAAGGGAAGGTGATTAGGAAATGGGAAACACATGAGGGTAAACGAGGTGGGTGGAAAACACTGTGAACAGGCATATAACAGAAAACAATACACTCAATGGCTCAGGACCAGTCCCGAGAGCCCCCAGTGGCTCATGAGGTAAGTGCTACAATGAGCAGAACAGCACCACCAGAGTTCAAGTCCCGGGCTGATCCTGACATTACCCCCCCCTTGAGGATCGACCTCCGGGCGATCCCAGGATCAAATGGTCCCCCATCCATTTTAGTCCAAATCCTGGGGAAATGGGCCGAAGCCTCGCCAGAAACGAGAACAGGAGCTTCTTGAGGATTGGAAAACAAAACAAAGAAATTGCTGGGGTCAGGAGCCAGAACAGGAACATTGGCAGAATTAGGAGCCAAGATATCACAGCCAGAGTCGGAAACCAGGACATGAAGACAGACAAAATCAATACAGGCACCCATTACAGGTGGCGGACCAGGAGCTTGGACACCCATCACGGGTGGCAGACCAAGAGCACAGGCACCCATCACAGGTGGCGGACCAAGAGCACAGGCACCCATCACAGGTGGCGGACCAGGAGCACAGGCACCCATCACAGGTGGCGGACCAGGAGCACAGGCACCCATCACAGGTGGCGGACCAGGAGCACAGGCACCCATCACAGGTGGCGGACCAGGAGCACAGGCACCCATCACAGGTGGCGGACCAGGAGCACAGGCACCCATCACAGGTGGCGGACCAGGAGCACAGGCACCCATCACAGGTGGCGGACCAGGAGCACAGGCACCCGTTAGAAATAGGAAGAGGCAAGCCAGGACAGCAATACCAACACCTACAGCAATAGACCTGATAGAGACAGGATTAACCGCCCTACCAGGTCCAGTAGCAGGGAAAGTGGCACTATCCAGGGCAGGCAGGTCCTCAGGCCCGTAGGCCAGGGCAAACAGGTCCTCAGGCCCGTAGGCCAGGGCAAACAGGTCCTCAGGCCCGGAGGCCAGGGCAAACAGGTCCTCAGGCCCGGAGGCCAGGGCAAACAGGTCCTCAGGCCCGGAGGCCAGGGCAAACAGGTCCTCAGGCCCGGAGGCCAGGGCAAACAGGTCCTCAGGCCCGGAGGCCAGGGCAAACAGGTCCTCAGGCCCGGAGGCCAGGGCAAACAGGTCCTCAGGCCCGGAGGCCAGGGCAAACAGGTCCTCAGGCCCGGAGGCCAGGGCAAACAGGTCCTCAGGCCCGGAGGCCAGGGCAAACAGGTCCTCAGGCCCGGAGGCCAGGGCAAACAGGTCCTCAGGCCCGGAGGCCAGGGCAAACAGGTCCTCAGGCCCGGAGGCCAGGGCAAACAGGTCCTCAGGCCCGGAGGCCAGGGCAAACAGGTCCTCAGGCCCGGAGGCCAGGGCAAACAGGTCCTCAGGCCCGGAGGCCAGGGCAAACAGGTCCTCAGGCCCGGAGGCCAGGGCAGACCGTACAGAAACTGGCTCGGGAAGAAGCAGTCTTCTGCGAGCTGACACGGGAACGGAGTCTGGCTGGGCTGCTGGCACGGAGACTGGAACCGTCTGGGCTGCAGGCACGGAGGCTGGAACCATCTGGGCTGCAGGCACGGAGGCTGGAACCGGCTGGGCTGCAGGCACGGAGGCTGGAACCGGCTGGGCTGCAGGCACGGAGGCTGGAACCGGCTGGGCTGCAGGCACGGAGGCTGGAACCGGCTGGGCTGCAGGCACGGAGGCTGGAACCGGCTGGGCTGCAGGCACGGAGGCTGGAACCGGCTGGGCTGCAGGCACGGAGGCTGGAACCGGCTGGGCTGCAGGCACGGAGACTGGAACCGGCTGGGCTGCAGGCACGGAGACTGGAACCGTCTGGGCTGCAGGCACGGAGACTGGAACCGTCTGGGCTGCAGGCAGCTTTCGGGGAGCAGGCACAGGCAGCTTTCGGGGAGCCGGCACAGGCAGCTTTCGGGGAGCCGGCACAGGAGCAAGGACTGGCTGGGAAGCCGGCACAGGAGCAAGGACTGGCTGGGAAGCCGGCACAGGAGCAAGGACTGGCTGGGAAGCCGGCACAGGAGCAAGGACTGGCTGGGAAGCCGGCACAGGAGCAAGGACTGGCTGGGAAGCCGGCACAGGAGCAAGGACTGGCTGGGAAGCCGGCACAGGAGCAAGGACTGGCTGGGAAGCCGGCACAGGAGCAAGGACTGGCTGGGAAGCCGGCACAGGAGCAAGGACTGGCTGGGAAGCCGGCACAGGAGCAAGGACTGGCTGGGAAGCCGGCACAGGAGCAAGGACTGGCTGGGAAGCCGGCACAGGAGCAAGGACTGGCTGGGAAGCCGGCACAGGAGCAAGGACTGGCTGGGAAGCCGGCACAGGAGCAAGGACTGGCTGGGAAGCCGGCACAGGAGCAAGGACTGGCTGGGAAGCCGGCACCAAAGCTGGAGACTGGAGAGCCGGCACCAAAGCTGGAGACTGGAGAGCCGGCACAGGAGCAGGTGGCTGGAGAGCCGGCACAGGAGCAGGTGACTGAAGAGCCGGCACAGGAGCAGGTGACTGAAGAGCCGGCACAGGAGCAGGTGACTGAAGAGCCGGCACAGGAGCAGGTGACTGAAGAGCCGGCACAGGAGCAGGTGACTGAAGAGCCGGCACACGAGCAGGTGACTGAAGAGCCGGCACAGGAGAGAGGACTGACTGGAGAGCCGGCACCAAAGCTGGAGACTGGAGAGGGTGCTGGGAAACTGTAGAAAAACTAATAAACTGGGGTTCAGGTCTGAGAGAAAAAGAGGGTGACCTGGGTTTGGCAGCTGCCACAGGAGCAGAAGGTTGTGGAGGAGACAAGGGCCCAAAAACTGGAAGTGGCCGATCTGACACAGGCCAGATAGCGGTTTGTAGTTCATCTTCATCCGAGTCTAGATCCTCCCAGTCCTCATCGAAGGCTGAATCCTCCCACTCATCATCGGAGACAAAATCCTGCCAGACATCATCAGTGAAATGGATGGCGTCTTCTGCCTTACCCTCTCCATCCCAAGGGAGTTGCAGTTTAACAACAGAGTCAGAAGGCATGGAGGGCTTTCCCAAAGGCTTCCTGTAGTTAGGCTGAGTCATTCTGTAACGTTCACAACTAGGAACTGTTGTGACCGAGGATAGCCACTCCAAGGGGAGTGGATATGGTGGACGCCCAGGGGTGTAGCCATAGGTAATTGTAGGCAAAGACATGATGGTGAAGAAATTATAGTAGGTTTATTGCAGTCGGAACACAGAAACACAAAAGGCAGGAACAAGCAAAATGGCTGATCGAGGAATCCACATGGTGAGGGAAAAATGGGGAACACAGGAACAAAGGTACTCACTCAGGAAACAAGGTAACAAGGTTTTCAGGAACAAGACAAACAAGGTTTTCAAGGTTCAGGTTCAGATTCAGGTTCAGGTTCAGATTCAGATTCAGATTCAGATTCAGATTCAGATTCAAAATAGCAGGTCAGGAACAAACAGGATACAATCAATGACTCAGCACTGAGCAAAGCTCAGGGCGGGGTTTATAAAGGGAAGGTGATTAGGAAATGGGAAACACATGAGGGTAAACGAGGTGGGTGGAAAACACTGTGAACAGGCATATAACAGAAAACAATACACTCAATGGCTCAGGACCAGTCCCGAGAGCCCCCAGTGGCTCATGAGGTAAGTGCTACAATGAGCAGAACAGCACCACCAGAGTTCAAGTCCCGGGCTGATCCTGACATCCAGTCCGTTTGCTGCCCTGATGCATCGCTGACCCACCCACCGTGATGTCCCCACCTGACTCTCTATTGTGCTATCTATCTATTTAAAAACTAAAAGTAATTCAGCAGGACATATCACACTTTATTAAATGTTTTAAATGATGATCAACATTTTGGACTTTTATGAAGATATTCATGCAAATAAACCACACACCTCTATGCCCTAGTGCAGTGATCCCCAACCAGTAGTTTGCGAGCAACATGTTGCTCACCAACCCCTTGGATGTTGCTCCCAGTGGCCTCAAAGCAGGTTTTTATTTTTTAATTCCCGGCTTGGAGGCAAGTTTTGGTTGTATAAAAACCAGGTGTACTGCCAAACAGAGCCTCCTGTAGGCTGCCAATCCACATAGGCTAGCTCTCTACTGAATAGTGTGCCAATGTATTAGAACATGCTCCAGAGTGAATTCTTTGCTTTTCACTTGACTAAAGGCTAAACCAGGTTTAGAGTTGCACTTAATCCTTTTTCTCAAGACCAACCTTCAACCTTATGGGAAAGCAGGAAAAATGTAAATAAAGACTACAAGCTGCATACTATAGTAACACAATATGCAAACATTTGACTGCAAAAAACATATTCTACTGTGTGTCTGATTGTGTTATATTGTTCTTTGGGGGTCATGTTGCAATTGCAAATTCTGTAGCAAAGTTATGAACTTTAGAAAGCACTTTAAACTGGTCTAATATCCTAATTCTTGTATAGAGCTTTAACTTCTTTTGGCAATGTCTACAGTCTGCACTGTACATCCAAAGCAGGGGCATAACTATAGAGAAAGCAGAACCTGCGACTGGAGGGCCCAGGAAGTATAGTGGCCCCATGAGGCCCTAATTCTTATACAGTTTCAATAAATATTGGTAAAACAAGTCAACCTCTAAAAATTTTGGGGGCCTGAAAATTAATTTGCTGAGGGGCCCAGTAATATTTAGTAATGCAATTGATCCAAAGCAATTGGCAATGGTATAAAAACCCTTCTCTTTTTACATCTTATTAATCGAGAAAGAGAGTTTTAACTAAGAATACAACTGGTAAGTTCCCTTCTATTGCCAGTTCTGTATTGTGAGTCTCAATTTAGTACAGTAGATTTAGTACAATGCAAGGGCCACACTAACACACCTATTTGCAGAAGGAATTTTAGATAGAGACTGGGCTAATGCACACCCTGCAGCCCAACCCCAACTGCAATGTTAACATACACATTTTAGTGTAAACTGTATCTTTAGAAAGCAATCATTGTTATTTCATAAACCTGTTAAACTCGGTACATGTTTTGGCCTATGCATCTGACCCTGAGTATTTTTCCATATGTCCATATATTTATATTATGTACTGTATGAAATGTACCCATGTTACCTAGCTGATTCTTTTAGTTGTAGTGTTATACAAAAGGAAACACTCAGCTTCATCTGTATCAAAGAAACAAATATCCAGCTCCTTCTGTATCAACAGGGCAAACCCTCAGTACCATTTGTATAAATGGGTCAAGCTCATAGCTCAATCTATATTAAAACTGTCCACATACCTGGGATGTTTATATCTCCACCTTGAAGCCTCAGACTTCATTCCCTTCAAGTCCCCTTATTAAAAGACGGGCTCTGACATGTACTACTCCCCCGTTAGGATTATCATAAATATTAAACACTAGTATAAGAAAGAAAAGTGCTCTTTCAATTGGATTTGTACAAGGGCACTTTTTCTTCATGTCATGACCTACAAAGTGGATGCAGCTTTGCTAGAGTGCCTATCACATTCCCTGTAAATAGGGTTATTGAGTTGTAGGCAGTGCATAGAGGGTTCTCTGGTGGCTCCAGTGTGATGCATGGTAATATAAAGCAAAAATAATCATCCTATTACCACCAATAATTACAGGGCTCCCTATAGCTTTAATTAATAAACCAAGTGCATTACTTGCCAGTTAAATATGTCAGGGATGCCCACATATTGTGTACAGACTATACTCACCTTGCAGGCCATCAAGTGATGTACAGGGAGACCCAAACCAAAGACTGGTCAAAAGCTTCAAAACCCCTGGTCATCACTGAGCTTGCCACTTCATGTGTATGTGCCGATGCTCTTAGACCCCCACTGTTGTGCCCTTGGCATCTGCTTCTACTGCTTACTTCTAGTTCTGGCCCTGTTATTATGTGTTACATACAGTATGCTGAACACCAGAACATTTGGTTACAATAAGACCTGGGTTATATGATAATCCATTGAAATTACATAAATGTGTCCACGGCTGGCTGCCCAAAGGTTGAATTTGACAAGTTGAAAAGCAAGATATATATTAGGATTTGATACAGCATTCAGGGTTTAATATGACTTTTTGGTACTGAGAGGCTGGACCAATTCTAAACTTTTTTTTTAAAGCTTATGTTTAATTATTAGCTTACTCTAGACTTGTTTGACACTTTGTTAAATGCCTAACATCAAAGCTTAACAAATACTCCTGACCTGAAGAGCAAGCTAGATATTAAAGTTCATGTTGTTATGTTTGTTGCCTAATCTGAACTGCATTTTGCTGGCAAGTCACCCAGAACTGAAGCCACTGGTCTGCTCTGATATCTAGCAATCAATAAACCTCTGTAAATGTTTGTTCTTTTTAATGTTTGTGATGCAAAATACATTGGAATTAAATCCTGATTATCTAACCTTACAACATTTCACCCAATGGGTTTGTAGCACACAAAGTCACCCATTCTTATTGTGGAAGTGGAGTAATGCTGCAAAGGTGGGTGACATTCAGGGGAAAGGGATGATGCAAATATATTGCAGAAAGGTGGTTCTGAAAAGCATACTTTATGGTTTCTGCATCAGCATCTTACAATAAAAAATTATAAAAAGCAGACCCTGGTACATAAAGGCACAAATAGTGCCCACAGGTCCAATAAATAGTGACTGTATATGACATCTTATAACAGTGCTTCTAGTATTTGCCAGAATCTACAGTTTACCAGTCTGGGCATCCCTGCCCATAGATCATGATACTTATAGCATGGGATGTCAAGGACTTGACTGCCAAAACTCTGGATTCTATGTTCTAGATTCCTCTTTCAGCCTGTGCCACATCACAAGTTGTCTGGCAATACAATGTGAGTCAAGATCAAAGGGTGAAGGCAGCCAAAAGTGAATCCAATTGCTAGAGATAAATGCACCTGCAAATCCAAGTACACAAGCTCGGTAGCTTGCAATTGGGGTGGGGCCCCTGGGTGCTAGCCTCAGTGGACCCCGGACATCCCAGTCTGACACTGTGCACCATGCACTTACCAACAGAATCTTCTGCCCTCCAACAGAATGATGAAAAGTCCAGTTGAAACTGCCCACCAACCAACCTGGCATACATACCCATATAGAAACATAAAGCAACCACAAAAGACTAAAATCACTTCCAATGTCCCTTTTCTTTCCAATAGTTGCTTTTTAAAGGAACAGTTCAAAATAAAACTAAAACTGGGTAAATAGATAGGCTGTTCAAAATAAACATGTTTTATTATAGTTACTTAGGCAAAAATGTAATGTATAAAGGCTGGAGTGACTGGATGTCTAACATAATAGCCAGAACACTACTTCCTCCATCGCACCCCTTACTCAGCGACTTTTGGCATAACTGTTTAGTTACTTTGCGTTTATTCCTTAGCAAGCAGTTCAGGTTCAAAAGCAAACTAACTGAAAGGTTATGTCCCACATGGCCCCACATCAAGTCACCGATTGGTTACTGACATGAAACAAGTTAGAGAGCTGCAAAGGAGGAAGTTGAATTCTGGCTATTATGATATGTGGTAGAGTGACAGAGGAATTGGTTACAAGGGGGTTTTTTTCCTTTGATTTCTCCCCAGTAGAAGATATAGGCACCAGGAAGGGTGTTAATAAATAGAGAAGAGTTGCTCTGTCTATAGGCTTTGGTGGCCAAGTCCTGGAAGCTGGAGTATTCTGGAAGGAACAGGCAAGCCAGGTACTCCGATCCAGTAGTCCAGCTCACGGATTAGAGCTCACCTTCCGCAGGAAGGCTGACCTGTGGAAAGGTATTTAGCTCTAGTGAGGCTGTTAGGAAGGTATCTCAGAGCAGGGGACAGAGCAGGTAGGAGACCTGCCTGTGTGAGTAACTCCCAGAGGGGCTGGGGGTGCCATTTGCCACTGCAAGGTACAGAGAGAGCCGAGACATAGTGACACAGAGTCTGTCTGACTGAGAAAAGCCAGGAGGCTGAGCAATCCCCCAGGAGAACCGTGAGTACAGGGGTGACCCCCAACTTATGTGTTTGCTTACTGGTAGTCCACAAGGGGCCCAGTTGTATTGCGATTGGGCTCTGTAGAGTGATTCAAGTGATTCAAGTGACACATATAAGTAAAACAAACATAAGATATTTATTGATACTTAGCTGAGGGACCCCTCCATAAAATGGCTCAGCAGCAATTCCAACATAACCAGGCACTCTGAAGTCCAGGCAGAAGTCAAAGAGCCTCCCCCCAAATGAAGCTTTATATATGACTATGAAGATTTTCATTCATCCAGGTCATGGTATATCTAGTATAGGTAAATCTAAAAACAACTGGACTTGCTGAGTAACAATTGAAGATGTTTCACTACTCATCCGAGCAGCTTCTTCAGTTCAACTGACTGGTGTGGGAAGTTCTCGGCATATAAAGTAGTATTAGTGGAAGAGTTTATATGCCGAGAACTTCCCACACCAGTCAGTTGAACTGAAGAAGCTGCTCGGATGAGTAGTGAAACGTCTTCATTGATTACTCAGCAAGTCCAGTTGTTTTTAGATTTACCTATACTAGATAAGCTTTATGTATGTTTCCCCTACACAGGATATAAGAAGTATTTACATTTTAGCAACTAGCATACTATATATGGTAAAAATACATCATTACTGCACTTAACCTACTATATATGGTTAAAAGCAAGCATTAAACAGTGTCACATTCCTTGATTTGCCAAAAGCTCTAAACGCCATCTTTAAGGTGTTGCTCTATTCTCTCTGTCTTCTGCTCTGTGAATCACTCATTTTCCTTACACCAGTTTAGTTAGGGAACTCTTCATGTGTGAAGGTAGCGCCCAGTGGGCAGAATTTATTTTTATGATTTGTTTTGTATCCTGAAATGGTCACCCCTGTGTGTAAATAAACTGCCTTAAAGAGAAGAAAAGTGTCTGTTATGGATCCCGCAGCTTACAGTTAGAACTATTTTGTTACATCAGGTCACTCCAGCCTTTACAGATTACAGCCTATCTATTTACCCAGTTTAATTTTTACACTGAACTGTTCCTTTAAGTTAATCAATAGTGATGGGCAAATTTGCGAAGTTTCACTGCGCTGAAAAATTTGCGAAATTCGTGCGAAATTATCGAAACTGCAAAAAATTTGCGAAACGGGGCTGGCGTCTCATTTTTTTGATGCTGGCGTCCGTTTTTTTGGCGAAAATGCGTCGGCGTCAGCTGAATTTTCGCGGCCGTTTCGTGAATTTGCGCCTGCCGAATAAATTCGCCCATCACTACCAATCAATAATGAAATCATTGCAGGACTAACGCCAAGCTGAGTTCAACCCAAGCTTAAGCATATTTACACTATATGTAGGTGTATGTTAGAATTCAGTAATAATAATAGTCACATACAGAATAAATCTTGCAGGGCATAGCACTGAACTTTGACCTGAAACTAGAGAATACTAGGAAATTAAAGGTGCGGCTTAGTTGAGCTACATGGCAATATACAGGAGAAAGGAACTTACTGTAATATTCTGCAGTTCAATTAAAGGGGGTTCATAGTTATTATAAGGGCCTTCATAACTAGGGAAGACTTTCACAAAGTGGGAGTTGTAATCTGAAGTATATATAATGTATACTGCCCTGAGTTCAATTCAGTCCAGGACACTTTGTATGTTATTTTGGGTCTTTGTGGAGTTCCTCTGGGTTCTCTGCTTGCCTCCTAAACTATAAAAACATACAGGCAGGATAATTGGCTCTATCTGTTAAACTAGATCAGTTTAACAGACCAGTCTAATTCACACTAGTAGCCTAGCAAAGCACATCCAAACCATAATCAGATCTAATATCAATAGCCTGCAATGGGATTTTGCATCTCTGAGCAATCAATGATAATTATGAATTCTGAGTAGCCAGTTGGATCGATTTGTCCTAGCCCAGCTCAAAGCCTTAATACATCTGTCCCCAAATTATACTTTAAGAAAAAAAACTCCTAACTTGAACTGAATTGCTTAATGGGAAGAAATAAGCCTAAATATGCAGTATCTTGGCATACAATAACAGCATGTAAATTTCGTGCCACTGGATCACTATGATCCCAATCTCTTTTTTTAAACTTGGGCAGTTCACATTGAAAAGGAGATGAGAACAAGATTTTTTTCATCAACGTCAATCCAGATGCTGCTGTATTTACAGATCCCAGCCTGCTTTTGCCAATGACAGCATATTGGAGCATGATGATCATATCTGTAGACCAGCAAAATCTGGTACCATATGGATGAGAAAGAGAGCTGAAATCCACTTTAAAATGCTTTGCAGATCAGTTCTTCAAATTAGGCTTTCTAATGTCATATTTATGAATATTATGAAATTACAAAAAAACAAAACAAACAAACAAACCCCTACATTAAATTATTTTCCCCATCCTGTATGTTGTAGTAAAATGAATAGTGTTGGATTAGAGGGGATTAGCCACCGACCCTTCTTTAAAATCCCCCTATGCACTCATGTATGGTAGTAATAACACCAAGGGCTTTATAGCTTGGAGCAACTCCAGTTTTACACAACATTTCACCTATGACTAAAGAGCAAATGTATCAATGTTCATTTGTAACTTTTTACCACAATATGAGTTTTTTTTGGTGGCAATAATCTCAAGTTTTCAAAACTTGCAGAACTAGGCATGAGTAAATAATTATAGGGAGTTTCATGGCACTGTGGCATCGCTATGCTTGTAGTTTCTAAGAATTGATGGTGAGGATTGGGGTTTGCGCTAGACCAAATTTTGCATGGGCACCCATAAGCCACTACTGTCTCTATATCCCTCAAAAATATATTGATATAACTTATTCAACTTCTCTATGGACTTTTGCAATTTACATTTTACTGTTTTTGGTGGTTTATGAGACTTTAACAGTTTGAGACTGCTATTAGCAGGCTTTCCGCTCAAAAGCTTTTTGAAAGCCCAGAGTATCAGTGTCCTGTCCAAAGCCTCCATCAGGGGGGCACAGGGGGTACTCTTTTACCGAGCCCAGGCCTAAAGGGGGGCCCAGCTGTGTTGCACTTTTTGAAATAGCCGGGCCCCCTTGACAGCGCTGAAGCTGTGCTGAACCTGCAGAAGTCCCAAACCACCGAAGTCCCAAAGAGCCGAAGTCTTGAAGAGTCGAAGAGCCAAAGTCCCGAAGAGCCTAAATCCCTAAGTGGCGAAAAGACCCAAAGCCACGAAAAGAGCCAAAGTTGAAATCCCGAAGTGGTGAAAAGTCCCGAAGCCATGAAAGGAGTAGAAGTTGAAAGGTAGACACCCGGAAAGTATTTTGCCAATATTTTGCCAATGCAATTGAGTCAATGGCCACAACAAATGAATAATTTTTATTCTCACACCAAATTCCATGCAAAAATAAAAAAAACATGTTTTGTGCCAAATACATTGTGGCCAATGGGTGATTTTCTTGCTCCTAATGCATTTGAGTCAATGGCACTTTTTCTTATTCCAAATGCATTGGAATAAATGGGCATTTTTTCTTGTGCCAAATGCAAAGGAGTCAATGGGCATTTTTTTCATGAGGTTTTTTTTTTTTTGTGTGAAAAAACAAGGTTTGACCTGCTCTAGAGCGGGAGAGGGGGGCAGCATTAGGACTGCTGCCTCAGGCAACAGTAGCCCCAGGATCGTCCCTGTGCTTTACAGATATAGAATATGAATCCATGAATGTTCTTTCTCCATTCCTGCTGACTCTCAGCACCTGTGAAATAAAGCTTTGCATCTCCACCTGCCACAGTGAAGCTTTCCTGGTTTAATGCTCATCAGAAATCACATTGCCTCTTTGACATCACATGCAATGGAATTCACTGCAGGACATTTACGAGATGAAATAAATAAAATAAATGGTGCCCCGGGTTTGAATATTGCCTGGCATTATGTTCGGATTAATTTTTATAAGTATATGTGTCCTTTAAATTATAATAATGGACCCAATAAAACATTTATTTATTAATATTTTATAAAGTGCGCATAAACATATTTTGGAAAGAAATAATCACAGTTTAGACTATTGTTATTCATTTTAAGTACTTAGTGCTCATTAGAACACAGCCCTAAAGGGACATGTACGCCATCAGCTGGCTATAAATCTTCTTCATTGTGGTTTGTTACTCAAATTCAGATTTTATTTTATTTTTCTTTAATTAAACAGCTGTGCAGTTACTTTAAATGGCAATGAATTGCATTTCTGTTTTTTTAAATTCTATTTTGTCTGTAATATTATTATTTTAAACTTTAAAGTGTTATCATACGCTGTACAGTTCCATACAGAAGAAGGGTTTGTGTCAAAAATCTATTATTTTCTCTTTATATCTATAGGGAGACAGGTCTAAGGCTAATATCATCCTTAAAGCATTCACATGTGCATTTTTAGTGGATTCAGGTTGCATCAACATACAACTATTTGTATCATTATGGCTTTGTATCATGTTTCCTCATATGATGTACAGCATTGTTATAGTTGAACATAGAACTGAATTATCCATAAGGAGAATACATGTGTATTTTTACAGGTTGAAAGATGAATCCTTGTTATTACTGAGATTTGAGAGATTTGAGAGATTTGCAGAGTTAATCCACACCCTAGAGGTGCTTCCAATAAACTCACTTCCCCTTTGTAGAAAGGATTATCTTGTGTGTCCGTGTCTGAGTATATAGGCACGAAATGCTTCGTTATGTATACAGATATAATTAGGTAGTTTCAGTAACCAGAATCACTGTAGAGGTCACATTGTAGTATAGCTGTCACATGCAGCCCTACTTTTTCTATGAACAAATGTACTAAAATAGAAGAACGCAGCTTACATTTCCCAATCACTGTAAAATTGCATCTAAAAACGTCCAATATTCATCTTCCAGAATGTTGAGTGTTTCTCCAAGCATTACAGTAGAACCCCGATTTTACGTACCCTTAGTTTAGGCTTTCCTGTATTTTATGTTGTTTTTCCATGGTCCCTTCATGTTCTAATGAATTTCAATAGGAGTATTTCCCAGGTTTTACTTTTTGTTTTCCCGGATTTTAAGTCACTTTATCACCCCTCTGCCTTGCCAACTGCTCTATTTTTAAAGCCAAAACCCATTTACTTTAAGGGGCAAATTCATCAAAGGTCGAATATCGAGGGTTAATTAAAGTCGAAGGATTTTGCGCAAATACTGCGATGGAACAATCGAAGGAATAATCGTTCGATCGAACGATTAAATCCTTTGAATCGATTCAAAGGATTTTAATCCAACGATCGAAGGATTATCCTTCGACCAAAAAACGTAGCCAAGCCTATGGGGACCTTCCCCATAGGTTAACATTGGGTTCGGTAGATTTTAGGTGGGTCGAAGTTTTTTCTTAAAGAGACAGTACTTCGACTATCGAATGGTCGAATAGTCGAACGATTTTTAGTTCGAATCCTTCGATTCGAAGTCGTAGTCGAAGGTCGAAGTAGCCCATTCGATGGTCGAAGTAGCCAAAAAAACACTTCGAAATTCAAAGCTTTTTTTCTTCTATTCCTTCACTCGAAGTTAATGAATTGGCCCCTAAGTGTTTAGAGCTGTGACATGCTGCAGGAACTGGCAAGAAGGATTAAGGCCTCAAACACACGGGAAGATTCTGGGAGATTTAGTCGCCTGACTAATCGCCTCTTCTGAGGGGCGACAATCTCCCCGAACTGCCTTTGCCGTGCCTGCGGCCTGCTATGACAAAATGCTAGTGCCAATGCACTCGCGTCGCTTCAATTTCCGGAAATGTTTTGCCATTATAGCAGGCGGCAGGCACGGGGAAGGCAGTTCGGGGAGATTGTCGCCCTGCAGAAGAGGCGATTAGTCGCCAGGCGACTAAATCTCCCTGAATCTGCCTTTGTGGTAGCTCCCTAAGGGACCAGGGCACAAGACTCAGTCCGGAGAGACAGGCAGTGCTGAAGGAGGAGTAAGGGACCGAGACACAAGACTATAAGCAGCAAAAGGTAGAGACAGCTGTGTTGGAGAAGGATGGAAAAGACTCAGTGTATAGTGAAATGTTTGTACTTTGTAGTACATGGGCAGTATCCCATGGCAACCCATAGTTTCTATCATTGTTCAACCTGCACCTGGTTTAAAAAAAAAGAATCTCAGATTGGTTGCTATTTGTTTCTGCCCATGTGCACAATTGCCCATTGTTTATATAAAGTCCCCACTTTATAAAGAAAGAGTGAAGGCAGGCTAAATTCTCTTGCATCTGGACTGCTGGCCCTTGAGAACTTTGACAAAGTTGCATAGGGCAGTGTTGCTTTAGGAATATAACTCTACTTCTATCTGGACTACAGCTCCCAGTATGTTTTTATATATAATGAGTTGTTGGAGTATGGTGGGATTTATAGTTTGGCAACATTTTGCTAGGGTATGGCTGGGCAGCAATATTACATTCTATCTAAGGGAAAGTATACCTTCCATAAAAGTGACTCCTTAAAGGAATTGTTCTGTATGAAAATATAAACTGGGTAAATAGATAGGCTGTGAAAATTAAAAATGTTTCTCATATAGTTACGGTAGTAATTTATAAAGACTGGAATGACTGGATGTCTAACATAATAGCCAGAACTCTTCCTGCTTTGTAGCTTTCTTGGTTTCCACTGATTGGTTACTAGGCAGTAACCAATCAGTGACTTGGGGGGGGGGCTAAATTCTGATGATTAATTGCAAACTCACTGAACAGTTATGTCCCATGTGGCCCCCCCTTCAAGTCGCTGACTAACTCAGAGTTAGAGATCTGAAAAGCAGGAAGTTGTGTTCTGTTCTCTTCTGATAGATTCTGGTCATTTCATCCTTTATAGATTACATTTCTCTGTAGCTATATTAGAAACATTTTTTATTTTCTAATATCTGTTTATCCAGTTTTTATTTATACACTGGACTACAGCTATGCTGGAGAGCTCATGTAGTTGTAGGATGGAGTTATATTGCTACAAAAGATATATGCGACCTTTAAAAGGGGAAATTTTACATAAATCAGAACTCGCACTGCGGCCTTTACACACTGCCTGATCTGTGGCTCCTATTGTGACACCCTTGCTTAGTTTCATTCCAAGAAAATACATTTCAAAACTGAAAAAAAGAGGAAGAAAACACAGAAAAAACCAATGTTTCATATAAACTTATTCTATTTTCCTTTGAAATATTTTGGGTGGTAATTGAGTCTGTGGAAACAAGACATGGGAATTTTTTCAGGATTTAAATGGCATAATTGGAATAATCACATTTCCTTTATTCTGCACTGTTTTAACCCTCACCAGAATACCATTTCAGTGTAAGTGTTTATAATATATATTCTTCCATTCCAGTATTAGTGTAGAAAGGCTGTGTATATGTGTTTATAATACACAAAAGCCATGAATATCTTGTAAATTATATCCTTATAAACGGTGAGTAGTGATGTCATCAGTTATAAACGGTGAGTAGTGATGTAATTTCTGTTACATGACTCACTAAAATTAGTGTATTATAATAAATAAAGTACCCCCAGTTGTAAAATATGAGGATATTAGAAGTTACCTCGGAGTTCCATGACCTGTATAAAAACACTCGGCCTTCGGCCTCGTGTTTTTATATGGTCATGAAACTCCTCGGTAACTTATAATATCCTTATATTTTACAAGAGGGGGTACTTTATTCACTATATAACCCATACATTTACAATAACATATAATGCAGTGCATATCTTAAAAATGTTGATATCCTAACAGCAGTCCTGTTTCCCATGCAATACGTTTTACACCAATTTCAAATGCCTCTATCATTTAAAAGTGTACTTGCCACTCCAGTGTCATTTTGTAATGGAAGCTGAAGTCTCTCACCCTCGTGTTGGCCATGGCGTCCAAGATGGCGACGGCGTCCAAGATGGCGACTCCTTCCTCCATGTGGATCCTGCTGGTCCCTGTGCGATGACGTCGGCTGCCTCCCGCTCTCCGATTGGTCGCCGGCGACGGAACGTTCGCCGGCGTCAGAACGTTCGTCGGCGTCACGACGTTAGCGTCTTGACGCCGGCGTCAGCGTCATGACGTCATCGCGTCCAAATCTTGGCGCCAAAACTCGCCTATTTAAACCCCCTGGACATTGCTATCATTGCCCAAGTATAGGTTCATCTTCGTGATTCCTGGGTGTTATATTATTGACTGATTCTTGTGTACCAACCTTGCCTGTTATTCGGATTGACCCCTTGCTGCCTGGATTGAAACCTTTGCCTGTACCTCGACTATTCTTCTGCCTGATCCCTTTGTACCACGAACTCGCTGACTACCTGCCTCCTCCTTGGTCCGCACTTCAACTGAGCCTTCGGGCCCTTACATTATACTTGGGCCATGGACCCATCTGAGGAGGCTGCGGCTCAACCAGATTTCGGAAGAGCCTTTCGTGGGATTGCCTCACGCATGGAGGCCTATGAAGCTCAGCAGTCACATTTTGGCCAAGCTCTTGAAGCCATTTTGGACAAGTTATCGGCTCTCTCTCCTTCGACTCAGGTTCCTGCACCTGCTCTGGCCACTATTCCTGTGGCGCCGTTCCATGTCTCCGAACCCCGGATTCCGGCACCTCCGCTCTTCAGTGGTGATTCTGAGGCTTGTAGAGGATTCATCAACCAGTGTGAGATCCAGTTCACTCTGCTACCTCATCAATATGTCTCAGAGCGTGCCAAGGTGGGATACATCATTACCCGCCTGACTGGGAAAGCTGTGGAATGGGCATCACCATTGTGGGAGAAAGAGGACCCCCTCATAGATGATTCGAAGGCCTTTATTCGTGAGTTACGCACAGTGTTCGATGCTCCCGGCCGGTCTGCATCTGCCTCCTCTCGCTTGTTCCAGATCCGCCAAGGTACACGTTCGGTGCCAGAATATGCCATCGAATTCCGTACTCTGGTGGCCGAGACCAGCTGGAACAATGATAGTTATCACGCTGCCTTCTACAACGGGTTGTCCATGCGTCTGAAGGACGATTTGGTTTCACGTGAATTGCCTACTCGTTGGGAAGATTTGGTGGCGCTGGCAGTCAAAGTGGACACCCGCCAAAGAGAGCACCTTGCCGTAAAGGAACGTGTGAGGAAGTTTCAACCTCCCCTGGCTCCTCGTTTCCAGAGACCTGTTCTTCCCAGCACTTCTTCTTCTACTCCGGCTTCTTCTCCCTCCACCTCAGAAGAGCCTATGCAGATTGGTCGTGCCCGTCTTTCCGAACAGGAAAAGTTAAGGAGAAGGGCTGCTGGACTCTGTTTATACTGTGGGGGCAAATCCCACTTTGCCCATGAATGCCCTGCGAAGTCGGGAAATGCCAGTGCCTAGGTAAGTTTGGGGAAACTTACCTGGGCGGGATTAATCAACTTCCCCAGGCTTCTACTCATCGTTTCCTTCTCCCTGTACAGTTCCAGTTGGCTTCCAAGACCATCTCTACCCAAGCTTTCCTGGACTCCGGCGCAGCTGGGAACTTCTTGGATAAAGCCTTCGCAGAACAACATTCTATTCCTCTCCAAAGTCTGGCTGTTCCACTTCGTGTTCTTGCCATTGATGATCGGCCTCTTTCTTCTGCCTTCATCTCCAAGTCTTCGCAAGAATTATCCTTCAAAGTGGGCACCCTGCATACCGAGAGACTTTCATTCTTGATTATTGATTGCCCCTCGACTCCTGTAGTCCTTGGACTCCCTTGGTTGCGCACCCACAATCCAGTCATTGACTGGTCCTCAACTCAAATTTCTCGTTGGGGTTTCTTTTGTCAACAGAACTGTCTTCCAGCCCAGTCCTTGGTCAAGGTATCCTCTGTTGTTTCAAATTCTTCAATTCCTCCTGTTTATCAAGATTTCTCCGATGTGTTCAACAAGAAATCTGCTGAAGTCCTGCCACCCCACCGGCCCTATGATTGTCCCATTGAGCTTCTTCCTGGAACCATGCCTCCAAGAGGACGTACTTACCCGCTCTCCCCCTCTGAAACTGCGGCGATGAAAGAGTACATCCAGGAAAACCTGCTTAGGGGCTTCATTCGTCCTTCTTCGTCTCCTGCAGGAGCAGGCTTCTTCTTCGTAGAAAAGAAAGATGGCAGTCTACGTCCCTGCATTGATTATCGCGGATTGAACAAGATTACTGTGAAAAACCGCTATCCGCTTCCCCTTATTTCCGAGTTATTTGACCAGCTCAAAGGCGCCAGCATCTTTACCAAGCTTGATCTTCGGGGAGCCTACAATCTCATTCGGATCAGAGAAGGGGACGAATGGAAAACCGCATTTAATACTCGTGATGGGCACTACGAGTATCTCGTGATGCCCTTTGGACTCTGTAACGCCCCTGCGGTTTTCCAAGAGCTGGTAAATGATGTCTTCCGGGACTTACTTGGCATAAGTGTGGTCGTATACCTAGACGACATTCTAATTTTTTCTTCAAACCTTTCCGAGCATCGAATACAGGTACGGGAAGTTTTGTCTCGTTTAAGGAAAAATAATCTGTTTGCCAAGTTGGAAAAGTGTTCCTTCGAAGTTTCTTCTATTCCATTTTTGGGGTACATTATTTCCCAACAAGGCTTCAAGATGGATCCGGCCAAAGTCTCAGCGATCCAGGATTGGCCCCTCCCCACCAGCACTAAGGCTATCCAGAGGTTTATTGGCTTTGCCAATTACTACAGACAGTTCATCAAAGGCTTCTCCCCAAGATTTCCCCTATCCTGTCTCTCATTCGGAAGGGTGGGAAGCCCCAATGTTGGACACCTCAGGCTTTAGAAGCTTTCAAGAACCTCAAGGACTCTTTTTCATCTGCCCCAATCCTTAGGCGCCCTGAACCTCTTCTTCCATTCTTCATTGAGGTGGATGCCTCCGACGTAGGAGCTGGTGCGGTGTTGTCCCAAAGGTCTTCTAATGACGGCAAACTTCATCCTTGTGCTTTCTTTTCTAAAAAGTTTTCTTCTTCTGAGCAGAACTATGACGTGGGAAATCGTGAGCTATTGGCAGTTAAACTAGCTCTTGAAGAGTGGAGACATCTGTTTGAAGGTTCCTCGCTGCCAGTATCTATTTTTACGGATCATAAGAACCTTGAATTCATCCAGTCCCTTAAACGCCTCAATCCCAGACAAGCTAGATGGGCACTTTTGTTCTCCAAATTCAATTTCGTGATCATATTCCGCCCGGGGTCCAGAAACAAGAAAGCTGATGCTCTTTCCAGAAGCTTCATTCCCGAGGATTCGTGTTCCGAAGACCCTGAACCCATTGTGCCTCCTGTTAAAATTATTGCAGCCTTATTCCCCACCATGGCCTCTCAGTTATTGTCCGCACAGTCCTCTGCTCCTGACAGTACCCCTTTGGGGGTTGCTTTTGTTCCTCCAGATCTTCGTCATTCTATCCTTGCTCAGTCTCATAATTCCAGACAAGCCGGCCATCCGGGTATCAAGAAAACTACTGAACTCCTGTCTCGCCTAGTGTGGTGGCCTTCTCTCCGAAAGGATGTCAAGGATTCCGTCTCCTCCTGTTCAGTTTGTGCAGCTTCCAAGTCTGGCCACTCCCCTCCCAAAGGATTACTTCTACCTTTACCTATTCCCTCTCGTCCATGGACTCACCTGGCGATGGATTTCATTGTGGATTTGCCTGTTTCCCTCGGTCATACGGTTATCTGGGTTGTGGTTGACCGATTCAGCAAAATGGCCCATTTCATTCCCCTGCGTAAGCTACCTTCTGCTCAGGAACTCTCCAAATTATTCATCCAACACATCTTTCGTCTTCACGGATTCCCGGCTGAAGTGGTGTCGGACAGAGGTTCCCAATTCGTTTCCAAATTTTGGAGATCGTTATGCAAGGCACTTCATATCTCTCTCCAGTTTTCCTCTGCCTATCACCCTCCATCTAACGGAGCTGCTGAGAGAGTCAACCAAGCATTGGAGCAATTTCTTCGTTGCCATGTCTCCTTGTGCCAAGACGACTGGGCAGACCTTCTTCCTTGGGCAGAATTTGCTCACAACAATGCTATGCACGCTTCTTCTGAAAAGTCTCCGTTCTTTTGTGTCTATGGTCAGAATCCTCTAGCTTTTCCGCAAGACCTTCTTCTCACAAACGTCCCTGCTGCCAATGATCAGGCCGCTCATATGCTTGCTATCTGGGTTGCCACTAAAGCTAATTTGGAAAACAGTTCTCTGTCTCAGAAGAAATTCGCGGACAAGAGAAGAATTTCTTCCCCACAATATTGCCTCGGTGATAAGGTTTGGCTGTCTACACGGAACATTCATCTTAAAGTTCCTACTCCTAAACTCGGCCCCAAGTTCATCGGTCCTTTCCCCATTATTGAAATCATCAATCCCGTGGCAGTTCGTCTTCAGCTTTCCCCCGAGATGCGGATTCCCAATGTCTTCCATGTATCTCTTCTCAAACCGGCAAAAGATTCTTCTTCTTCTTCCTCGTCTTCTCCTACTCCTGTTCTTATTGATGGACACCAAGAATTTGAAGTCAAAAGAATTCTGGACTCTCGAATTTCCAGGGGTAGGTTACAGTATTTAATCGAATGGAAGGGTTTTGGTCCAGAGGAATGCTCCTGGGTGAAGGACTCTGACGTCCATGCTCCTCTTCTTATTCGAAGATTCCACAAGCAATTTCCTTCCAGTCCCGGTTTCGGTGGTCCTGAGGCCCCCCTAAGGAAGGGGGTACTGTAATGGAAGCTGAAGTCTCTCACCCTCGTGTTGGCCATGGCGTCCAAGATGGCGACGGCGTCCAAGATGTCGACTCCTTCCTCCATGTGGATCCTGCTGGTCCCTGTGTGATGACGTCGGCTGCCTCCCGCTCTCCGATTGGTCGCCGGCGACGGAACGTTCGCCGGCGTCAGAACGTTCGTCGGCGTCACGACGTTAGCGTCTTGACGCCGGCATCAGCGTCATGACGTCATCGCGTCCAAATCTTGGCGCCAAAACTCGCCTATTTAAACCCCCTGGACATTGCTATCATTGCCCAAGTATAGGTTCATCTTCGTGATTCCTGGGTGTTATATTATTGACTGATTCTTGTGTACCAACCTTGCCTGTTATTCGGATTGACCCCTTGCTGCCTGGATTGAAACCTTTGCCTGTAACTCGACTATTCTTCTGCCTGATCCCTTTGTACCACGAACGGCGTCAGCGTCATGACGTCATCGCGTCCAAATCTTGGCGCCAAAACTCGCCTATTTAAACCCCCTGGACATTGCTATCATTGCCCAAGTATAGGTTCATCTTCGTGATTCCTGGGTGTTATATTATTGACTGATTCTTTTTTTTTTTTTTTTTTTTTAAATGTTTTATTTATTTCCAGAGCAAGTTCAACATCCAATGTAATACAAAAATACACATCAATAAAAGCAATATTGTTGAAACCCATTGCACTGAAAACTCGTTTTCATTTTTACAATCTCAATAATACCCTGGGAAAACAATCACATACGGGAAAGAGAGGTACCCGGGAAACAGGAAAGAAGAGAAGAAAAGAAGAAACAAGAGGCCCTAGATAGGGAGAGAGAAAAGGGAAGAGTCATACCATTACATTGCTATACAAAGGACCTGTACCAATTCAAGTATACCCCTAAACAGCGAAGGCACTCAGCAATAACAAATAGTTCAATCGTTCCATATTAAGATGACTCCATGAGCCAGTCAAGCAAGGGTTGAGAGACATCCTGTTGCCTATTAGAGTAGGATTCGTTTTGCAGGATCCAAAGTGTCCAGACTGCATTGAATTTGGCCGGACATCCCCTAGCAAAATACACTTGTTCCAGAATCGGCAAAGCCTGTTCCACCAAAGTAATCCAGAGGGCAAGGGAGGGTGGGAATTCCTCCTTCCATTTAATGGCAATAGCTTTCTTGGCATAGAAGAGCAAAAAGGTAAGCAGTATGGTTTCTGTACGGGAAGTAGTAGTATCCGATAGGAAATTTAACAAAAGAACAGAAGGATGAATCTCGATTGGGAGTGCCATTAGATGAGAAATATAGGTGGCGATCTCCGACCAGAATCCTTGGATGGAAGGGCAACTCCAGACCAGATGGAAAAAGTCCGCATTGGAACCTTTACACCGGTTACATTTATCAGGAAAGGTAGGGTTAATCCTGTGAAGGACATGTGGAGTATAGTAGACTCTGTGAACATACTTAAATTGTATGAGCCTGTCCCTGGCTCTGATTAACGGTTGGATAGAATCAGATAAAATAACCTCCCATTGCTCCTGCGACAGATCAGGAATATTTGTAACCCACTTTTGATACAGTTCCAGCCTAGGAGGGTTACCTCTGGGTCTAAGGCAAGCATAAATGGTAGAGAGAGGTTTATGCAGATTTTCCTTACGTATGACTTTTTCAAGTGGAGAGAGTTCAATATGGAGATCAATTGATTGAAATTGTTGAGCCAGAGCATGTCGCACTTGAAAGTATCTAAATAACATACTATTAGGGAACTTAAAATTGTCCTTAAGCTGTTGGAAGGATAATAAATGGTTATCGGCATACAGATCACCAATACATTTTATACCAAAGTGTGCCCAAATCTGGGGGTCTGGAACAGAAGCTAAATGCTGTAGGTTAGGATTATACCAGAGAGGAGTATATGGAGAAAAAACCGGGATGGGCCTCCTTAGTCTATGGGAACCTTTCTGCCAGGCTTTCACAGTATTATGGATCATTGGAGTAGGATAAGCCAGACCCGGGGGCCTACGATATATCAAGTGTCTAAGCCCTTCCAACGATCCAATCAAATGCGCTTCCAACAATGTAACAGGGTCTTCCGGAGTTGGATCTAGCCAACGAATTACAGTCGTTAATTGCGAGGCTAAGAAATACCCATACATGTCAGGCGCAGCCAAGCCGCCCTCGTCCAGTGGAGAGGTCAGGACCTTATATGCAACCCTAGTAGGGCCCGGGGACCAATAGAGTCTGGTCAAGTGACTTTGTAATTGTTTGAAAAATTGCATGGGAATCCAAATTGGAGACTGGCGGAAAAGGTAGAGAAATTTAGGCAGAAACTTCATTTTAAAAAGATTAATTCTACCGATTAAAGATAGTGGAAGTCGAAGCCATTTATCAATAGTTGTGATGAGATGGGACATTAGGGGGTCTAAGTTGAGCTCTACGAATTTAACTAACTGTGGATGAATGTGAATGCCCAAATACTTAATTGCTTCTACGCGGACCAAAGGGAGTGAGGGATCCATGTTAAGTAAAGCCTGGGGGTCTAATGCCATGATGGATGATTTCGTCCAATTAATTTTCAACCCGGAATACTCAGTATGGAGGTTAATTAACTCCAGAGCCTTATGAAGTGAAGGGCCTGCATCATTTAAATAAAGGAGAGTGTCATCCGCAAATAATGAAATTTTTTCTCTAAGTTTCCCTATCTCAAACCCCCGAATCTCAGGTGTTGCCCTAATCAAACATGCCAGAGGTTCCATAGCTAGCGCGAAAAGGCTTGGCGACAAGGGACAACCCTGTCGGGTACCTCTAGCTAGTTATTGACTGATTCTTGTGTACCAACCTTGCCTGTTATTCGGATTGACCCCTTGCTGCCTGGATTGAAACCTTTGCCTGTAACTCGACTATTCTTCTGCCTGATCCCTTTGTACCACGAACTCGCTGACTACCTGCCTCCTCCTTGGTCCGCACTTCAACTGAGCCTTCGGGCCCTTACACATTTTAATCTTCATCTCCCTCAAGAATTCAGCCTAGAGTATCGCCCTGCTGTTGGTGGGCATATCGGGGAAAGATCCGCTCATTTGTGACCTCGCCAAACGCGCAGATCTTATCGTGTATGGCCACCTTTAGAGTTAGTGACCACTTCCTGTCACACTTCAGTATAGTGATTGGGTGGAAGTTCTTCTTTGGCCTCCCTCTGCTAATCCAGGTGGATCGATCTAGAGAGCTTGGAGTCAAAAAAGCACAGTAGAGTCCTAGAGGGACAACCCTTCTAGTGAAAATTGGGTAACAGGCACCCCATGAATGAGGTAAAGTCAGTTACAGGAATAGCTTTGGCATAGTACGCTCTAAGAAAGTAAGAGAGTTAGGCAAAGCTAGAAAGAGCAGCCTGTGATCCAACAAGAATTGATAGCTGGAGCTTGATCTCTCTTGGGTTCTTCTAGCCTAAAGTAAAGGGAACACAGTAGTGAATCAGTGAACTAATTCTGCTGTAGGGGATCCAGGCCACTATTGCTTTAAACCAATAGTTTACAAGCTTGAAACCAACCAAGCTGACTCCACAGTGGTGTCACAGAACTCTGATCTACCTATGTCTTACATCATCTACTACAATAGTACCTCAAACAAACAACACCCTCTTCTTTCCTCTTTCCACTTCAGGACCCATCTAGGTAAGACCTAGTGTGACCCATGCTCTACTGTTCACTAGCTTAAGTTCTCTTTAAAAACCAATATAAGGTTACAGTACATTTGGTAGTTATGATTACATATTGTAGGCAAGGCCTGGGTGTTGATTATAAAGAGTACATGCCTTGTTAAATAATTTACAGCAATTGGTCCATAAATAAATAAACAATACACGTAGAGGAGGTTACAGAGAACAAGTGCCTATTTGTAGATTTTTAACAGATCTGAGCTTTATCCAGTCTACGAATTCTCAACATAAATAATCCAGACTGGCTAGTACAAACCAAACCTTCAGTAGATTCCACAATTCTTTGTCAAAGCTTTCAGTTGCATCTTGATTTTTCCTGTTCATGTATCACTGCATGCCGTTGCTCCCCTTGAATAGAAGCCTTCTGGAACGTATAGTTTTCCCATATTTCAGTCCATGGCAGACTCAAAGAAAATTTACAGTCTTTCAACTTAATCTCTGGCCTGTTGTGTTTAGGGACATTTATCTACTTCAGATATAAAACCCCAAATACATTAGAAATATGGGGCACATTTACTACAGAGCAAATTCGCTAGCAAAAAAATCCCAACGCTAGAGAACTTTCATGCCATTTCACCAGGTGAATTTTCACAGACAAATAGTCACCCAGGCAAAAATCTGGTAATTTATCAAAGTGCAAAAGTTATCATTTTCGCCAAAGTGTACTTCGCCAGTTACGGCTAGAGCAGCCACTTTTAAATTACAATCAACATTGCCGTTTCCATGCTAATTTTCTCCATGGCGAATATTCTTTAGCGAAAATTCTCTAGAGAATTTTCACATCACTATTGCATGGGGAAATACAGTGGTGGATTTTCGCAGACAATTTAGGCCAATAGAAAATTCACCACATGTCTTGATAAAGTAAACTTAATTTTTTTTAGTAAATATAGAGATGTGTTGTGAAAATAGCCCAGGGGAAAATGAGGTGAGCTGTGGTGAAGTTAGGTGAAGAGAAAATTCTTACTTTAGTAAAACTGCCACTATGTGTAGGCAGAAGAGGCACATAGCTAGGGCTACATTTAACTCTAGCCCTGCACTCACTTTTAGATGAGGGAGCATCAGGGAAGTGGGGGTGGGGTGCAGCAAAAGAGTTGTGGTGGAAGTTAGGGAGAATAGCCAAAGGGTTGGGGGTGTTAGATGAGGAAGATGTCATCTCAGGGGCTTGCTTTTGGGCATATTTCTATGTTTTGGGGTCTGAGAGATGCTTTTTTCAAAAGGCTGCCTTCCTAAACAACCCCAGCACTGTCTGGTCACACTGCATACTGTAGAATGATGGCTGACATCTGTCATAGCATAGCTAAAATCTGCACAGACAGTAAAGACACAACTGACATTCAGGGATACAAGAATTCTCTTCTTATAATATTGCAATTATCTTGTGTTGTCTGCGTGGCATATTTTTGCTTACTTTGCATCTTTTAAACGTACTTATCAGTTTTTCCCAAACTGCCCCGTTCTATTTTAATCAGGCTGTCAGTTCTAAGAGTGCTGTAAATATTTAAGAACACAATGTTCTCTATATACTATGGATGTTGTTTCTGGCACAAGCACACGGGAAGGTCATAAGTATCTTTTTAAACATTTATGTTTGAGCAAACGATGAGAACATATAGATAAAAAAACATATGCCTTAGACATTCATAAGGTACAGCTGTTTTCATTTGTCCACAGTCAGTGTGTAGAGACATTGAAATGATGGAATGTTCTACAATTATTTTTTTGCTTCTCTGATGCCTGAAGGCCAGGATTATGGGTATAAAGCGCTAGCATTGCCTGACACATTATATTTTTACACATGGAATTACTTTATTTGAGAAAACATGGCCAATGGGAGCTTGAATCCAGAATGATATCTTTCTGTATCAGCCAAGTTTGGGTTCTGGAGAACATCTCTATACTTAAGGTTTTTACCTGAGTAGAGAACTTCCTATATTCAAAGCACATGCTTGAATGTGGGGGTGACTTGGGGTCCAATTAACAGAAGTGCTGTTTTAAAAGTTAGTGAAGGGCCAGTGCAAGTTCTGCTTATACCACCTTTCTGAATGTGAAGCCAAATATTTCTGGTCTCCATCCTTGCATAACTGCACAATGCAGCAATTTATAGAATTCAGCTTTCCTTTCTCTTCGCTATTGGTTATAGAATGGGCAAAATGGTATTGCAGTTTTGAAGATGGACTCACAGACAAGTGGTCAGGATAACAGAATGGGCTCATTCAAGAGTAGACTATGTAGAAAAAATGTTGTTTGGTGAATCCTCAGCATTAAATGAGCTGCAGACTCAGAAGAGTGGAGGACAGTTTTATTAAATAATGTAGCTTTAATAATTCAGCCCTGTTATCATGTATTTATAAGGCACCTCAGAAGTTGGGTAGAGTAACACTATAAAGTAAATTGTATGTCCCCATTATTGCAGTGTATGTAGTTCGATTGCATCATCCTCCCCCACAATTCTCATGGCCACATGCTATAGAATGGGAGATAAAACGGGTGTGTTCAAGTTAAGGAAAGTGATGAAATGTAGTTGCATACGCTGCACCCTTTCCTTGCCTATTGCCATATTAGATGGATATATGTACAGTTCTTTGGCCCCTTACACTCCTGCCCATGCTAGCACCATTACAACTCAAATGCCTGCATCAAGGTGAAAAGGGTGATTAATCAGGTTAATGATCAAGGGGAAAGGGGTGATTCTTTAGGGAAGTGATTTTCACATAGAGGTATCATTACATTTTGAACTATACTGTAAGTGGATTTTCCCTGCCATATACTAGATGAAGAAACACCTAACAAACTGATGTGATTTATCCCTAAGCCATTAATTAGGGCATGCATGCTTGGGTTTGGAGCCTTATTAAAACTTGATTTCAGAGTCTATGTAAATTAAAGGAAACAGATGCCAAGAATAGTTGGCATTTGTCAGAATAGGGGTTATATGCTTACATTGCTGTTTTTAGGTGCCAGTGGGTCCAGATCGATACACCCCTTGCAGTGGCCCCAAGAAATTTTTGATACTACATTGGTAAGTGAATCATTATGACAAAACGTAAAAACAAAATAAAAAGTGAATAATTCAGTCTTTTACAACAAATAAGGAACTTACAAATTCCCAGTTCCCATCAGGGGGGAAGTTTTAGTCAAATGTTATAGCAGATGAAAAGTCTGATGGTGATCCCTGTGCAAATGCCCCTTCTATCAATTGATAAAACCACTCTATATACTCTGTGCCTTTGCAGCCACTCACGTGGGACTGTCACAGCCTCATAAATACATGGGTGTTCAGAAAATACTTTTATCAGTTTTCTCTATTTAATGCTAGCATTACTGAGCTCCTTCATACTAACAATAAATGTCCTGCTACTACTTATTTATCACTAATAGTGGGGTACCAGGAAAACTCCCTGTGGGCCCTCATACTGCTAAACATTTGGCCTATTTTATGGCCATTCCCTATTTCTATGAGAACAGAGGCTAAATACATGGAATAATAGATTATAGTATTTAAAGAAAAGAGACTAGGAGAATAGAGGGTGAGTGAGGAGAGGAAGAATAATAGTACTGAGAGTGGGCCCTGGTGTAAGGTTTTTGGGTAGACCCCTGGTGTCCCAGCCGACACTGAGGAACTCTATGCTAACAGTGTACACGGAAACCACTTTTCCCATATGCCAGCCAAGCCTTGTGCATTTGTTACATATATCAACAAATGAATGTGTATATGCTGTGTGGGTATAGTCTTGCCCTTTCCTATAGAGATCTGCACATCATAATTTTTTTTTTTTAAACATGTTTTTATTAAGAGTTCTTAAGCATGTCTTACAAATATTGGATCATAAGTATCTAGTTGGTGATCATCATTGTAAACGAAGAATGCATGCTATTTAATATAGTAAACTTAAAGAGAGGGAAAAATAAATATAAATATAAACATAAACAAAGCTAGCATAATATTACAGTTCTGTTAATTTGCAATATTCGACTATCAAGTTTCTGAGAATGAGCATAAATATCCAGATTCAAGTACACAGGTCAGGCTTATTTACCTTAAATATGACGACAAAAGCCTATTAGTACGGTGACTCCTGGGGGGTGAACTTGTGGATGGTCTGGCGCCCTGAAGTGAGTTTTGAATGTAGTCGTTAGCTTCTTGTAGTAAGGAGTTACCCTTTAAGATTTCCATGTCATACCATGTAGTGTTTATAAAGGTGTAAGTGGTGAAATATCTGAGTGGTAAAGGAAGGCTATTTATGTATGTGGTCCAGATGGAGAAAAATTGTTCTGCTTGTAAGTCTTTTCTCATCGTGGCCTCCAGCCAGTCCATATGAAAGATATGGTGTAATTTCTGTTTCATGAGTGTGGTCGATGGGATTTTCTAATGTTTCTCCCCCTTATTCAAAGTCGGGTAATGTTGAGTAATACTAAATAGAGCCCATTCTAACGTTGGTTGAATCACTTTGTTTGTCATTTGCATCCAATAGGAGATTACTTCCAGCCAGAAGGTTTGAACTTGAGGGCATGACCAGAGCATGTGGAGAAGATCCGCTTTAGGGGCTGAGCATCGAGTGCATCTATCTGAGGGAAGAGTTCCCATCTTAAAGCGTTTGTCAGGTGTTAGGTATGAGTTGTGGAGAAGTTGTAGGGTCATTTCCTGGTATCTGCTGGTCGGTAACATCTGAGTGGTACGTGTATATGCTTTTAAAATTTCTACAATGGGGATTTGTGGTGTGATAGTGGTCCACTTAAATAAATGGGAGTCCCTAGTATCTAGGTTTATGGTCGTTCGAATGATATGATATATTTGTGCAGTAGAGCGTACGGTCGATTTTTCTTTCCATAAGTTATCTATCGGGTTATCACTGTCTGTGTGTTTAATGTTATGGATCGCGGTTCTCGCGAAATGAAGTATCTGCATGCTGAGAAATATGTGTAGATGAGTGAAGGGGAACTTCTCTTTCAATTCCTGTAAAGAGAGCAAGTCTCGATTTCGTTTGATAAGGTTATGAATTGTGGCTATTCCACCTTCCCGCCAGTTATACAAGATCAGGTTCGACAGTTCTATGGGAAAGTTTGTATTACCTAACCATGTTAGATACGGGGAGTGATGTTGAGGTAGGTGATGTTTCAGTCTTAGCAATTGCCAGATTTTATGTGTGTCCGAAAATAACGGGTTTTCTTTCAGCTTTTGGGGGATCGCCGAAAGCGGGGAGTGTAGAAAATAATTTAAAGTAAGGCCGTCCAAGTAAGATTGATCTAAGTCAGTGTTAGCGAACCAGTTTCTATTTGTTAGCCAGTCACCAGCATATCTGAGTAATGCTGCTTCATTGTACTCCTTAACATTAGGCAGGTTAACACCACCTAAGTGCTTTGGCTGTTGTAATTTGTAAGTACCGAGTCGGGGGCGTTTGTTCTGCCAAATAAAGGTACAAAATATATGATTTATACGTTTAAGGTCAGTAGGTTTGATACGATATGGCAGCATTTGTATTGGGTATATCAGTTTCGGAAAAAGGATCATTTTTATAAAGTGGATTCTGCCTAAAAAAGTTAAATTGAGGTGTTTCCATTGTTGTGTTTCCTGTTGAATTCTATCAATAATTGAGCGAACATTCAAACCATAGAGATCTTTGTGATGTTTTGGTATTTTTATGCCTAAATATGTTATATGATGTTGGGCTTTCTTGAAAGGAAAATTGGTGGAACAATTTTGTGGCGTGGTATCATGAAGGTGTAACACCTCAGATTTTCCTGCATTAATTTGGAAGCCAGCTATCAGTCCGAATCTACTTATGATTGACAAAAACCTGAGAAGTTGGGGTTTTTCAAGAAGTGTCGAGGTAAGGGGTCTATGGCTAAGTTAAATAGTAACGGAGAGAGTGGACAACCTTGTCTCGTTCCTCTTCCGATCATAAATCTTTCTGAGTTCTGGCTGTTCACTGTGACAAATGTGCTAGGAGTAGAATATAAAGTCTTGAAGAGATTAAACATTTGGATACCAATATGTTGATATGTCGTCTAATATGTATATGTGAAATCCTGTCGAAAGCTTTATCAGCATCTAGGCTTAACAATATTCCCTGTTTCCTTTTCTCCGAATTGCAGTGATATAGTGCTGTCAGTATCTTGCGGATAGCCTGTACCGATTGCCTATGTTTGAGGAAGCCTACCTGGTGTTCGGTGAGTATTTTAGGAAGAATGAGCTGTAACCTGTCCGCCATTATTTTGGTCAGGATTTTAATATATTGGTTCAATAGTGATATTGGACGGTAGGAGGTACAGTCAGTTGGATCTCTACCTTCTTTTGGAATTAATATTATTCTGGCAACATTGGCCTCGTGCCATAGTGGTGAGCCTTGCAAGACTTTATTATACTAGTAATTTATAATACTCCGCAGAGAGACCATCCGGTCCCGGCGTTTTGTTATTTTTCAAATGTTTGATAGTTCTTGAAATTTCCTCTTTCGTTACAGGGGCATCAAGAATGTCTCTATCCTGAACAGAAAGTTTTTTGGAGTCCTGTAAAAATTTGAGACCGTCTACCGGATCATCTACAGGGGCGGTATACAAGCGTTTAAAGTGAGTCGTCAAGATATTTTTGATATGATCAGGATCTTTAGTCCATCCCTGTGGGGTTCGTCATTTTACTATGTATGGGTTGGTAAGTTTTTTTGCGGCTAGCCTAGCCAATAGTTTTCCCGTTTTGTTTCCCCATCTATAAAATCTGTTTGCTGTGTAATTCAGCGAGTTGTATGCTTTATCTGTCAATAAAGTGTCTAAAAGATGTTTCGTCTCAGTATATTTTATTTTATCTTCCTGTGTATTGGTAATTTTGAAAGCTGTGTAATGGTTCGTCAATTCATTTTGTAGTAGCGTGTACTTTTGCAAAAAGATTTTCTTTTGTTTGATTAAGTAAGATATAATATGTCCCCTCAGGACAGGCTTAGAAGCTGCCCATAGTAAATGGGGATCTTCCCAGTGCTCAATGTTGTCATCGACATAATTAGCCCAGTTCGATTTCAGAAAAATGGAGAAATCAGCATTGGCGGTTAAGTAAGCCGGGAATCTCCAGTTGGATGAGCGAGATTGGGGTCTAGGTAGTTCTAATTGTGTAGTGATGATGGCATGATCCGAGATATCTATAGGGTAGATTTTAGCTGTGGCTAGGCTATGAAGCAGCGTATGCGAAATGAATATGTAGTCTATTCTTGAGTGGGTTCCATGGACTCCCGAATAGAAGGTATAATCTTTGGTGGTTGGGTGTAAGAATCTATAGGTGTCTCGTATATGCAACATGTCACAGAGTGTGTGTAGAGGTTTCGTTCTAGAGTGTGAATGTGAGGTGGATTTACCTGATTTATCCATATAGCTGTTCCAGACCGCGTTGGCATCTCCACCTAATATGATATTTGTTGCCCCCCAGGAGTCAAGCCGTTGCAAAATATCTGTAAAAAAACATTTATTATCAGTATTTGGGGCAATCATAATTTTTTTTAATGAGTAAGTTCCATGCAGGCTTTGGATGGCAGATGAGAAAGTTTTACAAAGTCTTTGGATGGTATACAAACTAAAAGAAGCACTACAACATGTGTTGGCTTAAGGGAAACGAATACCTGCACATATGTATAATTGTGTGTATAAAGATATTTTGCAGTTGCTGATCTTCCAGCCTTTTTAGTGACTGTGCACACAAAGCAATCAAACTAACCCTACTTGAGTTTACCATGCTCCCACGCCAGTTAATTATAAGGGATTATAAGGAGTGCTTGTACTATGATGAATATTATCAAGTCAAGGCAAGATTATAGAAGCTGGTTGAAGCCCTGCAACTGGAAGAAAAATGCATTCACATCACAATATTACTTTTCAAGAATACCATGGGAAATATATATATTTAGCTGTAAGGATACCCCAATGAAAGGGCAGTAAACCATTAAAAAAGGCACATTTTTCAAGGGTCGAATTTTGAATTCAGGTGAGTTTTTCTAAAACTCCCATAAATTCAGAATTTGAAAAATCATATTTTGTATACTTGGACGAATTTAAACAACCCTAGTTGAATTTGACAGTTTTGGCCATAATTTTTTTTGAAAATTCGATTTTTCAATTTGACTCTTGATAAATCTGCCCCATAATTCTTTAAGCTCTGAACGCCTATATATCCACCATGTTGAGGTTTCATTCATATGTTTTCATGTATTACAAACCTAGTGTATTTTCCTATGTAGTAGCTATTTAAAAGTCCTCTCACCATTTTTATAGGCTACTACTTAAACAACTAAGATAGTTTATAACATTGTATGTAGCTAGTTGCAGAAGAAAGGTGAATGGGCAATAAAACTGAACGCTTTTCAAGCTTTTTTTTAAGGTCCCAATCAAAAATCTATGTAAATTAAAATGTACGTTCTTCCCCGTGTTTTGGTAAGTGGAAGACATTGAGTTAGGGTGTATGTGTGATGGGACAACACCATTAGATAACTTCTTGAATGTTTTAACTTATGCCTGTGATGTGAAGAAACAATACTTCATTTCCAGTATCACAATCTATTGACCTTTTTGTTGATCACTTTATATTCTTCAATAAATAGCTTGTTGCTATCTCTCTTTAGTAAAAGATCTCATGACCCTTTCTCTACATTCACCCACACTGTTTCTATCTGTTCTTTTGCTCAAGGAGTTCATTATTACACTGCTCATATATTATTCCTCAAATTTTACCCAATCCGTGCTAAACTTACACTAAAAAAAAAACACTCAGTGTGTTCTAGATAAACTGTGACACTCCCTAGTAATACTAATGAGTCCAGCAGAATATATACTATATACAAACTCAAACAATACAATGTGCCATTTACCAGGTTAGCGCTCCTTCTTATCAGAACACAACACATTAATAAAAAAGTCAGTGCCCAGGTTTATTTAAATATTCACAGGATATTTTCAGTGTGATCAGTAATAATTAGACATTACTGTGAAATCCACTATACAAAATATTTGACAGCATTTCTCTTAAAATTAGAAGAAAATAAAAACAATTGCACAATGACAGCTTTTATATTATATATTTCCTGCAAATAGAATTTAGGATCACTTACTCAGAGTCCCCCTTATAAATATCTTACTTTACTGTTTAAAATAGCACTAAGAAAATCTTGCTCCCGGCCGTGGTCTATAAATGAAAATTTAAAACGAGGGACCTCCGCTTCTCTGTTCCTTGCTGTGCGCAGTTTGATATTATGCCACGTAAACTTTGCGTCCTATATCACCACTCCTAATCTTCCCACTGGGAGCGCTGGATTTTTAATAATGTGAGATCTGCTGATATAAAAGAGTGATAACCGGGTAAATGGAACTTTCCAGAGACCCGTATCAAAAAGAGATCAGTTAGTTGGATTGTCCACAAAGAACGGAACTCTGATGTTAGAAGTCATATTGACTTAATTACTTTGTTTAGCTTAGACACTGGCGTGTGCTAAATGAAACTCAAATGACCTCTAATTCCAGCAACCTTGGAAATGATCTCTCTTTCAGGGAGTAGGTTAGAGTTCCCTCTTTTTGTTGACCAGACAAAGCAAACAGGTTAGTCAGGTTCAGACAGGTTCAGTCCACGCTATGCTTTACTGAATATTTATAAATTTTATTTCGCTTGCACGTGAACAATGCCCTGCATAGCTATCTCCTATGAAGAAAAAAAACAAAAACTTTCTCTCTATGAGAACACAGACTATTTTATACATACAGTTTTAATGATCCCAGAGGACCCTCCCGTCAGGCTGCAGAAACAGCTTATATGTTTCAGTGTTAATGGACTGTTTGTGCCGGTAGATTTCTCCAGTGTATAAGGTTCACCAAACATGCCGATTTTAGCCCCGATTTGGCCATGCTTGGCCAAAAATGATCATTGGCCTTAGGCCTACAGAGAATGCACTCCTTGTCAGATGGAATTTTCAAGTATGCCTGACTAATATTTTGCTGATGTTCAGTCAGACATCAGTGGGCTCCATTCACACTTAGATAAGCTGTGAATTGGTCTGAAGGGGTCAAATTGTGTGTGAATAGCAGCTTTTACAGTATTAATTATTAGCCTAGTCAAGATCCCATAAAGCAATATTTGCTTATGTCCCAGCCAATTCAAATGAATCCATTAATAAATATACTGAATTACTGTAGTCATTATTACATATAACACAAAGATGACAGCAGAATAATTATTTGACTTGGACTGTAGGAAATGGTCAGGTGGGTGAAAATATCACCTTCCTATTGAGTAATAAAAATATTGGAAGCGAAGGGGGTGTATATGTATGTGTGTGTGGGGGGGTATCTGTAAACTTTTTATAAGTATGAACTAGGGATGCACCGAATCCTGGATTCGGTTCGGGATTCGGCCTTTTTCAGCAGGATTCGGATTCGGACGAATCCTTCTGCCCAGCCGAACCGAATCCGAATCCTAATTTGCATATGCAAATTAGGGGCAGGGAGGGAAATTGCGTGACTTTTTGTCATAAAACCAGGAAGTAAAAAATGTTTTCCCATTCCCACCCCTAATTAGCATATGCAAATTAGGATACGGTTCGGTATTCGGCCTAAACTTTCGCAAAGGATTTGGGGGGTTCGGCCGAATCCAAAATAGTGGATTCAGTTCATCCCTAGTATGAACAAAGCTTGAACCTCCAAGGGGGCTTAAATAAAAAAAAATGCAACCACTGTACTACAGCGACCTCGGAAAGGCTATGGTTTAACAGACTCTAGATCTCTGTTTTTAAATAAAAACTATATTGTTTGTGAGTAATATGACAGCTCCTGCCAATAGAGCTGTATTCTGTAATTGTAATGCAATCCCTATGCAGACACAGGCAATGTTTTACATATATATATACATATATGTGTGTATATATATATATATATATATATATATATATATATATATATATATATATATATATATATATATATATATCAATAATGTGATCCATCTCAGCCAACAGGCTATAAATTGGGGCCCATTTACTAAGGGTCGAAGTGAATTTTCGGATTAAAAAACTTTGAATTTCGAAGTCATTTTTGGGTACTTCGACCATCGAATAGGCCAAATTCGACTTCGAATCGAAGTGAAAATACTTCACAAATTCGACCATTAGAAAATCGAAGTACTGTCTCTTTAAAAAACTTCGACTTCGACACTTCGCCACCTTAAACCTGAATTGCTATGTTAGCCTGTGGGGACCTCCTAGAACCTATAGCCAGTATTTGGCTAAGGTTTGAGAAGTCAAAGGATTTTTTTTGTAAAATCGTATGAACGTACGATTAAATCGTACTATTGTACGATCTTAAAAATCCTGCGACTTCGAATGTTGGACTACCCTATTCGATGGTCGAATTTCGAAGTTTTTTTCACTTTGAAATTCGACCCTTGATAAATCTGCCTCATTGTGTATTGTAAACTTAGTAGGCTGGGGACATGGAGGGCTTGCAACTACAAGAGAAACCTTCATGAAAGATGCCTGATTGGGTCTTTGGTTGGTCTGGTTTTCCAATTTTAGATTACTAGTTTTGGTGCAGAAATGCTAATTAAACCAACAAGAAAGTGAATTATGTCAATGGCATGTAAACCTTCCCTAAAGCTCTCCAATTTGCACTGCCTTGCTCTCTACAGAATGCAACTCAAATAGAATTAGTCAAAAAGAATATCCAAAAAAAATATAATTTTTACCAGCTCTGTCAGTTATTATGCTGTTGCCTGATAATAATAATAGGGAGGTTGTATTGAGGTTTTGGATTATTAATATTTCACTGTAGTTAAACATCAGAAGAATGGATATAGGGCTGTTTAGATGTTTGGTGCTAGAAAAAAAATATTATTATTGTTATATATTATATGCTTTCAGCTCTGATTTCAGGGACAAAGAACATGCTTGAAATGGGCATAAAACACCAAGATCAGTCTATTTATTAAAGGGGACATAACATTCCATAACAGTGATATTCCACCTAAATGTCCCTGGATTAAAAATCCTATCACGGCTGATGATACAGTATGTTAATGTATAATAAGACTTATGAGTTCACTGACAGTTTAGAAACCCATGGTTGAGTAACACTGCTATTAAAAAATGTACTCTTCCTCTAATCTTCAATATTGCAATAGCCTAAGGATTTACAAGGAAGTGAAATGCCATAAATATACTTCCTTATACCATTTCCTTTATGTTGTTTTATTAAAGATACCATTTCTGGACTGAAAATTATATCTAATGATCACGTTATCAATAGGAAGTCAAGAAATGTTTTTACAATGTTAATTTAGGGAAGGGGGCACCCATAATATTAAAAATAAGATGAATTATCTTATTAATGTAACTTGGAATTAAGAAAAGGGAACATTAGATTCAGCAGAAAATATCTGGGGTCAGACTGTGGGGGGGGGATTTTTATTTTCCATAAAAATACCAGTGGTCTACCCCCCTTAAAGCTCTCACCCTAGACATGAGCGCCTATATGGTAAATACAGGTCTGCTTAGAGGGAGGCACGTATGGAAGAATCTTAGGAAATAGTTATGCCCCCTCACATGAGCAAATTTTCCCCACAATCATTTTTGAATCAATGTTAATGTTGAGTGTCACTGGCTAGGCCAACATTACAAAGGTACAAAGTGTTTTAAATCCTGAACCTCACCTCCCATTGGTTAACCCATAAGTCTATGTTTGTCTAGGCCATTTGGGTTAAAAATGTATTATATGCCCATAATCCAAAAACATCATAGCTGACATTATGAAAATATATTTTAGTGAATCATGTATCAAACATCCTGTGCTAGTACCCCACACTCTAAAGATGCACTCAGAATCAGAATGCTTCATGTCTGAGTAATTTCCCAAGTTCATTTTCTCTGCCTTTTGACTTTTTTCAGCTATTGCCATCTCATTTGTGAAGCACTGCTATTATATTTTGAGAAATGTTTCGCAACAGGGGTGTTTTTACCATTGCTGATGTCAGCCTGTTCTCATTAATCCTAATCCCCATTCTAACTCTGAATGTTTTCCCTACACATAACAACAATGCACATGGGCATTTCCATCCACAAACTCACATAGTAATAAACTGTTTAAGACCAACTTTATTTCCTGTATGTGGATAGAATATATATTCCCCTTTGATGATGCCTTACAGTTTTGACAGTTTTATCAAAATGTGAGATCAGAACTCATCACTATTATATAATATATTATATAATATAATAATCCTATTTATCAATGGAGTTCGCCATTTGATAAATATGCTTTTAAAAATCCCATAGGAATGAATAGGAAGTGAGTTTGCTTTATTGTGTTGATCTTTGATAAATCTGCACCTTAGTCATTGGCTTTTTGGGTAGCAACTTTCGAGAGATTTGTCACCCATGGTAGTGTAGATTTAAGTGCGGACGAAAAATCTTACTGTTTAACATTTCCCTTAGGGATAGACTTGGAAACTATATATTTGTAGGAGCTGATCAATGCTTGTGAATTTATAGACAGGGTTGTGTCAAAGCCCCTTCTGCCTTCAGGCTGGGCCCTCATTCTACTGGTTTGTCCCTTCCCAGAGGGGTCAGTCCCACATTTTGGTGTTAATGGGTTTTGCACCCTGAGCCATCTTTATTGTTCCATTTTTTGGATTTTAAACTTGGCCTTACTTGTGGATGCTGAACCAGTACTGCCTGAACCTGACCTTTGCCTTTGTCCTTGCTCCTGTCTATGGATTAGAATTTGACATTTGTAACTTTTTCTAAGGCCACTCCTACACAAAATGCTGTTCTGTAAACTCTTTCACTGGCTGTCCTTTTTATAGTAGGTGTTGGAGAGGTTATTTCCTCCTCCACCTAGTTTTTGACACTATCCTAGTATATGGCTTAATAAGTTACCCAGAACTGGCCAGGATTTCAGCTGCTGTAGGTTTCCTGTACCATACCAATAGCAATAGTAATAATATAATATTTCTGGAGGCCGAGAATTTAAATTGACATAGCTAATTTTCCCAGTCTTTTATTCTCCAGGCTAGGGCCACATGGAGGCTGAAATTAGCAAACTGAAATATGCTGGCTAATTTCATCCCTACTGCAGGCAGTAGCCTCCTATCTTTTCTGCATTTGTAAGTGCTAAATCAGCTTCGGCACGAACAGACTTCGGCAGATTTGGGGCGAAGAACCACAAGTCTCATTTTGAGACGAAATCAGAAGTCTGTTTGAGCCAAAGCCAATTCAGCACTTACAAGTGTGGAAAAGAGAGGAGGCCACTGCCTGAAGTAGGTTTGAAATCAACCATTGTATTTAAGTCAACTGATTCCTGCCCCCGTTTGGCCTTAGCCTTATAGTTGACCCAGTCTTCCAGGCTTATATTTAGCAACAATTATTTGTAATTATGAATAGAGCCACACAGGGCCGCCATCAGGGGGTGACAGGGGGGACAAGTGTCCCGGGCATGAAGGGGGGCCCGGCAGTGCTGCAGTTTGAAAAGAGCCGGCCCCCCTTGCCAGCGCCGAAGATCTGCAGCCAGCTGAACAGCCGAACAGTGGAAAATGCAGAAGTGCCGAACTCCTGAAGCGGCGAAAAGACCCGAAGCCACGAAAATAGCCAAAGCTGAAGACCCGAAGCGGCGAAAAGACCTGAAGTCGCGAAAATGGCCAAAGACCCGAATCGGCGAAAAGACCCAAATTCATGAAAGGAGGCGAAGTTGAAGTCCCGAAGCCACGAGTTCAATTCTACTGAACACCAATTTATGTTTTGTTTTTTAATCCCCCGGCCACCAATGTATTATTTTAATATTCTATAGGCCCCTGCCACCAATGTTTTTTAAAAAAAATATTTTTTGGGGCCACAATTTTTAGGCCACAATTTTTATTAACTTGTAAGAGGGGCCCTGGTGTCAGTTTTTTTAAAAAATATTTTTTTGGGGCCCCAATTTTTTTTAACTTGTAAGGGGGGCCCTGGCACCAATGTTTTTTTAAAAACTATTTTTGGGCCCCAATTTGTTTAACTTTTAAGGGGGGCCCTGGCGCCAATGTATTTGAAAAATTTTTTTTTGGGGCCCCAATTTTTTTTAACTTGTACCAGGGGCCCTGGTGTGTGTGGGGGGTTACTTTTTTAGCGCTGATGTCTGTGTGGTCTTTTAACTGTGATGTGGAGTGGGCGGGGTCTGGGGCGGGGCTTGGGTGCCAGGGTGGGTGGGGCCCAGATTTCTAATGGTGGCCCTGGAGCCACACACTGTTCTCACTGCATTCTATTCTTTCAGTTGGGCCATTGACCATCCAGAGCTTGGGGAAATGTATAAAACAATATCTATTTATGAATAAAGCCCCGCTGAAGCCCAGTTGCTGAACTACAGCTCTCTGCTCACTTTCACTTGTGGTGTACGGAGGAAGTTGTAGACCTCGTGGTAGACGGAAGAGTTTTTTTCCCTGCAGATTTTCAATTTTATCACCATAAACATTTGAATAAATTCAAGTCAGGGTATACCAAGGTAATGGTATGTAATATATATGGCCCAGGAAACATGGCTTACCAATATTTAACATATTTGTTTTCTAATTCTGACCGATTAATTGAATTTGCGGCATTTTGAAAATAAATCAATTTGTTACATGCGCTTCTAAAAGCCGGCTTTGTCTAATATTTAAAGAAACTGATATTTATTTTTTGTAGCTCACAGACAGCTGCTTAGCAGAACCCTTGTTCCTCTTTAAATGCCGTGACAGAGCCGGAGCATTCATGGAATGCACAAACTTACAGTAAATTCTCATTCCTGACACCGCTGTTGGTTCCAGGATCACAGTGCATTGTACTGGTCAGTTAACTGGGTTACAGACAGACAGATTACTGGGTTACAGACATGTCTGCAGGAAAGGATGGATCAGTGTACAAATCACCAGATATGTGTTTGATTTATTCTTTATTTTTTTTACATTTTAAAGGACAATGAAACCTAAAATCACAAGTGTGCTAACCAGTTTGTTAGGCACCCACCAATGATCAAGAAACATAAACCTTCTGCCTCAGACACGTTGGCCCCTGCTTTAAAGAATAAACTGGCTCACAGTGTTTGGCTAGGGAGAGCAGCACCACTATTTTAATAGTGACCCTTCTAATGTTGGGAACTATGATATAATGAGTTGAGTGTTGTTTAGGTGCTACTATGTCATGGTCTCCAAGTATTTGTGTCAGGGGTTTCTGTTTACTTACTTAAAATAGAAGGTTATCAGGTTAGTGATTATAATCACTGGGGGTGCCTAACATACCCTGGCTGGTACTCTTGTTAGCAGAAAAATCAACCGGCCTCGAGTATTGAGTAAGCACCTTGGAGCAATTATCTTCTGCTTCTTCCTTCTTCACACGGCTGATCAGATTCAAATCAATGGAGCAGGAGCACTGAGCAGATCTTCTTCTCTCAGCCTGCAAATTACTCAGGCTGACAACAGCCTGTGTGTCCATAGCCTAAGGGCAAGGTAACACGCGGCGTTTTTTTGTTGCTGTTTCAAATTGTACAGCAGCGTGTAAATACGCACAAAATTAAGCCCTATTGAAAATAATGGAATACGCACTATAGCAATTCTCACAGGGCGCTTGTGAGACAACATCCACCACAAGACGTACTTGCGTTTTTAAGCAGAAACGCCAATACGCCAAGGAAATGCCATATTATTGAACTCTATAGGATCTGCAGGTTTGAAAATACAATTCACTGAAATACACTGCATATTTTCAACATGGCGGCCAAACTCTCGCAAAAGTTTAATAAAATTGTGGAGTTGTGGGGGAAAATGAAAAAACAGAAATACATGTGCCTAACATTGCCCCCCAAGTGATAGCCTTTCCTTCTCATAGAAGCCTTCTTTACAAAGGGCTAGGTGCCCTATGGGTTACAAATCATCCTTTCTTAGAACCCCATGCACTAAAGAGTTGCTACTTTGCTATACACACTGTGCACAACGAGCATGGTGTATCACTGTTAAGTACAAGGAGATTGTACATAGTGTCTGCCATAAACATGTGCTATGTATAAGAATCCTATTGGTTTCCATGCTCTCCTATTGGTTTCCATGCTCTTCCCAGTTTGATGGTTCTGAGCAACATGCAGGCAGCGCTGAAAAAGTATATGGACACAAATCTGTTGCAGTCTATTTTAGAGAGCAATGCAAATGCAATTTGGGTAGCATGCAAAAAAATGTTTTTCATACTTTGCAAATTGACACAATTTTGTAATTCAGCCCCAAAAAAATAAAACCACATTAATGGGCTGATCTTGCCTCACTCTCAGGATAGCAGTAGAACTGTCATATGTAATAACAGGGGATACAGACCCCACATACACTTGTGACCAAAGCTAACGGACAACTTCAATTGATGCTTACAAAATGAGCAAAGTGAGCAATAGGTCACATTTAATCTTCTGGAAAGCGAAATCTATCACCCACATTCTATCCTGTCTGCCTATGCAGAACAGCATGTCTGGCTTATTCTTCCTACCAGGCCAAGCAATCTGCCTCTATAATACCTTTCTGCAAAGGTCTGGCTCTCTCATCCCCTTTCCTCTTAGTGACTGGCTGGGCACATCCTAAGATACAGCAAGACTATTCCCTTGTTTTTCTCTGCAATCCTCCCTTCATTTTGTGTTTTACAGACACAAGAAGCAAGCAGTACCAAAATAAATAACTTCCATATGTGATAATTAAACGATTTCTATTTTCAAAGCTGGGCCCTTTTAGCATAAATTTCTTTCACTGGAAGGTATTTTGTTTATTACTTTGTGGCAGAAGGTTACATAGTTGCTCACATCTGCAAATACTTTCCAGTATTAGACTTTCTGTAAATGGGGCCTGGGCGCTCTGTGCCCTCTAGAAATGGCTCACCTAATGGGGCTTTTGGTTATCACAGTTCTGCTGTGCTGTAACCAAATAATTCAAATTGAAATTAGCTTTACATATATTGTAGAGTACTAGACCATGGTATTCTAAGAATCTATGCAAGTGGTCTTCATTTTCATTCTTCGTGGTTTCTAAATTATTAACATTGTTTGTTCTGCAGCTGTCAGACCTATTACCCTAGCAACCAAGAAACAGTTTGGAAGTCATGTTAGATGATGAATAGTAGAGGGAATAATAGGAATATAACTAAAAAATACAGTACAAATAAAATTCAAGACTCACAGTCAATTTGTTTTTGTGGTTCCTGAGTTCAATTACCCCCTTTGCTTCCTCCTCAGAAGAGAGGTCACTAAAGATGGTCTTGGTGTCAATGCCTGTGAGGTCCCTTCTGTTTTCTTCTTTGAATTCAGGATAAGAAACTTCCATAACCAGATGTTAATTATAAAGCACACCGAAATGCACCATGTTAATAAGGAGATAGTAGCCTGGGGTCAGTATGATGGAGAAACCCCTGTTACTCCAGTTAACACAGGTGGAAAAGTACTTCTATAAGAGGGCAGCATAATGGAGGCTGAGTAACTCTGTCTCATTCCAGTCAAAGTGAGAAAAGGCCTTTAAAGGTATGCAAGCTCCCACGTGAAGTGGCCTCAATGTAATGTGTATATCAGGGTAGTCCTTATGCACACTGGCTCTACAGTTACCAGGATCACCCTCAGGGTTACTTTTAGGGTAGTGCATGTTCTGAGGGATCCTAGTAACAGGTTAATGGCTGGGCATCTTTAAGGTACATGCACCCATCCAGCTCATGTAAAGGCCCCAGGCTCAACTCTGGCACTTAGATGCCCACATACTGACCAATGCAATGACAGAGTTTAAGCAGACTGGGGCATAACTCTCAGGGCTGGATTTACATAGTGGGTGCCCCTAGGCCCACTACCGTTCATCGCCCCTGTCCCCTCCCCTTTATTTATGTAAATTTTCATCATCTGGACAGGAGCAATGGGGATTGCTCACAGGAAATTTAAAAAATTATTGTATCTCCAGGGCATCCCCAGTATTTTTGAATCAATGTGGGTTTGGTTGGGCAGCATGCGCCCCCCTAAAATCATGCCGCCCTAGGCCCGGGCCTAGGTGGCCTTTCCACAAATCCGGGCCTGATAACTCTGCCCCACCCTACATCTCTGAACTCATCTCTATATACTCACCCAACCGCTTACTACGCTCCTCTCCTGACCTGCTACTCAACTCTTCTCTCATTACCTCCTCACATGCTCGCATTCAAGACTTTGCAAGGGCTGCACCCTTCCTCTGGAACTCTCTCCCAAAGTCTTTCCGACTTTCTCCCAACCTTTCTGCTTTCAAAAAAACTCTTAAAATACATTTCTTTCGAGAAGCCTACCCTCACTCTGCTTAACAAACACAACACCACATACAGTACCACATTTCTCACCCACTTAATTCGATTTTGCCCACTCCCACACCTTGTGTATTACTCCCTTCCCTTTAGAGTGTAAGCTCTATCTGCATAGGGCCTTCCTCACCTTTTGTGCTGGTATTGATTGATTGATGTATGTAACTCCATATGTTCTATGTATATAATTTCATGTGATTTAGTTGTATAATCACATTTACTTTACAGTGCTAAGCAATATGTTGGTGCTATATAAATACGTTAATAATAATAATAATAAAAATGGCTTCACATAATGATAGGGTCCCCTACTAATGTGGGTACCAAGGGCAATAGTTCTTTTTATGACATACCCTAAAACCAGCAGCCATGGGAGGGGACTACCTTCTATATTATATTACATGTGGGATATAGCTTGCAGTGATGTTATTGTTTATGGAATATGTAATTAAATTATCATTACTGTTTCTCACTATCAGTATTTACAGAGAAAATGTATTAAAAGTAGGGATGCACCGAATCCAGGGTTCGGCCAGGATTCGGCTTTTTTCAGTAGGATTTGGATTCGGCCGTATCCTTCTGCCAGTCTGAACCGAACCCTAATTTGCATATGCAAATTAGAGTTTGGATTCGGCTGAATCTTTCACAAATGATTCGGGGTTCAGCCAAATCCAAAATAGTGGATTCGGTGCATCCATAATTAAACGCTTGAATTTTGTGCCATGTATACATTTTCTCTTGGTGTTTATGTACATTGTGGTTTAGCTGGGGATTTTGCTCACTGATACATAGGGCACTTAGAAGAACACACGCTGTGACGTGACATTATCTAGCCACTCCTACTCCTTGGTGCAGGTTAAAAACTTGGCCTGGGCTACTTTTAGATACAAACGGCCTGAGATAAGTCTCTTCCTGAAGTGAAAAGTACCGAGAAGCTACCTATTCACTCCTAAAAGTAAGTTCTCTTCCACAAGGCGTGCAACTTCTGACAGGTATTTAAAGAGTTAAGGTCAGGCCAGAGAAAGGAGGGGGATGGGACCGGCCTCGCCTCCTCAGTCCTGTTACACAAGCAGGTGGGCGTGGTGTGATTTTATCCGAACCCCTATTGGCTAGGAGGCGCTGACAATCCCTCGCTATGGGTTGGTCCCTGTGGTTTCCCGTCATTCTAACACGGGACAGGATAGAGAGTCAGTGGCAAGGGTACAATCCGGAGGGGTTCCAAGGAAATACCAAGCACGGAACTTTACAGTTATCCCGTTTCGGAGGAGATACCGGCCTGGGGCAAGGGGGCCAGCATGATGGAGATCGAGATACCCCTTCCACTGCAGTCACAACAGGTGGGCTAGAAGGGGCGGGGCGGTGGTCTGAGTGTGACGTGTGTATGACGTGAGCAGTCATAAGGCGAGAGGATATTGCGGCATCACAAGCAGTGATCTAATAGAATAGGGCAGAAAGGATATATGCCATGGGTCCCTTGGGGGAAAAAAACCTGTATGGAAAAGTGAGAAAGTCCTGTTATACCTCCGCCTGCAGTTCCCAGCATTCCACTCACAGACCAAAGGTGCACATCACCGATTTATATGAACACCCCCTTCAGATGTGGGCTCTCCTTCTTAACCTTCACACCTGGGATTTCCTGAAGTTTCAGCTGGAAAGTACTCTGTATGCTGATGGTACTGCGGCCAGCGCCCCCTGCCTGTCAGTGAAGCTGCCCCTCCTCCCACCGTATGACTGCTCATGTGATGGCTGCATCACTTTATCTCCTCCTCACTCACATTCTCTGCTATGGGGACTGGTTGGATATACCTGACTGATGATAAGCTGCTTCTTTCTCCTCATTCTATGGCACAAGGGAGATGCTGGAATAATACACATATAATTGATTAATGATTAACGGCTGGACAGTGTTTGGATCTTGGTGGCCCTAAACATGTAGGGTGCTTATTATTTTATTCATATGTATGGAAGAATTTGACAGGCCCAATGATTTCTTCCCTGTGGCTGCTGTAGAACAGCCTTGTTTCACATGCCATTCCCTGCTTTAAGGGTAGGACTAGACGGACGTTTTCGGCGCGATCCGACGCGCTGCGACAAAACGCATTTGACAAATCGCATGTAAGAGATAGAAATGTCGGATGAAGTCGTAGCGTTGATCCGACACGACTGTCAGATGCAGACGCAGTGTCTGCATCCGACAGTCGTGTCAAGTCGGATCAACGCTGCAACTTCACCCGACATTTCTATCTCTTACCTTATTTCCGTCGCATGTGATTTGTCGCTGCGAATCAGATCGCGCCTAAAACGTCTGTGTAGTCCTACCCTTAAAGTGGTTTGCTGGTTACTAATCTTGGTTACATAGAACTCAAATGCTGGGAGTTGTAGTTCGTAAATATTTAGATGGTGGTCAATACAGTGTTTGTTTTACCCCATTGCCTGGTTTAGTTCCAGGCTGCTAAGAAGGGCAAATGAGGAACTTTGACTTTCGAGAAACAATTTGCGTCACTTCATTTCCGGTTTCACATCCTAGTAGTGTTGCCACCTTTTTCTGGAAAAAAATACTGGCCTTCCTATATATTTATCTATTTTCCCTATTAATAACATTGGGATCAGCCATCATTTTTAAAGGCCAGGCCTGTAAAATACCGGCCAGGTGGCAACCCTACAACCTGGACAAAAACTTGGTTTACCAGTAACCCCCAACAAAGGCCTGAATATATATCTTCTCATCAGCAGAACTGCAGGCATTTAGCTGTGTGTTTGTGCAGGTAAAAGCATGTCCTGTTAAACCTGGGTTTCCATTGGCCCTATGGAACATAGTCATAGTACTCACTGCTTTCTGCTTGGCTTCTTTTTATTCTTTCTCCCAGTTCCACTACCTGCGTAATTCAATTTGTTTGCCCAGAGTTTGCTTGCTCTCTCCCTGACAATTAAATGTGCACAATCACCCAGGGGATCCTTGGGGGTTTTAAGTATGTAAAGGCAATAGGGAAAAGTGATCATTTGTGGTCTGTTTTTGAACTTAAAAATACACACAACAAGGATCTGTTTGGTACAATATTTTTTATATATCATAATGTGATAAATTAGCCTTTACTTGTCTATCGTACGGGCATGTAGCTGTGTAAATGTTTTCAGTGTAATTGTTTCACCTCCTTGTAACATTGAATCTTATCATTAAGTTAATATGGGAGCGCTCCTATTGCATCATTATATGATATACAGTTTACTGGACTTTGGCACAGTGTGAGACTATTGCCACACTACAGTAATTCTCGGCCTGTGTCTGCACCTGGACTGATTCAGTGGGGTATATTTATCAAAGAGTGAAGTTAGAGATCACCTCAATCCTCTAGAGTGAAATTCCGCCACTCCATTAATTTCTATGGGATTTTGAAAGGCATATTTGTCAAAGGATGAACTTTCACTTTCACCCATTGATAAATACTCTTAAAATTCCCATAGAAATGAATGAAGAGCAGCGGAATTTCACTCTAGTGGACTGTGGCGATCTCTAACTTCACTCTTTGATAAATATACCCCAGTGACTCTGGGTGCAGGCATATCAGGGCTGATGGGAGAGTAGGGCTGATTCTTGGCTTGCCTTTATCCGCAGGACAAGAAATTTTTAGGTATAAAAGTAAAGTAAAGTAGTATAGCTAACTGTATTAATAGAACATTTGCTGTTCATTTGTGATTATGGGAGCTGCCATATTGTTCTGCTCTTCAGTCAAAGATAGAATTATGTCTGCAATATATGGCAGCCTACAACCATAAATGTTTGTGGGATTAAATGCTAAACAATTCTTAGAAGTGTATTTTCCTTTTTGGTTTGAATGTGGTATGGGTACTTTGGGTTGAGGCACTGTGGTTTAAAGGCCATATGTAATACAAGGCACTATGTTTGCCCAGTAGCTGTAACCAATAGCAACCAATATGATGTTTGCGTTTACACAAGTGACCAGTAAATTCTACCTGCTGATTGGTTGCTGTGTGTCACTACTTCTGGGCAAACGTAGTGCCTTTTATTACATGCGTTATCACCTGACATAGAAATAATACAAAACCTTTGGAAAGTCCCATTTCCTAAGGCTGTAAAGTACTTGATTTACTGGACCAACAGGAGAGTTTCATGTCTACTCTAACCACCTGACAAACAACCTTGTTATTTCCTATCAGCCCACTTTTATTAGCATTATGGCTCAAGGTAGTTGGATGGCAGCTCGCTGGCCAGTTGTACCCTCATTAGCACTAAGACTTGAACATATAAGCAGTAGAATTCTTGGAAGGGATGAAGCATGTCTGATTTGAGATTCCCTTTAATACTGTACATTGTGTCGTTGGGAAGAGAGTGTTGGATGTCGGCAGTCCCCTTGAAGGATCTCTCTTCCTGTGCGTGTGAACTCTCCTGCTCTCTGAGCACAGCAGGGAGCTTGTTGGATCTGCTGAATAGCTTGCGCAACCAGCACTCTCTGCTTCTCTTCCACTCCCCCTGCCAGGGGCAGCCTTCTATTTCTCATCTGGTCTCCCTGTATGATTATACACATGCACAGACAGCAGAGTTTGCAGACCAATTGGCTCGTCTCATCACCCTTATGCAGAAGATAGAATGATATATTCCTGTATTTTGTAAGCTTTTCTGTTACTCTTTCCTGCTTGCATTTTAAAATGATATCTGGGTGTTTTTTTGGGGGGTTACCAACCGCAGTGGGTAAAAACTTGCTCCGTGAGGTTAATTTATTAAGAATAAAAGAGTTTGTGAATGCAGCTGATCTAAAATGGAAGCAATAGGGTCAGTGTATTGATGCTATTCAATAAAGGTTCTTGCATTGAGACAAACTCCACACATTGTTGCAATACATTGCCAGTACATTTGTTCTTCCGATTCCAATGAATCGTGAGCAAGGGCACTTGTTAGAGCTTTTGCTGCCTTTGATGTGGTGGTAATTCCAGGCTTCTTATAGCTCATGGAATTCTGGGATAAAAGCACTGCATTGTAGGGTAAAGGCATGCACCTCGCATAGTACTGGCGTCATAGAACTTCAATTCTATTCACCAAAAAGCCAAAACACATGGATTGTGTGTGTACAAAAGGAAACTAAAGGTGGCCATACATGGAGAGATCCGCTCGTTTGGGCGATGTCGCCAAACGAGCGGATCTCCCTCCGATATGCCCACCTTGAGGTGGGCAATATCGGGCTGATCCGATCATGGGCCCTAGGGCCCAACGATCGGATCCTAACGATGCCTAACGGGCGGTCGGATCGCGGGACCGCATCAAAGAATAGATGCGGCCGCGATCCGACGGGATTTTTTGTCCCATCCGATCGAGATCTGGCCGACTTTCGGCCAGATCTCCATCGGTGAAGCCAGTCGGGGGGCCCCATACACGGGCCAATAAGCTGCCGACATGGCCACCTTTAGCCTGCTTTATACATTGTCTTCACCCTCCATGTATTACACAGAATGTAAAAAAAAAAAGACACTATTGTGTAAAAAAGAAAATAGAAATCCTTTCTGTACATATTTACATTTTACCATATCTATAGGAGCTGCCATTGTGCCTGCAGATGCATTTTTCATATACATATGTATGCAAACTTGGGCCAGATATTTCGTTTACGGGAGTTGCAAGTTGAGGAATTTGCAGTTCTTCTGTTGAATCCAGCCCAGAGCCATAACACTTTACAATGCTGTGCTGTGAGAAACTTAAATCTTCCCCACTTTCCATTTTCAGACTCATTTACAACAGAGCAAGCTCAATGTTGTCTCAGTCATATGACTTCACATGTGAAACCCCATTTGTATTGTGTGGGGATGTACAACCAAGCCGTTTAACTGATTAGGTACTTATCCATGTCTAGTTACACTGTCTGCTGACAAGCTTGTACAAGAATGTGGAATATAAATGCGTATTATAAACAGGCTGATGTATGGAATCATGGGAAACTGTATTTCCAATTCACAAAGCTAGATTAAGGTGCCATTACATGGAAAGAACCGTAGAAGGGTTTTCCCATTGAAATTGATTTTACATGTGCATTTTATACTTTAAAGGAGACATTTTGTGTATAAAAAATAAGAACATAGCAGTGCATTATACTCATTTAGATATAGAAGAATTGTGCTTCAAAATATAGTGTTTCAGGCTGATTTATTGAATATTTCTGCAAAAACTTTAATAATTCCTCCCTTCTCTTCTACTTCCTGCTCCCTGAATTCCCAGGCTGTGCAGGGGAGCCGACGGCTCTTAGCTCACTGCACTGTGGGACAGGAACCAATCAGCAGCTAGCAGGACCTGATAGGGAACTGAAGCCTGTCTGTGCTTGTGTGACTTCAGGGCTATGATTGGCTATTCCCCTCCTACTGTGCTTCTGGCAGGGACATTTAGGACAAGCCCACCCCTCATTTGAAACAGGGACCAGAGAACATCTATAGCGAGCTCCAATAAAGGGACTGTTTTTAAAGATAATATACATTTTTAGCACCATATAAAAGCAACACCATATATTACTTATAATTGCCTACAAAATTGTTTTTTTTTTTTTTTCATTTACCCTATGTCTCCTTTAAAAATGTAGGATTAGAACTTTCATTAGGATATTATTATTCACAAGTATTTATTTATATGGATAGTGGAGAATTCCATGAAGGGATTGGTTTATAAGTGAGCTCAAGACCTGATGGTCATCAGTAGAAGCTTGGGAAATAGTTGTTAGGTGTGGCAATTTCATTCTGGCCATAATTTGTGTGTAATACACAGGCAGGCTGTTAAATCAGTCACACTTTGACTTCATAGTCCATAAATCCACAGTGCCTTAACAGGTTGGCCACTGCATTTCTACTTCTAAACCTGTTCCCTAAGGGTTAGTTATGTACCCAAGCTTCTAATGAATTTAACCTTGTGTTTATGTGATTAAAAGGAATAAAACTCCCCAAATAAAATATAGACTAAGGAAAAAAAATTTATTTTCTTCTAAGCAACCTTCCACTATCCATTCATTTAAAAATATCCGTTTTATTTGTACATTTAACTGCATAGAAAGCAGCATGTGTCCCTTTCTACACTGAATGTAATGGAAAGTTGCTTCATTTCATTTGGCAAAATATAATTTTTTTGTTTTTATATCTACTTTAAACCAGGCCTGCATAGATCAATGGATATTATGTTTTTATAGAAGAATGGCCTGTATAGATCAGTGAATATGATGTATTTTAGAGGAACGGAACAATATTATTGTATGGATGTTTTGATAACTGGTTCAAATGTACCCATCTAGTCTGCTTAATTCCATTTTTCTAGTTGATACAGCTAATTATGTAACAAAATGCTTGTAAGCTATCTGTTCATTTATATTTACCAACATATCTTGTTACTACATTGAAAGAGCCAATGTTGGTATTGTGTTTCTCCACTTGCCTTTGTATTTGGCTGTTGATGTCATCTCTTCCTAGTCACATGGCCCTGCATACAGTTTACATAGGTCTCCCTTGAAACTATAGCATGTTTATTATTGGGCATTTTGACTGCTGCAGCTGCCAGGTTGAAAACAAAACACTTGCTTTTGACTTGTCACCACTTCCCATAGACTTATATGCCTCAACATGCCATCTATTGCAGACTTTGGGTTGACAGGGTGGACCGCCGCTCTACAATAGGTTTTCATTTCCTATATTTGTTGGCTGAGTAAAGTGGTGGTCAAAATGGCCTCTGTGCCATGAATCTAAAGCTGGGCATACCCTGCTGTCAAACCAGATATTTACCCCTGCTGTGGCCACCAACACATGTGGCAAGTTAAGGATTGTTCAGTTGTTTGGCCCCCAGTTGTATTGTAATGGATAACAATTGGGAGAGGGATACTTCAGTGTGTTGATGCTGTTGATTTTTTAACCTGACAGATATATCTCTTGCTGATTTCCGGAGAGGTATTGGTCAGGAAGAACATCAAGAGTTCATTAAGCTGCCAACTAGGTCTAGAGGGACTTGGTTTGGAACATTTATTGACTCATCTCAATGGTTTGTTAATTGGTGTCCACTTCTGAGCATGAGCAGCTGCTTTCCTGTTGTCAGTGTATAAATGTGCATTGTCTTGCTGGGTAGGTTGGTGTTTAGTTGCCATCTTGTCCATTTGGTAATGAGCTGCTTGCAACCAAAATTATGTATTTTAATGTAAAATCTTGTGATAAGTGTTCTGTTTGCATGTGTGCTGAGCTATCTTTGTATGTGAACTATGAAGGGCAAACGTCTCTTGATGGTGATGATCAATAATAATAATTGTGATACTCCTGAATTAAGCTCATTAGCTTGGCTAATGTTCAGCCACAGATAATTGTGTTTTTTAGTCCAATATTGTCAATTAATTATATTCTATTCAATTGTATGATTACTGATGATGTTGAAGTCTAGGAAATATAATCTTTTTTTTTGGGGGGGGGTGATGGCATGTGGAAAGCAACAGCTTTAACAAACCCTGACCAAGATCAAAATGGTATTTTTCTAGACACCTGAGAAATGACTGAATCCTTAAGGAACTCACAAACATTGCACCATCGTTATTAGCTTATATCTGGATATTCATTTGAACCTGGCAGTGGTACAGCTTCCCATTAGAAGGTAATGTTCACCTGCCTCTAGAAAGAGCGGTGGATCTAATCAGTTTAAAGGAAAACTATACTCCCCAAACAATGAGGTTTCTATAAAAATATAATGCATTAAACAGCTCATGTTTAAAACCCTGCTTCATGTAAATAAACCATTTTCATAATAATATACTTTTCTAGTAGTATGTGCCATTGGGTAATCATAAATAGAAAATTGCAATTTTAAAAAACAAGGGCTGCCCCCCTGGGATTGTATGATTCACTGTGCACACAAACATACCAAACAAACTATACTTGTTAGGTCACATGAGCCAATTAACAGACAGAGTTGTGTCTTTTGCTTCCACACTTCTTCCTGTTACAGTTAGAGTTGTAGTATTTCTGGTCAGGTGATCTCTGAGGCAGCACACAGACCATCACGAAATGGTGGCTCAAGGCAAGAGATGTAAAAGGGCAAGATGTACTTAAATATATATTCCAGTTTGGTGAGATTCTTAAATATGATGTAAACTATCTGTTGCTTAAGTGTTCATTTTGGGAGTATAGTTTTGCTTTAAAACTGCTTAATCCAAGTTCATTTGAAGATGTAATTTATCAGCCTTTTTGGATTTCTGCTAGGGGAACCTGTGGTTGAAAAATAAATCAAAATGTATACTTTTGTAGTGATAGCGACCCTTTCTAGCAATGCATTGAACTCAATGTATTTGACTTCTTTCAGGATTTGGATCTGATTGATATTCTTTGGAAGCAAGACATTGATCTTGGTGTTAGCCGTGAGGTTTTTGACTATAATCAAAGACATAAGGAAAATGAATTGGAGAAACAGAAGAAGCTCGAAAAGGAGAGACAAGAGCAGCTGCAGAAGGAACAGGAAAAAGCTCTCTACGCCCAACTGCAATTAGATGAAGAGACAGGGGAATTCATCCCAGTCCAACAGGCCACACCTATTGAGACTACGGAAGTCACACAGGCCCTTGCCACATCCATCCAGGTAATTTGCCCAGATCTTGTTAATGAAAGAAACAAATGACATAAGGAATACGCAAACATACAATAACATGGCATCTCTTTATGTTCCTATAGGACAAACCCAGTGCAGTACATGAATTGTCCTTTGATGAATGCTTGAAGATTTTGGCTGATACATTCCAGTTAGGGATAACTAATGAGGTAAATTCACATGGTTTAAACCTTGGGATCTCCATCATTATAGTAAAACATCTTATTTCTGACCCAGAACAGAAATAAAAACCTCTGAGGTCTGAGAATTAAACCTGGTACCAGCTGCCCACCACACGATGCATTATATTTTGCTAACAGACAGACTTATTGCTTTCATTGAGGATGCGGTGGCTGCACCAAACAGAGCAAAGTTGTAGAACTTTACTCCATCTTACTCCAAATCTGCTGTGTTCTGTATTCATCCATCAAATAGTATCTTCTCTTAAGGTGGCCGTAGACACACAGATCCTATCGTACGAATCGAGGATTCATACGATTTTCGGATCGTGTGAGGGGAGTGCCGACAGCTTTCGTCTGCCGGAGCCCAACACACATCGTAATCGGATCGTTCGGCCATACGGCCGAACAATCAGATTACCCTCGATATAGCCATGCTCGTTAATGGCATATCAGGGAAAGATCCGCTCGTTTGGCGATATCGCCAAACGAGTGGATCTTTGCGTCTATGGCCACCTTTATGCTAGAATTATTTATTGACTGCTTGCTTCATATGGCGAGCAGACAACATGACGGTCAAGGGCATATACAACTCACTACCCATACCCTCTAATATGAAAAAAAGCACCTATTTACTATTAACCACATTTAGAGGCCAATGTCATCCAGATTGTTTCATTACACATATATTTTCACTAAATATGTTCATATCTGTTTTAGGATTCCTCTATTGCATACCAGACCCTGCAACCCAATGCTCCTATTGAAACAAACCAAAACTTCCTCCAGTCTGATCCAAATTCAGTAGCAGCAGGCACACTGAGCAGCATACCTGCGGAAGGAGAGAATTTGAATGAAATAAATCAGGCTTGGGAGGAGTTATTGTCTATTCCTGAGTTGCAGGTAATGTCAATCAGCATAAAAAACTATGCTTTCTAGTATACTCATTACATTAAATTGATATGTTTAAAAGGTTAATGTGTGTTCAACGTAGAGTTTGCCTGGAAATACATGAAAATTGTTCTGCTCTGATTTACAGGAACAGTAACATCAAAAAATGAAAGTGTTTTAAAGTAATGTCAATATCATGTACTGTTGCCCTGCACTGGTAAAACTGATCTGTTTGCTTCAAAAACACGATTATGGTTCATATAAACAAGCTGCTGTGCAGCAATGGTGGAAATTGAAAATTGGCTATATGGCACAGGTTAAATAGTGGACAACAGATAACACCATTATGTTCTACAGAGCTTATCTGCTGTGTAACCTGAGCCTTTTCTCCTATGAATAGCTGCCCCCATGGCTACACAGCAGCTTATTTACATAAACAATAGTAGTGTTTCTGAAGCAAACACAGCAGTTTTACCAGTGCAGGGCAACACTGCATTATATTTTTATGACTTTAAAACACTTTCATTTTTTGATGTTACTGTTCCTTTAATGAGTGAACCTCACCTGCCTAGGCTAAATGGTTTTGGTGGTAGGGTTTAAAACTTTAAAGGGATACTGTCATGGTTATACATTTTTTTTTTCAAAATGAATCAGTTAATAGTGCTGCTCCAGCAGAATTTTGCGCTGAAATCCATTTCTCAAAAGAGCAAACAGATTTTTTTATATTCAATTTTTAAATCTGACATGGGGCTAGACATATTGTCAATTTCCCAGCTGCCCCAAGTCATGTGACTTGTGCTCAATCACTCTTTACTGCTGTACTGCAAGTTGGAGTGATATCACCCCCCTCCCTTTTCGCCCCCAGCAGTCAAACAAAAGAACAATGGGAACGTAACCAGATAACAGCTCCCTAACACAAGATAACAGCTGCCTGGTAGATCTAAGAACAACACTCAATAGTAAAAACCCATGTCCCACTGAGACACATTCAGTTACATTGAGAAGGAAAAACAGCAGCCTGCCAGAAAGCATTTCTCTCCTAAAGTGCAGGCACAAGTCACATGACCAGGGGCAGCTGGGAAATTGACAAAATGTCTAGCCCCATGTCAGATTTCAAAATTGAATATAAAAAAATCTGTCAGCTCTTTTGAGAAATGGATTTTAGTGCAGAAGTCTGCTGGAGCAGCACTATTAACTGATGTGTTTTGAAAAAAACATGTTTTCCCGAAGACAGGATCTCTTTAATATTCATATAATCAAATTTTATGCCTGAAAGGAAGCACAGAAAAGAGGAGCTTATGTGTTGGGCTGTGTAAGGAGGATCTGATTGTTTATCCTCAGGCTTAGACTTGATCATTCTATGGAGAACCTTTGTAAGACCACATCAGCATGGTCCTCATCTTGATTTTCTATCCAACATAATGGACTTATTATTTAATAATGAGCAGATCTATTGCACCATGCTCTATGTTGATCAAATGAAGAGATGTAGAGTGCCCTTCTTATTTTGCAAAATTAAATGCAATGGTGCTGTCCATTTGATTCCTGGACAAAAAGCTCTACTGAAACTGACAAAGCCATTCTTTCTATATCTCAACAGCAATATCAATTAATAAACTGTAGCCGCCCCACCCACCAATAGCATTCTTCTTTATTTAATTAGCTGGATGAATTCACAGGCTTCATTTACACTACTTGACATTATACTTTGCACCCAACCAATGTCTCTAAATATTGCAAATCTTTTTTTTTCTTCTCTAACAGTGCCTTAACAATGAAATTGATAACATGGTGGACCTGAGCATGTATCCAAATCCAGAATCCATCACAATGACAGAATCCCCAGACACCTACAGCTTCCTCAATCCATTGTCCGCCATTGCAAAACCACATGAAATTAACACTTCTGTTGTCTCCAATGACTTTGTGGATACGTTTGCTAGTAGTGTACCTTCAGTAAACACAAATGCACCCTTTAATGTTGAAACTTTCTGTGATGATATATTTACCCTTGTTGACCCAAAAGTCACCAATATTGTGCCTTTAACGAACAATTCAGGCCAGTTGTTAAACGAGCTTTTGAATGATAATGTTGATATTACAGACTTGTCATTATGTAAAGCTTTTAATGGGAGCAACCAACCAGAGTTCAATGATTCTGATTCTGGTGTTTCTGTCAATACCAGTCCATGTGCAACATCACCTTCCCAGTCTATTGGTGGTTCTGCCTTTGACGAACCTCATTATGGTTACAGTGATTCAGATATGGAAGATATGGACAGCACTCCAGAGGCGGCACAGCAAAAACCTCCAGACAATTTTATCGCACCATTTACAGAGGACACATACTTTACTCTTTCGCCTTTTGTTTCACAAGACACGGATCCCTTTGAAATTGAAGCTTACGACTCTCCAGCAAAAGAGATACCTGCTAGCCCTGGCTACAGCAAGGCTCCATTTGCCAAGGACAAGTCTTTAAACCGCCAGGAAGCTCGTTTCACCAGAGACACCCAAAGAGCAAAGGTTCTCAACATACCATTCTCTGTTGATAAAATAGTAAACCTTCCTGTGGACAGCTTCAATGAGATGATGTCCAAGTATCAGTTTAACAAGGCCCAGCTTGCCCTCATAAGGGACATAAGGAGGCGTGGCAAAAATAAAGTAGCAGCTCAGAATTGTCGGAAGAGGAAGATGGAGAACATTGTGGAGTTGGAGACTGATCTAGACAAGCTTAAATATGAAAAAGAGAAGTTACTTTCTGAACGAGGAGCGTACAACAACAGCCTTAGTCAAATGAAGAAGAAGCTTGGCACTCTGTACATGGAGGTCTTTAATAAGCTGCAAGATGAGAATGGGAAGCCATACTCCCCTCATGAATACTCCCTTCAGCAGACAAAAGAGGGAAACATTTTCCTTGTTCCAAAAACCAAGAAAGTTAGCATAAAGAAGGAATAGCAAATATATATATATATATATATATATATATATATATAAATAATATTTTTAATGTATTTTCTGAGGTAGGATGCCAATGTTTGCCTAAAGCAGGTGACTGGGATGCGCATACGAAATAGCTCGCCAGAACTAGTCTTTGTACTGTAGCACTTATACCGGGGCAGGGATAAAAAAAAACAACTACACAAATTAGTCTTATGCAGTCAATATTTACCTAATTAGACCAGACGAAACCCAATTAAATGTGCAGTGTTTCAATTTGCAACCTAATAACGAGTGTTTAGGTAAAACTGGTATGTTTAACAAACTTACATAGCTGTTAATATATGTACTTTCAGAAACATTTCCAATATACCAGATTTCTAAAATAAACTCATTAGTGTTTTCTGCAAAATCCAGCCTCGGAGTGGCTTGCAAGACAGATGGGCATTAGTGGATGCGACTTCTGCAGGTTCAGACATTTTTATTTTCGGTATTAAATATCGTTTCCATATATCTTGCACTTTTTTTTAATTTCAGTAGTCAAAAATCTGAAAATATTTGGTATTTAGAAGATATATCAGGCGACAGACATCTCACATAAAATCTGCAGTCTTTTCTTGAACTTACTATATTTCCTTATTGCGGCACTGTCTTTCTAAATAACTGTAAATATTTCAATACATCATATTTATGTATATATAATTCCTATTTTATTTGCTAAGAAATGTACCAAAAATAAATTTAGTACATTAAATATCATTTGCGGCAAATTGTTTGTAACTGCTGATTCTTTTATAGAGCGTTTTATTTCTTTTTACTCTTTAAATTTTTTTTTTTCTTTTAAAATAGTTTTCATTTAACAAAACAGGTGACTGTTAATAAAGCATAACATCATTTTTCACTGCTGCTTTTGTGATTGATTTTATATTTATATGTGAATTAATTATGCAGACTAAAGGTGGTTCTCCAATGATTTGGGAAAATTATTGGGATACTGTACAAGTAGATATACACCTGTCTTGCTATTTTTCTGTCTCTGTTTGTTTTGACCTGAATGTGCGGTTCAAAATGGCTGCTAATGTAGATCGAACTTAGAGAAACCATCCTCACCTCTTAAAAGATCTGCTTGGCACTCAGTGTGGAGGGTTGGCACCCTCTTACAATTCTTATACAGAAAAATGACAAGCACATCGGAACTAGTATAAGCTAATTTATTATGTATACAGCTACATTCGGGGGCACGTCCCTTTGTCAGGCATCAGAGTGGATTATTATCCGTGAAGCTGTGGCCTGTCTTTAAAGGGATATACTGTCATGGGAAAAAACATTTTTTTTCAAAATGAATCAGTTAATAGTGCTGCTCCAGAAGAATTATGCACTGAAATCCATTTCTCAAAAGAGCAAACAGATTTTTATATTCAATTTTGAAATTCGACATGGGGCTAGACATTTTGTCAATTTCCCAGCTGCCCCCAGTCATGTGACTTGTGCTCTGATAAACTTCATTCAGTTACATTGAGAAAGAAAAACAGCAGCCTTCCAGAAAGCATTTCTCCAAAAGTGCAGGCACAAGTCACATGACATGGGGCAGCTGGGAAATTGACAAAATGTCTAGACCCATGTCAGATTTCAAAATTGAATATAAAAAAATCTGTTTGCTCTTTTGAGAAATGGATTTCAGTGCAGAATTCTGCTGGAGTAGCACTATTAACTGATGCGTCTTGAAAAAAACATGTTTTCTGATGACAGGATCCCTTTAAAAGGTAAAGGCTTTCTAGTCTCTTGATAAAGAACAATGTTGACTTTTAACCAGTTGGTCAATTTAATCCAAATGTATTAGAAGAGCATTGTCTTTGTTCACAATTTTCACTGCTATAATGCTTCCCAGCTAATCTTTTTTTTCTTACAGTATCGTCCATTTACTTTTTAAATATTTTCAAGTTACTCAAAGAAATATTTTGATCCATTGTAATATAACATTGTCTGTTTAAGTAAGGAAAAGATGGGCACACATTCTTTTCATTATAATTTGATCCCTGACTTGAGTCATGGGCTGCAACTTAAGGAGAAACATCTTACCAACAAGCAAATATATGCAGATGTAAAACCTCACTCCTAAAGGAAGTAGAAGTCCTTTCCAAAAAGGATCTCTAAAATCCTTCTGTTTTACTAAAGATTTTACAATGGAAGACTACAAATGTGGAGAACAGTTTGTAGCTAATTTCCTTTGATTAATTGGTGATATTCCTTTTGCAGAGGGATTAGAAACTAATTAATAAACTAGGATGCAACATGAGAAAACTTGCACCTGCTGTATTTGCCTTTAATCCTAGATCTACAGCATGGTCGTAATCTGTTGTGGCTTCTTCATTGGACAAACATGGTCCCTAGGTGTTATAGTAGCTGAAGAGTTTAACTAGAATGTCCTAAATAGCTACTGATCTGACATGCATTAGGCACAACATGCATCCTTTCTAGAAAAGGCAGGCAGAATGATAAAGACAGCATTAATAAGCAGAATTCAGTTGATAAGAAACTAATAATTGGGCTGGAATATTAACATTTTAGCTGACTCGGCTGCTTTCCCTTCTTGTGAGGGATCATCATGCCACATCTACTGGGGAAGCAAACCCCAAAGTCCATTATTTAAAAAGGAACAAATTCCCCAGTCCATGTACTTTGAGTGAATCTGCACCTCAACATTTTCTGCAGTTGGTGCTCAGATTATAAATTGACCATTGCACGTGTCCTGATGTCCAATGCCCAGAATTCAACAGAATGTGGAATTGGAACCAGTTCATGTCTTCTTAATAGCACTCTACTGAGCCTGGTTCTTTGACCATCTTTCCTGTCACTTTCCCTACCACTTACCTTGTGTCTCATCCTAGACCTTCAGTCCAAACACTAAGGGGGTCATTTATTAAAATCGGAATATTTCTCATTTATTAAAACCACTTCGACCAAACTCCCATCCACATTTTTACCTTATTTATAAATAAATTAAAGTAACTAATACCCCCCAACAAAAAAAAGGTTTTTAAAAGGAATGATAATATAACGTACTGTTTGCCTACACTGGTAAATCTGGTGTTTGCTTCAGAAACTCTACTATAGTTTATATAAACAAGCTGCTGTATATACATGGGGGAAGCCATTCAAGCACAGGATACACAGTAGATAACCGATAAGTTCTAAAGAATTCCATTGTATACTACTGAGCTTATCTGTTGTCTGCCGTGCCCCCATGGATACACAGCAGCTTGTTTATATACACTGTTGCAGAGTTTCTGAAGCAAATACAGTTTTACCAGTATAGATCAACACTACATTATATTGTCATTCTTTTAAAATCATTTCATTTTTTGGTGTTACTGTTCCTTTAACTTGAAAAAATCTGGTGCAGGAAAAGACTCAAAATTGTAGAAAATCCTAATGTATTTTTTCGTATTATCACCCGAAAGTCACAAATTATTTGAATTATTGTATGAACCCAGTGCAGATTATAATATCTTCCAATTGTAAAAGGGACATCTGCTATTGACTTCTACATGGTGGATATTTTTTTTTTTATTCAGACTTTTAGCAACCTCAGAGTTAAATAAATCTGGAAAAAATCCTACAAAAAAAAAAGTGTTTTCCTCTTCTCTCACCAGAAAAATTCAGACTTTAGTAAATAACCCTCGATGTTTCATTCCAAAAACGACATGGTTTACAGCATGAAAGTTACTAGTAGTAGAAGTGGGCTCAAAAAGTATGATCAGAAGATGAAATGCAATGGACTATGGAATGGGCACACAGCTAAACAAAGCTGAGCTTAAAATGGTTAAAAAAAACCAACAAAAAAAACAATACTACTAACAGGACTTGATCCTTAATACAATATAAAACTTTTTTGATGTCACCCCACAAGTTTTATATTGCATTAAGGTTTGGGGATTGGGCTGGCCACTCTACAACTCATTCTTGTTGGTCTGAACCAAGATGTTGCTCATTCACTGGTGTGTTTGGGTCGTTGTCTTGTTGAAACACCCATTTCCTCTTCATCATAAGGCAACATGACCTCTTCAAGTATTTTGATGTATTGAAACTGATCCCAGGTATGTGATAACATTATAGTATTAGAAACATTCCCACACTGAACTGTGGCTTGAATTCAGTGTTTGGGGGTCATCTGACAAACTGATTGTGGCCCCTAGACCCAAAAAAAAACCAATCTTGCTTTCATCAGTCCACAAAATGGACGTGCTGAAGAGGTTACAATTTGCCAAAGAACACATTGACTGGCCTAAATAGAAATGGTGCAACATGTGGACTGATGAAAGCAAGATTTTTTTTTTTTTTGGATCTAGGGGCTCAGACAAGGTAAGGATAAAGTACAAGGTACGGTTTTATTATTTTAGAAAAAAAGGAAAATTTTTAAAAATGTGGATAATTTGCATAAAATGGAGTCGATGGGAGACGTCCTTTCCATAATTTGGAGCTTTCTGGATAATCTGTTTCCGGATCCCACACCTGCACCGACATCCCAAAATCACGGTTCCTGCTCACTTCCTCAAAGGCAATTAGTTCGGCAATATCTGTTCGGCAACAACCGTGCTGGTACAAATTCATAGTTTTGTCAATTTCAAATAGTATCTTATCCCGTAGGCTATGGACATACAGGTTGTTTGCAGGCTGAGAGAAGCAGTTCTGCTCAGTGCCCCTGCTCCATTGATTTGAATCTGATCAGCCTGTGTGCAGTCATACACAGGCTGAGATCACCCAAAATAGGTAGGCAGACAACAACCAATATGTCCATAGCTTTCTTACCACTGATGTAAAAAAAAACTAGTTTTCATGCAGAGAAGCGCTACCATATCCATAGCAAAACTATCCTTGTTTATTTAATGTTTACAAATTACAAAAAAATTCCCTTATTTGGAAAACTCCAGTTCCCAATCATTCCTGAATACATCTCAAACCATACAAGAAAACAAGATGGTTAGAAATACTAGGTGCTGTTTGGCACAGTTTCCTATTAGAACTAACTAGTGGGCATTAGGATAACAGATCCAATCGTTGTTTAATTATGCTAGGCTGCTGCATACCAGGCATTATGCAGCCAGCCAGGATTAAAATAGATGGATTTTGTAGAAGTTTTCTTTCTAAATTATTGCAGGTAAATCATATTAAAAAATGGTTTAAGCAAATACAATATTTTTCTTTTTGTATATTAGTTACACGTGTATGAAGTGCCAACATATTCCACAGATTTTTTTTTTGTTTGTTTCAGTGATCACCAACTAGTGGCTTGAGAAACATTTTGCTGTCCGACCCCTTGTATGTTATTCCCAGCTAGTGCTTATTTTGTAATTACTGGCTTGGTGACAAGTTACATAAAAAACAGGTGTACAGCCAAAAACAGCTGCCTGTAAACAGCTAATCCACATAGGGGGGATGCCAAATGGCCAAGTTGTCCAATTCCAGGCAGTGTCACTCTGTGGCCACTAAAGCAAATAAAGTTCTGTCTTACATAAGGGATGAAAACATAATTATGCCTCTTTATAGGTCCCTGGTAAGGCCTCATCTGTAGTATGCAGTTCAGTTTTGGACTCCAGTCCTTAAGAGGGATATAAATGAGCTGGAGAGAGTGCAGAGACGTGCAACTAAATTGGTTAGAGGGACGGAAGACTTAAATTATGAGGGTAGACTGTCAAGGTTGGGGTTGTTTTCTCTGGAAAAAAGGCACTTGCGAGGGGACATGATTACACTTTACAAGTACATTAGAGGACATTATAGACAAATGGCAGGGGACCTTTTTACCCATAAAGTGGATCACCGTACCAGAGGCCATCCCTTTAGACTAGAAGAAAAGAATTCATTTGAAGCAACGTTTGCAAAAATGAGGGTATAAAAAAAAAAAAAAAAAGTTTGCACTGTACATTAGAGTGCAATATAAACAGATCACAGGTTCAGAGACCACCCCTTTAGAGTAGAGGAAAAGAACTGTCCAACTTCTGTGGTACCGAGGGCCAAAATTTTACTGGCCTGTGGTGGAGGACAGATAATGGAAGTCTGTGTTGGCCACTCCCCCTTTTAAACCACACCGACTGAAACCCACAATAACTTTTAAGATCATGTCCACATTAACGGTGGTAGCACACCAAAAAAAACAAGTGGTTGGTGCTCACTGCAGGGAAATCCCTCATTACTCATATGTGAAAAACATACCCTTAAATCCATATGCCTCATCCTCCCCTGTGGATAATACAACAACCCCCCAACACAAACACCTTAGGGAACCTTGACAATAATTTCCAAATGCTAACAAGCAGAGAATGGCACACACAAGCAGCACTGGGCAAGCAGAGAATGGCACACACACAAGCAGCACTGGGCAAGCAGAGAATGGCACACACACAAGCAGCACTGGGCAAGCAGAGAATGGCACACACACAAGCAGCACTGGGCAAGCAGAGAATGGCACACACTCGCAGCACTGGGCAAGCAGAGAATGGCACACACTCGCAGCACTGGGCAAGCAGAGAATGGCACACACTCGCAGCACTGGGCAAGCAGAGAATGGCACACACTCGCAGCACTGGGCAAGCAGAGAATGGCACACACTCGCAGCACTGGGCAAGCAGAGAATGGCACACACTCGCAGCACTGGGCAAGCAGAGAATGGCACACACAAGCAGCACTGGGCAAGCAGAGAATGGCACACACAAGCAGCACTGGGCAAGCAGAGAATGGCACACACAAGCAGCACTGGGCAAGCAGATAATGGCACACACAAGTAGCACTGGGCAAGCAGATAATGGCACACACAAGTAGCACTGGGCAAGTAGATAATGGCACACACAAGCAGCACTGGGCAAGCAGAGAATGGCACACACAGGGAGGGAAGGCAGAACAGAGCAGGAGACAGGGAAAGCCATCAGTCTACTATGTGTTACATACAGTGACAGTGCTGGTGCCCCATTAGCATTTTGAATAAAGTGTGAACAGGTGAACAATGTGGGCAATCAGTCCAAATTATAGTCCTAGGTTTGGTTGTGTTCACAATCCCCTGCCGGCTCTCACTTGTATCCCTCAAGTCCACAAAATAATACCTAAAAAAGAAGCCAGCGCCACAGGCACCGGGCAAAACAAACAAATATAGGGCAATAACGTTTTGTAAATGACCCCCTTATTTCTGTGCACAGGTTTTATTGTAGCTTCACCGTGCTATGTGTAACACATAGCACGGTGAAGCTACAATAAAACCTGTGCACAGAAATAAGGGGGTCATTTACAAAACGTTATTGCCCTATATTTGTTTGTTTTGCCCGGTGCCTGTGGCGCTGGCTTCTTTTTTAGGTATTATTTTGTGAACAATGTGGGCAGTTTCAGTCTGGGTCTCAGGTTTGAACAGTACAGGGGCTTTAGGATATAAACAATAGAGGTGTCACAGGTGTGAACAATACAGGGGGATCAAAGGTGTGAACAATACAGGGAATTACAGTCCAGTTTATCTCTGTAGTGATACCTTTTAAATCTTACATATGGTAAACAGACACAGCATGTGGGGGGGGGGGGGGTCGCAGGACGCATGTGGCCCACCAATTGGACAGCCCTGATATAAAGCAAAGCAGGTAGTTTTCACAGTGAGGTTATGGAATGCACTGCCGTATGATGTCATGATGGCTGATTATAGTAATGCCTTTAAGAGGGGCTTGATGGGGGATAATTTCTTGGACAAGTATAATATCCAAGGCTATAATGCCTTGGCCTTTTTCAGCCCCAATTTAACTATGTAAACTGAGAACAGTGCAAAACAGGTAGGTTGCTGCTTCTAAAACTTCTTGCCAGTTGCAAATATTTACAAAGGACACATTTCAAATGAAATTTTATTAAATTGAAATGACTGCAGTACAGAACAAATCTTGTACACAACAGTGTATGTATTAATACAATCATGACACACAGAAACAGTTGTAATCATTTCCATATTTCAAGTTTTACATTTAGATTTGAACATGTGTTATGTAGTTTGCCACTGCACATAGGATCAATGTATGGGGAGTTATTACTGTGGTCAGGATTATCCAATATCTTGCATTTGATTTAACCAGAAGAAGGAACTTCACCCTTTAAAAAACACGTTTATTACAGCCCCAGACTAGGATTCAAAACAGGCCTTGGTATTCTCAAGCACAGAGAGGCGCAACTCAGAACAGCACAGGACCAATAATGATTGTCTATGGCATCTTCCAGCAGCCTTTAGCCATTTGCCAGAATAGATTCCTGTCTGCAACGAGGAATAACTTGACTGTGCCTAGAAGTCCATATAGGAGGGGGCAGAAGCCATTGTAGAGCAAAATCGTTTTCTCGTGTGCTACCCTCATGGAAGCTACATGGAGGAGATCAAAAATGAATGCAGACAAAGGAGAATGTACTTTAAAATTAAAATGATATGCTGGCCATATGGTCTGGAATATGACACTGGAATTATGAGCACAATTAAATAAATTGTATCATATGCTCATCAATTTTATATAGACTGACGTGCAGCCTTAGTAGCCCCCGAGTAGTCAGGGGTCACGTATGATATCCCTTAGGTCAGTTATGTTGTATTCAGCCACACTGGTGTTGTTGCCATTTCTGAAAAAAGAAAATTAGATAAGCCTGGCAAAGTGCAAGAGCTTGTGACCAAATTCCATCTATGGGCTCAATAACAACCTTGTTAAAAGCAAATTGGTGCTTGAGAGCATCCAGAAAAATTAGCAGCGGATACTCAGGGAACCTGGCCTACTAAAACATACTGCACAAGTGATACAATATGATGGGACCAGAGGTGTGTGCAAGAACAGGACATGATTATAGCACAAAGGTTGTCATCTCAGAATGCTGCTGCACGTTGCAATGGAACAGTAACCTTCATGATCTCCTGGGAAATGGTCAATATGTGCTCTTTAAAATACAATGGTATTTACTTTGCACAACTTGAACAAATTGCAATACTAATCCACGGAAATTTACTTTACTGTATAAAATAAAGAAAAAAGTAGGATAATTTTAATACGTACCTTAGACAGAAAACCTGGAGGAATTATGTATCAACATAACTTTGCTGCAGACTCCTTTGCATGGTAAAGCTAGAGAATTAAAAATGGGATATGTTATAAATATTTCAATACATGATTGAGTCAGGCTGGGCCATCTGTAAGTTTTACTTGAGCTTGCCACTCACCAGTCCTACCCCATAATGCCTAGGGAAAGTATACAAATTTCTAACTGTGGGAAGTGAATGCATCAATTTGGGATGCACCAAATCCACTGTTTTGGATTCGGCCAAACCCCCGAATCCTTCACGAAAGATTCAGTCGTATACCAAACCAAATCTTAAAGGGATACTGTCATGGGAATTTTTTTAAAAAAAAAAAATGAACCAATTAATAGTGCTGCTCCAGCAGAATTCTGCACTGTAATCCATTTCTCAAAAGAGCAAACAGATTTTTTTATATTCAATTTTGAAATCTGACATGGGGCTAGACATATTGTCAATTTCCAGCTGCCCCAAGTCATGTGACTTGTGCTCTGATAAACTTCAATCACTCTTTACTGCAAGTTGGAGTGATACCCCCCTCCTTTCCGCCCCGCAGCAGCTAAACAAAAGAACAATGGGAAGGTAACCAGATAACAGCTCCCTAACACAAGATAACAGCTGCCTGGTAGATCTAAGAACAACACTCAATATTAAAAACCCATGTCTCACTGAGACACATTCAGTTACATTGAGAAGGAAAAACAGCAACCTGCCAGAAAGCATTTCTCTCCTAAAGTACAGGCACAAGTCACATGACCGGGGGCAGCTGGGAAATTGACAAGATGTCTAGCCCCATGTCAGATTTCAAAATTGAATATAAAAAAATCTGTTTGCTCTTGAGAAATTAATTTCAGTGCAGAATTCTGCTGGAGTAGCACCATTAACTGATGCAGTTTAGGGAAAAAAACATGTTTTGCGATTACAGAATCCCTTTAATTTGCATATGCAAATTAGGGATGGGGGAAATATTTACTTTGTTTTGTGGCTGAATCCTGCGGAAAAAGGCAGAATCCCAAACCGAATCCTGGATTCGCCGCATCCCTAGTTACAATAATCCAACACTACAGCGCCAAGCCATGTGCCAGTTTCGTTTAGTACTTTTGCCACTGTTTCACCAATATCTGTGTCACACACACACCTCTATTAGCTTTCCGAACCCTGTATATAAGCATGTAAGCTCCACTTGCATTAGTACCTCTAAAGAAATACGTCAATGCCTTACCCAGTTTGAAGATCTTTCAATTCAGATCAAAGATTTTCTTGTACATTCTTCGCATCACTGTTCTCACCTAAAAAAAAAAAAAAATCAGGTGAAATTCATATGATCCTGCAGCTGAAACTAGGGAAGGCATCAGGTTAGGAAATAAAAGCACTCCTTACCTATACTTAGGGCCCTTGCTTATAGGTCTCTGTGCTAGACCTATTGGCTTTTGGTCACACCATTAGTAGCTATCATTCTAGTAGACTCCAAAAGATGTTGCACTCTTGCTAGACTGTCTTCTGTATTTCAGCTGTAACTAGCCTTGAGAAAGCTGCTCACTATCAGCAAAGTAAATGCTGCTTTCACTTCTCAGGAACACGAAGCTGTTGCTGCTTTGTTACTCCTTTATTAAGGCTGACTGGGTCCATACAGTAAAGGTTGTAGAGGTCCTGTGCTAGAGAAGTCTCATTTAATCCACTTATCTATAAAAGGTTACATCTCAGTTTCTTTAGCAAACATTGAGCTGATACAAACATGGATGGTTCATCCATACGCCCTATTATCCAGATGGAAATATTTATAAATTCATGCAATATTGGCATTACAGTGATCCAACAAGCCACATCCGGATAGGTAACTTTTACATTTATTGCAATTCAGGATTTGAAACATTACTCCGGCAACTCTACAAACCTTGTTGGTGCAGACTATTTAAAAAGGCTTTGTAAACCCTAGAACACTGAAGACAAATCTAGTTTGTTTTGAAGGCTTTTTGGATCAGGGCTTATATTCTTAATAAATTGTGTTACTCTTTCTGGTCTATGGTGTGTACATTTCAACAAAAGTTAGTTTATGTATATTGAGATTATACGATCTATAGAAGCTGAATTGACTCGGGGGACAAGTAACAAGCAAAATAGACTATGGTGTATAATTCCTTATACAGGTGCTTAATTTAATATAGCAATCATTAGTAGCCATGGGTATTTCCAAAATAGTAATACCATAAAGAGGAAAAAAAAAACAAAAACCCTAATTTCACATATGGTCAACACAAGCCCAGATCCAAAGCAATTAATCAAATCCCAGGAAGGAACAAATGATTCTGCTACAGGTGAATGCCCCTGTTTTCATTGTATTTAATATGAAATACCTGAAAGGCCTAGCATTTTAGCTCAGCAGAGAAAATGGATTGCACAGGGTCCCCCAGGGACCTTGGAGTTTTTTTAATGAAAATTCACCAAACCACATAGGCTAGGTAATGCAATACTGGAGGTCATAACAGCTGCAGGACCTCACTTTTCTTAAAGGGATACGGTCATGGGAAAAAAAATGTTTTCAAAATGAATCAGTTAATAGTTCTGCTCCAGTAGACTTCTGCACTGAAATCCATTTCTCAAAAGAGCAAAGAGATTTTTTTATATTAAATTTTGAAATCTGACATGGGGCTAGACATATTGTCAATTTCCCAGCAGCCCCAAGTCATGTGACTTGTGCTCTGATAAACTTCAATCACTCTTTACTACAAGTTAGAGTGATATCACCCCCGTCCATTTTTCCCCCCAGCAGCCAAACAAAAGAACAATGGGAAGGTAACCAGATAACAGCTGCCTGGTAGATCTAAGAACAACACTCAATAGTAAAAACCCATGTCCCACTGAGACACATTGTTACATTGAGAAGGAAAAACAGCAGCCTGCCAGAAAGCATTTCTCTCCTAAAGTGCAGGCACAAGTCACATGACCAGGGGCAGCTGGGAAATTGACAAAATGTCTAGCCCCGTGTCAGATTTCAAAATTGAATATAAAAAAATCTCTTTGCTCTTTTGAGAAATGGATTTCAGTGCAGAATTCTGCTGGAGCAGCACTAACTGATTCATTTTGAAAAAAACATTTTTTTCGATGACAGGATCCCTTTAAGATAGGATGATTTGATTTCCCATTTGTCTTGATGAGCTAAAGAGGTTCCCAAAGTTAAACTTTATTCTAGAGTCTAAAAACATGCTATTTATAGTGGTATCTATAATAGCTTATGTTTGCAACACCTTAGCAATAAAGATATTAGCACATTAAAAATGCAGTGCCAGCAGGTTAAAAGGTAAACAAACATAAGTGGTATGAGGTTGAGATGTGGCCTTGTTACTCCTGCTTTCATACATATTACAGTAGCAAGGGAAATATTTGAGTTGTGAAAACAACCCTGTTGCTTTGTCAGTGCTAAGCCTCCCATACGACTGGTTCTGTGTTCTGCCCACTAGAGATGTAGCCCTTCCTCATTACCAGTGATTGATTTTTTTTTAATCTTGCAATTTCACATGAAAGTCTTCTTCCATCCAGTTCATCTTTCTATTAGGAAATGTCCCCATAGTCTGTTGACTGCTGACAAAACAGAAAGCTGCTGCCATATACCCTCAATTAACTCTTGAGCCACTGAAACAGCAGATGTAAAAAGCCGTTGAGCTTAAGAGGCAGTTCACCTTAACATTAAACTTTTAGTATAATGTAGACTGTGGTATTCTAATATTTTCCAATTAGCCTTCATTTATGCTTAAATTAGCTTTGTTCAACTGCTATCCAGTTGAAATTCCAGCAGCCATTTAGTTGCTAGTGTCCAATGTACCCTAGTAACCAATTAGTAGTTTGAACAAGAGAGACTGAAGGTGAAGTGAGGCCTGAACAAAAGATAAAAATGACCAATACAATAATGGCCTCCGAGAGCAATAGTTCTTATGGATGCCAGTGTCCGCCACAAATTTAAAAGCTAGAAAGAGGCAGTGCAGGATTTCAAAACTATATAAGAAACTAAAAGTTAAACTTAAAGGTGAACCCCTTTAAAGTCTGCCAGTAGAAACTGCTTACATGTTTTAAGTTGCTAAAGAGTGGTGTATAAAGTGGATTGGAGTCTCAAAAACTATAAACATTCATGAAAAATGGCCACTAAGCATGCTATGAATGTGCCAAACCACAAGAATGTAGCAGTACTACGAGCTAGTAAAGCAGTGTTTATACGGCAGACATCTTGTTTGTTGCTATGGGGCATTGGCGCAAATTTGAAAATATGTATAAGTACAGAATTCAGTATTGCTTTGATAATTGAAATATGAATAGCTTTAGGCATAGTACAAAACTGCTCTAAAATCAGTTTCAATAGAAAATTCCAAGCAGTTATTGCTTGGAAATGCCAAAAGGTATGTTATTACTCAATAGTTGCACAGGCCACTTTCAATTCAACTTTAACAGGGAACAGATTCAGAGTATTTTAATCAACCACAATTAAAGGGGGAACATCCCAACTCCCTCTGCAGACATTGCTAAACTCAACCAAGTGAAATCTAGTGATTTAAATAATTTATTTGATGTTCATACAGAATCCAGTGCTTACAAATATTTCTCTAAACTCCCTTTTACCTTCAGAACCAAGACTTTGCCAACACCCTCACAGGAGTATGTTATGTTACACTTATCTGTACGTTCATTGTATGTCTATGTCACGTATCCATCTTGTACATTGTATGTCTATGTCACGTATCCATCTTGTACAAATGCAGTGAGATTTGCACACAATGCCAGAAATGGATTACAGCCTTTAAAAGGGAAATAATCTGGCATGCCAAGTAAGGATTTTAAAGTGTGACATGTTTACTTGCAATTAAATAGCAAAAAAGCATTTACAAGCATACGGAGTAAGGGGATCTATGTGTTCAACATTATCTTAGTTTTTAACCCATCAAACTGGCATGTCAAAAGGTCATACATTACAAAGTCAAGATACAAAAATATCCCCAAGGGATACTTTAGCACAGAATTTCCCACAATAGGTCAGGCACAGGGTTAAAGTTACATTAACTTAAAGGGAATCTCCCACCTTATTACACATTAGTGTGCACTTTAGTTTGGGATGAGCCCTATAAGATTTTAGTAGAAACATTCCTTGCTTTGATATCCAATTAAATCTCAATGGCAATTGAATTACTTTACTAACGTCAGTTTTTGCAGCAGTAGACATGATGTAACCTTGGACTTTACCAGAACTATACTCACTAGGAACAAGCTTTAATTGAAACTCCTACAAAAAAAAACGTTCCTAAAACTACTGCAATTAAGGCTGCCATTTTTTGGTTTAGTTATGAGATCCCTTCTTAGTCTATTAGAGTTCAGCAGTAGCCACAGATGAGGTTAAACTATCTTTTCAAGGGCTTATATTAGCATTAAGAAAAGCCTGTTTGAACCCTGCCAATATATATTTCTTTGAATTTCAGTTTAAATTCTCCCAGCAGTAGGGGTACATAATAAAGTCTGACACTAACTCCGTTTAGGAATAAAAAAAAAGCATGTTTATTTTGTTGAGCAATGCTTTACGCCCTGACAAGTGAGAAAACACTGAACTACACAATTTTAAAAGTTAAAAAGTCCTTAATTCTTTATTCCTGGTATCACTAACACAATTTACAGGGCAGTTATACCTGATGTAATGGGGGGAATATGGGAGACGAACTAGAAAAAAAAAACGACCTCAGGAATGTACATCTAAATCATCACTACATTGCATTAATCAGCTGCACTTTTAGCAAACTGAGGCTATGACAGTCCTGAACAAGAAATGCCTCCTGTATAAGCTGCAGTAACTTTTCTGCCTATGGATCATCGCTGCTCCTGTGGTAGATTTTACAGTTCCTCTAATGCATGGACGACTGTCTCAAAGTAACCTGCAGCTTTCCTGACAACTCCTCGCTCTCTTGCTAAGAACTGTAGCCTGTTGAATGATATAGGACAAGAGAAGGATTACTCATCTGAATCAGTAACTGACTATTTTTCACAAATAAGACACCAATAGATACAATACCTTTTCTTTTGGGAGCCTTAAAACCTTCTGCCACCATAACTCCCACCACCACCTCCTCCTCCGCCACCGGATCCATATCCGCCTACAAAAAAAAAAAAATATATACATATAGTAATCATGTTACAGTGAATTCAAATAAGATCTTAATGAAAGCTGTGTATGCTATACATACCACCATAGGGACCACTGCTGCTGCCGCCACTTCCACCAGTGCTCCTTCCACTAAAGTTGCCAGCTTTCATAGGACCATAATTTGACTGTTGCTGTCCTCCATAGTTTCCAAAGTCATTATAATTTCCTAAAATTGCAACATATTGCTAAATCATAACCATTCTAAAAAGGTGACAACAGTTAGCACTAACCATGCAAGCCTGTATAAGTATCTCACTCAGTGGTCAAACATCTGTTAAAAAAACTGGCAATGTGGAACACACCACAATTTCCTCATTATATCAAGACTTGTTTATCTACCACAGAAAGCCCATTTCAGGCTTCTACTGATGTTTATAAAGGTCAGTTTGCTCATTATCAAAAAGCCTGAAACACATGCAAACGTGTAGCACTATTCAAAAGACCAGTTTGTATGGATTTCAGTTACCCAGTTAAATAGCCAATATGGACTACAAGACCTGTCAAAGCATGCTGGTTTTTAAAACACAGGTCACTTGCAATTAAGTTAGTTAATTGGGAATGCACACCTTAACTAGATTTAGTACAATCTAGCTCAGAAACTCACACTTAAGGCACAACACACTGTTCCAACATTAGGACAGGAATACAAACATGTTTACACTTCTATAGTTGCAGTGAGTGCCTACACCTGTATTTCTCAATATGTACCCCCTTTCTTCTTCCTCTCTTTAGAACATCTACAATGGCAAATAAGCATACACCACATGACAAACCTTGGCTATCAGGCTTCAATATGCCCCAAAACAACCACCCTAGAGGGGACAGTCCAAATAGGTATTAAATCTGGAGATGGCCTATTCCTTTGTTGGAGGTTTAAGTAAAATGTTTTGCCTGCATAGACCAAGACCATTTCCAGTCTCTGTCTCAGTATATCACAATTCTCCCTTTAAGCAAAAGTAAAGCTATAACCGCAAAATATTTAATAGGACATAACTACTGCTATAAGAACATACCACCGCCAAAGTTTCCGCCTTCATTGTAGCCATCATATCCTCCTCCTCCTGCTCCTCCTCCACCACCACCACCACCGTATCCTCCACCTTGGTTTCCATAGCCTGGGCTACCTCCATAGCCTCTGCCACCATAGCCAGGTCCACCTCCATAATTACCCCCTGAAACAATTGTTACATGTCAGTTTTAACTTACGTTCCATGAGAAACACAGTAAGACAACACACGGACAATTTTCTCACCATCTCCACCAAATCCATTGTAGCCATCTCCACCGCCGCCATAACCACCTCCTCGGCCTCCACCACCCCCATAGCCCCCTGGAGATAATAAAAAAAAAAAATAAGTTCAGTAAACATTGCTTAAACAGATAAGCACATGCACGTTTTCTTATTTAGAACAGCGTAGGCAATAGAGACGTACCTCTGTTACCAAATCCACCTCCTCGGCCAAAGTTTCCACCACCACCTCCATCACCACCCCCATAGTTTCCTCCTCGGCCCATGAAATTACTTCCTCCACCTCCTCGACCTAGAAAATTATATTCACATTTACAAACAAAACTAAAAATCACAAACAAGTTAATTAAAAAAAAAAAAAAAAAAAAAAAAAAAAGATCAGCTTACCTCTTTGGGCGCTGGCGGTTTGCATCTCTTGTTTGGAAAGAGCCTTCTTTACTTCACAATTGTGTAAATTGATTGTGTGGTATTTCTGAACTAATAGAATAAACACTTTTTTACCACGGGAACATATGAATGCAAAAACAACCGACAAATGAGTTGCATTCTACAACCACAATAAAAGTTGGAGAAGTATTTTCAGATGCCAAAAACTGTACTAATGTTACTATTTAAGTTAATTATGCTTATGGTATCAATAAGGCATACCCAAAGCCTCTAAAACAGTGGCATTCTAAGTCAAAGCTGAATTCTCACAAAACACACAAGAAGGGCTAAATACAACTTCCACTATATATTAGCTGTGTATAGCAGTCCCATCTGTAACATGTTAAATATAGGCAAGCATGTGTTGTAAAGAATGCATTCACCCAAAACCCCTAACACCTTAAAGTGATATGGACACTAAAAAATTTCAAAATATTAATCTACATTAAAAGTTACCTATGTCATGTGGATTATTTTTTGGCCGCTAGTTCTGCTTTCTAAGTAATTTTCACTTGAAGTTCTTAAACCCGACTGTCCCTTCTTAACTGGTCTGTTAGTTTGACTGTCCCTTCTTAACTGGTCTGTTAGTTTCTAATGCTAATGGCTACTGCTGCACAAATATGGCAGCCCCCTCATAGAGGGACAGGGTAGTAGTAAGAAAGGTAATGTAGAAGCTTCAAGCAAATACTTTTATGCCAAAATTATAAAAAGCATTCAAAGACAATGTTATGATAATAAAAAAATTCTGATGTCAGTATCTCTTTAAGATAGGGATGCACCGAATTCAGGATTCTGCCTTTTTCAGCCGGATTCGGATGCGGCCGAAACCTTCTGCCCGGCCAAACAGAATCTGAATTAGCATATGCAAATAAGGAGTGGGGTAGGAAACCAGCAGACTGTCAAAAAAAAAAAAAGAGTAAAAAATGTTTTCCCCTTTCCCACCCATAATTTACATATGCAAATTAGGATTCGGCCAAATCCTTTGTGAAGGATTTGGGGGTTCGGCCGAATCCAAAATAGTGGATTCGGTGCATCCCTACTTTAAGATACAAATATTTTCATGCCATGAGGCTGTCTGCAAGGACACTTACCAACAATTTTGTCAACTGTATCATGATCATCAAAAGTAACAAATGCAAATCCTCTCTTCTTTCCACTTTGTCGGTCTTCCATAACTTCAATAGTTTCAATCTTGCCATAGCCCTCAAAGTAGTCACGCAAATGGTATTCTTCTGTATCTTCTTTGATTCCACCCACAAAGATCTTCTTTACTGTTAGATGTGCACCAGGTCTTGCAGAATCCTAATATGAAAATGTGAAAAAGTGAATTTTCTTTTCACAAAAAGACAAAGAAAAAAACATTCAAGGAAGAAGACTTACTTCTCTGGAAACTGCCCTTTTAGGTTCAACAACACGGCCATCAACTTTGTGCGGTCTTGCAGACATAGAAGCATCTACTTCCTCTACACATGAGTAGGTAACAAACCCAAAGCCCCTGGAACGCTTTGTCTGTGGATCTCTCATTACCTAAAAAGTGCACAAAGGAAAACCTCAATATACAAACAATGATCGCATTAAAAACTAACAAGGTGAAATTCTCGCCTGAAAAGTTCCGCATAACTGTTTCCAGGAAGCTAATCTTTGTGGATGCAATCCACAAAAACAACCAAACAGCACAAGGGTACAACGTAGGGATGCACCGAATCCACTAATTTGGATTCGGCCGAATCCATCTTGGAAGATTCGACCGAATACTGAACCCTAATTTGCATAATATGGTCGGGAAAAGAAAAAAAGTGTAAAAAATTGGTTTACTTCCTTGTTTTGTAACAAAAAGTCATGTGAAATCCCGCCCTCCCCACAATTTGCGTATGCAAATTAGGATTCGGTTCAGCCAGGCACAAGGATTCGGCTGAATCCCGAACTGAATCCTGGATTCGGTGCATCCCTAGTACAATGTGACACCAACTTCTGATTTTAAATGCTGCAACAAGATACTGAACCACAAAAAGCCGCATGGAATTGTGACACGCACATGAAGTACAAGTTAAATCTGTAGAGGTAACAAAGTGCAGCTCATTCAAGGCTCTTATTCCTAGTGGACACCCCCGCCACAGGTGTGCTACATTGCAAAGCTCCAACGGTTCAATTGGCTGAACTAGAATTGCTAGTGCATAAGGATAACTTGTACTACCCATCACAACATGTTTCGAGCTAAAGAGCCCTTTATTAAGTCACCGAAACATGTCGTGAATAAACACTTTTGCAGCAAGTTCTGCTATTTGGCTTATTTCCTTAGTGAACCATTGGAGCTGTGTAGTACAAGTTATATGGACTAGCAATTCTAGTTCAGCAAAAAAAAAAAAAAAAAAAAAGGTTGAACAAAACACATTCATATTTTAATACAAGCTTATTTCAGCAAATGCACATAGGTAAAATACACCAGAATTAAACTAACTTTTCTTGGCTAAAATATACTCGTTCTTCCAAATGGTGCAAATGTAACTCATAAGTACTAGTGGTCAAGAACTTGTCAATTTGTTATCATGGGTATAAAGGCCTTAAGAATGACAAAACCATAGTTAAAATAACTTACAACACAGTCTGTGAGCTTCCCCCATTGTTCAAAATGCTCCCTCAAGCTGTCATCTGTTGTCTCAAAGCTCAAGCCACCAATAAACAGCTTTCTTAGCTGTTCAGGTTCCTTTGGTTCGTGTCCCTATACAGTTGAAAAAAAAAAGTTTTTTTTAGCATTTTAGAAAAGGACCAACTGTAAAACTGCTGATAAACCTGGAAGCTACACTGATATATTCAGAGTACTGATACAAAAAAATTCTCAATAACCACCCCCATAGAGAGCTATTTGCATTAAATTACAAAAAAACAAAAAAAACAGCATTTAACACGTCTAATATAAGTTAGTAATGGCATGTGTAAAGGACTACTACTAGTTATTTATAACCTGTACAAGGCAAGAGCTAAAGGTCACGCAGAGTACAGCACCCCTTCAGTTTCACAAAATATATGTATAGATCATAATTTGCTGTGTGTACATAGTATATCCACGGGATTCACCATACTGTAAATATAGCGCTATGTTACATTTTGACATAGCTAACCCATTCAATTCAACATTTTGAAAGCAGAATATATGGTATATTGGCATGCTAGTAACACAAGTTCTCCATTCACTAGCTACTGGTTTCCATATTTAACAATACTGTTACTATCCCAAGTAATAGAATACTACAAGTACACTGGTTATCCATAACCCATGTCTCACTTCCTCCCACTTTTAGGTTGTAATCTCTGTTGAGCAGGGTCCCCCCTATATGGAATCATAATATACAAATGTAACTGCATTTATACTGGTTAAGTGTTTGTATGTGTTCTTATGCCTTGGATTCATACCCCTGTAATTGTAAAGCACTGCAGGAATGAATGACCCTTTATAAAATAGGTAATGCCCATATTGCCAGGAGAATTAAACTCAAAAGAATGGAGGCTACAATAAATTTGCAAAAAGTAAGCACAAAATGAATATATACCTGATCATCTGAGGAAGGCCAGTGGTCCTAAAACATGAAAGATTCACATTATAAATCAGTCTAGATTAAACAAGAATTGAGCAATAGGTTTAGGTTATCAAAAGTCCTAAATACTGTATTTAAAGGGATCCTGTCATCAGAAAACATGTTTTTTTCAAAACGCATTAGTTAAAAGTGCTACTTCAGCAGACTTCTGCACTGAAATCCATTTCTCAAAAGAGCAAACAGATTTTTTTCATATTCAATTTTGAAATCTGACATGGGGCTAGACATTTTGTCAATTTCCCAGCTGCCCCCAGTCATGTGACTTGTGCCTGCACTTTGAGAGAAATGCTTTCTGGCAGGCTGCTGTTTTTCCTTCTCAATGTAACTGAATGTGTCTCAGTGGGACATGGGTTTTTACTATTGAGTGTTGTTCTTAGATCTGCCAGGCAGCTGTTATCTTGTGTTAGGGAGCTGTTATCTGGTTACCTTCCCATTGTTCTTTTGGCTGCTGGGGGGAAAGGGAGGGGGTGATATCACTCCAACTTGCAGTACAGCAGTAAAGAGTGATTGAAGTTTATCAGAGCACAGGTCACATGACTTGGGGCAGCAGGGAAATTGACAATATGTCTAGCCCCATGTCAGATTTTTTTTATATTCAATTTTGAAATCTGTTTGCTCTTGAGAAATGGATTTCAGTGCAGAATTCTGCTGGAGCAGCACTATTAACTGATGCGTTTTGAAAAAAAAAAAAATAATGTTTCCCCCATGACAGTATCCCTGTAAAGATATATATCTAGGTCTATCTCTCCCTTTCAATGCGGATTCCCATGAACCTGTAGGTGTCAGTACAGCAGTCACCCAGCAGGTACTGAACTACAATCCCCAGAATGCAATGAGCAGTAGTTCACATATGGTAGGCCTGTCACACCTTGATTTAGGGAGGGTAGGGATGAATTTCAGAAGATACAGCCCAGCATTTCTCTACTGATGCCGCCGAAAATCAGCTAGCTGTCCAACATGGCGGCTGCGCACTGACACTGCAGGGACGAATGGAGCGGGAACAATAGAACTAAAGGCAACTGCCACCTGATAGGGGGTGGGAATACACAGAAAGAAAGTAGATCCCATTGTTGCAGTATATTGCAAGTGTCAGCAGGAGGATTAGGCATGGTGTCATAAAACACTTGTGTCCTTTCTACTTTCTTCCCTAAGAGGCTGCTGTAAACGGCCCTGCAGCTGCGCCCTTCCTTAGCGCCAAATGACGGCTGCTCGAATCACTAGTCCGCCTTGAGTAAGGCCTAAACATCTCCAGCTTTTTTCCTTCCCCGTCTCGCTTCCTGCTGGCGGCCATTTGCAGACACGGGAGCCATTGAGAAAATATGGGGGGAGGGGCGTGTCGCCTCTACTCACAGCATGCGCCGCCGGGCCTCGTTTTCCACGCGCCACTCATTTATATTGTTTCACAGAACACATAGTCCCTCTACGCAATCCCCCCCCCCCCAAGCATCAGAACGGCCTTTGTCTTTTCTCTCCTCCTACCCTACAGGAAGCCACTTTCCCGCTTAGTGACAATATAATCAACCGCCCAAGTGGATCACACGCAGTCACTGATAATTCGGCATTATGATACTTACATCCATTCCACCACGAGGCATAGCACGCCGCTCTAACGCTAAAGGTGCTGCTTCTCCTGCCGAGCGGGAAGAAGAGGAAGAAAAAGCGAGCACGCAAACAGACGTCCTTGCGGGCACGGTAACCACGCCCTTCCTTTATCTGACCACGCCCGATCAAGGCGGGGCGACAGGGAACTTGTTTGTGTGTGGAGCAAAGGCGCCATTTTAGATAGGGTGATGCTGACGTGCTTAGTAGGCACGTGATGTTTGGCAAGAATCACGATAAACAATGGTGGCTTGATGATTCTCACAAAGGCACTGGTTATTATTGTAACGAAAAAAAAATTCATTCTTATTGCCATTGAGCGTGTCGTGTAGTATTTGTACTTAGAGTGTCGGCTGAAATAGATTACGAGTATTATATAGTGAAAATAAGCACGTGAATGAACCATGGAGGAGTTTGGGGGTTCAAGAAGAAGCTAGATTGTCCTGGTATTGCCGAGTGTTCCAAGTTTCCAACTAAATAACAGGTGGACTGCCTGTGGTTTGTTATTTTGAGACGGCCCTAGTCTGTCTAATCTCCGTCTTCATATCCTGCCTGGCATTTAGGGTTAAGCTGGTCATAGACACAGATTCGAACGATCAGACTTACCTATCTCCCAACCTGGCTGCCACTAACCTTCAGTATAAATAAAATAGTAAAAGAACCGATCAGCCGATGTTCTGACCCTAACAGCAATCGTATGAAAGTTTATGTCCGATAAATAGGGTTGCCACCTTTTCTGGAAAAAAATACCGGCCTTCCTATATATTTATCTTTTTTCCCTATTAATAACATTGGGGTCAACCATAATTTTTACCGGCCAGGTGTCAACCCTACCGAAAAAGCTGGTGACAGTCTCCCACTGAAAATCGGCAATAAATGCAATATTATCGGCAGCCGACAGAAATCTTTTAACCTGGCAGATTGTCCAAATGACAGATGTCCATGGGACGAAAAATGTCGGACTCCTTACACACGGTCCGAAAATCATACGATCAGATCTTTGCGTCTATGGCCAGCTTTATATTCTGATTTGTTGCCAGGCAACAGTATGGACCCTAACATTTTCACTTAAAGGCTTGATCCATCAAAGGTACGCAGCAAAAAAAAACGTATCCAGCTGAAGAAGCATAGATCACAGCCGATCACTAACATCTGCTCTGGCCGCGGGAATGTTCACTCAAAAGATCAAGAATTGCACCATGGCACTAGGTCTGGACTGAGAATTAAAATAGGCCCTGGCATTTCAGGTACACAAAAGACCAATAAGCCCACACAGAGGCCCAAACAGCCCCCACCAGCCCACTAAATACTGACTTTCTAGGGCACCTTATAGCAGCCCCTCTGGCATTTGCCAGAACCTAGAGATTGCCTGTCCGGGCCTGCATGGCACCGTAGTGCTGAGAATGTGGAGTAGGGTTGCCACCTTTTCCAGAAAAAAATACCAGCCTTCCTATATATTTATCTTTTTTATAATTTTTACCAGCCAGACCTGTGAAATACCAGGCAGGTGGCAACCCTAGTGTGGAGTAGGGTTGCCACCTGGCCTGTATTGTACCGTCCTTGTCAGTAAAAATGATGCTTGATGCCATTGTTATTAATTGGAAAAAACAGCAAGAATATAAGAAAAACTGTATTTTTTTTCCAGAAAAGGTAGCAACCCTAGTGTGGAGTTGCAGCCAAATCCTAAATAGCTGCATAAACAGTGGCTCTGTTCTTAAACAAAAAAAGCAGGACAAAAAAGGAAAAATAATAGTATAGTTTATGAGATGGTCTCTTTCCAGGGTAACCCCCAGTCCAAGAGTTTGCCAATCAATTTTGCAATATGTAGAGATTTTGAGTATGGAAAGAGGCCATAAACAAAGTAAAGTATTAGCCAAAATATACTATTACTATTAGACAATAGATAATAATGATAGTGTTTCTCTTGGGGAAAGAGGTGTCAAGCCTATAAGTCAAAAAATCAAGAATTGCACCATGGGATTGTAGTGAGATAGGGTGTGGAGATGCAGCCACACTTGGTTAAAATCGTAAATAGCTTTATTAATCCATTTGAAAACATCATATACAAGGCAGGCAGGGTGAGACAGGCTTAACGCGTTTCGTAACCTACTGGTCACTTCATCAGAAGCCAAAGCACCCTTACAGACAGACTGCTTATATAATCACCACCAATAAAACCAAGATAAGTTAAAGGGATACTGTCATGGAAAAACATGTTTTTTTCAAAACACATCAGTTAATAGTGCTGCTCCAGCAGAATTCTGCATTCCAAGGGCACATTCCAAGGGCACAATTCAAGTAATTGGAAAAAAAAACTCCTTACCCAGCCACTTTCTAGTTTAAAATTTGCATGTCTGCTGACAAGCAAGGAGGAGGGGTTGGATGATGTGTGACTAGTGCCAAGCCCCTACAAAAATTTTTTGTCGGGGGGCCCAGCTAAGGCAAATTACGCCACTGCATGGTTTGCTAGCATGACTGCTCTTCAATATGCTAATTTTTAGCAAAGGTGTTTTTAGTTGTATACTCTCCCTTTAACCAAAGAGATGTACTGTAAAAGTTTAAGCCCTTTCAGTGGAATAAAAAATACCCAATGTTAGTATTTGATTATTACAGTATATTGTTTGATTTGGAGACTTTTTGCCCAATGCACATCACACAAGGTTAGTCTCTAATATCACCTTCATAACATTTGTATTTCATTAGCATCATTATTAATAAAGTAACAAACAGGCACACTGTGTTTTTTTTCAAGGCTCCACAGTCGTCTCGGTGTATCCATATCTTAATCAGTACATATGTTATGGTTCCTTCTTTATTACAGGACCTCTGAATAACAAAATACTGTTTTCTCAGAATACTTGTTCTTTTCAGAGACAAAATACACTGATAAGACTAAAAATATTATGGCGCTTGAACGATCTCTTAGGCACTATGATATAGCAGGTGTCCATCTCTATCCTATAGCAATGTTTATCTTATTATGCTCTGAGTCAACTTGTGTTGTGTACCCATTTCATGTACCTTGTATGAAACGGTCTGCTTAACTCTTTGTTATGTATGTATAATTTCTGTGTGTTTCAAAAAGGAAATAAAACTTACCTTTCAAAAAAAATAAAATAAATAAAAATGTTATGGCACCATAATCAATGTTTGGCCTCATAACCCTTGCTTAGCAATGAGGCAGAATGTACAGTATATCCTATTTTGACTGTTTACGGGACACTACAGGTTATGGCATGCTTGAGGTAGCACACAATCTTTTCAGTGAGTAGGACACAGATTCTCAAAAAGTTTGCATAGAAACTATTAATGTTATTGCCAGTGTACAGCTCTACTACTCACACTTGGAACTTACTTGCCTGGCTGTCCAGTTTTGCAGACAAACATAATTGTTTCATGTGGACTCACAAAAGTAAATTTACGACACTGCCTAAATTGTAGATGGTGGAACTTGCCTGCTAGCTATTTATGGTAAAATCAACGACTGAACAATTATAAGGATTCCTCTGGTGAAGTTGATTCTGAGACAAACCGTGTTGGTTTACCAATCTGGACTGTAAAACGTGATACACTGACTGTACTACAGCAATTTGTAAGTGCAATCATTTTTATCTAATAAATTTTAACTAAAGTATTGTTCTAAGAGACAGAATTGCTTCTGCCATATGCTGCTTCATAGAAGCTCTTAAATCTTATTTGATTATTTTCAGTGCTTGTATTTAAAGTTTTTAGGAGTCAAAGTCGGTACATTTTGACTGACTTCAACTCCAGATACCCAAAATTGCTTCCAACTCTGACTCAGTGACTCTGACTCCACAGCTCTGGAACATCGGCCACTGTTAGTGCTGAATCGTCAGATACAGGTAAAATTCTATTGTCTCTATCTATATATATCATGATTCTGCTCTAACACGTCTGTAATGAAAACGAACAATCTTTCCTGCAACCAATGGGAAAGAGCGTAATTGTATGGCAACCTTTAGAGAGCTGGTGCTAAATTGTGCTCAGCTACAGAGCACTAGTGTTCAGAATTTCAGTGTAGCTTTCACTTTGCCCCTTTTTATGAATCTGGGCCCCATTGTGTGTTGCACCACTGGTGCTCCCTAGCTTGTGCATCTGAATTATGAGCAAGCTAATGCGTGTTCAAAGGGATGCCCATATACCAGCTCCAGCTTTCCCCTTATGAATACAGTACAATACAGTCTCAGATCAATATATACTTTGCACTGTTTCATTTTATCTGGCAGATAAAGCAATTGCAATGTTCTTAGAAGTGTGTTGAAACACTGGCCTTAGTGTATGAAAACTTGTTTCCCCTGTCCTTTATGTAAGTTCAAAAATTCCTTTTTTTTTTTATTAATCTCTATATTGGGTAACCAGGCACTTAAGTCTGATTTAATGAACCAATCTTTATGTAAAATGCAATTTAAAATCGCTGATGCGATTGGTCCACTAGCTCTGATGCTAGTAAAGGCAAAACAGGAAGGCAGGGTCGGACTGGGGGGCCCGGGGCATACAGGGACTGACCCTTCCCCCTACTCCGACGCGCTCTTGGCACTCACTCATGGAGGTGCTCATGTGTGAACAACACCACGTGCACCGTTGCTGCACAGCGTCAAATTATTATTATTTTTTTTTTGAGAGAGGGGTCTTCCGGAGTAGGGGTCTGGCCCGTTGGGGGCCCATGAGGGTCGGGGCTCACCGGGTTTGTTCCCTGTGTCCCGCCAGGCCAGTCCGACACTGCAGGAAGGTCCGGACACCAAACTCCTTCCTAAAACCACACTCCTGGCCTCAAAGCTTGCTGTGCTTCAGCCGATTTCCAGAGCAGTGCTAATTATTGGGCAGACTTTTTATCATGTTGCTAACATCAGGGGGGCACACCTGCTTAAGTTTCCTAATACTCCCACTCCTTACCCCCTTGGCCAAGATTTTATTCAGGAGGTTAGATGCCACTATAAAGCTGGCCATAGACGCAAAGATCTGATCGTACGAATCGAGGATTCGTACGATTTTCGAACCGTGTGTGGAGAGTCCCGGCATTTTTCGTCCGGCGGAGATCGGTCGTTTGGTCGATCGGGCAGGTTAGAAAATTTCTGTCGGCTGCCGATAATATCTCTGCGTGTATTGCCGATCGTACGATTTTCAGTGGGAGACTGTCACTAGCTTTGGTTGGACATAGATATCGTACGATTGCTGTCAGGGGCAGAACATTGCTGATCTGTTCTTTAACTAATCTGACTGGTAAGACTTTGATCTGAATGGTTAGTGGCGGGTCGGGAGATGGGAAAGTCCGATCGTACGATGATTCGTACGATCGGATCTTTGCATCTATGGCCAGCTTAAAGGAGAAGGAAACCCCCAGGGCGCTAAACCCCTCCCCCCCTCCCCTGTGCTGCCCCCCCTCCCTCCTCCCCCCTGGCCTACCTGTCCCCCTGGGCAAATGCCCCTAACTTTTTACTCACCCCTCTGCGCAGGTCCTGTCCACGGAGTACGCAGTCGCCATCTTCTCCCACGCGCGTCTTCTTCCTGCTCTGATCGGCGTTTTCTGGCGCATGCGCAGTAGGAACAGGTACCGGTACGGCTCTACTGCGCATGCGCCGAATGTCACGAAGTGAAATCGGAAAACTTCGTGACATTCGGCGCATGCGCAGTAGAGCCGTACCGGTACCTGTTCCTACTGCGCATGCGCCAGAAAACGCCGATCAGAGCAGGAAGAAGACGCGCGTGGGAGAAGATGGCGACTGCGTACTCCGTGGACAGGACCTGCGCAGAGGGGTGAGTAAAAAGTTAGGGGCATTTGCCCAGGGGGAGGGGTAGGCCAGGGGGGAGGAGGGAGGGGGGGCAGCACAGGGGAGGGGGGGAGGGGTTTAGCGCCCTGGGGGTTTCCTTCTCCTTTAAGGCCAAGAAGTCCTTTCCGGATATTGAATCAACCAGGAAATTTCCTGCTAAACCCTTTTGTAGAGAGGGGCACTTTTCCAGAGCCCAGGAGTTGTCTCTGTCTGAAGAGGGCTCATATCAATTGACCAATTAGAACAGGTCCTGTTTTCCAACCAAGGGAAATTTCTCCAAAAAGAGAGCAGGTAGGTTCACATCATACTGTTTTGGGCAGAGTAACACAATGGTCAGAGATTACATCGGACCCTTGGGTGTAAAGGTGGCCATAGATGTTGAGATTTTTAAAAGATCAGATCCTGATCGTGAGACCACGATCTTCTCGGAACAATCGTACGATCGTACGAATTTACCATCAAATAAAAAGACCAATTTGCCAGGAAAACAAAGGGTAGCTGCCTGCTTGTCCCTGCAAACATAGATAGATTGCACTGGGACGACAAAGATTTTTTGACCTGGCCGATCAATTTCCTGACAGACGTCGGCCAAAAAATCGCAAGATGTACTATCATTCGAATCCCACTAACCGCACGATAATTTCGAAGGATTGGTCGGGCTTCCCTAAAATCGGTCGTTCGGCATCTCACACACCCCTTGTCCAGAGTCGTTCAACAATGTTTTGCTAGCAGCCCTTCATGCAGGGAAGATTTCTTTAGAAGACCCAACAAAGAGGGACTAGGTAAGTCCTCTTTTCCCAGTCAGAAAGCAAGATGGTTCGCTACATCCAGTCCTGAATGGAAAAAATCTGAATTCCTTCATAAATCCAAAGGGGCAAATTCACTAAACGCCGAAGCGCCTAACGCTAGCATGAATGCGCCAGCGTAGCGCATTTTCATTAATTCGCTGATTCACCAACGGACGCTGGCGTAAATTCGCTAGTGTTACTTCGCACCCTTAAGCCTGGCGAATTTGCGCAACAGACGTAACTACGCAAATTCACTGACGCGCAAATTATTCTGAACACTACCTTTTACGCCAGACTTCCTTCGCCACCTCAGACCAGGCGAAGTGCAATAGAGTTGATAGGGATTGCTTCAAAAAAAGTTAAAAACATTTTTAAGTCCCAAAAAACGCTGGCATTTTTTCATTTTTTATGGGCGATAGGTTGAAAAGGATCGAAATTTTATTTGGGGCTACCCTCCTTCCCCCCTACATTTCCTAACTCATGGCATCTTAACTATACAGTGGGCACATGTGTAGGGCAAAATAACAATTTTATTTGCTGTTTTGAAGGTTTCCCAGGCTTGTGTAGTACTGCTACATATTCCTCCATTGTAACTTGAATTTGGTGGCGTATGCAAATTAACCATCGCTAGCGTAACATTGCTTTGCTTGGCGAATTAACGCTAGTGCAACTTCGGATTTTAGTGAATTTGCATAGTGCTGGCGAAAATACGCCTGGCGAAGTGCGTCGAAGCGGACGCTGGCGCAACAACGAATCTTAGTGAATGTCCCACAAAGTGTTTCAGGATGGAGGGTTTAAAAGACCTTCCCACCATTTTATGTGCTGGGCAATGGGCCAAAAAAAATAGATTTAATAGACGCCTTTCATTCTGTGCCCATTTACCCCCAACACTGAAGACTTTGTTTTTGATGGGGAACACACTTTTTCCAATGGAATGTCATGGTATTTGGCCTTTCAGATGCCCCTTACACCTTCTCCAGAATGTTTTAGGTAATCTAAGCCTAAAAGCAGGTAACTGGCTCTTATAGACCAGCTAGTGGCACTTTCTCCAGGCTTTCACCAAACCCCATTTTACTGCAGAAACCTACAGTTTCAACTAAACTATCACCTACAAAACTGAAAGCAGTGGAGAGAGTATTTAACTCTAAACTTAGAGTCCCAGAACGATTTAAATACTTGGCTAACCATATCAAATCCTGCTCCCTCTCCCATAATGCGACAGACTCCAGAACTAGTCATAACAACAGATGCTTCACTATTAGGCTGGGGAGGCTTTTCCAAACAAAAGCTGTAAAGGGACTGTGGTAGAGTCTTGCGTGGGTCTATTTTCTTATATCCGTACCTGACCCATACCTGCTACCCATGACCTGCAACCCAGAACCACAAACCACAATTTCCCCCCACTGATCTGCAACCCGACCTCCAATAGGCAGAACCAGAACTGACATCAAATTGGGCCAGAAGTGATGTCACTATGACACTGAAAACAACATCACAAAAAATGAAAAAACTGTCAGAACCACAAGGGAGAGTCAGAGGGATCTAGCCTGCACCTTTGTCAGGTACCCATCTGGGTTACCCAAAGACTGCCTGCATGTCCAGGGAATCAGTTTTTTTTTTGCTGAAACCCAACCACTTTGCCGGTATTCCATGGGTACTGTGGTCTCCAGACAAAAAGGTAGACCACATAAATTAGAACTCAGTCAGTTCTCTTAGCTTTACATCATATTCTAGTTCTTCCCTACTCTGTTCATTTCCAAATGGACAACAAGACAGCAGTGTCATAAATCAACAGGATGGGCGGCACACGTTCACATCAGTTGTGCAGTACTTGGGCCTGGCCTTTACCTATCAGCAGAATACATACCAGGCACAAATTAGCAGACTCCCTTTCAAGACACAAACTCTCGTTGGCGACTGCGAGACTTATTTCCCAAAGATCAGGACACATATGGGACCAGGCAAATAGACTTCTTTGCCTCTCCAACGTCAGAACAAATGCTGAAGTTTGTATCCAGATCTTGGTCAAAAGGCGCTTAGAGGATGGACGCCTTTTCATTCAGCTGGCAGACACTGAAGGGTCTTTATGCCTTTTCTCCCCCAGCCATAATACAAAACATCCTATTAAAAAGGTTATAGACCTGGTCATAGTTTACCCACTATGGCCCTCCAAAATGATAGTAGGCCCCAAGGTTCCCTGCTGGGTTTCATCACAGAATGTTTTCAAGGACAGAGGGAGCTACTGAATACTTACCCCAGGTAAGCCCTGGGGGCAGCCCTTGTGAGGGGTTAGCCTTATCACATCTGTCGATAATAACAAATGCTTTAATCAGTGCATCACTACACCTCAGAACTTAAAAAGATACAAAGCTATTGCACAAAAATTCCAGAACGTCAAACAAATAACCTCCATACAGATCACTCTTCAAATATAATCCACATGGTTTAAGACTTCTTATCTATACCCAGAAGTAACAAAAAAACAGTTTTGCACCAAATTAATAAGAGGAGCCAGCACAACTTAGAAGACCAGTACAACCAAAATATAGTCGGACGTGGGATATAGATCACCTGTTGACATACCTTTCTAAAATTCTTCAAGACCCATAGCTGGGGGGGCAGTGGGCCATTAGGCTAAAGCTTGCCACACAAGCAGAGATATGATTGTTCAATAGAATAATGACTGTAAGACTGTAGTTTTGTCCTTAAATTGGATCTGGCAAAAACTTCATATCTATCGACATTTGTATGTGGACGGCAAATTTAGGGTGTGGAAGTATGATTGTTGAATTTACCATACATAGTACCATTCAGTGGAGTTTAATGATCTCCACAACATTACTTCAACCACCCATATGTACAGTAGCTTTATAGCTCTTTTTTTTCTTACCTGTTCTGAACTGTTTTCTACCCCAGAAGGCCTAGAAATAAAAATATTCTCATTCAATATCATGTGATATGGACAGATGCTTTGTGTTGTTGTCGATTTGTTCCAATTTATTTTTTTATTTGTTTCATTCCTTTACTCACGCTGGCTCTGTTCCAAGCTTTTCCAGAAAACACTTCAGCCTGCATCAGCTTAATTAAAAGCAAACTCATTATTACTGGAAGAGTCAATCAAACTCAATCTAGCTTATACCTTAAGGGCTCTTACTGACGAGCGGTTGTAGCTGCGCTCCCCTGCGTTCCGTTTTTCTGCGTTCAGCCACAGGGGAGCGCAGGAATAGACACATAACATTTTTTCCAATGGGGCTGTACTCACACAGGCGCGTGCAGGCGCCGAACGCAGGAAAAATGCAGCATGTTGCGTCTCAACCTGCGTTCGGCGCCTACACGTATGTAATGCGTCTATTCCTGCGCTCCCCTGCGGCTGAACGTAATGCAGCTACAACCGCTCGTCAGTAAGAGCCCTTAGAAATACAAGTCTCCTGAATCACAAATGAATAACACTGCTCATTCACCTCTTCTGTTAGCCAGAATGGCTTGCACATTATTGTGTATTGTATCAGTATTTTAAATGAACAGACTAATCAATTACATACTTAATTCAATCAGTGGGTGTATCTGTTTTACTGTGTGGAACCACGTGTTAGCTTCAAGGGGTTTTCCCAGTTGTCCGCGCTTAACTTCTGAAAAAACAGGATCTCAATTCAAGGACACCTCATAACACTCGTTGGGGACGTAGGTAGCATTGGAAAGGGTGGGGACTATTTACTCAGTTTCTATCTTTCCTTTCCACATGCCAACCTCACTACCAACAGAGCCAGTTTATAGATTGTCATTTTCTTTGCTCTGAGCCACCATAACTGCCCAGTCAGAGGCATCAACTAACTCTGTGTCATCAAGGAGAAACTAATATTTTCTACAATATAGTGTAAAATCTTATATAGGCTTATAAATGCTAGGACGGTATCATTATCTACCTGATGATGGTAATGAAGGTTTCCTTCTTAATAGTCCCAATTCTATTAATACAACAAATGATGTATGGTTCACTCAAGTGTGAAATTCAAAAGAGGGGCTTACTAACAGGCTGGTGACTGGTGAAAGCAACTGAGCAATCACATCATAAATATTTGTATTCATTGTTATTTTTGGATAAATGTTTGTATAGTTAACTACTTTGGTTTAATTTTTTATAGCTTGTTCAGTATTAGGTTTTAAATAGCAAAGTTTGGTGTGCTTTTGAGTTTACAGCAAGTTTGCCAGAAGCTGCTTTACTTTGCAGTTAAATTTCCCTCAGTTTGAGGTCGGTGGCATTGATTAGTGCACCTGAATATAAATAAATTGAACCCCTGGGACTCCAGAGCAGCTTGTTCTAGTGCAGTCCAACTGGCGGCCTGTGACCTCCCTTGTGTGGCCCCCACATGAAAGTCTGCTGTGACTGCTTACCTTGTGTAAGCTTTAAAAGTACTGCAGTACTGAGATTAACTGGCCCCTGCATTGTTTACACCTGTTATCCCCCCCCTGAACTGCTCACACCTGTAACCCCCCATGCATTGTTTACACCTGAAACACCTCTGTTGCTCGTATGACTACGAAGATCATTCATCCAGGTCATGGTATATCTAGTATAGGTAAATGTAAAAACAACTGGACTTGCTGAGTAATCATTGAAGACGTTTCACTACTCATCCGAGCAGCTTCTTCAGTTCAACTGACTGGTGTGGGAAGTTCTCAGCATATAAACTCTTCCACTAATCCAATCACAATGGCACATTGTAACTCTTCAAAGAGGTGAAATCTGAAATTCACAGAGGTTTTGATTCTGTGTAGTTACCTCTGTTCTTCCATACTCTGCCTGCCATACACTACCTATGGGATGTGAGTCTGGTAGGGTTTGTTCTGGGGTTTGTTAGCATTTGGAAATTGTTAGGGGCCCCTAAGGTGTTTAATTATGTGCTGGGGAGTACTGTGCAATCTACAGGGGAGGAGGAGGCATATGGATTTAAAGGAACACTAACACCAAAAAATGAAAGTGTTTTAAAGTAATTCAAATATAACGTTCGGTTGCTCTGCACTGGTAAAACGGGTGTGTTTGCTTCAGAAACATGACTATAGTTTATATAAACAAGCTGCTGTGTAGCCATGGGGGCAGCCATTCAAGCGGAGGATACACAGTAGATTACAGATAAGTTCTGAAGAATCCCATTGTATACTACAGATCTTATATGTTATCTGTTTTTTATCCTGTGCCCCCGTGGCTACACATCAGCTTGTTTATATAAACTATAGTAGTGTTTCTAAAGCAGTTTTACCAGTGCAGTGTGACACTACATTATATTTACATTACTTTAAAACACTTTAATTTTTTGGTGTTACTGTTCCTTTAAGAGTATGTTTTACTATGACTTGATGAGTGATATCCCTGCAGTGAGCACCAACCATTTGTTTTTTTGGTGTGCTACCAAATGGTCTTAAGATGTCTTGTGATAAATGGGTGTGGTTTAATGTGGTGTGGTTTAAAAATGGGAAATGGCCAACAGTGGCTTCCATTGTCGGCCCTTCACCAAGAAGACCAGAAAAATTCGGGCTCTCAGTACCACAGAAGTTGGACAGCACTGCTCTATTGGATAGCTGCTCTTAAGTGGGTTCTCTTTAGGTGGGGACCCTGTAAGTGGAGTTACAAACACAGAAGTTAAGTGGGGACTCTGTAAGTAGAGTTACAATCACAGGAGTTTCAAACTAAATGAGGTTCAAGCTAGGTCAAAGTTTGTTCGATTTTTATATATTTCTAGCAAGATTTAAGGTCTGACCCAACAAGTCTGAGCCATATGTATGCAGATTTGGAACAAGGGGTTTATACATCCCAACAGATTTGCCATATTGTGTGAAGAAGGTGGGAGAGTGAAGTCTGGATTGGCAGTTCTAGAAGGGGGTGATCTCTCTAACAGGTGGGATACCAGTTTCTCTAGTAGTGGTGTGGAGGAGAGCAGAGCTAGGCCAAAATAGATTGTGGTTATAGGGGATTCAATTATTTGGAAAGTTAATAGGACAATTTGTCATCTGGACAGTTTGCTGTCTTCCTGGTGTCAGGGTTCAGCATGTGGTTGTTCAGGTAGACAAATTATTGGGTGGGGCTGGGCATGACCAAGCTGTCTTAGTACATATTGGTACTAATGAAAAAAATGATGGTAGATGTAGGACCTTAAAGAATGAGTTTATGGATCTAGGCTTAAAGATTAAGGGAGGTCTTCCAATGTAATATTTCAGAAATCTTGCCTGTGCCACGTGCATGTTTAGGAAGACAGCGGTAGTTTATGGAGCTAAATGCATGGCTTAAGTATTGGTATAGAAAGGAAGAGTTTGGGTTCCGAGAGCACCGGGCTGATTATTTTGAGGTACAATAGATATAATTGTGATGGATTGCACCTCAATGGAAGGGGGTCCGCTGTACTAGGGGAAAGAATGACTAAGAGGTTGGAGGAGTGTTGAAACTAGGCAAGAAGAGTGTGTGATCCAGAGTATTATGGGGAAGCTAAGGTAGACTGGGAAGTGGAAGTAGTCATGGGTCATGGGGGAGGAGTGATGGGGCATATAGTTTACCAGCTAGGGAGATCCCTCTGTTACAAGAGAAACTGACTAATAGTAACTTTAAATGTAATCCTACATTAAATAATATTAATATAAGAGGGAAAAGTAGTGACTTCCACTGGCTGCTGGCAAATGCACAGAGTTTGTCGGGTAAAATGGAAGAGCTATAGTTAATTGCATGCACTAAACACTATGATATAATTGGTATCACTGAGACCTGGTAGGATCACACATGTGACTGGGCTGTCAATTTAAATGGCTATACCCTTTCTAGGAAGGACAGAGGGATTAAAAAGGGTGGAGAAGTTTACCTTTATGTAAAACTTGAATTAAAGCTATGTATGGCACTGGGGAGGGTGTGGAATACCCATGGTTTGAGATTTCAACTGGGCAAAAAGATACATTGAAAATTATAATTGATGTAAGATACTAACTACCTCGAATAAATGACAAGTTTAAGGGGCAACTATTATTACAAATGAAGGCTGTGGCAACTAGGTCAAGTTATTATTATGGGTGACTTAAATTATCCAGACAGTGACTGGGGTAATAGGGTTGCCAAGACAGAAAAAACAGGTTTGTAAATATGACAACTTTTTATTTCAGCTCGTTCAAGAATGAACGAGGCATCAGTCTTTTTTGGATCTTGTGATAACTATAATATCAAATTAATAATACTAATAATACCAAATTTATATCTACCATTTGTGTGGGTGAGCATTTAGGGAATAGTGATCATGACATGGTCTCCTTCAGGATTATGTTGCAGAAACAACTCTATAAGGGAGTAACTAAAACACTAAACTTTAGATGTGCAAACTTTGCCAGTATAAGGGCATCTCTGCAGCATATTAACTGATCAAGGCTTTTCACAGGTTTAAACATGGACCGACCGATTAAAAAAAGAAAAAGGAAATAAACCAAAAGTAACTTTGATGGCATATTATGTATTATGAAACATTTGTATTGAGCGTTGCATGCACTAGAGTGGTTTCCCCGAGGTCCCTTAAATATCATAATAGAAGATAATTCTATGGGCTTACAGTTAAAGGAATTACCTGAAATGCAACTGTTAAATATTAGTTATTCCACATCTGAGAAAGTATAAAGTGTAACATAATGAACACCAACATATATTGCTATCATATAGTGATTAAGATCATAGGGATTCCTGTAGTTTGGAATGAATATCTATACCGCGGTTCCCATATTTCCACTCATCTATAAGTATACTGGTTAGTGTTTCATTAACCATTACCCAATTTAGTTTATCCTTGAAGTGGGAAATCGGAACCAGGTGTGATTTCCAATGTTAACCTATTGTAATCTTTGCTGCCAAAATATAGTTTATCAAAATTCTTGCATTAGTATTGACATTAGATATCCTTTTGTTTAACAGAGCGTTTAAAGGATCTTTCCTAAGATTAACTTGTGTTACCGAATATATGATAGTATAGACCCGAGTCCAGAACCTTTGTACATTTGGACAGTCCCACCAGATATGCATCACAGTACCTGCTAAACCACAGTGTCTAAAGCATTCTTGGCTAAGTTGGGGGTTTATCTTATGTAACCGGGAAGGGACCATATACCAGCGTGTGAGAACTTTATATGCAAGTTTCCAATAATGAAATATTCCTAGAACAGTGGGCAGGGGTTTCCCATATCTTGTCCCAGGTTTCTTTATCTATGTTACTCAGCGCCGGATTTCATTGCCGGCCGCCCCTAGGCCGCGCGGTCCTAGCGCCCACCGACACCTCCCCTTCCCAGCGCGCCGGCGAAAAAACGCCGGCGCTGCTGCTTTAATTGAATGGGGGCGCATACTTCCCTATAATGCGGCTGGGCAGCATGCCGCCCCTATTTTTTTGCCGCCCTAGGCCCGGGCCTATGCGGCCTTGCCGCAAATCCGGGCCTGATGTTACTGTTAAGATCTTTATCCCATGCTGTAACATAAGACAAGGGGGTTTGGGAATGCGTATAAAATAAAGTTCTGATTTGCATGTCCATTCAGAAGTCGGTGTGCCTTTCATGTGTGGATGTGAGTGCACTGTTGGTTACCCCTCCTAACATACATCATATCTGAGCCACAAGCAGAAAAAAAAAATAAAACTATAAACTCAGCTTCTCAACAGCTGCCCAGAGCACACTCAAAAGATGTCCAAACACTTTGGGCAAACCTGGAAGGCCAAAAAGCAAGACGCTGATCTCATATGGACAGTTATGGGGCTGTTGTTTATAAATGACAACATCTCTAGCCATAATTATATTTAAGCTTTAGTTTTTCTTTTATATCTTCTGTATATGTTTACTGTTGTTTCTTCTTTCTTTCTGACTTGGTGGTTCAGCCTTGCCCAACTTTAATGTTCTCATATGATGGCTTATTTATGATGCTGAATTTGACTTGATGGGTCATTGGAAATGGAAATGTTGGAAATGGAAATGCCACATATCTGGAATTTATCTTGTTTTAATAGGCCCTATAGGGTCAGGGCACAAAACAATTATGTACAGTGCAAATGTGAACATAGCACCAAATATTAATAGAAAAGAAACTATGCTACAGAATCTTATAGAGCAGATTTAAAACTGAAATTTAAACATGTTTGCTGTCATTTTGACACTGTATATGACCCTAAGACAAGTACTGAGTTTGTCCTTTTTATACAGCTGTGGAACTAAGCGTCCATATATAAGCACAAAGCTATGGCGCTTTTCTACAATAGAAAAATCTGCAAATATATTAAAGCCTTTTCACCTTAATTTTCTAGCCAAAGAGAATTATAAAACGATTATAGCGCCTGCTGTAATCTTTCAGAGCAGAGAATCAAGTTCATGCCCTGAAGCATTTAGGAAATGGGAATATCTTTGCTAGGCAATCTTTCTGACTTTCATTAAGTATTTACTGTGCTGAAAGTTAGAGAGGTCTGCAGAATACAAAGTGATATTGGCTAATTATTTATGCACATCCCATTGTACATAATTAAAAAGTATTTGGTCCCTGCAGACATAATTCGTGAAGACTTATAGGGAATGCCTGTGTGCGCGGCTGCTGTGGAGTAGCCAGGAGTGCAAGCTATTATATAATTGGTCAGCAGAGGCAGAATACTCTGTCTTAATACAAAACAATAACTATTGTATATCCAAAGCACATGCTGAAAGAATATTCATAATGAGAGGTAAAAATGTATGGTTTATGTATGGCCTTGCTTGCCGAGTACAATGAACCCGAAGTACACATAGAGGGAACTGACCGAGCCCACTTATATTTTATTTAAGAGAGAAAAAAGTATAGTAGAACCCAACCCACGCATGTTACTGAATGCAACTATCTCTGTATATTAACCCGTTACCTGTCAGTCACATAGAATGTAAGTCACTGCCACTAAAGTTACAGAGGCTACTAGTAGATAGCATTGATCTGCATGTAGAATAATACAAGCAAATCTATTATTGGTTGCTATTGCTTTAGAACTAATTTTTAATATGATTGTCACAGAACCCCTTAAAACTTTCTGCACAGCAAAATATCACACAGTAATAAAAACACTGTAAACCCTGCTTTTTTGGATAAACTGCTTATCATTGGTTTTCTTTTTTGGTTTCCTTAAAGGGATGCTGTCATGGAAAACATGTTTTTTTCAAAATGAATCAGTTAATAGTGCTACTCCAGCAGAATTCTGCACTGAAATCCATTTCTCAAAAGAGAAAACAGATTTTTTTATATTCAATTTTGAAATTTGACATGGGGCTAGACATTTTGTCAATTTCCCAGCTGCCCGTGGTCACGTGACTTGTGCCTGCACTTTAGGAGAGAATGCAGGGCAAGAACCTGAGCCGAACCTGAGCCTTATCCTGACCATCAGCTCGAGTGTTCTTTTGAGCATTTATGTAATTTTCATTATTTTCAATTTTTTTGGCTTTTTGTGTTTAGGATACTAACAGTTTCACACTGCTAACATCATGCTTTTGGCTTTGCAGTTCCAGCCATTAAAATGTACTTTTTGTAATTTTTTTGGTTTAGATATCTTTTAAACGTACATTATGTTCCTACTCAGTTAACCAGTAAACATATACTAGCTTTACTTTTAATGTCTTCTCATTTCATATCCTATATTTGAAACAGAGAGCTGATGTTTATTGGTGCGCCTAGAGAGGCAGTAAATATAAAAATAAATATGCATTTCCTACGCAGCAGAAAGGAAACTGATAATGTAGAAACACTTCAGTCTAACTGTTCTACCAATTATTTAAAAATGCAGAGGCTTATCACATGGTTTGAGCTTTCCACAGAAATTCTTGGTCCTTTGCTTAACTTGCTATTCTGTACTTATGAATAACATGGAAGATGCCTATGGCTAATCCTTCTCTAAGAGAGAGAATATCTGCATTTCTGCCTCTCTTTCACAATAAAAATGCCTTCACATTGTAATCACTATATCCCTTCCATTGTACTCACTTTGTCCAAGATATTTACTCCTGCAAAGCAAACAAAAATAATGATTGTCACTACTAGTATTACAGGGCATCATTAGGTTTGTATTACAGAAGAGAGGCCTAATTTAATTATCCAGTGTAAATCATATTATACTCCCTATTGCACTAAAGCAGTGGTTCTTAACCTTTTCATTCAGGCACCCAACAGTGCTATGCTCTATGATCAGATGCACTGATTATCATAAAGGCTAATATTATTTATACCATTACGGAACAAGAAACACTATAAATTATATTTTAGACCTGTTTATTTTGTAGTAGTTAGTTTGTAAACTTCATATTTACATATGTTGAATTGTGGACTGGACAAAAAAAAAACGAAATAACTGCTAGTTTAACAGGTACCGCTGGTTAGCAGTGAATTATTTGTCCAACGCACCGCTTGCCATCTATATATGGAACCTACAGGCAAGTAAAGGGACAATATTCTCTATATTCAATGTTTTATTTTTCTGATGAGCCTTCCACCCAGCTAACACACAGTGCCAACACAAATTTGGGTTGTGACTCATATTATTATATTAATCCTGTCTGCATGCAAGCGTGTGGTCATGATATCCGTGTTTTTAATTGCATGTTAAAACAATTTGCCCTAATTGAATGCTAAATTAAGTTTATTACCAAGCAAGTCTTCTGCAAATCGCACATGAAAATTCATATTCAAAGTTTTTGCATTTGATGTGTGTCTGTCAGAACATGTTACAACATACTTTTTCATACAACAAAAGCTTTATTGGCACTTTAAATTTTTATCAGGTCAATATGGCAGATCATTTCGTTTCATATGTTGCAAAATATAAGGTGCTTCTGGTAGGCTGAATGAGCAGCAATACGTCAGATGTAACTGATGCCTATATATTACTAATTTGTGACATTTATTTGACACCATATTATTTTTTCCTCATTTCCCTAGACAGAAAAACTGGTAATTACATGGTGATATTATTTTATGTGACAACTGTAACATTTCCAGCAAGCTTTTAACAATCATGGTTTGTGACAAGTGCTTGACAATATAGCTGACAGGTTAAGAGCTGGTGAGAAAGTATTTACTGTCTGTACCATAAAAGGGTTTATTTGCAACTTTATTGCTCACCCTCCTATACAGTTTATACTCTAGTTATGCTCCTAAAGAGGGAAGTTGAACACAGGGAATGCCCTACAATTCTGGAGATTTTTATTGTTCATTTATTTTTGACATTCTGGAATGGTATTATTCCAACATTTGTGAATTTTCATGTAACAGCAAACTAAAAGCAAAATAAATCTTATTCTTCACTTTCTATGCATGTGTAAGCTCCTCTGTATAGGGCCTGCTCTGTATACATGTCAGTGTTTTATTCCCACTCATTTTACACAGCTACGGAAAAAACAAAGGGGCATTATTATAAAAGTGTGTACAATATTTTATACCATGGGAAGGTTTACATTAGGATTTACTACCATCATCAGGCACAGAAATTAGTCCAGCGCCCACAGTTTACGATAAAACGGCCTTTATTGGACCAAGGGCATTACAGCAACGTTTCAGACCAAATGGTCTTTTATCAAGCTTATTCAACCATTTGGTCTGAAACGTTACTGTAATGCCCTTGGTCCAATAAAGGCCGTTTTATCGTAAACTGTGGGTCCTGGACTAATTTCTGTGCCAGTATTGCCAGTGGAAAGTGGCCATTGGAGGACGTGCACCAAGCCAAAGAAGGGAGTGGAAGTCGTGCTGACTATTAATCTGCTAATTTACTACCATCATCATCATCATATTTATGTAGCGCCAGTAAGTTATGCATTACTTATAAAAAAAAAAAACATACACGGGTAATACAATAATTAACGGAAACCAAAAAAAGAGCTGAATGATCAGAAAAATATACTCTTAAAATTGATTGCGTTTTTCAGAAAATTCGTACCAAAAATCTCTAACATTCTAATTAGATTAAAAATTGTCCAATAGGATCAAAAATTTGGAAACAAATCGCAATTCGATTGTTGGTAAATCGAATGGTGTAATTGACCACACTTTGGTAGCCAGAATGCACAGATCAGGCATCTGAGTGCATTTTTAGCTACCCCGATGCCAGTGACAAAGGGACATTATTTGGTCGCAGATTAGCCAAAAGTTCAAAACTGACACATAACAAACTTATACATTCCTGTGTTTAGAAAAGGATATTACAATTATGTACCAAGCAGCATTCTCATTTTTTACCCTATTCTGTATTTAATTAGGCAACTTTTATATTAGATTAGCAATAATTGATTGCACAAGTAATTAAGAATGTTATAAACAACTCACTCTGCTAAATTAAATGCTATAGCCTCAAGGTACATTTTGCTAATCAGCAACCACTCTAACTTAATACTTAATCAGTGAAGATTGTCTATCAAAGATGTCCCCATTTTGTAAATGCTATTAACGTTGAACTTGATTTTCTTAGCAATCATTTGAAAGTCAACTATGGGCCCAGCCAAGCCCCCAAAATATAGTGGAGATTGCTGCAGCAGATGCCACAGAGCAGTTGAAAAGCCCTCAATTTGCTGTTATTGAAGTGCCAAATACTGTGTATGCTACTTGTTATGGCTTTGTAATTTGTGACTGTTTACAGCTTATTCATGCTCTATATTGTATTCTGCAAAGGGGCATGATTACATTTCTTGTTTGATTGATACTTTAGAAATAACTACTTGCAACTCTTCATTTTTAGTTGGACCACCGCTCACTCTATGCTGGTACTTTTAAGGTAGGGATATCTCAGGTGCATGTAAAGAAAACCTTCATAGTTCTCTGAAGTTTGAGGGAGTATGGAAGTTTTAGGTTCTATCCACCATAACATTTTAAAGCATCTATATAAGGCTAGCAATATAAAGACTGATACTGGCTGTTAACTCACCTAACTTATTGGCTATAACTAAGGTACACTTCCTGACTTATATATGGTGTGGAATTAGCCAGATATCTGTCAGGTAGCTTTGAAACCCCCCATTACAGTAGGACTATTGTTGATGTGGTCCTCTTCTGATGGGTTGGAATATCAGGCCCATACTGCCCATCTATGTTTATTAACTGCAGCAAGACATAGGATGCTTATGACAAGAGCCAACTCTGCTATCCTGGACTCCAGACAAGCTGGTGTAACTGTAAACCTTAAGCCACCCTTTCAGGCACCTAATTACCCAGACAGGCCACTTCACAAACTCAAGTATAAAGGTGGGGGCCATACAGTAAATGATCCTGTACTGTATCCAGCCAATTGACAAGCAGTGTATGAATAGCATAAGGGTAACCATGCATGGTATGGTTTCCTCCCTACTGTTCTATCCCTATAGGCTGCACAGCTATAGCCTCTCTATAGTTCCTGATATGGGGATGCTTCTACAGAGTTCATTTTCCAACATGTCAGATAGAGAAATCAACCAATATCCATGATACATAGATATAGGTCAAGATCAGTGGAATACATGTACTGATATCTTTTATGGGATTTTATTTGTACATGTATGGCCATCAGAGCAGATAGCAGCATTGAGAATAAATTCCTTCCTGATCAAATTAACTGCATAATTTATTTATATAGCGTCGACAAGATACACAGATGAAGATGAAATCATCAGCATTTCACTATAACTGACAAATAAACTTATTTTATTTATAAGACTTATTTACTAGTGTCCAGTCCATCTTGCCATTGTTGGTATCTTATATCTACTGATCAATTACCTTTTTTCTGTAGTCAAAATAGACTTTTTTCAATAACAAATGCAGCCAGAGATCTACGTGAAAAACAGTAAATAAGGTTAACACTGAAAAATATTCTCTTTTCAAAGACACAGAAAAAAAAAGATTTTAATAAGATTTTTCATGAAAAAAGAAGTTTAAGGCATTTTTTACATCATTCATAAAAATTATTTATACTAAAAATCTGGTTCCTTGTAATTGTATATTTAATATTGTTTAATATTAGAGTTGTCGTCATTTGTCTATGTAATTCAGTACTCAGCGCCCTCTAGTGTATAGCGAAGCACATATTTTTTAAGAAAAAATCTATAACTACAAACATTTGTTTCAGAGTAGCTGTCTATATTGTAATGAAAATGACACAATCAGCCTCCTGTTTATTACAAATCAGATTCTTCTTGGCAGGTTAAACAAATGCAAACATCTCTGCCTGTCAGTTTATGGTCAAGCATCGAAAACACAGGAGTATATCTCCGTAGTGCATGTCTGTAATTATATGCAGTACTGACATTTATTCAGCCTAAGGTAAGATCTAATATCTCTATAGACTCTTTCTGTGTGTGGGTAAATTATCATTAAGTCGTTCTGCATTTCAGCTTTATAAAACCTCTCTCTACAATCACGGTCCACTCTAATTTACACTTTTATTTAATACACTACTTGGCTGCCCTGATTAATATGCCCCATGGCATTCAATAAAGCAGGCAGAGGAAAGCATAAGAGCGATAATATCTGCCTTTGCTATAAATATGTCTGGAAACTGGTTCAGCAAGGCTGCAATAGCAATCGGCACTGGAAGACACAACTGATAAAATAGGACAGAATAGGACTTTGTGGGGTAAATGGTTTACATGAGAGACTTTCACTCTTAGTAGGCAGATGATGCAGATATTATACAAAGCACAAATACACTATGTTAAATCAAGGCTATTGCACACAATTTTGGAATTTAAATGATATATATTGATCATATGATGAGTTGTTTTCCTTTCCTTACCTTGTGACTCATCCAATCAAGTATTTAAGAACATTATTGATCTGGGGTAAGATAGGAGGAAGGAAGAGTAGAGTTGGTATGGTTGTTAAAAATGAATCCCAAGCTATCACTTTGGGTACCTTAATACACTGATACTTTCATCTTTGGCATGCATAGGTTTTATTAGCTGTTTTTCGTACTAACCCCTGTTTCTTATAAAATATTGCAATGTGCTATGTGTGCTACTGATAGTATATTAATAGAATAATAATTATAAGGAAAATACCACCTTAAGGGTGGTGACACACGTTAGGATTCCGGGGAGATTAGTCGCCCAGCACCAAATCTCCTCTTCTTTGGGCAAATAATCTCCCCGCAGGCTAGAATGTAAATCGCCGGCGGGATGGCACTCCCGAAGTCGCCCGAAGTTGCCTCACAAGGAAACTTTGGGCGACTTTGGAAAACAAAGCTCCCGAGTGCCATCCCACCAGCGATTTACATTCTAGCCGGTGAGAAGGCTTTTCGGGGAGATTAGTCGCCTAAAGAAGAGATTTGTCGCTTTGTGACTAATCTCCCTGGAATCTTAGCGTGTGTCATTACCCTTCCTGGGAGCTGCGGTGGGCACACGTGTGACAACATTGGATTTGGCCCTGTAAGTTTACAGGTGGTAGGTGTAGTAATAATATACAATATAGACAAACAGATAGGGGTGCAAGCGTTTTCAATTATTGTGTGTACAGGTATGCATACTAGCCCTGTGAGTTGCTAACTCTAAATGCATAGATAGAGCGTAAGGCAAACTTGGATTCATGTAGCAGTTGTAATAAACTTATAATAAGTAGGGTTGCCACCAGTCTAGTTTTGACCTGGACAGCCTGGTTTTCAGAAGGACTCAGCCAAGGTCTGAAATGCCTGCCTGTTTTTCCAAATTAATTAATCTTACTTCTGTGACCTTCAGTCATGAAACGTCTCATTATCACATATGTCATTGCACAGGTTTGGGAGGGCAATTAAGTAATAAGCACAGTTGGTTTATATGGCTCTTTTACAGTACTGCTATTTGCTTGTTTTTGCTCTTTATGCAAAAACCATCTTTTAGAATTGACACTGATATACCTGCTATAGCTGGAAAAGGGATATTGAATTAAATGCCTTTCATCTGTTGAGGACTCTAACTCCCAGCATTCTCAGGTAGTCAAAGGCTCTTAGAGGTCAAGGGTTATCATTCCCTTTCTAAAGGAAGTCACAGACTAGTAATCTTCCATGTCTCTGTACATAAATTAACCTTTCCTAAATTACAGAGTTATAAAGTCTACATTTAAACGAATGGAAAAATATTGGCTGGCTGAACCATTAATATACTACAAAAATGTACATCACTGCTCATGAAAGTAACGCTATATAAATATATACATATATTTTCACACCTATAGATATTGCCTTCATAAAGTAATAACTTGGCTCAGAGTATTGTGCCTGGAGACACTGAAAACAAGGCAGGTTTAATAATGAAGTCTTACAGTAACACATGTCCGGTATCTGTTGTATGTCCTAATGTTTATATAATGAAACTACTGTGCAAGACTTCATGCTACAAGCTACCCATGTGCGACTTGCCTGTAGGGCATTCTGCACTAATCTACTGTAAACATATTTTGGGAAATGCAAAACTCATGATCAGTTACTGTAGTTATGAATCACTCTCTGTTTGGTGACAATCACATAGTGCATTTGCATTAATTTGTAGGGTAGGGGAAACTCAATAGCCTTGAAATGCACATTGTTCTGTTAATGTTTCATTTTTAAAAAAAAAAAAAAAGTCTGAATTATAAAATACCACAAATGTTGAAAATACAAATTTCATTTACTTATAGAAGGTGGCCAAGCTTTAGCTGCCATTTTATTTTTAGTTGAGATTTTTACGATTTTTTTTGTCATGATTTTCTTGATTGGATGATTTTTTGGACAGACATAATAGCAAAGGCTATTGTGATACTAAGCTCTATAGTTAGTATAGGTATGGGTATATAGAATTTATGTGAAAGTAGGGAGGGGGTGTGTATGGATGCTGGGTTTTCATTTGGAGGGGTTGAACTTGATGGACTTTGTCTTTTTTCAACCCGATTTAACTATGTAACTATGTAACTATATGACAAAAACTTGAATTAATAAAAAAGTCATGAAACGTTAAAGACTTTTAAAGATGACAAATATTTTGACAACAAATATTTGTTCACAATTGGTACTTTTCTCGTATTTGAATATGCAAATTTGGTTCACTATTCGGCCATGTCTTTCATGGATAATTTATCCAAAATAGTAGATTAATCCACGTGGGAACCAATGTATTAAAACTTCAAAGGCTTTATTAAATATTACATTAAAATCACATGAATAGCGGGCAGGGGAATGTGCGCTCGACGCGTTTCCTGACTCTTGTGTCACTTCATCAGAAGCATGGGTGTCCTCTACCGGATTACAACAGTCACGAAATGCGTTGAGCGCAAATTCCCCTGCCCGATATTTGTGTGATTTTAATGTAATATTTAATAAAGCCTTTGAGATTTGAATACATTGGTTCCCACGTGGATTCATATCTCTCCTGTGGAGTCCGTATCTACTATTTTGGACTGTTTGTTTGCCGCGGCCAGAGTGGTTTTCTCGGACATACCGGTTGGTGGATCTCCAGTGTGGACTCACGCTACCTCACTAAAACGGTTCCTTTTTCTCCTATGGATAATTTGGTATTTGCAGGAATCCAAAAAATTATGGATTCGGTACATCCCTATAAAAAATAAATAAAATAAATAAATAAATAAATATATATATATTGAATAGAAGCATTGAGCACTGGCAGGATAGGAACTGCAGAAATGGCTGGTGCGACAGACACAAGGTGGCGCTCCAATCCACATTTCTAGCACTGCTGGCTTGAGCCTTATGAAACCTGCCGGAGATTAGTGGAAGCAAAATAAAAGATAAAGACAAATGCCACACGGCTGCACAAAGAAGACCTAAAATAAATGAAGCATGTGATTGATGTGTGCGTTCAGGGTAGTATCTAACGCATAACCTAGTAAATCTGAGGTTATTATGAACATCATGTGGCTATTCATTTGACAGGGGGAAAGCTGAGTAAGAGCTGGGGGATGGGAGAAGGTGAAAATGAGGTCTACTTAACCTGTGCGATGCTGACGCCTTTTAAATACGCCTCTTTTCATTTAGAAATAATTCATTGGCAGAAGCTTGTGTGAAGCTTAGGACTCGGGTTTTTTATGTAACCCTTCTCGTATTGTATTATTTCCCATTATATTATCTCTCATCACTGTATTTTATAATCACACCTAGGTTTTTGTCTTCTTTGTCTGTGCCAGGCAAATATGTAGGCACTGGGGACTGTATGAATGAGATTGGAATGGCAGCAATTTCACGCCAGAATTTGGAGCATAAAAAATATAGTTTGTACGCACATGAAGGTTACATTTATTCGTACTGTTCTGGGCCGCTACGTGCCACCGTAATGTGTGTGTGACAAATAATGATGATACCGATCGATCCAGCAAATAATAAGAAATAAAGTTACAGTAACAAAAATGTGGTAGATTTATCAAAGTTATTGCCGGGAATCCTGCATGATTCTCAGGCATTTGAACTTTTTGAATTTTTAGGAAAAAATCCAAACAGGAAATTGGTTTAATAAATACAAATCAATGATGATATTTGTTGCTGTCATTGCCTTCAGAATTTGTTATCCCTGGTTAATGCAATATCTATCGGTAGCTTTCTCAACGCAGCTCATTGATTAAAACCTCTTTATAAAATAAAAAAAAAACAGTTGAATTGATAGGAACTTATCAAACAATAATAATGTTTAGTGAATATGTATGTTTTTGTGTGTGGGCATGTTTTCATTTTTTTGATTGTGCTCATTTAATGCAAATAATTCACATTGTTTTAAATTATTATTTTCTTTTTCTCTATAATATTGTACTTAATGCTAAGTAAGCTACATGCTTCCATATTAGTAGCAAAACAATTCAATTGGGTTTATTTAATGTTTAAATGATTTTTAGAAGACTAAAGGACTGGTGATCCAAATTACAGAAAGATCCATTATTCATAAACCCCAGAACCCAAGTATTCTGGAAAATATATCCTATACCTTTATATGTATTTATATACACTCGTGTATTTCAGAAGTGCTCAGAGCTTGACATTCTTGGCCAATCCATACACCTATAAATAAATAAAAGCCTCTTAACCACCGATTTTTCTAAATGATGATTTTTTATTATGAATATACATTTACCAACTGCAGCCTTTGCCATGAAACATACGGGTGACACTGGTGGGGGAGGTATAAAATAGGTATAATGTATAAGAAGAGTTATGATTAGTGAGGTTCCTAAAGTGTTCGATGATAACTATGTATAAATATATAAGGTGATCATATAATAATCTCTCTGATGCTTTATTTACCAGTAGGTCCTTCCAGCTGACACCTTGGCACCCATTCCAATTAGAAGAGCAGGTTCTGGCTAAATATTTGGAAAAGGTTTTTTACAGTGAGAGTTGTGAAGTTGCAGAATTCTCTCCCTGAATGAGTCATACTGGCTGATACATTAGATAGCTTTAAAAAGGAGTTGGATGGCTTTTTAACAAGTAAGCAAATACAGGGTTATGAGCGATATCTCATGATACAAGTTGATCCAGGGACTGGTCTGATCTTGGAGTCAAAAAGGATTTTTTTTGCATTCCTCTGGACCAACTAGTCCTCACTTTGGCAGCACATATACTAAATTTTCTTTGCATTCCTCTGGACCAACTAGTCCTCACTTTGGCTGCACATGTACTAAAATTAGAAAACTATATATAATTAGACACTGTCAATGATAAATGTGTGTAATAAAAGACGCCGAGTTTGCCCAACTGCAGTCAACAGCAACAAATCAGCAGGAAACATTTACTGGTCACCTAATTGGGTGCAAGTTGCATCTGGCATTTTCAGGTGATTCTTCTGGCACAAGTCTCTTGTGCATATGGATGCAACCTGTGTGGGAATCCTGGAATGACCTGTTAAGGGTAGGAGTAGTTCTTGGTTTCCGCAGCTTTCATATGTGCCCGTGTCAATGATTTATCAGAAAAGACTGACTGATAAGTGCAGATATACAGATCCTCCACCCATCTTTGCATAAAGGTTTTAAAGATCTTTGTAAATAAAACTGGACACTGAAAGCATTGGTCAGCTTGTTCATATTTTTTACATTCCTGGTTCTGACTTTAAAACCACTGCAAACATTTCATTAATATACAGTATGTTGGAAATTAATGTATGGTGGAATTATTAGGGATGCACCAATGGGGTTTTTGGCAAATCCGGATAATGGGTTATTCCGTCATTTGGATCTTCATTCTTTAAATCTACTAGAAAATCATGTAAACATTAAATAAACCCAATAAGCTGATTTTGCTTCCAATAAGGGTTTATTATATCTCAGTTTGGATCAAGTACAAGGTATTTTTTTATTATTACAGAGAAAAGGGAAATCATTTTTAAAAATTTGGATTATTTGGATAAAATGGAGTCTATGTGAGACAGCCATTCCCTAATTTGGAGCTTTCTGGATAATGGGTTTCCTGATAACGGTTCCCATACCTGTACTAGATATACCATGACCTGGATGAATATATCTTCATAGTCATTATAATCTGTACAACAGAAGAGTCTCTAAAAAGCTGTGTATGTTATATAGAAAATCCAGAGCAGGCTATGATTCTGACATTTGGCATGCATGCATGTTAATAAGTGAAAAAAAGCCTTCAGGTGCAGACATGCATGTGTATATTAGGGAACAAGCTACATATATGGATACCGTGCTGTCACTTACAAGATTTGTTAGGAATAGTTTGTGTGCATTGCTGTGCCATGAGTAATGTTATCCTAAAGTGGAATGAGAAGGTATTATGCATCTGAAAAGTTCAATGCTAATTGATACACAGTGATCCACATTATTAGCTCAGTGACCTTTTAGAATGATGTAAATGAAGTGCTAGGCAATAATTACAGCATTGTAAATATTAGAATAATCAGTTATGGGTGATGCAGATCGGCATTGCACACAAAATGGACAAGCTGCATGGTGCTGAGCAGGTCTACCCAATGTAATGCTGCAACCCTGCACTATACATGTGCCAGCAGAGCTGCCTACTAACTCCATGTTTCATTATTATCATCAGGTGCACATACATTTAGTTAGAAATATATGTCATTTGTTGGCTATGCTTGGTAAGAATATAGGAGTATTACCTTTACTTGACATACTTTCTTCATCAAGGCCAGAGTTTCTTTTCCAAATAGCAAGCTTTATGTGTGCTGTATTACTGGGAAAATATTATAAATGCATTGCCTTTCCTCCCAGGACTCATGAATTAAATCACTTTTTGGGTTTCATCTGAAGATCGAACTCCTTCCTTCGAAATGTATAACTGCCATGATTGAAATCCTTGTATTGTTAAAATTACTAATGGGAAAAATGCTTCAAAAACAAATCCCTATCCATAATACCAACAAATTTGATGATTTTCTTCCCAAGGTGCCTTTGCCAAGTGACCCATAGATGAATCAAATAATCTGCATTATTGAGTTATTACGTGGAGCTTTTTATTGCATAAGATCATTTGCCATATAGAGTATTTTTCTAATTATCACATGATAAATATATAGTGAATAAAGTACCCCCTCTTGTAAAATATAAGGATATTATAAGTTACCGAGGTGTTTCATGACCATATAAAAACACGAGGCCGAAGGCCGAGTGTTTTTATACAGGTCATGAAACTCCGAGGTAACTTCTAATATCCTCATATTTTACAACTGGGGGTACTTTATTTATTATAATACACAAGTTTAGTGAGTCATGTGACAGAAATGACATCAGAACTCACCGTTTATAACTGATGACATCAGAACTCACCGTTTATAAGGATATAATTTACAAGATATTCATGGCTTTTGTGTATTATAAAGAAATATAGAAAAAATGTAAAGAGAAGTTACAGGCAAATTGACATGAAGCACAATTTAGAAATTTAAAAAATGTATACATTTTATATAGTGTCCCAGTATTTTTCAGTATATTCAAGGGTACAGAAAAGAAGGGGAGGGGGTTAGTAACCACATAGTAAAACACAAGAATGAGAAAAACAAAAATGTAATTGTAAATATAATAGGGTAGACAAGCAAACAGTACCAAATATATTATTTAAACATATCTGCTATAAATTCTCAATACATGTGTCCATTTTAATTACTCTGCAAATCTCCCAGGTTACTGTACTGTTGCTATAGATGAATGGGGGTGTAGGGGGGGGGAGGTTGGAAGCAGGTGATGTTTCTTAATATACTTCTTTATTAGCTATTTTTCCTTATTTCCTCTCAAAACTCTCTATTGATATAATCTCTCTATCTATGTATATAACTGCCTTTCTTTACTTTCTCTCTAACTCACTTTTGTAATGAGTTCCAATCTTTCCAAGTTTTTTCAAACTGTTTCATTTTGCCATTTTTTAAAGCCGTTAGTTCCTCGATTTTCTTTGTATTCTCTATTTCTCTTATCCAATCAATTTTTTGTGGTGGTTTTGGGGTTCACCAGTATTTTGGTATAACTATTCTAGCTGCTTGTAGTAGGTTTTAGTTTGGGAATGTTCTGGGTCTAAATCTGTCGATTACTTTAAATCCATCCTTCCAGTACTGAGTGAGTTTTTCGCAAGTGTACCAAATGTGACTATGGGGCAGATTTACTAAGCTCGAGTGAATGGTTTGAATTTCAAAAAGTTTGAATTTCAAAGTAAATTTTTGGGTACTTCGACCATCGAATAGGCTATATTCGACCATTCGACTTTGTTTCAAAGTAAAAATCATTTTACTATTAGACCATAAATTAATCTGGGCTAGGTAGTGTTAGTCCTTCTTCTGATTTTGTTTTTATTAGGTATGCGTGTTTGATTGTAGGTTTCTTTTTTGCCAATAAAAATTTTGCAAATAGTGTGTTTATCTTCTTGAAAAACCATTTGTGGTAGTTTGATAGGTATTATTTGAAACAAATATAGTAGTTTAGGCATTATCATCATTTTAAGGAAATTAAGTCTTCCAAACCACGATATTGTTTTCAGGGTTCATTCTTGTAAGAGAGTATAAATTTCCTTTATTAGTGGGATATGATTTTCCTCGTATAATTTATCCGGGTGAGGGGGTAATTTGATTCCCAGATATGTTATTGGCCTGGTACTCCATTTGAAGGGGAAGGCTTCTTCTAGTTGTTTAGCTTGTTTTTCTGGGACATTAACATTTAATATTTCAGATTTGGAAAGTTGATTTTAAAGTTCGAAACTTCACTGAATTTGGCAAATTCTGTTATCACATTTGGGTGGGTGATTTCTGGGTTAGTTATCAGTAGTAGTAAGTCATCTGCAAAGGCAGCTGCTTTATGCTCCTGAGTACTCATTTTAACTCCTGTTATGCCTTTATTTTGCTGGATAGATGAAATTAAAGTCTCCATAGTTAAGATGAAAAGTATTGGGGATAGAGGGCACCCCTGTCTCGTCCCATTTGTAATCTCAAAGGGGGGTGATAATATGCAGTTAACCTTTAGTCTTGTGTGTGGAGAATGGTACAGTGCCATCATTTTAGCTATCGAGTGTGGTCCAGACCCAAATGCTTGGAGAGAAAATTTTAAATAAGTCCAATCCACCCGGTCGAAGGCTTTTTCTGCATCTGTTGTTAGGAGGAGTAGGTGGATTTGTTTACGAATAGAATACTGCATTAGGTTGATTAGCTTAGTTGAGTTATCTTTACCCTCGCTTCCTTTCACAAAGCCTTTTTGTTCTGGGTGTATTATCGTTGGGATGAAGGATTGGAGTCTATTGGCTATCATTTTAGCATATAACTTTTGATCCAGATTTATTAAAGATATGGGTCTGTAGCTTCCGCACAACGTTGGGTCTTTATTAGGTTTATGTAAGACTGGATATGCGCCTCTTGGGCTTGTTTATGGAAATATTTCTGCTCTGATATGGAATTAAAGTGGTTTAATAGAGGTAATACGAGTAGCTGTTTAAATTCTTTGAAAAATCCTGCACTATATCCGTCTGGTCCAGGGCTTTTATTTGGTGGGGCGTCGTTAATTAGTTTTAATAGTTAGTCTTTAGAAAAGGGGTCCTCTAATTGTTTTTGTACTGCTAATGGGATCATGGGCAGATGTATTTGCTGTAAATATTTCTCAATTTTTTTCAGTTTTTATTCTGCAGTCCTGGATTCCAGTTGCATAATGAGCTATAGAATTCTCGGAAGCATTTCGCTATTCCAGGGTAAGTATGATGTATATTTTGTCTAGAATCATTTCATTTGTGCTATAAAAGTTTTATTTTTTTGAGCCTTTATTATTTTTGCCAGAAGTTTAGTAGATTTATTCCCTAGCTCATAATATTCTCTTTTACACTCCAAATAGGCTTGTTCTGTAAAGGTGTCTAATGATTGCTTCAATAGGATTCTTTTGTTTTCCAGTTTTTCCTGCACTTGCCTTTATAATGATTCTTTATGGCTGTTTTCTAATATTTGTATTTCCTGTAGAAGAACATTTATTTTTTCTCCGTGTTCTTTTTTTACTTTATAGCTTAATGCAATTAAATTGCCTCTGATGACCACTTTCAACGTTTCCCATAGGGTCGATGGGTCTGTTCTGATGTTTAGTAGCAATCTTTCATTAAATTTCCATATAAATGTTTCCTTCATGGTATTGGTGAGTACAATCTTAGTAATGTATAGAGCATGATCTGAGAAAATCATTGGGCCTATTTGTATGTTCTTAATTAGGTGAAGCCATTTCTGGTTTATAAAAAGGTTATCAATTCTCAAATAACTATTCCTAGGGTATGAGAAAAAAGTGTAATCTTGTTGTTTTGGGTTGTTCGTTCTCCATATATCCACCAAATTGAATTGTGTTAAATAAGTTTTTAATTTCTTTATAGCTCTATAGGTGATAGATGACTTTTGTGAGGAACAATCTATTAAGGGATTGAGAGTTGTATTTAGGTCTCCTAGTAATATACCTTCTACAAACTCATTCAATTGGGATGTTATTTCTTTCAGATATTTTACTTCATTTTAGTTCATTATTTGGTACGTATTTCGAGCATAGGGTGCACAGTGCATTAAATATTTTTGCATAACCATAACATAATGACCTTCAGTTTCTGCTTTAGAGTCTAATAGAGAAAATGGTATGTCTTTATGGATCAGAATTGCTGTACCTTTTACCTTCCTTTCTGGGTTAGTACTCAGAAATACATGTTTATACCATCTATTTTGTAAAACTGCAAAATGGTTACTCATAGGGGCACATTTACCTAGGGTCGAATATCGAGGGTTAATTAACCCTCGATATTCGACTGCTGAATTAAAATCCTTCGACTTCGAATATCGAAGTCGAAGGATTTTGTGCAATTCCTTCGATCGAACGATCGAAGGAATAATCATTCGACCGAACGATTAAATCCTTTGAATCGAACGATTCGAAGGATTTTAATCCATCGATCGAAGGATTATCCTTCGATCAGAAAAACCTTGGAAAGCCTATGGGGACCTTCCCCATAGGCTAACATTGGCCTCGGTAGGTTTTAGGTGGCGAACTAGGGGGTCGAAGTTTTTTTTAAGAGACAGTACTTCGATTATCGAATGGTCGAATAGTCTAGCGATTTTTAGTTCGAATCGTTCAATTAGAAGGTCGTAGTCGAAGGTCGAAGTAGCCAATTCGATGGTCGAAGTAGCCAAAAAAAACATTTTTTTCCCTCTATTCCTTTACTCGAGCTTAGTGAATGGGCCCCCTAATATGAGTTTCTTGTGAATAAACAAATTTAGCACCTTGTTTATGGCAGTTATTGAGTATTTGGTTTTTTTTTCTCTGTATATTGATTCCATTAACATTTTGGGACCATAAAGTTAGTAAAGTGTTACGTCCCATGGTTACATTCCAGTATATGTCTTGGAATCCTGCTCCTGCTTCCGGGTGTTGAGCTTGGGTAAGTAATCACAAAATAAAAATTAACTTTAACTGGGTAGTAACAGGGGATTAAGTCATAGTCAAAGATTTTAACTTTAGTACAGTTTGTTTCATGTGGGTCGAATCTGCTTTACCGCACTACTGTATTGCGGTTGACCACTGGGGGGGTAGTGGGTTGGTAGTCTCAGGGGTGAGATTCTAACAAAATGGTATATCCCACTGACCTTTCATACATAACATTATAACAGTGAAAAGGCATAGGTAAATGAGCCATATATTAAGCATATACTTTTTCATACATTAGGTGAAACCTTACTGAAAACAACATATTATCAACTTGCAAGTATAAAAAAGGGAGTTACCCATATCTCTTGGGATAACTTGTTTGGCTTACTTATGATAACACTTGTTCAAGTCTCGGCCCAGTCCTTTTTCGAGGCTCTTTTATTAGGTGTATACGTTTTAAATACTTTGCTGCTTGGTGTCTTTGGGGTCCTTTGCACCTGTGGAACATCTTGCCATATGTTGTCCAGTTCTTGGGTGCCCCCCAGTTGGTTACTTTCCATGTCATGCCATCCTGGTATGTGAATGTCCTCTAGCTGAAACTTTTCTAGCAGTTCTTTTGTGTCCTCTGGGTATCGTATTGTAGCTTGTTTTCCTTCCTTACTTGCCGTCAGACTAAATGGGAATCCCCAACAAAATTGGATTCCTTTTTGCCTCAGTTGGTCTGTTAGAGGTTTTAGTTGTTTTCTCTTTATCAGTGTAGACAGGGATAGGTCTTGTAGTAGGATTATATTATTAACCTTAAATGTGAGCTTTTTCCCTGCTTCAATATAATTTCCTCTTTCAAAGGCAAGTCATTTATACAGCAAAGAATGTCTCTGGGTGCTTCCGGGGGTACATTCCGTGGTTTGAATACTCTGTGGGCCCTATCTATAGGGATCGCTGTATAGGGATCTCTTTCCAGTAGGCCGTTAAATATCTGAAGGAGGGTAGGCATTATCTCCTCTTTTGTTACTGTTTCTGGGATTCCTTTCAGCCTAATGTTATTTCTGTGGCTCCTGTTTTGTAAATCTTCTATGTGTCTGTTTAATTCTGCTGTATCTCTTGCTTGCTTAGAAAGTATGACATTATGCTGTTTTTGGTTACTCACTATTTTCGTTTGATTTCATTACATCGTCTCAGTCCTGGCTCCCATGCTTTGCAGTTCCTGCCTGATGCCATGGAGATCGGTTCTAATCTCCTCCGTCATCGAGTGTAACATCTCCTTTTTTTGAAGGTAATTGCCTTAGAGAAGCTTGCATGTCCATTATGCTATTGGTATCACTTACTGCATCAGATGAATCCTGCGCTTGGTATTCCGCGGCCTCCTGAGTCTCTCTCTCACCGGGCCTAGCGGGCGCCATCTTGGACTGTGACGAGTCTCGGTTTTTCTTGCAGAAAAGTGCCGGAATGTCCTTTTGTTGCCCCAACTGCTTAGGGGTTTTCTTGCTCTCTTTAGTAGGACGGGTGCCTTGTGATTTCCCCATGGCATAGGTCTGTTTGTGCAGTCAGTGGGATATAGTTGAGCGGAGCTCACTATTATGCGACCATGCCACTGAAGCGCTGGCCACGCCCCCGTCCCATCAGTTTTCTTATAAGTGTTATTATTATTATCTCCATAAACAGGTATTTGATCTATTATCAGGAATGCTTGTGACCTGGCGTTTTTTTCTGGATAAGGAATCTCTCTGAAATTTGCATCACCATACCTTAAGTCAACTAAAAATTATTCAAATATCAAGTCAACCCAACAGGATTGTTTTGCCACCAATATGGATTCATGCATCTCAGTTAGGATGAAGTACAAGGTACTGTTTTATTATTACAGAGAAAAAGCAAATCATTATAGAAAAAAATAGAATTATTTGCTTAAAATAGACTCTGTGGAAAATGGGCCTCTGGATATTTAGTTTCTGGAAAAGAGATTCCATACATGTATATATTGGTGATATATAACTATATACTATAACTATATCCAAGCATTCCTGCTATTCATTGTTTCAGTATATCTTGCAGTCTAATTTCCCTGTGGCTTTCCCTCAAATGTAGACAACCAGCAACAGCATCAGCCAAAAAAGGAAATATACACCCCCCAGGTGCTAGTGGGCAATAAATGGATAAGCATAATTAAAAGTGGTTCATCACCTTAACCATAGTTTGCCTTCTGTTCATCACCTTAACCAAGTTTGCCTTCTGTTAAAGGAACAGTGACACTAATAAATGAAAGTGTTTTAAAGTAATGAAAATATCATGTAATGTTGGCCTTCACTGGTAAAACTGATCTGTTTGCTTTAGAAACACTACTATAGTTCATATAAACAAGCTGCTGTGAAGTATTTGAAGTATATCCTTCAAGTAAGGAACATGTGCAAATGATAAAAAAAAACCACAGACATAAAAACGTTCAGCCAAGCATTATTTCATCGTGTATTTTTTGTTGATTTCCTTAAAGGAACAATAACACTAAAAAATGAAAGTCTTTTAAAGTAATGAAAATATAATGTACTGATGTGCTGCACTGATAAAACTATATACAATATAGTTTATATAAACGAGTTGTAGCTATGGGGGTAGCCATTCAAAGCTGAAAAAGGAGAAAAGGCACAGGATGCAAAGGAGATAAAAGATAAGGACTGTAGTATACAATGGGATTCTTCAGAGCTTATCTGTTATCTACTGTATATACTGTGCTTGAATGGCTGCCCCCATGGCTACACAGAAGCTTGTTTATATAAACTATAATATTGTTTCTGAAGTAAACACACACGCTTTACCAGTGCAGGGCAACAGTACATTATATTGTCATTCCTTTAAAACACTTACATTTTTTGGTGCTACTTTTCCTTTAACTGGAAATGTCTTTACCCATGGCTGATTTTAGGATTCAAATTACTGCATTTGTCCAGACCCTGAGCCCCAGTGGGACTCTTGGCTAGAAAATTACCTTGGTGTACAAAATACTAATCTCTGAAACTGAAAGACATTTTTGTTCACTATTTCCATCAGGAATGACACCTGCAGCCTTACAGCTGCTCTTGAATGTTGATAACATCTTGCACAATGACATTTGGGATCTGAGATTTACACTGAGGACCCCAGCCTTCCTGCATTGCCGTGTGACCCCTATACTCTAAACCAGAGTTAATGGGTCCCCTTCCAATTCCAACAGGTCATCACATTTTTATTTTCTTTTGCCCTCTCCAATTTGGAATTTCAACTGCCAGCTTATTGTTAGGTTCAGTAATCCTAACAACCAGACATTTGAAATAGTGCCTGTTCAAGAAACAGTCAGGACTGACCACAGGTGAGAGGATGGCAGGTAGGAGAATTGGTGCTGTATAACATGGGTACAGCGGATATTTGAGGTTTTGATAGGCCAGAAACATGTTATGAAGAATAATATTTTAATAATGAAAATTATGACAATATAACAGATGAACAAAAGATAAAAAATATATATAAGTTCTTACATCAGGCCAGTGGGCAAGGGCAGGCAACAATAAAGACAAGTCCGAGTAACAGGCCGAGGTCAGGGGCAGGCTGTAGACAATAACAAGTCCGTATGGCAGGCCGAGGTTGGAGGCAGGCTAATGGCAGAGGGTAGTCCAGTAAACAAATGGAGGTCAATTATCAGGAAATACAACAGAGAGCAGGTAATGGGAACTGGAACGGAGAACACAGGCACTGAGAAGGAACAGGGAACCAGACGGGGACTCAGGAACAAAGGCAGGAATCAAGAACAGCAGGTACAGGGAACCAGGCAAGGTAATCTCAGGTCTGTAGAAACAGGAGCTAGATCTGGCTGTGAGGCTTAATGATCAAGCACTTGGACATGGTTTGCAACAGACTTATAAAGCCCCCTAATTGGCAAACTACACACACCTGTGTTAGATGAAGGAGGAGGAGGTGAGCAAACACATAAGGAAACCAGAGTGTCTATAATCATTTGCATTGAATCAAATCCCAAAGGTCTCCAGTGGCTCAGTGAGGTAATACAGGAACTTGTAAGTATATAGTTCAGAATTTGATTCCAGGTAGTTCCTGACAGAAACACTTATGCCTGGGGTCTTGCGGCACTCTGCAGAGTGGGACCAAGGCAAGCCTGTTTGAATTATATGCAAGTTAAGGAATAGATAGGCGCTGGATAGGTTCCCCCCATCATGAATTCATGCATTGAGGCCACAGGTTCTAATGTACAGTTAATAGCAAGCAGCTAGTTGTCATAGATTCTTCATAAATAATTCTACCAACTAAACCTTTGCACTGAACCACATCATTTGTATCAAACCTAAAGAATTAACAATACAAAATGCATCTAAGTGGAGGTTGAACACTTTTGTTATTATGGTATGTTCTTGCTCATGTAATTCAAGAATTTCTTGCCCTATAAAGTGTTTTGTACATATAGCTTATTATTATTATTTGTGTATTCCGGGGTTTAATGAAACATCGCAAGCAGTTACAAAAGATGTACATTCCAATTTGAAAGTTTTATGTACAACTTACAGGATATCTTAATAAGCTGCTTGCTTCTTATACTAATATTTTAACTTATTGTGAACAAATATATTTGGCTTTATCATGTTCAGATGTTCTTTGCTTCTGTTATATGAAAATTTTACAGATATCACTGCTGTTGTTTTATATTTTTTAGTACATTACCAAAATCTTTTACGTTTTCCTTCCATTGGAGACAGGTGGTTAGGTAGCTGTAGTATTTGTTGTGTATGGAGGCTGTTTAAATTATATATGACCATAAAGCCTTTTTTTAAGCCTGAAATAACCATTTTTCACATAATGTGTTTTCATTGCTATTATTATTTATTTATGTATTTATTAATCTGCCTTTATTTATTTAGTGCTGACACATTTACATAGTGCTATACCAAGATTGTCCATCACTCAAATCAGTTACAGCCTAGTGACATTTACAATCCATGGCCAGTTTTATCAGGAGCCAGTTAACATTTCTTAATAATTTTGGAGTGTGGAAGGCACCTGGAATACACAAAAGGAAAGCCACAAATGTACAACAGAGAAACCATAGAAACTCCTTGTAGAAACTGAGCAGCAGTATTGAGTGCTCCTGTTGGCAGCAGAGCTGTACTGAGACCAACGCTAGTATTTGGATACAGAGATTGTAAAAGTCTAACATTTAGGGTTAGTCCACACGAGGAGATTCGGGGAGATTTTGTGCGACAAAATCTCCCCGAATCTCCTCGTGTGGACTAACCCTTAAAGGAACAGAAACATCAAAAAATGTAATTGTTTGAAAGTAATGAAAATATAACACAGTGTTGCCCTGCACTGGTAAACCTGCTGTGTTTGCTTCAGAAACACTATTATTTATATAAATAAGCTGCTGTGTAGCAATGGGGCAGTCTTTTAAAGTAGAAAAGGCTCAGGTTACACAGCAGATAGCAGATAAGCTCTGTATAACATAATGGTGTTATCTGTTATCCACTATTTAACCTGTGCTATATAGCCTTTTTTTAGTTTCTGCCATTGCTACACAGCAGCTTGTTTATATGAACTAGCCTTCGGACCTGAAATGTTACTTGAGATAAAAACATCTGATGTTTTTATAAGATTTAGGGGCCCATTTACTAACAATTTCGTCATTTTCCACAAATCTTGAAATATATGTGGTTTTCCTATATTTCTAAAAACCTCAAAAAATTCAAGATTTATTAAGTGTAAAAAACACACGAAAACCTAAGGCAACACTTTGGCCCTATAGAAGTCAATGGAAGCTGGAAGCTGCACTCATCTCATTGGACTGTTTTTAATCAAATTTTGAGGTTTTCAAATAGTTTTTGCCAGGAATTCTCAAAAAAAAAGAAAATTTTCCAAGGTATTAGTATTTTTTAGCCCATCGTTCAGCGCTTGCTTTTGTTTGTACTTTTTATATTTGAATCTTTTAATAAATACAATGACAATCATGGTTTTAGATTTTGTGAATGTAGTCGGGTTTCAAAAACCACTAAAATCTGACCTTTAATAAAAAAGCCTCTTATTGTATGGATGTTGTTACATTACGCATATTGCACTGAAATACATTGGAAGCTCCTCCTAAAGAGATTAAATCTCAATGGCTTACAGTGCAGTGTAGGTTCTAGATCAAGAATCCTTGCGATTTATCAGCCTGCACTAGCCCTGTGTTCTTTCATATAACTGCTTTCCTCTGGCCACACAACGGCCAGTCTGAACATGGCAGCTGCTACACACAGAAATCTCTGCTCTTTGATGAATTCCTTTCTTTACCACTTCTGTGCCGCCATATCTCACGGACAATGTTCTCATTTGTAGTTTCTGATGGATTGCTAAATAATACATGCTGTCCTGAATTACCCTGTAATATGAGGCCAGCCTTAGCGTTTTGGTGGTTTACAGCCCATTCCTACACAGCACAAAATACAGTAGTATATTACCATCACTCAGCAAAATCACTCAAGCGTGTCCCATTGTACTTTATCTCATAGCTAAAGAACGCTTAAAGGAAAAATGTTGAGTAGTGAAAAAAAGAAAAAAAACATGTGTATGTGTACTTACAAATAGATTCTTAAGAGATGCATTGAATTTAGGGATATATATATATCTTGATAACGGTCTTAGATCCTGACCGAAACGTCGATCCTTGCGACTATGGTTTTAATCTTTTGATAAATAAACAAATTTTTTAAACTCCAGTGTGCGCTGCTTACAACTGTGGATTTGATGTATGAGAAGCGCTGCTGCAGCACCCGGTCCTGATTGCCCTGAAGGGAGTGCAGAGACCTGCCTGGGTTTCTATATATATATATATATATATATATATAGAGAGAGAGAGAATAGAATTTACACACATTGCATTGCTCAAGTCATTATTGACAAGGGAACCACCAGTAACCCCACAAAGACTCATATCTTAATGTTTTCTTTAAGTCATCTTCAACATGTTTTTGAATAATTATAATAAACATTAAAGACAAAAACAACAACAACAAAAAGAGATAAAATTGTTCTTGCTTTACCGAATTTATGGAAAATTTATTTTACTGATCTTCAATATAAATAAAATCTTTCTATCTCCTTCTCCTCCTAATCTTTATTATGGTATAGAACCCACAAATGTTCAGAATGTTTGGGTTCATCCAACTCCATACAGTCCAAAATGTTGTTAGTCTTGCATAACTTAGGTCTAAAGCTTTTCCAGGGCAAAAAATGGAACATTAACGCCACCCTATCCCCCTTCCATTACTACAATCACATTTCACCATGTCTCTCTATCACAGATTCACCTTTCACAGGAAAAAAACCTGTTATCCAGAATGCTCGGGCCTGGGGGTTGGATCTTCATACCTTAAAATGCTAGAACATTATGTAAACATTAAATAAATCAAATGGGCTGATTGTGCTTTCAATCAGGATTAATTATATCTTAATAATCTGTGGTTTTTGAGATATACATAATTTTTAAATCCGAGGAGAACCCTGTTTTGATTGCTGTATTGGGAATACAGCATTCCGAAGCTTCGAATTTGTAATTTGATTATTAATTATATCTTAGTTTGAATCTAGTAGAAGGAAGTGTTTTATTATTACAGAGAGAAATAAAATAATTTTTGAAAATTTGGATAAAATGGAGAGACAGACTTTCTATACTTCACAGTTTTCTGGATAACAGGTTTCCAGATAACGGTTCTCATATCTGTAGAAAGAATGTTAACAATATATATATTTTCTTAAAAATAAAGGAGTGCAATTAAGGAAGATGAAGCACGCCTGTAATGATCTGTGTCTTGGCACCCAGTGATAGCATATGTGTTGCAATTGGTGCACTGCTAGTTACATGTACTACCTGTGTCTTGAAACAGTGCAAAAAGCAGGCACAACCGGCTCCATTTGTACAAATACAGATGTTTTTTTTACAACTTAAATTATGATTTACAAGGCTATCCTTAAATGGGTATTTTTCAGCCCCTCTGATTAGGAGTCTCTGGCATGCAGGACAGTTTAAGTATTAGCAGCTGCATTTACTTTCCAGAGGCTCTAGATTGAATTATGGCAAAAGCACATATGAATTACAGTTCTGCACCTATTGTGCCTTTGTTCTTTGAAAAATACCCCCATAACACATCTGAATCTTACATTCTTACTCAAAGCAGATATCTAACACTCAGGACTGGATCCTTCTTTAACAAGAAATTATACTCCCCCTTTTTTATAAGCACCATCCCTCTGCCACGCCAAGCTGTTAAAAACAGAAGGGTTCCCCTGGTGGGCAAATGCAGAACTTCCCGGCTGAACTGTACTGTCCCTTTCAGTATCCAGGGCACTGAACAACAAGCAGGCACACAAGCACTAAAAACCAAGACCAGGTCAGATTTTACACAGCTGTTATCACTGGGATTGCTGGGAATTGAGTCCCAAGTGGGAGAGGGGAGTGTGTTGTGTGTTGCTTGTTTGTTACACTGTTCACTTGGCTTGATAAAGGGGTGAAATAGCACGTAACGTCACTTGGCTAGTGGCACGAATACATATTTGATTCACTTATCGGAGTGCTGCCGGATTTAATGTTATACTGTAGATTCCTGTACACCTGTTACTGTTTGACAATCACCACCGTGAAGCCCTGTGCCAGAAGTGAAAGGGAGTTTAAAATTTTGAAAATAGGCCCCATAATGTTCATTCTAACAGGGGTCCAAGGAAAGACATAATACAATAAAGTCCTCTAAAAAAAACAAGTTCCCCAAACAAGCCTTCTAATCTACTTTAGAAGACCCAAAGTTCTAGTCTGCACCCAAACTTTATCCCTCTGTTCTTGTTGCCAACAGCACCTGTAACACAGCCTGGCAGGTATTTAGCTAAGCAATGTATTTAATTCCAAAACTTTGACTTTTCTTCCTGATGCAGTCAGTGCTCTGGAGGTCCCATGTCAAAGTCCCCTGCCTACCAGTAACATGTCCCTGTCTGAAATTCACAACACTCTCAATAAGATGCATTGTCACACATTTTTTTAACAAGCATAGCAGGCAGAGTAATGTCTCCACCATTTACACCATACAGCACACAAGAATGCTCTTTCCTTTAGACAGTGATAAATATTTCTGTTTTCCTTAAACAAAAAAGGTAAGTTGGGCCGTTTGCAAAACACAAACCAAAAAGCCTGTCTCTGTTTGATGATAAAAGCACGAAAAACACAAAAAGCATAATTTTTTACAACATGTTAAGGTTGTAACTTTATATCTGCAATATAGCTTGCCAGGTAACAGCTTCTATTGTTTATGTATTATTGCCCCTTTAAACGTGTAATAACCTAAACCTCTTTTATTTGTTTGTGTGCCTCTAGGTGTCAGTGTTTAGCTGTTTTCAGAGCCATAGCTTCCTGGCAAAACAGTGTAAATGTTTGCTATTTAACCATTTACTGAGGGATCCAGACCTTTCATCAAGTACACATCCTGACAACTGCTGTTGGAAAATAATAATGTTATTGTTGTATAGCAGAGGTCATCGGTGCTGCAGTTGGAGGATGTTTATGTCTGTACTTTGAATATCAAGTTAATCCCAGATGATCGAAATTCTACTGAAATATACTGCCCAGAGCAGCAGATGTCCGGCTTCTGCCATTATCTGTAATAATTACATATATAAATGCATATTTATATATATATATATAATCATCTTCTTTAAGAGATCCACTGAGCTCACACAACTTTGTGAATTTGTGCAGGGTTTTAGAGGTACTAAATTTAGTATTTGGGGCTCTCATCTCTCTTACTACCATAAAACTACAGCACTAAACATGAAAACGTGAATAGTTTTGTAACACTTTAAATGAGCAAATTATTCATATAATTCATATTGCAATTTGGCCAAATCTTTTTGTTAAGGATTCGGAATTCTGCAAAATCAAAATATTTTATTTAAAGGGCATCCCTCACATACAATATTTCTTTTCAGGACTGTATGGGGGTAAAAGAATTGGTACCAATGATCAGCTCTATAAAAATGACCTGGTTACTCAATAGAAAAGCATAAATTGGACAAATTTAAGTCCTAACATCAATGTTAAAGATGGAATTTGTAAAGATTTTGCTGTGAATAGGCCTTTGCCATTGATGATGTTCAAAAGAAGGTGCTAAAATATTGAATGCTACTAAAATAGTTTCATGTTCATTTTTAGATAACAAAAAGTATAGAACCTGATTAAGACACTTATAATATTTGCAATCCATTCTATTTTAGCATTATCTTTACTTTGTAAATTAGCAGGACTATAAGTAAAGCTTTGGGTCAATTATATAGGAATTATTTAGCCATTGGCAGAATTACAGTCTGCTTCCCAGAAGCCACATGAATCCAAATTCCTATTTGGCCATTGATGTGTATAGACAGCGATGCACATCTTACATAAATCATCTGCATTCTGTGTACAGTCAAATACATTTGTCTTTTACTGAGGTCATCAAGGGAGATTGGTCTGTAGTAATTTGAAAGGGAAATATACTTATGTGTTACAACAAAAAGGCTGGAGGCTAGACCATAACAAGCCAGCTTCAATGCAGATAAAGTAATGAAAGAAAAAAAAAATTAAGCGGAAACAGACAGAGAGAGACTGGAAACCAGACAAGAGTCCCAGTTAAATTCCATCACCCGTTGCATATGGAAGTACAAAGGGGAACCTGGATTTGTAAGTGTGAGTCACATCTCCTCCCAGGAACTAGGGACAGTGATTCCCAGCATCTGTTTCCTTAACTATCACCCAGAGGATACTCATTCTAAATCACAGTGAGTAAAAATAGAGGCAGGACGTTGGCTCAGAACACATGAGATGTATCAGGCAGGTCTGTTATTTCATATACATTCGTCATGACTTCTGTCTTCTTCAATATGATAACCTAAATGCCACATAGGTGTTCATTAGAAAATCATTTTCCAATGACTGCAAACACTGTGCAATAAACTGAGAAACATGACATGAGTATAGGGAATTTTCATGAACGTACTTGTGTGATTGGGTGTTGGTATTCCGTGCCCATTGGTCTACATGACTGGATTCTATTACTGGCTCAGGGCATAAATCATGGTTGCATTCAGTACTTAAACCTGGAAAAGCACATATGTTGTTAGTGTGGCTATTGATTCCTTACTTAGAGATCACCACTTAGTATCTGGAAATGATTGTTTCTGGCTACGAAAAGTAACATGCTTCTTTGATCCACAAATCAAAGAGGCCAAGACAGGCTGGGATATTGGTTAGTTTGTGTTTTATGTAAGAACAGTTATATATCTTCCTGTTCTTGATTGTCATTAGCATTTGTTGGTATTTATTATGGTTTAGCCACAATATGAACTTTTTGCTTTAAGATGAATATGTACCCTGCTTAGGGGCACAAGTAGGGGATATACACGGATGTTATTCAATACAAGTGGCTAGAATTTATTCTCTGTGTATATAGATAGATAGATAGATAGATAGATAGATAGATAGATACAGTAGAGAGAGAGAGAGAGAGAGAGAGAGCTAGATAAAATAATGTTTACACTTATGGCCTTATTATAAAAAGAAATATCATTCCTTTTGTAGTCTTCCATTAAATGCTATATCTTATTGCCATAATCCCTGCTGCTTCCTACAAAAGACAAAATAATAATCATACAGTGTAGTGTGTAAAAATTTCAGCGACAAGCATGTGCCCTAGTGCTACAACTCAATTTACATCAAACACAACCACACATACTGTATGTTGGGACACCTCCATAAAGCTGTGAGGATAACGAGTCTCCCAATAGGTCAATAAGCACTCCTTAAAAGTGGGCAATGCGCAAGTAAAATTTGCAATGCAATAACAGTTTAAGGAAGAGTATGCAATAACAGTTTAAGGAAGAGTATTACATTGCGAAATACAAATTTTTAATTTTTGTGCAAATTGTTTTGCTCTTTGTGACTTCCCCCACTAGTGTTTTCATTTCGATGGTTTGGCAAAGGCCCTAGTATGATGCCAAAGATCCGAACTTTTCTCTATAAATGTGCTACTCCTCATCTTTCAGGGAAGGCTTCTCGCTGAATGGAAGTCTCTAAACTCCTTAGGTCCTTTCCATCTAAAACAAAGCAATTCCAAAGGCCACTCAATGAAGCATCCTAGTCATAGTAGATATATTAAACATGAAACCAGGTTGTTAAACTGAAACGTCTTCATAACAGTATCTTGTGCTGTAAAACTGAAATGTTTTTGTGGCCAAAATGCAGAACTGATGATGTCCACGTTGTGTACCGCAATTTATGTACAGTTTACCAATGTCAATAAAAATTCAATGTTTCTAGCTAAATTGTGTGTGGCCTCAATTCTAGAGTTAATAATGGTGTTAGCATATGACACCCATTAGTCAAGGGTGCCTATATAATACTGTGTAAGAAAAAACAGCGACCAAATTCACCATATATCATTCTCTGATATAAAAAGTGGCGCTATGTATACTATTTTCTGGCTATAAAGCAGCAGCTTTTCGAAAATGCTGTGTAAAAAAGGGAATCCTCCAGTGGAAAAATCACAGTTTTTAAACGTGTTGCACAGGGTTAGAGTGTGCTCATATTAGTACACTATTAGCAATTAGCTAAAAATAATAATAATGTTGGTTACAACTAGGGTGCCTATAGCATTCTAATAAGAAGATGTATTACAACTTCTATAGAGTTAAAAAAATGTTTATTTAATATGACGAATTTCACTTACTGTAAATCCAGCAAGGTTGCCAACTAGTTGTGCCTATTTTTAGCTAAGAAAAAAACAGGCACAAGAAAGGCACAAGAAGACAAATTGTTTCAGTTACAATTTAAGGAAAAACAACAGGGATCTATTGAAATCCAGCAAAACCTCAGGGAATTTTATGCGTATTTTATATTTGTAGTAAGAAAATGCATTACCATTAATGCTTCTTTGTTAAGGTAGGTAAACAGGAAAAGCATTATGTAGTTGACATTCATTTCACTGAAAAAGCTGAAAGTGAAAAATGCATTGATGATCAAAGGCAAAACAGTTTAGCGATGTTACACAAAAAACAAATGATGCTGCAATTTAACATAAAAAAATTACAAGATAAAAAATGTATTATGTATAAGGTATGCAAATGCTTCTTCCTACACTGTGTGCTGTACTTAGAATTATAGCACGCAAGGCTTTTGATTGCTGCAAGGGAACATAAAGCACCACTGTTTTTTGCCAGCATGTGTTTGGCACCCAAAAGCTTGCAGGTGTGTGTTTTTAGGTAACAAACTTTAGCTGCTTGCAAGGTTTCCCACAGCAGTCCAAAGGAAATGCTGCCCAGATTGTAAATTACAGAATTTATGGGAGCCAAAGAATTTTTGTCTAAATGTATAAAATGTATATAGTATTATATATAGTATACTTGTGGGTGGGAAGTACTATTTAAGCTGCTCTGAAGGGTAGAGCACTGCTAAATGCAATTGAGGAAGGGTCTCCAGGCTATACAATAAATCTCAACTTCTACTAGGAGACTTGGTACCTATATTTATTAACCAGGAACAGTAGATTTATAGAAATAACAAAGGACAGTACTTCCTTTGTGCAAAAGGTCCCCCATAGGCTAAAACAGCAATTCAGCAGGTTTTAGATGGCGAATGGTCGAAGTCGAATTTTTAAAGAGACAGTACATGATAAATTTCGATATTTGAATTTTCTAATTTTTTTAGAATTCAAATTGAATTTGGACTATTCCCTAGTTGAAGTACATAAAAAATAGCTTGAAATTCCAATTTTTGGAATTCGAATATTCACCTCGAATTTTGATAAATCTGCCCCTAAGGGTTGAATTGAAAATTCAAATTTTTTATGGTCAAAACTGTCAAATTCAAATAGGGAAGTATCCAAATTTGAATAGAGTTCAAATCAAACTTGACTAAGTCAATTGGTGGACTCAATTGGAAAAATTGAAGTTTTTTTGGAGAAAAACTTTGATTCAAATTCGATCAAATGTGCTATTACTTCAATTCGTACTATTTGAATTCGGCCAAATATGGACCTATTCGATCGAAAATGGACCTATTCGGACAAAAAAAACTTAGACTTAATTTCGGTTGGACTTTTTGAATTGGAATTGCGATGGTTTTCAAATTCGAAACTCGACCCTTAATAAATATGCCCCTTAATAAATATGCCCCTAAGTGTTAAAGGGAGGAGCTTAAAGAATGAGTTTCGGCTTTAGGGTTTAAGATAAAGAAAAGGTCTTTCACAGTCATCATTAATAAAATTGTACCTTTGCCTTGAAAAAACATAACGAGGGCAGACAATGTTTAGAGAGGTAAATACTAAAGTCTTGGTGTATGAAAAAAATGTATTTGGTTGCTACAGCACTTGTACCTCCATTAAAGGGGGTCGGCTATACTACAGGAAGTAATGGTAAAAAGTCTGGAGTAGTGTTTAAACTAGACAACAGGGATGTGGATGAGTTAGAGCATTATAAGGGGAAACATATATGAAAACCTGCCATTATGTTGAGGACATGGGGATGGAGGCAGACACAGGATAGAATGCCTAATAGGCAGATATCTCTTTTAAATTTACATTTGTCTAAAAAAGTATTACTAGCACTAGGAACTGTGTGAAGGTCTTATGGGTAGAGATTTCAGATGGATTTAAGAATGCATAGAAAATTATCAGTGGAATATTCTACAAACCTTCAAGTATAAGTGAGGTTAAAGGAAAACTATACCCCCCAAACAATGTAGGTCTCTATAAAAAAGATATTGCATAAAACAGCTCATATGCAAACCTTGTGTCATGTAAATAAACCATTTTCATAATAATATAATATAAACAAACAAAGCAAACAAACCATATATGTTAGGTCACATGAGCCAATTAACAGAGTTCTGTCTTTGCTTCCACACTTCTTTCTGTTACAGTTAGAACTGCAATATTTCTGGTCAGGTGATTTTTGGGGTAGCAGAAATGTTGGCCCAATGTAAAAGATATGAAAAGACAATATTTACTTTAATATATATTCCTTTAACGAGGCTCTGCTATTTTTACAAATGGGAAATGCTTTACAAAAAACGTTCTCAGCTGCCAGGAATATTTTCATGACAGTCAAAAATTTTTTCAACAACCGTAACCTGACTTGTTTATCAAAGTTGATATCTTTGTTGGTTTGTCAGAATGTATTGGACTGCTTTGAGCAGTTCAAAGTCATTCTGCTCTGTTGGATGGTAGTACTCAGCACTAGCACCTATCCAAATTCTTCCTCCTCAATGCAAATTACATGGATTCAAAAATGATTTTCTGTTGTGAAATTATTAATCGATAACATATTCCATAAAATAAATAAATAAAACCCTACATTTTTGACACACACATTATTGAGCTATATGTGCATCTCTGAAGTATGTTAATTGGAACAATATTTTTACAGAGTTAAACAAAGAAGCCACATTGAACATCTCCACAAAGTTTTTGATGCATCTCTGTATATTTACATTAGAATCAAAGAATAAGCAACTCGTAATATATGGTTTAATTGAAAGGTTAGCACTGAGACTAATAAATAAAAAAAATTAAAAAAATGATGTATTTTAGGAATTCATAAGTTTGACATAAATTGAAGGTGCAAAAAAGCAATCAAAATAAACCAATATTGGAATGAAATAATGTATCGGATAGTTATGGATAGTAAAAGAAATACCTAATTATTTGTAAAATATATAAAAAATGTGTGGAATGGAAGCAAGGACAAAGCAGAGCTTTTAAATTGGTTGTTTTGATAAGTTTTTGTTCCTTTTTAATAGCTCAATACATTTCAGTATAGGTAACTGGTTGAGGAAGCTTATAAGAGACTAGAACTAGAACATGTGGTCCAATACCTCAGGTTCTTTTCCACCAGGCTACTAAAGGAGCTTAGCTCTAGGCTACCAAGCAACTTATTCCAAGATTTTGTGATGAAGAGATTGGCAAATTGCTTATGTGATGACACTATTGAAAAAGGTTTTTGTTCTTGTCCTTATAGCTATAGGCCTGTTAGTTTGACATTTAGAGGCACATTTATTAAAGGTCGAGTTTTGAATTCATGTGATTTTTTTTAACTCTACTTAATTCGAATATACTCGAAATTTGATTGGGGGTTATTTAATGAAAAAATGGAATATCTAAAACTCGCACAATTTTATCGAATTCAACTAAACTCGATTTGAGTTTTTTCTGTCAGGAAGGCTAGTAATTGGTCCCTGGACCTATGACTTATACATGAACTCAGCAGGTTTTGGATGGCGAATAGTCGAATTCGAGTTTTTAAAGGGCCAGAGTGTGATAAATCTTGAAAATCTAATTTGCATTAAAATTCTAATCGAGTTTGGATAATTGACAATTTGAATTTGAGAATTTTGACCATAAAAAAAAAATTGGACAATTCTAATTCTAATTTTCAATTCACCCCTTAATAAATCTGCTCCGTATAGTAAGAAGTCTTCTGAGAGGGGCAGAAAGGGAAAACTTATTGGAATATATTTCAGATCACAACGCTATGAGAATGTGCACGAGTTTATGTGTAATGGATCTTATCAGAGATATGTAATTACCTTCTATTAGGAGGGTAGCGGAAACCTATACCTTGGGGTTGCTAGTTGGTGTGATTTACTTTGATTAATCTGAAACTTTTATGAGCCTAGGGAGTCCTAAGATAATGTTGGACCTCAAAGGGTGGCTCAGCCAGTACAAGTTGACAGCAACTAAATTTTGCAAAACTAAGTTCCATGCAGGATAATGGCATTATGAACAGCAATCGGAATGAATTGGAAAGAACTTTGGCAAACATGAACTTTGGTAGATATAACACAAATGCTAGTAACGGTATATACTAAATTAAGTTGTTTTCTGGGAAGAGTATCACTATTTATAAGATATATTGTTACACTAAATAGACTGTGAAGTAATAGCAGAAATGTGCAAAAAAGCCAAATGTCACCTGGTTCTCAGCAAAGTAGTGGTTAGGGTTACACTAAATCCAGGATTCTTCTTGGGATTTTGCCTTTTTCAGCAGACTTTTAATTCAAATGTGAATTGGATTGGCATATGCAAGTTAGGATTCAGATGAATCCCAAAATAGTGGATTCACTGCATCACTTGTGGTGCCAAAAAATCTACCTATCGGCAGAAAAATAACAAAAGAGGGCAGAAACTAGGTAGTGTTGGAAAGCAGTCAGTAGTTAAAGACAATTGATAGAGACAGTAGAGAGTAATTAACAACAGCCAAGAATAGGAGGAGAGGCAATAGGTAGTGATGGGCGAATAAATTCGGCAGACACGAATTTGTGTGTCTAATAAACTGGCTCGTCAATTTTGACGCGAGCAACAATTTTTACACGTGCAACTATTTTTGACGCGCATCAAAATTATTTTGACGCCCATTGAATTAAATTTGCTTCGCTAATTTTTCACCGGCACAGATTCGCCCATCACTAGCAATAGGTATCACCAAAGAAAATATAGGGGACCCATAGGTTTAACTTTACTGCTCCAGAAGATTCTGGTTAGTAACAAATGACCTGTTGGAGGAAGTCATTCTCCATTGACCCAGGGATATTACATTTGTTTGCAGTTCTCTAGTGATGGAAAAGGTCTTGTGATAATCTGTCTGGAGTTGAACCAGAGACCTGGGGGCACATTTACTAAGGGTCGAATATCGAGGGTTAATAAACCCTCAAATTCGACCCTCGAAGTAAAATCCTACGAAATCGAATTCGAAGGATTTACCACAAATCCTACGATCGATCCGTCAAAGGAAAATTTGTTCGATCAAACAATTAAATCCTTTAAATCGAACGATTCGAAGGATTTTAATCGATCGATCAAAGGATTTTTCTTCAATCAAAAAAACCTTAGAAAACTGATGGGGAAGGTTCCCATAGGCTAACATTGTACCTCGGTAGGTTTAAACTGCCGAAGTATGTAGTCGAAGTTTTTTTTAAAGAGACAGTACTTTGACTATCGAATAATTGAACAATTTTTAGTTCGAATCGTTCGAATTGAAGTCGTAGTAGCCTATTCGATGGTCGAAGTACCCAAAAAAATACTTCGAAATTCAACGTTTTTTTTTCTTCAAATCCTTCACTCGAGCTTAGTAAATGTGCCCCCTGGAGTTCCTGTGCTGTTTGTGTTACCACTGCTCTATACGAGCAGATAGCCAAGGCCCTTGTTCACTCCTATGCCTATTCTTTTTATTGCTAGGAAGAATGGCTGTTGCCTATTGACCTTTATCAAGAATACCAAACAGTTATCAATTTGTGACTTAAATACAATATAGCAAAGCACACTGCCTTGAAGGTAAAAGAATTTTATGTTCTTTAGTTTCAGTTTTCCTTTGACTGTTTATATTAAACCTAATCTCTGCATACATTTTGCATTAACAATTACCATCATGCAATGAGAAAGCAAGGCTCGGGCTACAAGGGCTGTTGTTTTGAAATAAGGCTTATTAGAATCTGACTGAAGAGAAGGTCAAAGCGAAGAGGTCATTTAAAGTCAAACCATGATTTTCTCTACCCTTTAGCCTTTTCTAAAGAAGCAGACCAAAAGATACTTTCATTGGAAGACATTCACCTTGATTACTTCATTGATTTTGAGACAGGGAAACAAATATCTCCTTATGAAATGCATTGCTTGGCCTTAATGTCATGTCTCTTTTATTGACTGTGGTCTTTGACAACATGAAAATTCTAATATTGACTTGATCACTTTTAGAAGGACCTTCTTCTCTTTGCAATGCAAATTCAGTTAACGGAGAGTAATTGCATGAAGCGAAGAAGCCTCTGTTGATGAAAACTGATACAAACTGTGTCACAAAGGATTAGCACGATCTTTCATTCTTCCTCCTTAAAAATAAATATGGTGTGATGAAGACAATGTTTTCATATGTGTAAAATATCTTTTCATGCACATATTTTTTTTCTTATAGAAAGAAATATTTCAATATCTGTTTGCATAAGTCTACACTAGCATCAGGGCATGACAGCTGTTTATATATACCTTAAGGGGTACAACTGCACCAGTGCTTCCTTATGTTTGAAGTTGTGATAATTGCATACTTTATATAAATAAGCATGTTTGTATATATATATATACTGTATATATATATATATATATATATATATATATATATATATATATATATATATATATATATATATATATATATATATATATATATTCAAAACATGTGCAGAGGTTTGTTGACAAATCAAGTTCTAAAAAAATGATGATCCTCTAAGATAAATCCCACATTATCTTGCCAAGACAGCTGGTCAGCATAGCTCTGTATGTGGGTGCCACCATATTATTGCTTGTTTACTTAAAGGACCAGTAACATCAAAATGTTTTTTTAAAAAAATCTTTGTATACTACGAAAAAAAAACCACCAAGACATATTAAACTTTAAAATCACAAAGTCTTTATTTAGAAATAACTTACCGAATCTCCACTTGCGCTCCTCTTCAGAAAAGTCAACAGGTTGACGATCCATCGTGCGGCACTCAATTTCTCCTCCCTGGCTATCTCCTATAAGGAAGGCAGGGAGGAGAAATCAAGCGCCGCACGGTGGATCACCCGATCGCCTTTTCTGAAGAGGAGCACAAGAGGAGGTTTGGTAAAAAACAGAAAACCTTCAAAGTAATGCTGCTCTGAGTCCTCTGTCACAAGAAACACAGCATTTATTTCCTTCTATTGTGTACACATGATACTGATACACTTCTGTATCAGACTTCCTGTTTTCAGCATAACATCCAGGGCAGGGCTTGAGCATGCTCAGTTTGCTCCTCTCCCACTCCCTCCTCCCATCCCTGCTGTAAGCTGAGCTCAGAGCTGTAAGTGAGCTGGGAGAGACTCAGGCAGGACACCAAGCTTATATGGCAGCTTCTATCCTGAACAAACAGAGACAGTGTATATTCTTATACAAATTACTAGAGGACATCTTATCTGGAAACAGTTTACCAAACAGTAGGAATCCAAATCAGTGAATAATCTCTATACAGATATGAGCAAACTTTAAAAACGACACTGAATGTAGTTTGCTTGACCTTTAACACTTAAGCACGATCTGTTCTTCTGAGTGCTTTCAAAGATCATACTGGGAAGGAGGGCTGTCTTGTTATAAAATAAACTAGATGTTCCGTTTGTTTTCTAAAAGACCAGGAAATTACTCTCCGGTGCTGATCAGTGAATAGAGTAATAAATTCAAATAAATGTTTTAAAAGTTCTACATTTCCATAGGCAATAGGTTAATGAGTTGAACTGCAATTATTCTAATTCTAGTTTGTAAGTAACTTCAACACTCCACAAAAATTCTACATGACTTCTTTAGTTATTTTGCTGCTTGAGTTACTTTATTGGCAAGACAGGGGGGTACACTGGAACAGGGCAAATCCCTGGAGTTGTGTGAGCATGCTACATTGCCTCATCTGAAGTACCTCATGTTTGTCCAGTAAACTAAATTGAGCAGAGAAGTAAGTAGGGTGCTATGGCAATTATTACCTGGCATGGTGTTACTGACATGCTGTGCTGGTGGCACAAAGCCAGGCTTGTTACACTAAATGGCATCTGGAGAAAACCTGCATGTGAGCTGCAACAATATTGTAAATTAGTTTGTCATAATGGAAATAAGTTCATGAAATGTTCTGTATTTCATAGTAATCATTTTTCTAACTTTGTGTGGCTGGATTATTGAAAATGTAATAATACTAGTCACTTTTTTCAAAGGTTGTATTTAGGAAGAACCCAGAAGATGGCTTGATGGGCTTTTGGCAATTGTTTGGCAATTGTTGGTGTATGAAATAAACAAAATAACTAACAGGTTAGTTTTGCAGGCTCTATGCACCCTACAGATACATAATTATAGTTGCCTGTACGTATTATTACTCTATTTATAGATACAGTTCCAAATGCTGATGCACAAATGCCCTGTCCAGCAAAGGTTTTGGTCTAAGGGGGTGATGAAGATACAGATTTAATATTTGTAACCATAGTGTTATGATAATTAAAAATGGGGGATTAATCACAAAAAAGTGGTACTACCAAATGTAAAGCGAGAAGATTCCAATTGAGGAGCAATATGGAAGCTGGTAGGAAGTAAGAAGTTATTGTGTGGGTTTAGGCTGTAGGAACCAGGAAGTGGGTGACTAGCTGATGCAGTTTGAAAGAGTTGAGTAAAAATAATGGGAGTTTAATATCTGTAGTTTTTATGGAGGCACTATCATAGTGCAGATTGCCAAAGGACCAGATGGATCTGGTTTTTAAATGAATGAATTTGAATTTGTCTTTTGCATATGTTATATACAACGAAAAAGTATTTTGTAAGAATAAAAAAAAAAAAAGCACAGAAAAACCCATGCCTGAAATTACCCTGGGTGTTGCTGTTTACTTTGGAAAACATACTGTATTACCACTTCTGCCAATCAGTTGGGCATTAAAACACAATGCTCCCCACAAAAAAAATATATTAATATCTATTAATCTGTTACCACATGAAAGACTGATCATTTCCCATTACTCTGACAGAATATTAATAGTTACACATTTGTACATATTTCCATTTTCTGTTGGTATACAGTGAAAGGGGGGAAACTGAAGTGCATAAGAGAAATGAGAACATGGGAATGGTAGACTATGAGATTAAAAAGGGAAAATGAAAGGGGAGGAAAGGAAAATGAAGAAAGTGATTTGGGTTGCATACGAACTAGAAGTAAAAGAGAAAAGGGAATGGGTCTAGAGAAGGCAAGAATTAACTGCTAGAATAGAACAAAATGTTTAAGTAAGGTACTGCCTGCTCTATTCATTGCTATAGTTAGGTAACATTTAAGTAAATTAGAGATACCAAGTTTGTTAAAAATGGCATTTGTATACATTAATAGTTCCAGCTTTAATTAAGCAATTAACTTTTTATAATGCTTATAGCAATGTGTAAAAATGCTAGGCAGGCCAGACTGACAAATATGTATGCTGGTATAGCTAAAGAAATACAACACCAACATTTTAGAGACTGTTAATACTGGAAAACATTTAGCAACTGTGACAGTGATGAAGGCTGCCCCAGTGTTTCAGGGCTGAACTCCATGGATCGCTTACGTCGGACTCGTCGCATTGTGATGACACTCATGCGACGAGTCGGAACTGAATGTGAAATCGCAGGTTCAAACTACAGGTATCCAACTGTCGGATGAAAACCCGATGTGCAGCATTTTCATCCGACAATCAAATACAGTAGTAGTTTGTACCTGCAACTCACGTTCAGTTCCATTCACTTCTGCTTATTCGACAGGTCACATGCGTGTCATCGCATGCTGATGAGTCGGACGTAAGCACGCCGTGGAGTTCAGCCCTCACAGGGAACACCTGTTTAGATGATGGTGCACTGAAAATCTGTGTTATGCAGGATGAAAGTACATACTTGTTGACTATAATGTTCAAATATTACATTTACATTTAAAGCAAAGCAGACAAGAAACTCTGTATTGGTTAGGTGCAAATTTGAATCTTTGGCACAAGAAAGAAGTGTATACAAGTACAGTCCATCAAGTACATCATAAAGGTTTAATGGGGCTTCCTTTGTCAGCTACTAATATTGGTGTTTCCTTTGGTAGTTATGTTTTTAAGCAGGTGGCCAAAATATGCTAACTGTTGATTGGTTTTGATGGGTTCCTAGATCTGCTGGAAACTTGCAATTAAATTTTGATTCATTCATAGACCTGATATAAAGTAGTTAACAAGTCATTCACTGGGCACAAGATTCTTTTTTGAAAAACATACATTGTTGGATTTTGCTTCCGAGATGGCTGCACCATGCAAACAACAAAGGGGATTGGTCCATGAACATCGACAGATAAAGCCTACCATGTCACGTTCTTGCAGCTTTAATCCAGCTTTACTCCAGCTATAGCAAGGCCTGTTGTGTGACATCCCATGTGATCAAGCCTACAGAACTCTCCAGTGAAATTCATCCCCAATGCAGCACAACTCCTCTGGCTGGTAAGATAACAATACAGGCCACACTCTACTAAGGCCCATTGCTGTGTCTCACCTTAAAGTCTGCCACAGAAGCGCCATAGAAACTGCATTTCCATTTATCACTTATCCTTGCAATAAACCCTTAGCACCAAGGTCAGTGATATACAGTATATATAACGACTCTTAAGCAAAGAACTGTGTACAAGTACCTTTATTGCCACACACGTAATCTGGGACAGTACACTGGTGCCTTTTTTCTGGAAATTGGGCATCACCCTCTTTACTTTATAAATACACTATCAAGAATATTAATAATACTGACTGTACACCACTTTGACTGAAAAACGGGGATCTCCTTTGCTTAGTAAGGGTAGCGTCCTTTACTGATATTAAGACACCAAGTACAAAATCCCTATTTGCTGAAACTCAAGACAGACTACAAACACCTCTTTTCTTTAACAAACTTTAGCAGGCTTGCTATATCCATCACAACATTTGAAGGGAGCTATCCGGGATGTACATAGAGGTGTATTATTGCAACTTCTAACTGACTCAATACAGAATCAGGCACAATAATCCAGGGGATATTCCTGGTGTGAAGATATAGAATCCATTTACAGGCAGACAAGTTTTCCTTTGTTCTAATCAGCACTGCCTTACTCACTATATCCATAATGGGCAAGTGGGGCAAGGCTGGTGCATCCCAAACTCCCATTCCTAAGCAAACGGTTGCAGGAAAACATATCGAAGAATATTTACATAAAACAAAAGAAGATCCGCAAGATTCAGACTTGGAGTATCCCTCTCAACAGTTGGATTTGGACACCTTACCAGAAATGGATTCTCAATACCATTCCAAAGACCAGTGTCTATTTAAATGGTTCAAACATGTTACATACTGAACTTGAGGCAACATCTATTAAGATAACCAAAACCCTAACTGAGGAAATAGGGGAGCGTTTCATGGCTTCTCGCCACTTCATCAGAAGCATTTGGAATTCTTCTGATGAAGTGGCGAGAAGCCATGAAACGCGTTAAGCGGATGATCTGATGTTATGTATGCTGATACCCTGATATTAACTTTTAACATGGATTATTAAAGTTTAAAGATTTTAACACACCACTCCGAGTGCTCCGTAGTTGCTGGATGTTCATGGAGTTGACCCTAAGGGGGAATGGAGGTGAGAGTGTGAGAGAGATGTGATGCTCCCCGTCTTTGGCTTCATATTGTAATATTAAATGTGTGTAATGCTTTAAATGTGTGTAAATAGGATATATTCCCAAATTTAAGGTTTAAATGTGGTGGGATGATTTGATTGAGTCATCCGAAAGATTTAATAGGGCACTTTTTGGGGTTAATTTATATTTAGAACATAGATTAGTATTTATATGACATTCAACATCTTGACAAAAGTTTTTGATGTAAGAACAATCCCATAACAGGTAAATTGGGTAAATGAATGCTGCATTTAGGGCATTTGTTATGTAAGATTGTATTTTTTGAGCTGAAGTTAAATCCTTTATAAGCTAAATTAATGAGTCTAAAATTTTGATCTCTCCATATTTCTGTATTGATAAATGTATCAAAATATTTTTTAGAATTGATTAACATTTCGGGGAGATTTCCATTTGTAGATAAGTTGACCATTTATTTGCTATTAGTTCCATCGGATGGGATTTAACATTGGAATCATTCCATATTAAAGACTGAATCCTTCTGATGTTATTATGAGAAGACCTTAGACTATTACGAGCAAATAAAGGGTGGGAATCATAAGTAGCTATGGAATCAGTTTGGTTCTTTTTTTTTTTTTAAACCAATGTGACAATTGAAGATAATATAGTTTTTCCTTATCTGGAATTTGAAATTTATCTCTGAAGTCATACCAGTCCAAAATCTTTCCTATAGATGGAGAAGCAATATCCTTTATATAATGAACCCCTTTTTGTTTCAAGCTGGTAGTGAAAGGGGAGAAGAAAGAAGTAGGCAGTGATTAATTCTTTATTACAGGTAAATATGGAGTCAAATTATAATTGGATTTATATTTCTTGTGCATAAGTCTTCAAACAGCAAAAGTATCTCTGTACAGCGGATCCTCTTTAATTTTTAGTTGGTTGATATTTAAGAGGTTTATGTATTAGTTCCAGAATATTTTCATTAGAATTAGTTGTGAATTCCAAAACCTGGTTTGTAAATTTATCAGTTTCTGCCATCCATTCCACTAAATATCGGGTTAAAGCCAACAGATTGGAAAATCTATAATCATAATAGCAAGTCCCCCAAATTGTTTAGGGTGTATAAATTTATTCAGGGCTATTTTTGGAGGTTTTCCTTTCCATAGGAATTTAATAAGTGCTGACCTTAACTTGTTAATGTCCTTATGTTTAATTAATAAAGGTAGGTTTAAAGGTAGGTTTATGATATTGTAAATACTTTTCGAAAAAAATCATCATTTTGTAGAATGCAACTTTGCCTTTTAAATTTAGAGGAATATTTTTCCATTTGTTACATAAAGAAATTATGTTTTTTATCATAGGAGAATAATTTAAAGAGTAAAGCCTATGGAGATCCGCCAGAACATAAATACCTAGGTGTTTAATAAACGGGAGACTTTTTTTTAGTCTCATTTGTAACATATTTAAGGAAGTTTTTTCCATAAACATCCATGAGTTCCGATTTATTTAAATCAATTTTAAATCCAGAGATGGCTTCAAAACTTTGGATGATGGAGAATAACTTGGTTACATTTTTATTTGGATCTTTGGATCCGATAAATAGAAGTAGATCATCTGCAAAAGCTGTTAATTGAACTTTTGAATTGTTTATGTATAAGCCAGGTAAACAATCTGCATTTTTTAATGTTCTAATAAGCGGTTCCAATGATAAATTGAACAATAAAGGAGAAAGAGGACCTTATCTAGTTCCTCTCTTTAGGTGTATTGTTTTTCAAAGTTCACCTGCAGCCACAATCTGAGTAGTCGGGGTTGAATATAGTAATTGAATTAGATCAGTAAATAGGCATTTGAAACCAAATACTTTAAGAGAATCTGTTAGATGTTGCCAGTAAATGTTGTTGAATGCTTTCTCTGCGTCAATTTCTATTAATGTGGTTGGGATATTACTCGTTTTTGCTGAGTAGATTACTTTTATTATGGTTCTAATATTCTTAGTGCCTGATTTTCCCTTGATGAATCCGCTTTGTTCAGGAGAGATGAGATTTGGTAGAATATTAGAAAGACGGTTAGCTATTATTTTTGTAAGAATTTTCACATCTTGATTAATTAGAGCAATAGGTCTGTAAGAGGATGTAAGAGTTGGATCTTTACCTTGTTTTAGCAGTACTGAAGTGTATGAGTTGAAACCAGAAGGGAAAAACTTTTTGTGGGTAATCATAAAATTGAATAAATGTGTTAGGTAAGGAGAGAATTTATCTATTAAGCATTTATAAAAAGGCCCCGTTAGTCCATCTGGTCCACCTGCTTTGTATTTCTTCAAAGATGAAATTGTAGATCTCACTTCTTCCTCGGAAATTGGAGAATTTAATTTTTCTAATTCATCATGAGATATTTTTGGACTGCTTAAGTTCTCTAAGAGTGTTTGTCTCTGCTTACTATCTGTATTAGTGGGAGAGTAGAGTTTATCATAATATGACTTGAAAATCTCTACTATTTCTGTTGGATTATGAGTTATTTTGTCATCAGCAGATTTGATAGCAGATATCTTATGTCTTTTAATTTCAATAAGTTTTTATTGGGGTTTTTTCAAGTTAAATTACAGCTTTTGGTAAAAGCCTAATATATACTTTAAGTAAAAGTTTTTACATTAACACATAATGACATTAATAATCACATTAATTATTAACATTTGTATAGAATTGGTCGCAAACAATATGTTTATACAGTATTCTAGTAATAAACTTATATTTCAAATCTTATGGCTTTTAGACCAACTTTTTGTCAGCTTGGCTAGCATTTTATTTGATTTATTACCAAAGTTGAAATATTTAGATTTCATGTAGCTCTGATTAATATCATCCTTAATAGATAGCCAAGACTTCAATTCCTTTATGGAATTTTTAAATTCCACCCTAGAGACTTGTGTTGGATTTGTTTTAAATGCCATGTAAGCATTCTTTTGTTTACCACTTAGTTCCAATATTTTTTAATTCATTTTCTTGGTAAATTGAGATCTGAATGAAGTTATTTCTCTGCTAATGTATGCTTTCCAGGTATCCCAGAGAAGTATCGGGTTGCTAGAGTGAAGGATGTTGTCAGCTAAGAAGCTTTTCCATTTGTCTTTAAGCATTTGTTGAAAATCAGGTCTAGATGACAAAATATTAGAAATTTCCAAGGGATATATGACTTTGAAATATAATTTGTTATTAGCGTAATGCTTATAGGGGTATGATCCGAAAAATTAAAATTTCCTATCTTTGCAGCAGAAACATGACTAAGTAGGTTAATGGACATGAATAAATAGTCTATTCTAGTCCCTGATCCATGTGAATGTGAATAGGAAGTGAATTCTTTACTTGAAAGATTTAAAATTCTCCAAACGTCTTTAAGATTAGTGTGATCTAAAAGTTATGTGAACATTTTTGACATGCCTGATGAAGGTTTGCATGAAGTATTACATTTATCTAATGTCCAAATATGTGATTCATTAAAGGAGAAGGAAAGGCAAAAAAAAACTTTAGCTCTAAGCATTGCCAATATATGGTACATATAGTTTCCAGCAAGCATTCCCCTATTACTTTTTCCATCAATATTTTTGCTCCAATCGATTTTTTAAAAAGTAAAGACAAGTATGAAAAAGATTACCTTTCTTTCTATAACAAATCAGTTCAAGTAGGGCACACGCATGCGCAATAGCTTTAATCCGTGCCCTGCGCATGCGCACAAGACTATTTTTTCTTCCTCTTGCTGCGATAACGATGTGGTCACGTGACCTCTCTGCCCCCACCTCATAAATCTAAGCTCCAATAGCTGAGGCAGCTTCCCCGTTGCCTGGAAACCAGGGGAAGCTTTGAAGCTCCTGCGCTCGCTCTGATATTAATTTACAATCTGTCAGTGAGCGAGCGCAGCAGCTGAGGAGGGGAGCGATAAAAAAAGTCAGCCAAGGATCGGGTCTGTCTGACTGAGGTCTGTACTAATACATAAAGTAAAATATAGATTTAGGCAGCCAAGGACGTCAGTGGGGTCACAAAGGCTGCGCATGCGCATTGACGATGGAGCGCAGGGTGGAAGAGAAGCTCAAATTTGAAAATGGCGCCACTAAACTCATATAACGGGCGAAACTTCCAAGCACTTGTGCACAGATTGAGCACGGATTTAAGCGTTTTAAGTGCAGCGTTTCAGGAGGGGGCCGGATGGAGAACAAAGTGAAGGTAGTTTTGTTTTTTGGCTTTCCTTCTCCTTTAAAGTCTCCTCTTACTATCACATTGAAGGAGTTTAATGAATTTATTCTATGAATAATATCCTTATAAAATTCAGGTTTATTATTATTAGGGGCATATATAGAGCAAATGTTCCATAGCTGGTTTTGAAAAAAGATTTCAGCACGACTAAATCTACCACTTTTATCTCTAGATGTTTTTTACTAGATGGTAATTTAACTTTTTGCTAAATAAAATTGCTACACCACCTTTCTTATTTATTGCAGGGGAATATATATTATCGGCAACCCAAGAAAAACACAGCTTCTGGTTTCCCTCATCATTCAAGTGTGTTTCCTGAAGGAGAGCAATATCCACTTTGCAATTTTTTATTTCTTGTAAAATTCTTTTTTTTAACGTCCAATTGCAGCTCACTAATGGGTAATTGGATCCCCTCCCTATTGGTAGGACAGTAGGAACAAAAAAAGTTGCACCCCATAAAAGCACCACCCCTTCCTCCTCCCCCCATGTTTTTTCTGTCCTACCTTGGTAGGGTAATAGGAGCTACGTTTTTTCTTTTTCTTTTTTTCATTGCAGCTCTTAGTGTGCTGGGGACATGCTGGGAGCCAGCTCGTCTGGTGGTCCTGGCAGGGGAAGTAACACGGAGTTTTGAGACCCCTTAGTGAGTTTGCGGCGTTCTTTGCCGTCTGGTCCGGCACTTCCGCGTTCTGGCAGCCGGGTAATAACGCCAGCACAATAACACCAGCGCAAAATTTTAAAAGAGTGTACAATTCAGTACATTTTTGCCTGCCTGCGGTCACCAAAGGAGCTGTGCTGGTTCTAAAGGCTGGTTACCTGGAAAGCCTAAGGTAAAACTCACGTCCCTCTCTTTCTCTCTCTCTTCAGTTCATTTTTTGTACTGATGCCACAGTGTTCTCTGCATATGGTTTGTTTCAGATGTCTAGTCAGGAAACTCCTTCTGGGAAGAGGAAGTCCAAGTCCAGACATCTGGTTTGCCGTGAATGTGAGGTTCCCTTACCAGATAATTATGAAAGAGGATGCTGTGAAGACTGTTTGGCTAAAGCGGATAGCGCGTATTTGCATCTTCCAATTTTTCCAAAACACAGAAGTTTTTTAAGAGTAGCAGTTTGTCAACAATCAGCTACGTCATTTCCGGTTCCGGGCTCTTCCTTTCGGGATCTCCTCTGCCCCCAGAGTCTTCACAAAGGTGGTGGTATCTGTAGTAGCCAGTCTCAGAGAAGAAGGAATCCATATTGTCCCTTATTTGGACGATTGGCTTATAAAAGCCAGAACAGCTTCACTGTTGACAAGTCATATTTAAAGAACATTCACAGTTCTAGAGGATCTGGGATGGATAGTGAATTTCGAGAAATCGTCCCTTCATTCCTTTAAGACAAAAACAATTTCTCGGTTTTGTAATAGACACAGAACAGATGTCAATAAGATTGTCAGAGCAGAGGATGTTAGCTCTTCAAGATCAGATCAGAGCATTGCAGTTTTGTTCCCAGATGTCTCTTCGTCAGTTGATGATAGTGTTGGGACTTATGACAGCAGAAGAACAGAAGAACAGACTGAAGAGAGGGAAGTCGATAAGAGAACACAGTTGGCTCATGATTACGATAGATGCCTCCAAGTTTGGTTGGGGTGCCCACATGGGGTCTCTCACAGTTCAGGGGACCTGGGATTATGTAGAGAGCTCTCTATCTTCGAATTTCAGAGTTAAGAGCAGTGCTCCTTGCCCTGAAGGCGTTCACGAATCAGGTGTTATTCACGAATCAGGTGTTATTCAGTCATGATTCAGTCGGACAACAGTTCAGTGGTGGCCTACTTAAACAGACAGGGAGGTACAAGGTCCAGAATCCTCCTCACGGAGTCCTTAAAGATTCTCAGTTGGGCAGAGAACAATCTACAGGACATCAAAGTGATTCACATAAGATGGAAGGACAATTGCTTAGCAGACAGTCTAAGCAGGGGCAAAGTTTGTCCAGGAGAATGGTCACTGAACCAGGATGTGTTTCAGAAGATTGTCCCCAGATGGGGGATGCCAGTAGTGGATTTGATGGCAACACGCCACAATGCAAAGATCAGCAGGTTTTGCTCCCTATACAGGGAGGACAATCCTTGGGTTCTGGATGCGATCAGTGGGAGTTCAGACTGGTATATATCTTCCCCCCTATCCCCCTGATTGGCAGGGTTCTAAAGAAGATCAAACAAGAACAGTCTTCGATTATAGCAATAATTCCTTTTTGGCCAAAGTGGAGTTGGTTTTCTTGCCTGATGGAAATGTGCCAGGGGAAATATTGGATTCTACCACTGAAAAAGGATCTTCTGATGCAAGGCCATCAGAGTCACCTAGACCTACAGAGGTGGAGACTGACAGCTTGGAAGTTGACAGGCCCTTATTAACTAAGTTGGGCCTCTCAGAGGAGGTGGTTAAGACATTACTTCAGTCAAGAAAACCTTCAACATCGAAGGTTTATGCCAGAATTGTAAAAGCCTACAAGAGGTGGTGTAGTTCTCAGAAATTTTGTTGGTCCGAGACTAGTATTAACTATGTTTTGGAATTTCTACAGAAAGGACTGGAGAAGAATCTTAAGCCAAATACTCTCAAGGTTCAGGTAACTGCATTATCGGCATTTTTGGGAATCAGACTTTATGAAGATTCTCTTATCAGAAGATTTATTAAAGCTGCTGGAAAACTTAGACAAACAGTACTACAACCCATCCCTTAATGGGATTTAAATGTTGTCTTGGAAAGATTGTGTGATTTTCCATTTGAACCTGTGGACAAAGCAGACATAAAGCATTTATCTTTCAAGGCACTGTTTCTTACGGCAATCACATCCGCCAAGAGAATCAGCGAATTACAAGCTTTGTCAATGAAGGAACCCTACATAAGATTTTTTCAAGACTACGTCTTACTAAGAACAACACCCCACTTCAGGTAGCATCTTCAGTCAATATTAATCAAGAGATATGTCTACCTATATTTCAACCAGGACCTTCTACTCCCGAAGAACTTCGTTTGCATTCTCTGGATGTAGGAAGAATTCTCAAAGAATATATAGGGAGAACTCAGGATTTTAGAAAATCTGAAAGTATGTTCATCTCCTTTTTTGGGAAGAACAAAGGAAAGGCAGCCTCGAAATTATCTCTAGCCAGATGGATCAAAGATACCATTCAAACATGTTATATTGCAGATGATCGTTCACCTCCAATATTTGTGAGAGCACATTCAACTCGGCTATGGCTACATCTTGGGCAGAGAAATTTCTAGTTCCAATGGATCAGATATGCAGAACAGCTTCATGGTCAAATCTTCATACTTTCTCCAAACATTGCAGACTAGACATACAGGCTTCCCAGGAGGCGGTATTTGGTAGAACCATTCTGCAGTCGGTGATGAAGAGTTGAATCCCACCCTTTCTTGCTATATCCCATTAGTGTGCTGCAGTTGAAATTTTACTTACCGTAATTTCTCTTTCTTTTTCAGTCCAATTGTCAGCACAATTTATCTAACCCTTCCCTATTAAACTTCTATGCATTATGTCTTCTGTGGTTATTAATTGAAAAGAACATGAGGGGAGGAGGAAGGGGTGGTGCCTTTATGGGGTGTAACTTTTTTTGTTCCTACTGTCCTACCAATAGGGAGGGGATCCAATTACCCATTAGTTTGCTGACAATTGGACTGAAAAAGAAAGAGAAATTACGGTAAGTAAAATTTCAACTTTTCTTTTGATTGGGGAATTAATACCATTTATGTTCCATGAAATAATTGTAATGTTATCCATAAATATATATTTCTAAATAAAATAGCATGCCATATCATCAATACACTAGCCTTGTACCATTTATCATTAATAACTATTAGACAATTACAATAAGAACATCTTGGGTGATAAATCTCAAAAAAACATGTATAGATAATGAAGTAATAACACAACATTGTTAAACATACAATACATTTTAACTTTAAAGCTTCACTTTTTTCCTTGAGTGTAAATTTACAGCTTAATAAACTCAAATATAGAGATTAACAAGTAAAGGTTAGATTCGCCTCCTCCTACAGAAAAGGAAATTAGGGCCTATATATATAGCCATAGAGACCATTTATACAATATAACCTCAATTGTATATATTTCTACATATCAAACATAGTGACCTTATTAAAGGAATTCAAGTGTTCATCTCTATTTGTTGTGATGGGGAAATCCTCTCTGCAATTGGGGATCTGGATCTGTGGTCACGCTCCTTCCCTTTTGAAGTAGACCCTTCTCTGGAGAGATGGGAGTTGTAGTCTAAGTTTGACCTCACTTCTTTACTATGGCTGGAAGAAAAAGCGGTTGTGGGGTGTGAGGATGAGATTGCAAAAGATAGATTTTTTGGACCAGATTGTGCATCAAGATGGGCAACAAATCTTTCAGCTTCCTTGTAATCCAGAAATGTATGAGTTCCAGTTGTTAGGAATACTTTCAGGACAGCAGGATACAGCATGGCAAACTATATTTAGTTGAAACAAAGATTGACATACTTTAGAAAAGCTTTGCCTTTTCTTTGATAAAGCTGGTGAGAAATCTTGAAAGATTAGAATATTGTAGTTTTCTAGCTTTAGATTTCTGTGACTTTTGTAAGATTGCAATATGTTGGATTTGTCTGCATAGTCCAAAAATCTGACTAAAACTGTTGTGTTTTTGATTGTTCCATTCAGAAAATGCGCCCACTCTGTGTGCTCTTTCTATTTTTAAAGAGGGCATTTCCTAAGCCTAAAGCTTTATGCAACCATTGTAAAATAAGAGCACTAAGTGACTCCTGTTATTAATGCTCAGGGATACCTATGAAACGTAAGTTATTTCTTCTGGACCTATTTTCCAGGTCCTCTGTTTTGTTTTCTTACTCTTATTAGTGGAAGATGAGGCATTGTCTTTTATTGAAGAAATCCTTTCCTCCATTTCTGTGATACAGTCATGCTGTGAGGTAAGCGGAGCAGATAGTTTACCAATGTCACACTGTATCTTTTGTACAGCTTTGTCAATTGAGGCTTCAATGATAGGGTGCAACATATTGGCAACTTCTGTAGCCATTTGTTTAAAGAATAAGTCATTAGCGTATGGAAGTATATACTGATTGCAACCAAAAAAAAATAAAATAAATAAGCCTGCATGCTAAAAACAAGTTAAAAACAAATTACCCTGGTGAGCTGAAACCACAGAAGACTCCAAGATTGCCAACAAGAGAGCCACATTTAAAAGAAAATAACAAGAGTCTTAAAATATAGGTTCATTGCAACAGGTGATTCACATTCTCCAAAACCGCTCTGTATAATATGTGGTGACAGTGGTGTAACTAGATGTTACTGGGCCCCACAGCAAATTATTTTTCAGGCCCCAAAATGTCTAGAGGTTGACCTGTTTTACCAATATTTATTGAAATTGTATATAAATTAGGACCTCATGGGGCCCCTATACCTCCTGGGCCCCCTGCAGGCGCAGGGTCTGCTTCCTCTATAGTTACACCCCTGTGTGGTGAGCTGCTATCCAGTGAAGCCATGAAACCTGCATGACTGCTTCTCCACATGGAGACTAAGCACCATGCATTAAAAGCCTTTGGAGTTTTTCAAAAGAAAAAAAAGTGAACATGAAGGACAGAAGCAACTTCAGCAAATGTGTCTGCACTAAAGAGCATCTTTCGTAGTTGCTAACCACATTTCTAAAGCTAAGAAGATATTGCTATTGCTGAAGAGTTGATACTACCTGCTGCTAAAGACATTTGCAGTGAAGTTTTAAGAAAGGCTGCAGTTCAAAAGGTGGCATGTGTTCCTCTTTCTGCTAGCACTATATCTAGACAAATTGATGGCATAGCAGAGGATATTGAGACACAATTGTTAAAGAGTATTAATGAGTGACCATGGTACGCAATCCAGGTTGATGAGTCTACTGATGTTTAGAACAAGGCAATAATGCTTGTTTTTGTAAGATATTTCAGGAGGATATACATAAGGATATGTTATGTGCATTATTGTTGCCAACCAACAGCACAGCTGCAGAATTATTCAAGTCTTTGAATATTTACATAACAGGAAAACTGAATTGGTCATTTTGTGTTGGTGTCTGCATGTATGGAGCGGCTGCTATGACTGGACGGCTCTCTGGTTTCACTACTCGGTTCAAGGAGGTTGCTTCTGAATGTGAGTCTACACACAGGGGCACATTTACTAAGGGTCAAATATTGAGGGTTAATAAACCCTCGAAGTAAAATCCTACGAATTCGAATTCAAAGGATTTACCACAAATCCTACGATCGATGGAAAAATCGTTCGAACGATTCTAAGGTTTTTAATCGATCGATCGAAGGATTTTCCGTTGAAAAAAAAAAACCTTAGAAAAGTGATAGGGAAGGTCCCCATAGGCTAACATTGTACCTCGGTAGGTTTAAATTGCCGAAGTATGTAGTCTAAGTATTTTTTACAGAGACAGTACTTCGACTATCAAATGGTCGAATAGTCGAACGATTTTTAGTTCATATCGTTCGAGTCGAAGTCGTAGTCTTCCTCTACGTGAGGAGATGGGTGTAGAGCACAAAGGGCTTCTCTTATACACAGAAGTGAGATGGCTTTCTAAAGGTAGATCATTGACCAGAATTTTTGAGTTACTGCTCCAGAGATTTCTTGCAGCACTGGCAGCACATTTAGTAGCACAGAATGGGTAGCAAAACACTTGTGTAACAACCTGCTCAATGAACTCAGTCTGTCACTTCAGGGGAAAATGACAAATAGCTGCATTCAAAGCCAAACTGGAATTATAGGGACGATGAGTGAACACTAGGATATTTGACTAGTTTCAAACATTAGCAGGGATTTTGTAAGACACAAAGCTTGGGCCTTCATTCTCCCAGTTAGTGCAGGACCACATATCTCAGCTTTCAAAACAGTTTGAACACTTCTTTCCAACCACAAAAAAACCCCAAACTGGAAAGGAATGGATCTGTGACCAATTTGTGAACAAGCCAGGTGAGTCAACTTTGTCCGTGGTAGAAGAGGATCAACTGCTTGACACTTGCCAATTATGGTGGCCTTAAAATCATGTTTGAGACAACTTAAAATTTTCAAATGTTCTGGAATAGAGTTAAGGGGGAATATCCTGAGACTGCAACAAAAGCACTGAAACCCCTGTTTCCATTTCCAACATCCTATCTTTGTGAAACAGGCTTTTTTTTTTTACAATGACAGCAATCAAAACAATATTACGGAGTAGACTGAGCATAAAAAAGATACTACGAGTGTTACTGTCTATCATTACCCCCAAATGGGACCATGTAGTTGCAGGGAAGCAATCTCAGGTCTCCCACTGATTCTGTATTGTGCAGCGACGTAACTAGAAGGGGGCGGGCCCTGGCGCGGGACGTGCAGCCGGGCCCCGCCCCCTCCGTACGGCCAGAAACGACCGCATTGGAACAGTGGCGCGAGCTGCCGGGGGGCCCTGAGGGGGTGCGGGCCCTGGCCCAATCGCACCCCCTGCTCCCCTGGAAGTTACGCCACTGGTATTGTGGTAAATTATATTATATTTTATATATTTTGCAAGTAATAAAACAAATGAAGTGCATGATATAAACAATTACATTATACTGTGTATTTAATATTTATATATACACTACTACTACTAGTTTGTGTTTTATTTACCCCCCCTTGAAACCCGGTCCCTTGGAAGTCACCTTTATTGCTTATACAGCAATACAGAAACAAATTAAACTAGATAAGCAACAAATTAAACTGGATCCTAGTCAAAGAAAAACTGACTAGCATCTTAAACAATAGACAAGAACATTTTCAAAACTTTTGGGACCCTTGGTTACACTACATCACTCCATCTGGTACAAGCCGTGATCTCCTCTCCAACTGAACAACTGGGCAAGCATAGTTCTTACAAGCACGCAGGGGGAAAAGGAACAAAACGAGAATACTACCTCTAGTTCTAACTCAAAACAACTGGTCTATATAGACATTAATTATGACTTAACGGGAGTATCACAATCATGATAACAAAATGGAAACTGTACTTATACTTGTTATGAAACACAAGACCTAGAGAGAAGTTTAAGGAGGTACCACCTTGATCTGCTTTTTAATGCTGTTCATTTAGATTTAGACCATTCAGACTAAGTTTAGTTTCAGACAAGTTAAAAGTTGACCTGTACCTTGAATTTTTTTTACTTGACTCTATTGTATCTAATGTAATTAGACACCATGTTCAAAAGATAGCAATATCATATAACCCTTGGTCAGGTACATGTATAAAACAGATCCTGACCTACATTACCTTCTTTCCTACCCCCTTTCAACCCTCCCCCTCCTACCCTACCAATAATGAACAACAACATGGAAGTCATTTGTACTGTATAATACTTTGTTTTTTGTTTTTACATAGAGATGTTGTCATGTTTCCTCTAAAATTTATTAAAAAACAAAAACCCCAATTTTCCTGCAGTTAATGAATGATTGATTTTATGAAGTTTAGGCATACATTGCATAGACAAATATATGCATTTTAAGTAAAGCTACACAAGCTATGCATTTCTACCCAAACTGTGCTGAATACTAGATAATAGTCTCTATAAATGCAGAGTGCTTAATATTTCTTTACTGTGTTAAGATTTACCATCCTTCTAATGTGCTGAAAGAACGATGCTTCTCTTTCTTGCGCAGGACTAGCCTTTGGAGGTAATGTCAAAGCTTTAATTCACTATGATGTCATCACAGCAAAGACGGCTGTAACAGCCTTTTCACTGTCGTAATAACTCATCCAAATAACCTTTCGCTTTGGAAGCCAAATGCCTGCATTGATTTACCTATCCCTTACATTTTCTCATTTACATTTTGTAAATTACAGAGATGTTTGCATCATTGTCAAAACATTCCCAGAGAGCATTATAAATACCCTTAACACGATAATCAATTAATTGTAATGGAAAAATATTTTTATGGAACTAATGGTGTGTTGTCTCAATAGTTTAAAATTGAGACTTGTTTTATAATTCAAGCAATCATTACACTTTTATGGCTTAAAATTATGAGATAATGGGGGATATTTATCATTACTGCTGATGTTTTAAGATACACAGAGACTTAAAAACAAGGAAAAAATTCTCACAATATTTTGATAATATCTATGGCTGTGTAATAATTAATTAGCACCATAAAGTTAATTTTGAGTAGGTGGAAACTGCTCTTAAATGTACCCATTCATAGTCAGAAGATAAGTTTCAAACACAGAAAGAAGTGTCTATTTTATAGTATTTCTAGGAGATGACGGCCTTGATTCAGCAATTGCGGAGTGTCCTGACCAAGAAGAACTTAAATTTCACCACTCATCCAAGCTTTAGACTTATCTATACAGGTATGGGACCTGTTATGCAGAATGGTCAGGACCTGAGGTTTTTCGGATAAAAAATATTTCTGTAATTTGGATCTAGTTTACTAGAAAATCATATAAACATTAAACAAACCCAATAGACTGGTTATGCATCCAATAAGGATTAATTATTAATCTTAGTTTTGATCAAGAACAAGCTACTCTGTTATAATTACAGAGAAAAAGGAAATTCTTTAGATTATTTGGATAAAATGGAATCTATGGGAGACAGCCTTTTTGTAATTCGGAGCATTCTGGAAAACGGATTCCATACCTGTACTAGATACAGCTGAACAACACTTTTTAAAGCTGATTTTCTTTGAACTATAGATCTGTATGGCTGTGGTTTATATCAATATAGATTCTATAAGGGTTGCCATATTTTCTGATAAAAATATCCAACCTTTCAATCTCTAACTTTCTTTTATCACAAGCAACATTTTTACTGTTTGGGCTGGTAGAGTACAGTTGGGAAATCTTGGTTTTAAATTTAGTAAATTGTTATTATTATTGAAAATAATTTATAATTGAAAAAGGAGTGTCATCATCCCTACACTCCTTAATATTTTTGCAATTCTAGCAATAAATACAAGAAAAAAACACATAATTCCCCCAAATATAAATTAGGGTGTCATAAAACAAAGTTTAGCCTTTTTTAGTACCAATCAGCCTTTGGAACCTTAATCTCAGGCACTTTAGGAGAAGAGGTAAAATGCTAGATGTTGTTGAATTTCAAAATGTTTTTCCTGTTTTTTTTTCTCAGCAAAAAAAACTGTATTAAGAAATGCTAATGCTGTTGCTGTCTTGAAAACAAAACAAAATTCATGGCAAAAATTGAATAGTGCAGTGGCGATTTTCACCACTGGCGAAAGCATGAAAGTTCATCATCCTTTGATAAATATGCATTTCAAAATCCGATAGAAATGAATGGAGAGTGGAGGAATTTCACTCTAGCAGACTGTGGTGATCTTCACTTCACTCTTTTGATAAATATACCCCTTGGTGTTTCTGTCCATTCCCTCTTTCCACTTAGAATTAGCAGCTAGAGCAGATTAAAACCTACTGTCTAAGTATAAACAATAACACTGATTAAATGGATCATTTTGCCAAGGGATATGTAACCTGAATAGCCATTTTTCATTCAGTTGTTCAGACTCAAGACGAGTAGCTTGCAGCGCTGGATATATTGAATCATGATTAACCCACTGAATAAACCTAAGCACTAAAACACTTTATTAGATAAACCTAGTTGTTTTATGGATGTTGCTAACAATTTTGATTGTATCTCAGTAAACAAGAATATATATATATATATATACATGTAAAATGGTTTTGATGAAGTTTTATATGGCAGCTCTGTGCCTAATCATGCAATTAATTATAGACAGAAGAGAAGATGAGAGATGATCATAACATACTTTGCACCGAAATAGTAAAACTATGGGGCACATATACTAATCTCGAGTGAAGGATTCGAATGAAAAAAACGTTGAATTTCAAAGTATTTTTTTGGGTACTACGACCTTCGACAATTCGAACAAAAAATCGTTTGACTATTCATCCATTCGATAGTCTAAGTACTGTCTCTTTAAAAAAAAACTTCGACTACATACTTCGGCAGTTTAAACCTACCGAGGTGCAATGTTGGGGACCTTCCCCAGCACTTTTCTAAGCTTTTTTTGATCTAAGAAAAATCCTTTGATCGATCGCTTAAAATCGTTCGATTCGAAGGATTTTATTGTTCGATCGAATGATTTTTACTTCGATCGATCGAAGGATTTGCGCTAAATCCTTCGAATTCGATATTCGAATTAGAAGGATTTAACTTCGAGGGTCAAATTTGAGGGTTTATTAACCCTCGAAATTTGAACCTTGATAAATCGGCCCCTATATGTTCAGGGTAATTTCTTAAGAATCCCAAATGACTGCAATAAAATTATTCCAAATGAATGCACTAATTAATTATTCCTTTTGTATGTGATGGAGTGTCAAGGTTCTATTATCCCACATGCTTGGGATCACAATTTTTGCTTAATTGCTAAGAGTCACTATCTCAGTCAATATCAAAACTAGATTGACATCTTGTTGGGATTGTTTACATTGGATCGTTTACAGACTCAAAAGGGCATATTTATTAAAAAATACATCTTCATATTTATTAAAAATCGTAAATTCACTTCTTTTCAAGAGAAATGTGGTGAATTTTCTCCTGTTGTAAATTCTCTGCAAAAATTCGCTAGTAGTAGGGTAAACTCTCTAGAGAATTCTCGCCATGGAGAAAATTAGCATGGAAAAGCAGTGGCTACTCTGCCTTTATAATGAGAGGTCAACAGCCTGAATCTGGCAAAGTAAACTTTGTCAAAAAGGGTAACGAATAGAAACATTTGCACTTTGATAAATTAGCAGGTTTTCGCCTCTTCGTCTGAGCGAAAAGTCACCTGGAGAAATGGCCCGCAAGCGCTGAGGTTTTTCACTAGCGAAGTGTCTTATTTGCCTTTTAGTAAATTGGCAATGTCGCTGCTAATTGTCATTTTGGCCAGAAAAACACAATACGCTCTTTAGTACATCTGCCCCAAATGGTCTTCCAGTTTTTGTCTCCAGTCCTCAGAGACTCATGTCCTAACTCTGGGTAAAATTTTCCTTATGCAGTAGCCCAGTGCTGTCCAACTTCTGTGGTACTGAGGGCCAAACTTTTACTGGCCTATGTGGTGGAGGGTCGATAATGGAAGTCAGTGTTGGCCACTCCCCTTTTAAACCACACCCACTGAAAACACACCTATGTTACCACAAGAACTTTTAAGATCATATCCACAGTAACGGTGGTAGCACACCAAAAAACCAAATGGCTGGTGCTCACTGCAGGGAAATCCCTCATCACTCATATGTGAAAAATTGAAGTTATGTTAAAATATACCCTTAAATTCATATGGCTCATCCTCCCCTGTGGATAATACAACAACCCCCCAACACATGATTAAACACCTTAGGGGCCCTTGACAAGAGTTTCCAAATGCTAATAACTCCTAAACCCCTAACAGGCTTACAGGTAGTGTAGGGCAAGCAGAGAATGGCACACACAAGCAGCACTGGGCAAGTAGAGAATGGCACACCAAAGCAGTACTGGGAAAATAGAGAATAGCATACATAAGCAGCACTGGGCAAGCAGAGAATAGCACACCCAAGCAGCACTGGGCAAGCAGAGAATGACACACACAAGCAGCACTGGGCAAGCAGAGAATGACACACCCAAGCAGCACTGGGCAAGCAGAGAATGGCACACACAAGCAGCACTGAGTAAGCAGAGAATGGCACACCCAAGCAGCACTGGGCAAGCAGAGAATGGCACACACAAGCAGCACTGGGCAAGCAGAGAATGGCACACACAAGCAGCACTGGGCAAGCAGAGAATGACACACCCAAGCAGCACTGGGCAAGCAGAGAATGGCACACCCAAGCAGCACTGGGCAAGCAGAGAATGACACACACAAGCAGCACTGGGCAAGCAGAGAATGACACACCCAAGCAGCACTGTGCAAGCAGAGAATGGCACACACAAGCAGCACTGAGTAAGCAGAAAATGGCACACACAAGCAGCACTGGGCAAACAGAGAATGGCACACACCAGTAGCACTGGGCAAGCAGAGAATGGCACACACAAGCAGCACTGGGCAAGCAGAGAATGGCACACGCAAGCAGCACTGGGCAAGCAGAGAATGGCACACCCAAGCAGCACTGGGCAAGCAGAGAATGACACACACAAGCAGCACTGGGCAAGCAGAGAATGACACACCCAAGCAGCACTGTGCAAGCAGAGAATGGCACACACAAGCAGCACTGAGTAAGCAGAAAATGGCACACACAAGCAGCACTGGGCAAACAGAGAATGGCACACTCAAGCAGCTCTGGGCAAGCAGAGAATGGCACACCCAAGCAGCACTGGGCAAGCAGAGAATGGCACACCCAAGCAGCACTGGGCAAGCAGAGAATGACACACACAAGCAGCACTGGGCAAGCAGAGAATGGCACACACAAGCAGCACTGGGCAAGCAGAGAATGGCACACACAAGCAGCACTGAGTAAGCAGAGAATGGCACACACAAGCAGCACTGGGCAAGCAGAGAATAGCACACCTAAGCAGCACTGGGCAAGCAGAGAATGGCACACATAAGCAGCACTGGACAAGCAGAGAATGGCACACACAAGCAGCACTGGGCAAGCAGAGAATGGCACACACAAGCAGCACTGGGCAAGCAGAGAATGGCACACACAAGCAGCACTGAGTAAGCAGAGAATAGCACACAGAGGGAGGGAAGGCAGAACAGAGCAGGAGACAGGGAAAGCTCTCAGTCTAATATGTACTACATACAGTGACACAGTGCTGGTGCTCCATTAGCATTTTGAATAAGGTGTGAACAGGTTAACAATGTGGGCAGTTTCATTCAGACTAGCCAAATTGGAATTGTTTACATTGGAGAAGAGGCATTTAAGGAGGGATATGATAATTTTGTATAAATATATGAGACCCATACAATAAAAACCCTGCTTCCTTATATCTCAGATCAAAATAAAGATGGCTTGATCTTATGGTGTGAAAGGGTTTTGTTTTTTTACAAATTGGCAACTGTACCAGTACTAGCATACCATAGAGAGTTTAAGAAAAACAGTTTTTGAATTCTGTTTCCTCTGGATTCAAAGGAGTTAAAAGACCAGTAACAGAATTTTTTTTTAAAAAAAACACCAAGACACATTTAACTTTAAATTTGCAAAGTCTTCATTAAGAAATAATTTACTGATTTGACGCTTACACTCCTCTTCAGAAACGGCGACAGGGCAATCAGATTTCTCCTACCTGCCTTATGTAGGAGATAGCCAGGGAGGAGAAATCAAGTGCCGCATGATGGATCGTCGCCCTGACGCCGTTTCTGAAGAGGAGCGCAAGCGGAGAATCAGTAAGTTATTTTTTAATAAAGACTTTGCAAATTTAAAGTTAAAAGTGTCTTGGTGTTTTTTTTTTGTTAAGTACAAACTAATTTTTTTAATTTTTTTTATTATGTTACTGGTCCTTTAAGTAGGCTTTACTGGGGCAAAATATAGGACTGGATGGACATGTGTCTTATGTCAACTTCAGCCAATATGAAATTTTGCATCTTATCTCAAGAACAACACAATATATTTAAAATTATTCAGTGAATGTCTATTGAAGTGTTGGTTTAATCAGGTCTTCATTACTTTAAGGGGGTTATTTATCAAAGTCCGATTTTATCTCAACATTTTCTGCTGCAAACTCAGATCAATTACGCTTATTTATTATTACATTTTCCCAAAAATTTGCTTTGTGGGAAAAATCTGATTTTCATGTTTTTTTTCTGATTTTTCACCTGAAAACTCAGATTTCTTATGTTTTTTGCCCAAAAACTCTGAAAACTTTGGGGTATTGCATGAAACCCAGCACACATCACAAAATCATTGGGACTTCTCCCATTGACTTATATGCAACCATGATTTCAAAAAAAATCATGATTTTTTAAGCGTCCGATTTTATAAAAATAAATCACAATTTTTTAGTGATTTTTGCATTCGGAGTTTAGTAAATAACGCCCTAAGTATGCTTTCTAACATGTTATTGAAAATAATCACGCATCAAGACTAAATTGGTCTGTGGAGATATTATTTATTACAGTATTTGTATAAAAAACAAAAAAACAAATTAGTAGTCTCAAAGAGCATAACCTTTTTTTCTAGTGTCATAGTAAAGTATTATAAGATATTATTATATCCAGGCTAGGGATGTAGCGAACGTCGGAAAAAAAGTTCGCGAACATATTCGCGAACTTGCGCAAAAACGCGAGCGGTTCGCGAACGGTTCGCGAACCCCATAGACTTCAATGGGAAGGCGAACTTTAACATCTAGAAAAGACATTTCTGGCCAGAAAAATGATTTTAAAGTTGTTTAAAGGGTGCAACGACCTGGACAGTGGCATCCCAGAGGGGGATCAAGGGCAAAAATGTATCTGAAAAATCTGCCTGTGTGTGCTTGGAAGAGATAGTGTAGGGGGAGAGCTGTTAGTGATTTCAGGGACAGATGATAGTAAGTTTGCTGGCTAGTAATCTGCTTGATACTGCTCTGTATTGGAGGGACAGAAGTCTGCAGGGATTTGAGGGACATTTTAGCTTAGGTAGCTTTGCTGGCTAGTAATCTACTGTTCTCTTTAAACAACTGCCATACGTTGACCTTGTAGGCATTGTTTGCCCAGTTTTTTTGGACGCAGCCACTGAAGCACAGTTGTCAGAAAAAATATGCCATATAAATGCTGAAAATAGTAATTTTTCGCCATACGTTGACCTTGTAGACATTGTTTGCCCAGTTTTTTTGGTTGCAGCCACTGAAGCACAGTTGCCAGAAAAAATATGCCATATAAATGCTGAAAATAGTCATTTTTTGCCATACGTTGACCTTGTAGGCATTGTTTGCCCAGTTTTTTTGGTCGCAGCCACTGAAGCACAGTTGCCAGAAAAATATGCCATATAAATGCTGAAAATAGTCAGTTTTTGCCATATACGTTGAGTCAACGTATGGCAAAAAATGACTATTTTCAGCATTTATATGGCATATTTTTTCTGGCCTCTGTGCTTCAGTGGCTGCGGCCAAAAAAACTGGGCAAACAATGCCTACAAGGTCAACGTCGTTGACCTTGTAGGCATTGTTTGCCCAGTTTTTTTGGCCGCAGCCACTGAAGCACAGAGGCCAGAAAAAATATGCCATATAAATGCTGAAAATAGTCATTTTTTTGGTCGCAGCCACTGAAGCACAGTTGCCAGAAAAATTATGCCATATAAATGCTGAAAATATGCATTTTTTTGGTTGCAGCCACTGAAGCACAGAGGCCAGAAAAATTATGCCATATAAATGCTGAAAATATAAATTTTTTTGGTTGCAGCCACTGAAGCACAGAGGCCAGAAAAATTATGCCATATAAATGCTGAAAATATGCATTTTTTTGGTTGCAGCCACTGAAGCACAGAGGCCAGAAAAATTATGCCATATAAATGCAGAAAATATGCATTTTTTTGGACGCAGCCACTGAAGCACAGTTGCCAGAAAAAATATGCCATATAAATGCTGAAAATAGTCATTTTTTGCCATACGTTGACCTTGTAGACATTGTTTGCCCAGTTTTTTTGGTTGCAGCCACTGAAGCACAGAGGCCAGAAAAAATTAAACCAGTAGGGTTTGCACCCTAGTTTGTATCGGTGGCGGAGGGAGGAGGAGGACGCTAAAGGACAGCTGTGTGTGGAGTCATGAGGCTTGAAGAGAAGGACAGCTGCATAGAAGTCAGAACAAGTCTTCCGGCGTGCAGTAACCCTCCGAGATCCACCCCTCATTCATTTTAATAAAGGTCAGGTAATCGACACTTTTGTGACCTAGGCGAGTTCTCTTCTCAGTTACAATCCCTCCTGTTGCACTGAAGGTCCTTTCTGAGAGCACACTTGAGGCTGGGCAAGACAAGAGGTTCATGGCAAATTGTGACAGCTCTGGCCACAGATCAAGCCTGCGCACCCAGTAGTCCAGGGGTTCATCGCTCCTCAGAGTGTCGATATCTGCAGTTAATGCCAGGTAGTCCGCTACCTGCCGGTCGAGGCGTTCTTTGAGGGTGGATCCAGAAGGGTTGTGGCGCTGCCTTGGACAGAAAAACATTTGCATGTCTGACGTTACAGACTGGCCAAAGGGCTTTGTCCTTGCAGGTGTGCTCGTGGCAGGATTACTGGCACCTCTGCCCCTGGAATGTTGATGAGTTCCTGAAGTGACATCACCCTTAAAAGCATTGTACAACATGTTTTGCAGGCTGGTTTGTAAATGCCGCATCTTTTCGGACTTGTGGTATGTTGGTAACATTTCTGACACTTTATGCTTGTACCGAGGGTCTAGTAGCGTTGCGACCCAGTACAGGTCCTTCTCCTTAAGCCTCTTGATACGGGGGTCCTTCAACAGGCATGACAGCATGAAAGACCCCATTCTCACAAGGTTGGATGCAGAGCTATCCATCTCCGCTTCCTCATTATCAAGGACTGCATCATCCACGGTCTCCTCCCCCCAGCCACGTACAAGACCAGGGGTCCCCAAAAGGTCACCACTAGCCCCCTGGGAAGCCTGCTCCTGTTGGTCCTCCTCCTCCTCCTCCTCCACAAAGCCACCTTCCTCCTCTGACTCCACTTCTGGCACCTCTCCCTGCGTTGCAGCAGGTGCCTGGGTTCGTTCTGGTGATTCCGACCAGAAATCGTGCGCTTCCAGCTCCTCGTCACGCTGGTCTACAGCCTCATCTGTCACTCGTCGCACGGCACGCTCCAGGAAGAAAGCAAAGGGTATTAGGTCGCTGATGGTGCCTTTGGTGCGACTGACCATATTTGTCACCTCTTCAAAAGGTCGCATGAGCCTGCAGGCATCGCGCATAAGCACCCAGTAACGGGGGAAAAAAATCCCCAGCTGTGCAGATCCAGTCCTACCACCCAGTTCAAAAAGGTACTCGTTGACGGCCCTTTGTTGTTGCAGCAGACGTTCCAACATAAGGAGCGTTGAATTCCAGCGAGTCTGGCTGTCAGAAATCAAACGCCTGACTGGCATGTTGTAGCGCTGCTGAATGTCAGCAAGGCGTGCCATGGCTGTGTAGGAACGTCTGAAATGGGCCGACACCTTTCTGGACTGGGTGAGAACGTCCTGGAATCCTGGGTACTTGGAGACAAAACGTTGGACTATTAAATTTAACACATGTGCCATGCAGGGCACATGTGTTAAATTGCCTAGTCTCAACGCTGCCAACAGATTGCTTCCATTGTCACACACCACTTTTCCGATCTGCAGTTGGTGTGGGGTCAGCCACCGATCGGCCTGTGACTGCAGAGATGACAGGAGTACAGATCCGGTATGGTTTTTGCTTTCCAGGCACGTCATCCCCAAGACAGCGTGACAACGGCGTACCTGGCACGTCGAATAGCCTAGGGGGAGCTGGGGGTGCACAGGTGTGGAGGAGGAGAAGGAGGACCCAGCAGCAGAGTAAGAAGAAGAAGAAGACGAGGTAGAGAGCGATGGAGGAGTAGAGGTGGTGGCAGAACCGCGTGCAATCCGTGGCGGTGACACCAACTCCACTGTTGTTGTTGAGCTACCCATTCCCTGCTTCCCAGCCATTACCAAGTTCACCCAGTGGGCAGTGTAGGTGACATACCTGCCCTGACCATGCTTGGAGGACCATGCGTCAGTAGTCATATGGACCTTTGGCCCAACACTAAGTGACAGAGATGCGGTAACTTGGCTCTGCACATGTTGGTACAGGTGTGGTATTCCCTTTTTAGAAAAAAAATTGCGGCTGGGTACCTTCCACTGCGGTGTCCCAATTGCTACAAATTTGCGGAAGGCCTCAGAGTCCACCAGCTGGTATGGTAAAAGCTGGCGGGCTAAGAGTGCAGACAAGCCAGCTGTCAGACGCCGGGCAAGGGGGTGACAGTCAGACATTGGCTTCTTACGCTCAAACATGGCCTTCACAGAAACTTGGCTGGTGGCAGATGACTGGGAATGGGAACAGGTGGTCAAGGTGGAAGGCGGAGTGGAGGGTGGTTCAGACGGGTCAAGGAGAGCAGAGGTAGAGCAGTAAGATGCTGGACCAGAAGGAGTGTGGCTTTTAGTTTGCCTGTTGCCTTTGAGGTGTTGCTCCCAAAGTGCTTTGTGCTTGCCGCTCATGTGCCTTCGCATAGAAGTTGTACCTATGTGGCTGTTGGGCTTACCAAGGCTCAGTTTCTGACTGCACTCATTGCAAATTACAATGCTTTTGTCAGAGGCACACACATTAAAAAAATCCCACACTGCTGACTTTTTGGAAGTGTGCGATCTGGCGGTAACAGTAGAAGTTGGCGGCATTGGCGGCAATGGCGGGTGCGTTGGCCGGCTGAACACAGGTGCCGATACATGTTGTTGCCCTACTGATCCCTGCGGGCTGTCCTCCCTGCTTCTTCTAAGTCTTATTCTCCTACTGCCTCTCTGACTCTCCGTCTCTCCATCTGAACTACCCTCCTCTTGCTCTCTTCTACTAGGGCACCCACAAAACATCAATCTCCTCATCATCATTCTCCTCAGATGCATCAATTTCTTCTGACACATCACAGAAGGAAGCAGCAGCGGGGACCTCCTCCTCATCACTCATTATGTCCATCTCTGTCGTGTTCTCTGCCAGAATTAAATCTGGTGTAAGGTCCTCATCTCCTTCATCTTCTTCTGGCAATAATGGTTGCGCATTACTCAGTTCAAGAAACTCATGGGAAAATAACTCCTCTGACCCCAGTGAAGAAGGGGCACCGGTGGTGGAGGAAGTGTTACGTGGGGTGGCCATAGCAGTGGAGGATGAGGAGGATGTTGTGGTAAAGTTAGAAACGGTAGAGGATGGGTGTGCTGTGTAAGCCAGTCAACTACCTCTTCAGCATTTTGGGAGTTCAGGGTCATTGGCTTTTTAAAACTGGGCAATTTGCTAGGGCCACAGGATTGCATAGCAGCACGGCCCCTAGCACGGCCTCTGCGTGGCGGCCTGCCTTTGCCTGGCATTATTTTTTAAAAAACAACAACAACAACAAAAACTCAGTTGGTTTTTCTGGAAACGATAATACACACAGCTAGATGGCGGGTTGAAGAAAACAGTGTGCAAATAATGCCTACAAGGTCAACGTATACACTACTACAGCGGTGGATACGGATTACGTAAAATATATGAATGCTGCTTGAAAAAAAGTAACTCAAGTGGTTTTTCTAGAGACGATAATATTATCAATATTTAGACAAAATGTGAACAAGGTCACACAGCTAGATGGCGGGTTGAAGAAAACAGTGTGCAAATAATGCCTACAAGGTCAATGTATACACTACTACAGCGGTGGATACGGATTACGTAAAATATATTATGGCTGCTTGAAAAAAGTCACTCCGGTGTTTTTTCTGGAGACGGTAATATTATGGATATTTAGACAGAATGTGAACAAGGTCACACAGCTAGATGGCGGGTTGAAGAAAACAGTGTGCAAATAATGCCTACAAGGTCAACGTATACACTACTACAGCGGTGGATACGGATTACGTAAAATATATGAATGCTGCTTGAAAAAAAGTAACTCAAGTGGTTTTTCTAGAGACGATAATATTATCAATATTTAGACAAAATGTGAACAAGGTCACACAGCTAGATGGCGGGTTGAAGAAAAACAGTGTGCAAATAATGCCTACAAGGTCAACGTATACACTACTACAGCGGTGGATACGGATTACGTAAAATATATTATGGCTGCTTGAAAAAAGTCACTCCGGTGTTTTTTCTGGAGACGGTAATATTATGGATATTTAGACAGAATGTGAACAAGGTCACACAGCTAGATGGCGGGTTGAAGAAAACAGTGTGCAAATAATGCCTACAAGGTCAACGTATACACTACTACAGCGGTGGATACGGATTACGTAAAATATATTATGGCTGCTTGAAAAAAGTCACTCCGGTGTTTTTTCTGGAGACGGTAATATTATGGATATTTAGACAGAATGTGAACAAGGTCACACAGCTAGATGGCGGGTTGAAGAAAAACAGTGTGCAAATAATGCCTACAAGGTCAACGTATACACTACTATAGCGGTGGATACGGATTACGTAAAATATATTATGGCTGCTTGAAAAAAGTCACTCCGGTGTTTTTTCTGGAGACGGTAATATTATGGATATTTAGACAGAATGTGAACAAGGTCACACAGCTAGATGGCGGGTTGAAGAAAACAGTGTGCAAATAATGCCTACAAGGTCAACGTATACACTACTACAGCGGTGGATACGGATTACGTAAAATATATTATGGCTGCTTGAAAAAAGTCACTCCGGTGTTTTTTCTGGAGACGGTAATATTATGGATATTTAGACAGAATGTGAACAAGGTCACACAGCTAGATGGCGGGTTGAAGAAAACAGTGTGCAAATAATGCCTACAAGGTCAACGTATACACTACTACAGCGGTGGATACGGATTACGTAAAATATATTATGGCTGCTTGAAAAAAGTCACTCCGGTGTTTTTTCTGGAGACGGTAATATTATGGATATTTAGACAGAATGTGAACAAGGTCACACAGCTAGATGGCGGGTTGAAGAAAACACTGTGCAAATAATGCCTACAAGGTCAACGTATACACTACTACAGCGGTGGATACGGATTACGTAAAATATATGAATGCTGCTTGAAAAAAAGTAACTCAAGTGGTTTTTCTAGAGACGATAATATTATCAATATTTAGACAAAATGTGAACAAGCTCACACAGCTAGATGGCGGGTTGAAGAAAACAGTGTGCAAATAATGCCTACAAGGTCAACGTATACACTACTACAGCGGTGGATACGGATTACGTAAAATATATTATGGCTGCTTGAAAAAAGTCACTCCGGTGTTTTTTCTGGAGACGGTAATATTATGGATATTTAGACAGAATGTGAACAAGGTCACACAGCTAGATGGCGGGTTGAAGAAAACAGTGTGCAAATAATGCCTACAAGGTCAACGTATACACTACTACAGCGGTGGATACGGATTACGTAAAATATATTATGGCTGCTTGAAAAAGTCACTCCGGTGTTTTTTCTGGAGACGGTAATATTATGGATATTTAGACAGAATGTGAACAAGGTCACACAGCTAGATGGCGGGTTGAAGAAAACACTGTGCAAATAATGCCTACAGGGCAAATAATGCCTAAAAGGTCAACTTATACACTACTACAGCGGTAGTAAAATAAAAAAAAGTAAAATAAAAAAAAAATGAATATTAAAAAAAAAAAATTAAAGTTGGTGCTGCTGAACTACTAGGAGCAGCAGATTAGCACACCAGTCCCACTCCCCAACACTGCTAGACTAATAGCACTGGGCTCTTATAGTAGTAGTAGTAGTAGTAGTAAAACAACAAAAAAATAAATAAAAGCAGTCCTTACAAGGACTACTGTTATTGCAGCAGTCAGCAGATGAGATCAGAAGCAGGACAGCTGCCCACTGCAGCTACATACAGAGCACTGCAGTAGAAGGTAGATTACTAGCCAGCAAAGCTACCTAAGCTAAAATGTCCCTCAAACCCCTGCAGACTTCTGTCCCTCCAATAACAGAGCAGTATCAAAACGATTACTAGCCAGCAAACTTTCAACTGTCCCTGAAATCACTAACAGGCAGCAGCTCTCTCCCTACACTATCTCTTCAGCACACACAGGCAGAGTGAAAAAACGCTGCAGGGCTTCGGTTTTTATAGGGAAGGGGAGTGGTCCAGGGGAGAGCTTCCTGATTGGCTGCCATGTACCTGCTGGTCTGGGGTGAGAGGGCAAAAAAAAGCGCCAACAATGGCGAACCCAAAATGGCGAACGTCGCGCGACGTTCGCGAACTTCCGGCGAGCGCGAACACCCGATGTTCGCGCGAACAAGTTCGCCGGCGAACAGTTCGCGACATCTCTAATTCAGGCTACAAGCAGCGTTTGCTCAAAGAGGTAACAGAGATCTATAAATGTATTTGTTCATGAGTCTGGCTCAGCAGAACTCCATTCAAACCCCCTGCAAGCTAAAACCTGGAAACCAGATGCTTTAAGAAGGTCAACATAGACAACAACTCTATAAAAAGATAATATCCTGCTGTGAACATTACATACTATTTTTCACTGATCGTTTCCTTTTCATCTGCTACTTGCTAGATAATTCCCAGGGATTGGAATCAAACTGATCACAATGTTTTTTTGGTTCCTCTTTTAAATGGTAATGGTATCATTTTAAGTCTGTGCTCATTGATGTGATATCTAACAGATAGAAGGAATACCAAATTTCAAGAACACATAGAATTGCTTTGAACACTCGCAGGTATTTGAAGTTTACTGCTAAGGTCATGTGATCTCTTTTAAGATGAGGTTTACTGGAAAGGCTGTGCAGATACAGATACAGTGGCTCAGAATAATGGAAACCTACAAACTATAAAATACCATATTGCTTAATTGAGGGGCCTTCGTGTAAATTAGTGACTATAAGCATTGTACATCAAACCAATGTTTAGACATATGGTTTCATCCAGTAATAGTCTCCCCCTCCCTATATATGTCACTAGCAACATCGTCTCTCTCTCAGCAATTTGCAAAGGTAATTGTTTAAGGAAAGTATATCATCCCATAATAGCCCCAGCAAAGCCTTTTTAAACGTCACAAAGCTTCAGCAAAATTACCACTTTTAGATCATTTAGGGATTCACTGGGTCCTCTATACTTCTGGGTCAACTGGCAGTTAGATGTGCTGCTTCACCTGTCTCTTCCTTGGGGGCCCTGAAACATATTATTTAAATAGGATTGCACAAGTACATTTTTAATGGCAAACTTTTTCAATATGTAAAAAAAAACATGCCCATTAAAACTGTCTTATTATTCAGGCATCTCAAGTGACCACTCAAAATGCAAAGCCTAGCTCAGTGCTGTCCAACCTTTTCCAGGTGGTGGAATGATTATCAATGAAACCACATGTTTGAGTGGAGAAAATACAATACAATTATAATGTCATACAAAGAAGTCAGAGGTTTTCTTGGACTGGCTGGTGGTATAAACAGCTTATCACCCAAAAGGTTGGACAGTACTGGCCTAACATATCATAACTCTTGGCTTCCTTTTAATTGGTCATGATGACTTCCTTTTTTAACAATGAGTGCCAGTTTGTCTTTACTGCAAATCAGATGTTATTAAGATTCTGAAAGTTGAAGCCTGTGTACAGACACTACATCTAATGTGCTCAATCAGTGTCTAATCATCTGCCACAGGACAGAGCTGCCTGAATCATAAAGAGAGAGGGGGGTTGTCTTACCCTGAGCACAGCTATAAAGTTTTTGCAGACAGCCTTGGAGGGGGGCAGAACCACAGGGCAAGGACAGTTGAACTTTAATTTATATCCTTAATGGTGTTCATGTGAACTAGCTTGTGTTCCCAGGCTACAATAAAACAAGGGTTTTGGTGCAATATTTGAATGAGTTCTTCTGCCTGTAACTCTGACCTTGCTGAAAGTTATTGGGTTTGTGTAGGAAGCATGGCCTCTATTTAAAGATGGAATAAAGTACAACCCCGTGTCCCCTGAACTTGATGAATAAATTAAGGGTGTAATCCTGAGCAATCATTAGCAACTGTTCCTAGTGGAATAACTTGGATGTAATGGGTTAATCACTTACTTGTAAAAAATGTGACACTCCAATGTGTTTATCACCACAGACTTTATGGGCAGTTAGTATATTTCTTTTATTGGATTGTAAGTTCTTGCCAGAAGGCTTCAGTTGCAAATAGAAATTCCATTACTTTTATCTACACACATTTTTTTAGGAATTTGTAGACTTATTCCCGATGATACAATTTGTTTGCTCACATTATTCATGGTGTCAGGGTAACAGGTACACCTGCAAAGTGATCTCACAAAGTAAAGACATATTTAGGTTAAGGATATATTCTTCCACAGTAGACTATGCCCTTTATATGAGAAGACAGTACAAAATTATTGTTTGCGCAGAACATTTCTGCCCATCATATTTTAATTTATTTATGTTTTAATGGGACATATCATATTGCAGAGGCGTAACTGACCCTTACCAACAAGTGTGTTTTGCTTGGATTCCATCGCAAGCAATATGAGAGCTCTCTTTTTATTAACCAGTTATTTAGGGCTCATTTCAGAATGCAACCACAAGGGTTGCTGCTATAAATAAGATACATTGATTCCAATTCCATTCATTAATGATACTTCCAAAGATGCTTCTTGCATTTCCCTACAGTGGTATTAGTGCATCTGCCCTTCCTTTTTTGAATCAGCCATTGATTCAGGAGAACCCTGGGACCACCACTACCTCTACACTGGTGATAATTCCAAGGTTCCCTCTGCTGACTGTATCAGGTGCAGGTCCAATCTAAACAGTCTTACATGTAATTCCATAGTTACAAATTATCCACAATTCTAATTTCTTGTATATTTGAAGGGCTTTCCTTTGCATTCATGTTTTGCTGGAGCTTGTCAACACGTACGTAACCAGCTAGAGCCAATCACTGGAATTGACCAGCATCTAGATGATGACAGCAGTAGACTATTCATAGTGCTAGACCAGCTATAAGAGCATTACAATGTCTGCAAATGAGAAGTTTTCAAAGAATTTATGAAGAATATGTGCAATTAATTTAATATGTTTAGCTTATTCATATAAAGTAGCTCTACATGTAGCAAGAACAGGCACTGCTTACATCTTGGCGACCAAATAAGGACATGCTCCCTGCTCTTCTACAGCCTGGAATTGTGTCAAATATACCTAAACACAATCAAGATGTAGGAAACATAGAACAATGTGATTGGGATTCCGTGACACACATTTTGTATAGGGCATGTAATACTAAATTAGGAAAAGGTTTTTTCTCTGTGTGACTTAGCGATCAAACTATGTGAGAATTAATCCCCGTTTTATTAAGTGTCACATTTTATGCAACACAGAAAAATAGTTCTCATGACTTCTGTTTAATACAAAGCAGTCAAGACCACATCAAGGCAAAAATACAACAATGTAATATCAACAATAATAAAGAAAATACATTTAACAGTGACAATCACTTCCACATGGGTTTATTTAGAGATTTCCAATATTTTTTTAAGATGGCATATCTTCAGACATATAAAACAGATTAATAATGATGTACACGTGCCAAGTACAGCCCTATACACAGTAGTCCTTTATTTTTATGTCCTAGTAAAATTTAATTTTACTGTCTCTCAATAAAACAATAACTCAGCTGAACTGCTCAGTTTAATATGACTTGTGTTACATTTATATTAAGTGTGTAAAGCTGGTTCTTTTGATTGATTGGGATCAAGGGCTCTGGCTCCAGTGATTGCTGGTTTTACAGATAAAAAATACCTAGTTTCTGAAGAAAAGGCATGTGCCTGCTTTCCCAAGTAAGTTGATACTGAGTTTCTGAATACAGTATATGCCTAGTGCCTATAGGATATTGTATACCTAGTTTCCGAAGACAGTATATAACTAGGAATTGGGACAAGATGGGTGTGATAACAAAAATGGCATCTATTATTGAGGACACATGTTAATAAAACACTACAAGGATTTCTCTAAGTGGAGTTGTCCACTTAGATCATGTGATCTCACAAAAGGCCCTCCCCTTTGCACAAGTATTTAAAGATGTTTGTTACACTGAATTTTAGGCTTGATTAAGGGCTGGTGGCAAGCATGAAACACTGCATATTTGTGGTACAATATAACACTGTTTTAACTACTTTGGTGGGCTGCTGGATTGCATTTCCTACAGTTGACAGGAATCCACATAACACTTCCAGTTTAATATTACAGTGGTACATGTAGTCAGGACAGACAGTGGAGGGAATTCAGGACAGATGGATACCCTTAAAAACGTATTTACTTACTGCAAGTGTATTGTGCAAAGTGCAATTTCAGACACAAATCTCCATGGCTTTTTACCTACAGTGCAGTATTCCCCTATAATTCCATCTTAAAGTGGACCTGTCACCCAGACACAAAAATCTGTATAATAACAGTCCTTTTCAAATTAAACATGAAATCCAATTTCTATTTTTTATTAAAGCATTCATAGCTGCTGTAAGCTCATTTAAAAATCTCTGCTGTCAATCAAATATTGTCTGCCCCTCCTCTATGCCAATGGCATAGAGGCGGGGCAGACAATTACTTTCACTTTCCATTCAGCACTTACTAGATGTCACAGCTCTCCACACATTCCCCCATTCTCTTAACCATTTAATTGTGTATCCAGGGCATGAAACATTCCAGGACATTCCAGGACATTCTGGTGCACAAACAAGATTCTGAGATGACACAAGGCTTGCCTTAATAACAGTGTCCACAAAATGGCTGCTGCCTGCTTGCTATTATTTTGAAATCCCAGACTGAAGGAAACTAGATTCAAATAATTTATATAGTGTAATTAAAGTTCATTTTGCATGACTAATGTGATAAAATAGGATTTTGAATAATTTCTTTGGGTGACGGGTCCCCTTTAATTGTGTTACAATTGTCATCAAAACGAAAGCAACTTTGCATGCAAATGGCAGAAAATTATTATTGAGTTTTAGTAAGCATTTATAGAGTCAGGATTGTGTCATTTTTGGTGCTTAAACGTGAAATTATATTACAATGTGATTCATTTGGCTCAAGTCTGCTGCACATAATGATGCAACCTGCTGTTGGAACCTTGGAATTATTGCCCCATTCAAGGTTATGTTAGCTTCTGGATTCCACAGCTTCACTAGATGCACTTATTGGTGATTCAGTGGAAGAGGCAGGGATGGACACAATGGTGCTTGGTATAACTATACAGCAATGCAAGGAGAGATTTTGGATTTGTGTACCTTTAATGAATAGGGTCAATGATTGCAACAGCACAACCGCAGTTGCATTAGTAAATGAAGACTTTTACCATTACGTACACGGATCATACCAAAAGGCTGCTAGAATCTTGTGACTAGAAGGTAGAATTAAATATATTTCTATAGGCAGCAAGGTGAAGTGGATAGAGCAAGAGGGATAAAGGAGTCCATGATCACCTACATCAATAAGTGCAATGGTACTATTGTGAGTGGATCACACTGTCACACCTACATTTTCACTAACATCTGCATGAATAACTTTAATGGATCTGCTGTGATTGAATTTGGGTGATCACAACCCTACCATACTTAACCTGACGAAGGCACTCAAATCAGTGGAGGAAAGATTGCTCAGCAAGTTCTTTATTTGACATCACAAAAGCATATCATGACCTGATATGAAACAAATCACAATATGGAGGTCCATCAGTGGAGCTCCATCACAGAAACACAGATCACAGAAACTTTTTCATATTTACAAAACAGTAAATCTTACTTCCCTATTGTACATCTTATCCAACACACTCCATTATATAGGTGTCTATATATTTGAATACACTGCAGGTAACTACACAGAATGCCTCAGAGTCATAGCACTTTTTACGGGCTGGAGGGGGCTCTTTTACCTCACAGCCCATATTCATACCTCTTAAATATGCATTATAATTACATATCTTCATTTAATCTGAGCAGTTTTATAGATCCCATTAAGAAGATTAATTAATTTGCTCTCTGTAGTAATATTTTATCAGTGCCCTCCTGATTCCCATCCAACTTTTCCTAGCATAAAAGCCTTCAGGAGAGAAGACTTCCCTTGTCTTGTCTTCTTCCAAACTCCAAACTCAAATCAGCTTCACATTCTTCCTAATTCGTTGGTTAGGTACAACCGGTTTTACCAATAAAATAATTCCCACACTAACATAGTAAATAGTATACTACACTTTTTGTGTGACCGTTGATGTTTAGTCCTTTTATTCCCAATTGATCAATGACAAATTTGACTTCTAGGGGCAGATTTATCAAGGGTCAAAGTGAATTTGAGGGAATTTTCAAAGTAAAAAAATTCGAAATTCAAAGTAATTTTTGGATACTTCGACCATCGAATAGGATACTATGACTTCGAATTTACTTCGAATTCGATTCGAAGTAAAAATAGTTTGAATATTCGACCATTCGATAATCAAAGTACTGTCTCTTTAAAAAAACTTTGACTTCAATACTTCGCCAAATTAAACCTGCCGAAGTGCTATGTTAGCCTATGGGGAACTTCTACAGCATTTTTCTACGTTTTAGAAGTCGAAGTAAAAATCGTACGATAAAATTGTTAGAATCGTTAGATTCGAAGGATTTAATCATTCGATTTTACTTCGATCGTTCGATGGCCAAATTCGATGAAAAAAAGTTAGAATTCGATATTCAAAGTATTTTAATTTGATGGTCGAATTTCGAAGTATTTTTAACTTCGAAATTCGACCCTTGATAAATCTGCCCCTTAGTATGTGTTTGCAGGCCACACAATTGCTCCTGAAATAATTTATTTTATCACTGATGAACAGAAAGTTAAGCATTATTTGGTACCTTTCTACATATACTGATTTTCCACCAGCAATTTCAGTCAGTACCTACTAAATTGCTGTATATATTCAGGATATTTGATTCTGTCCCTAAAACAGTTGGAGTCTACAAATTACCTCAAACATTGTTGCTTTGTCACATTCTTGTCATGCCACTCTGAACCAGTTGATGGGGATCTGCTTTCAGGGATCAATGATAAACTATCTTCTTGTTTAAAAAAAATTACCTATAATTACTTATTGTGTACATTTAAAGACAACTACGACATCTACATATCAAATATTCAACTGCTGGGAATATGCTTTTGTTATGCCTTTGGATACTTTGCCTTTGGAATTTTGCATGTTCTGCCTATTTCCCAGTTATTTAAAAAATGAAGTTTTAACACAAAAGTTAATAATTTTATCATGTCTTTTTCATTCAACATTATTACCTGCTTTTTGAAATGACAGTGTTTCAGTACCCTTATTGTTGGGCTCCAATATTACCATTGACATATTTGATCTATTCGTAAACTGATATTGGTAAATTTTGTGTCTCCGATTTAGTCAGTTTTTGATAGACTCTACAGGTAAATGTATGCAGGTGAATGGGTACAGTAACCTGTTAAGTAATCAAGGTCTCCAGTGTGAAGAATTAACAGTACACAGACATATCCAGGGGTATGGTACCAGTGCTATCATTTCCTAAGTGTTAATATTTTACAAGTTCCACAAAAATGGAGGTTAATCAAAGCAGTTGGACAGGCAATGACAAGGCTCAAGGCACTGGACTATTTACAAAGAATACCGAACAAGCTGGAAAAAAACAATAAAACAACGTTGTAACTGTTAGTTATTTAGAATTCAAACATGTTCAATCCCTTACTTCTCCTTTTTGCACTCTCATCCTTCTTGAATATTTTTTTGTCACATCCTCTAGTAAGTCAGAAAGAAATAGAAATTTCAGCCTCTCTACTTTCCTCTCTACTTACTGTACCTCTCCACACATGAAGTTTATAAAAGCAGTATTGGGGGAATATAATATGTTTCATTAGCTCTATAAAAAAGTTTGCAAAGACCATTGTGAATGTTAGCGACCATGTCTTTTCACAATCGCAAATCATATTTTTGAGAAGAAATACTTAAAGTGATCAAGTGATATTACATTGTGAGCAGAGCTAAACATTCACCAAAGCCATTTTAAACATCACTTGTGATTTTTAATTACATTCCCCCTTATGCACTTTAGCTCAAAGTAACTTCCCCTTTACAAATTTCATTCTCACCTAGCTTTTCTATCCTTTCCATTGCTTGTAGCCAGGGACATATCCCCCTACTATGGCCCTTACACATCCCAGTTTCATCATGGCCGTGATCCCCTTCCTGACAGTGTAAATTAACATTACAGATATCTCATCCCTATACTCAAAGACATAGTTTATCTTCCCTGTGCTCTATGCAATGCCTGCACAGTTTGCAACAAAACTCTATTCAATAACTTTTTCCCAGATCTGGAAACTTGGCAGGGACTGGGGTAGGATCTCCTCTTACTTCCACCTGCTCCTTCATTTGAAGTTCAATCTTTTAGAATCTTTTCTCCTCTTTTATTTAATTTCAATTCATTAGGAACTTTGTTGCTTGGCTTTTTTTACTTTCTTTTTTATGACACCCCATCCATCATTCTATGTGACTTTAACATACAAGCCAATAATCCTGCTGCCCTGCTCTCTCTAAACTCTTTTTACTAACATCCTCCTTTGGCTTATCTTTGTGCTCAGATTCCCCTTCTCACTCCAGTGGTAACTCTTTTAAGTTTATATTTTGCTCATTCTGCTCAACTTCCAATTTTACCAACTCTCCTTTCCCCCACTCAGGTCACAGTCTGATCACATTTCAACTCTCATTAGCTCCAACACACTCTGCAGTTCCACAAACAAGCATATACTATGACCTGCAAACACTAGACATGCCAGATCTCTCTTCTTTTGATTTTTTTACTCTCATATCACTAACATCTTCTTTCCTAATCTGGGAACCTCTGTCTACTACAACACACTACAAGCTTGCTCTTGCCAAGACAAAACGCTTTAGACCCAAGCAGTTACAACTCTGGCATACAGCTCCTATTAAAGCTCTCTCGCTAAAAACCTGAACAATTTTCCCCTACCTTTAATTCACTGCTCAACCCTTCCCCATCTTCACTGTGTGCATCATGTTGCTGATCACTTCAAGTACAAAATTGACACTCTCAGGAAAAGCATCACTCAACAATATCGCCCAAGCCATTCACCTTTCTCCCTGCACACTACCGAGTATTCTCTGTGTTCCTTCTCCCCTGAAGAGAAAGTCTCATAACTCTTTACACCTTATTACCTGCCCATTTGATGCTATTCATTCCAGACATCTTTACAATGCCAATGCCTTTACCACCCTCACTCTGCTTCAATGTCATTTTCAACCGATTGATGCTATTACTTTCTGACAATAACCTGCTGGACTCCCTACTGGATGGAATGCCATACAATCTGCTCTAACCCAACTATTGATTTCCTGTTATCAGCTAAAAAACTCCAAAAACTCACTGCTAATACTCCTAGATCTCTCACTGCTTTTGAATCTGTTGATCACCCTGTCCTTCTTTAGTATCTCCATGCTCTTGGCCTTCATGACATTGCCTTGTCCAGGTTTCCATCCTACCTCTCAAATCCTTCTTTCATGATCTCCTACAATGGAGCATCAACTTATTCCTTAACAAGGATCTGTCCTAGACCCCTTATTATTTTCTCTTTTTACTTCCCTTGGCAAAATAGTTAGTTTTTTTGATCTATCTATCTATCAATCTTCTATCTATCTATCTATCTATCTATCTATCCTTTCCTGATCTCAACCCAAAACTTTTATCTCTGTCTCTTCCTGCCTGTCTGCTATCTCTATTTGGATGTCCCAACAATTCTTTAAATTAAATCTCTAAAACAGAAATGGTTCTCTTACCACAATTTAACACCCATAACATCCCAGTCACAGTTCCTTTTGTATTGGTTATTGGTGTTTATGTGTGTTTTCCTGTATATTTAATGTATACACCCATTTATTATATAACACTGGCAAATATATTTTACTTATACATAATATGCATGATAAATACATAACAACAATATAACAATAATAATGCAGTTATATGGGGGCATATAGTCTATTTACTGCAGTTGAGTCTGTGCCTTCATTAGCTGCTGGTCTGTCAGATTTTAATTCAAACCACTAATTTGATTTTCATGTCTAATGATGAAAAGTAACATTATTGCTAGGCCCTGTTTTTGAACAACAGCTTTAGGGACATCAAAGTGGCAATTAAAGGCAACTGTTATAATGTGTTATCAGATAAGCGCCTGTTTATCATGAACACAGACCACCAGAATGTGAAGGTACTTGGACCACCTAGCAGGCCAGATAAGAGGGATATTCTTTGCCATTGCTAATCCTTTGACCTGCCACTCTAAAAATAAAAAAAAATGTGTATATCCTTTTGCCAGCTAAAACACCATACCTGCAGCTACAAAACTTGCACAAATATACAGAGAAAATTGTATCTGGAATGTTTCAAATCAAAATGAAATAGCGTCCGGCTGCTTTGTCATGATCCAACAGCAGATGATGTGTCTCCTAATGATGCAGAATCTCTCATTAAGTTCAGGAAACAGGATATAAGGATAAGTCAATTTAAACAATTTATGGACATAGTAAAAAAACCTTTACTTTCAATGTGCATCAGAATAGTAGGTAAAACAAAATGCCATAAAGTTATAATGACAAAATAATTCTGAATTTACCCTAAAAAAATAAGCCAAACATATTACTTTCATTTTTTTAAATCTACGTTTGCACGCATCAGCTCTGAGAAAAAACTCTAGGCTATTAAATCATAACGTGCTAAAATAATTATTTTTATGCATTTACTCAAGTCTGGTAAATGTCTTATTTTTCACAGTTGCGACATTTTTGTCTTGGTTTATAATTAAAAGCAAACTTTGCAAGACAGTAAATGTTTTCAACAAAGTGATTTGCTGCTTGTAAGGAAGACGAGGGGTGGGTTTTTCTGTCCCCAAGATGTAGAAACTTTGGCTTGACATAGAAAAAAGGGAAAGGATTTCCCAAGAACTAATATAATTGTTTCTCAATAAATGTAATAAACATTTTTTTTTTTTAAATTTAATTTTCACTAGAAATGTGTTTATGATATATGTTCGGTTTTAAATGAAACATGTTATTAGGTCACGGGTGGGATCAATCCCCTTCCTATGTATGTTGTACATAAAATGGTAGGATCAGTTGCATTTCCATTTTACTTGTATTTTTACCCTTCTTTTCATGTATTCATGTTAAAAGATTGTCTCAAGATAGCGATTCCTGTGGTCAACTATGAAGGCATGAATTATGACGTTTATAGCTCTTCTGAATAGGCTGGTGCAGTAAGTTCAGTATACAAAATACAGCATTTCTAGTCATATTCTTTTTTTAGTCACAGCATTGGACAATTCGATTCTATATCAATAACTTCCAATCCAGTAGCTTCCATAATTCTTTTGAGCCTCAGCTCCAAATGAAGCTGGGAATTTAGATTAAAACAGAAAATATCAATAATTGGCACTCAACATTTTCTGTTTATATTTAACTTTCCTGTTTCAGTTTAAGCTGCAACTCAAAAGAGTCAAGAGTCAATTTTGTTTTTTTCATCCCTAAGGCTAGAGGATATTTTAGGTTCTTATAAATTTGCTTTTTAAGTTATCCAATTTAATGATGGCCTGTCCCCAAAAGTATTTTTTTTCTTTGATAGATGACTTTGGACAGGGCTTTGTATATTAAAATATATGAATTGATTATCTCAAATCTTGTGCCTTTCCTTGCTGGTTCCTTATACAGGCGGACTGTGGCAAAGTTAAAACTAAGCTAGGTTAGCGTGTAGATGCATGTCATTGATGCCTCTAAATACACTTATTTAAAAAATTAGTTGGTGTAACTTATTCAGAGTGGTGCAATTTACATTCATTTACTCTTTTATGTGGTTACTGAGATACTAGCAGTTTTAAACAGTTTAAATGTCCTTGCTATCTGTTGTACTGTGTTTGACTTTCATCTTCCTATATGCTCAATTAATTTCTTCATTGACTTTTTCCATACAGTACAATCATTATATGAGTGTCCAGAGCATGTTTATTATTATACAATTCTAACTGGCCTCAGCCTCAAAGACTCAAATGCCATATGAATGATAAAATATAACTAATTACAGTAGCCTATATGGGCCTTTGTTTTAATTCTATTTTAACTGTATTCTACATGCAATTTACTTTAATGTACAGAAAAGTGTGCATTACAATAAACTCTGGCCAAGTCGCATTGCTACCGCGGTATATTTATTAAATGTTACTTATTTGTTTTTTTTTTCTGGAATTTGTAATTTGACAATGAGACATCAACCTTTCCAGTTCCCCTCATGCAGCCTTTTTTATTAAAACCACTTCATTTTTGTCTCGCTTTATTAAGGAGAGACGAACAATTATCTCTAGAAATAAATTTTAATGTACCGTCATAAAAGTAAACGATATAACTCTGTGGCGGTTCACCTAAATATACCTCCCTTGTGGTCCTTTGGTATTAAGTACTTTTTGCCTTGTATATTCACTGTACTTTACATTGTTGGGAAAAATAGGAATTAATGTTTATGTGAAACAAAAATATGAAATAAACGTTTTTTGCAAATAACCGTGTTGCTTTAACATGCATTATAATTTGGCTTAACCCTTTATTTTCTTATCAGTCTCTCAATATATTACGAAATAAGGAGATTCAGCAAACCCATGGACTGGGCAAGTTTTAATTTTGAAATGATTTTGACAATTTAATTTTAAATAAAGCCCTAGAGAATGTTCATTTATCAATGAAATGCATTGGGCAGGACTTACTCCTGAGATGTAGCTGAGAGAGTATATCATGCATAATGTGAAGTTTCACCCAGGACATGGCTTGCTTCTGGACAGTAGAGCTTCAGTGGGATCAGCCATCTGGAAGCTACAGCTAGCTGGTAATACAAAATCATTAGGAAATCAGCTGACCATAGTTGGGAAAACAAGTCGATTGTCCATCCAGGCACTGGACTATATTGAGCTAATCCAATCATTTGCCCCCTTAGTCCTACACAGACCTGTTGGGAGAGGACTATGAAAGGTTCCCACCTACAGTTTCTTAACAATATCTGGCTGAGACCCAAGCAGATATAAGTCGGTTTTTAAGCCTTTTTTTTAGCTGCTGACGTTGTCAGGAATGGTCTGACCAATATTGTCCAGTAGATGAAGAGATTAAAGTGTTACCACAAAAAATTTAATACAAGCTTTATCTAATGGATAATAATATTTGAAAAAAAAAATAATTTACTAAAATCAGTGGCGTTTCTGAAAAATCCATGTTATTCTACCCCCCCAGCAATCTGTCTGTCTACTGTACCTGCATTTATCTTATCTCTTATATGTTCTAGCCAAAAGGGAGCACATTCCAATATACCTGACCTAACTGTTAAAATAAATAAAATGGTAGTGAAAAATGATTTGTTTACTTCAGAAATCGTACAGAATATTTTACTGATTATATTAAGAAAGTCGCGTATTTCTATGAGATACTGGTTATGCTAAAGGTTTGCATTGGATCCTATTAAAAAAAGTAAGTTTCATTTAGCAAGGAGGTGGCAGAATGCAGATGTTTTGTTGGGTTTAAACCATTATTTAGTATTTAATTAATGTTTGCCTGACCCTGGAGGTCCTGACCACTTGTGAGTCTATATTAGACCATTTAAAATTTAAATCTAATGGTACTTAACAATTTATTATAGAATTTTCAGAGGTTTAATTTAGGAGATTGTATGTAGGTGAATGGGCTCCTATCTCAAGGTGCTCCAGTTTTTAAGAAGGATATTAAAGAGCTGGAGAGAGTGCAGAGGCATGCAACTAAACTGGTAAAAGGAATGTAAGAAGGTTGTCAAGGTTGCAGTTAAAGTTACAAGAGCAGCATCTTGGAGGCTGCTGCCTGAGGCGAGTTTCCAAACCCACCTCATTGGCGCAGCTCCCCTGCAAGGTTAGAATTGTTTTCTCTGGAGAATGGGCTCTTGCAAGCGGACATAAGTACTCTTAACAAGTACATTGGAAGACATTATAGACAGATAGCAGGCAATCGCTCCCTTAGAATAGATCAATGAACCAGAGGCCACCAATTTAGACTTCAGGAACTGAAATTTTACTTGAAGCAACATAAGAGGTTCTTTGCAGTGTAAGCAGTGAGGTTGTGAAATGCCCTGTCGAATGGTGTTGTGATGGCAAATTCTATTAATGCCTTTAAAAGTGGCTTGGATGATTTCTGAACAATAATAACCAAGGCTAATGACATCTTAAAATCTACATGAAATCAAATGTGTCTTTATTAGTTACCTTCTTATCTAATCCTGTCTTAAGTATAAGAAGTAAGGCTGTATGAAAGCTTCTAGGGATCACTTTGTAGCTGGACGTAGCAACTTTTATCACTGAGTTGCCGCATGCATTCTTTCACATACGCAGTTCTATCTTGGATAATTACTGTATGATACCCCCCTTATCGCTGGGTTTGATGATAATCTCGTTATTAGATTGTAATTTTTTCAGCCCCTGTCTTTCCTTCCAGGATAGATTAACTGTCTGAGGTTGTGTATGAAACAGAAATACTTCTGTAGCTAATCACATCAACGAAATACACCAGAGCAATACTGATGCGATGCACTTTATTGGGATTGAAAAAATCCATAATACCACACAAGTAGGAGATCTTGATAAGAAACCTGCAGAAAGAAGCAGAATGGGTTCATACAATGAACAGCAAGGCACCTCATGGGTTAAATGAAGGTTTCACTTTTGCTCCGTACCTTTAAATGTCATTTTGGACTTTTGGACATTTGAGTCGTTGTGTACATCCATGATCAAGGCCATGATAAATAATGCTGAGATAGAACTATACTATCTGTCTACTTTTGGAATACAAATATTTTCTAACTGACTATTATGACTACTAGCTTCCATAATAGGTAGCTTTATCTTCTTTATGCACAAGTGCTGGCAAATGGAAATAGCACATGCGTAATAGTGCGTATGCCTAACTTTGGGCAAATGTAAACGTCACGGACTGCCACACTAATGCCATTCAAGACACACGACCAAAACCTATGCCCCTGAGGAAGCCATGTAGACGGAGAAACGCATAGGGCAGCATAGGTGGACAGTGGGGAACTTAGCTCCGATCCCTTCCCAACGTAGACAGGCAGAATTTGCAACGGGGGAAGTGGGCAAAAGAAGGGAGGGGACCAGATTACCTCAATCGCTATAATTGTGTAACATTTCTTGGGCAGTCCTCAATATATATCGGTCATGTGACACCCTCACCTACCACCTATATGCTAATTTTAAATGATTGTTTTTTAAGGCTACAGTCCTGCACTGCTTATACTAGCAAATAGCAGTGAGTTTTTATATACTTAGTTTGGTTTGCTGTGTGGGCATCTCCCAGTGTATTATTGGTTTCTAATGGTAGTGATTAAAGGTTTATTAAAAGTTTTATTAGTCTTGATTATTTAGCCAGATTTTGTTGTTTACCTGAGTGGGCCCCTACTTATCAGGGCTACAACTCTCCACACTTCAGTGGCCTGCTGCTTTATCTTTTTTAAACCCAAATTAACTGTATAACATGTATAAATAGGTAAATAGGACTCAAGCTTGTATTGCCACCAATACTGCTGCAGCCAAAGAAGGACTAGTATTAAAAAAAATCCCAATAAAATACTCCTTGCCCTAATTACCCATAATGACCAATATCTATTTCATATCATTAACTTCTTACATAGAAAAAGCCGTTTATTTAGTTTGTGTGAATTTATGCATCTTTACTACAAGTGCAGCTATGAAAAAATGCACAGTCGTTTTATTATACATTTATAAAGAGGCCCTTTATTGTATAACCTGTTTCAGCCTACTGGTTACTGTCATCAGTAATTGATTTTTACAGCCCAAACACATTGCACACTGTTGTATTTGGAATGTAACGACAGGGTATTTTTTTTGTTATTCATAGAGATGAGAAAACCATTAGCAAATGCATTTTTCAGTAGTATGGTGCAAAATGAATGCAGTGTTGTGTCCAATCTGTGAGGTCTAATTTGAAACATGTGCTTGGTGGGATTTGTGGAATGTTTTAGACCTGATTTGTGGTGCCGGAGAGAATTATGGATCCCCACCAAATTAATAACAAGCCGTGTCTTAATGGTAAATGTTGTCCCCCCCCTTGCTAAAATCGACCTAATCCTTTCTGATTTCCTTGGATTTTCAGTAGTTTAAAGGTAAAGCAGGGAGGCTTTTGTTGAAGGGCATCCAATTATGCAATAATCCCTTGTTATAAACCATGTTCTGCAGGAACGTTACATGAACAATTTTATTTTATGAAGGATGCAGCTGGTGTAATTGTTCAGGAAACACAGTCGTAAAACAGCAGTTAATAATTTATTTCCCATTGACCAATATGCTGTCCATTATATTTTTATTGTGGCTGAAATAGCCCATATCCCCATGAATTGTAGAAATGAATAACGTGAGTTATGATTGCACTATTATTCTACCACTTACAAACTTTTACAATAAATGCTGGCTAAATGCATCAGATACAGTTTTATGGTAACTTGGTGATATTCAGTGAAGAAAAATCTATAAAAGGAAGACACAAAGCAGCCCCAAGTAGATAGCAACGGAATCACGGGATGAGCTCTTCTTTGGATTATTGTTTAGAAATATATTGTGCATTTATAATAAAGTGGCATGGTCTTATAGAAATTCTTAGTGTCTTCATAGCTGGGAATATATGATTAATGAACTTGTATCCAGGGAGCTGGCAGCTGTGAAAAACTTACAGCAAATATCATTTTGTTTTACCTGTGGCACAACTTGCCTTGTAATATGGAGAAACAATCACTGTAACAGAACACCCCAAGTTATGAGGATTTCCATATACTGTTTATCTCTGGGATATATTTTTGGATTCCTTTGCTAATCTGAGGATAATTTATCACTGGGATATGAAACTCATCTGTAGGTAAGTAATATGTATTTTTTAAGACTGATTTTAATTTTTTTAACATGGTCTAATTATTCTTTAGAATTTGAAAAACGTAATCTTATTACTGAAATGTTCCACCCACTTCATGTAAAAACTGGCCACGGAGAGCTGCTATGAAAAACTGTTGTTCTGTTCTGTTTAGAAAAACTCAGGATGCCAAAACATACTAATGATTTTGTAAGCAAATACAGGTATGGGACCTGTTATCCGGAATGCTCAGGACCTTGGGTGTTTCCTGATAATAGATCTTTTTGAATTTTGGATCTTCATACATTAAGTCTACTAGAAAGTCATTAGATAAACCAAATAGGCTGGTTTGGCTTCCAATAGGATTAATTATATCTTAGTTTGGATCAAGTGCAAGGTACTGTTTTATTGATGATTTGGATATAATGGGTTTCATGGGAGACACCTAGCACACAAGGTTGCTGGGAATGGCAATATGGTCTTCTCTAACGTAAGCAGTTGCTTTTAGGTAGTATAGCAATAATGGCATGGTTTGGCCTAAGTTGCTGGAAATAATTTATTAATGCTTACTTTTACATTAAAGGCATAAGGACGTGAAGTACCTATTATATATGGAGGGTATCAATTAGCAACTGTATAGGACTTAGCTGCCCTAGTAATGGAGGTGGGAGAAAGGAGTTTTCAGTTAAAGGAGAAGTAATCCCAAATAGAACACTTTACATGATGAAAGCAAATTTAGTTTTAAGCAATAAATTGTACATTAATTACAAATTTTACAAATTCCCTACACTGCTGTTTCCAACTACAAATACACAGGTATAGGATGTATTATTTGGAAAGCTTGGGACATATATGGATTTTTTATTCCAGAGGAAAATATTTTTTTAAAAAATATAATTTTTAAAAAATTATGATTATTTGCTTAAAGTATACTCTATGGGAGATGTCCTTCTAATAATTTGGACAATTTCTTTAATTCTTTTACAACTTTATTTGCCAGTATGGCCAAAGTGGCATATTTGCTGCTTATTTGACAAGTTAAGCGTGTGAATCGTCATATTAATTCATATTTGTTCTTATACTGTTTAAGGTTATCCAGCCATTACCTTACATATCTCCTGTAGCCTTTTTAATATGTGTTCCCATAACAGTACACTTGCTAAGTATATGGCCTATGCACAAGGCACATGGTCTGGTCAGTTGACACTCATGATAATCGATTGTCAAGGACACACATAGCATTAAAAAAGAATGTAGCCTTATGTTACCTACTATCCATAACTGTTTACGTTCAATAAGTTCAATTCAGCAGAAACTTTTATGGAATAATGAGCTTTGATATGTGCCACTGAATATTGCATTCCCTTTTTCTTAGTAGGTTACTTACTTTCTGACACTTTGCTGGATAGTCTTTAACATTGGAACAACTTAAACATTAATTTTCTTTTGCCATAAACTAGTATTTATTTGATATTTAACCCTTGTGTTGCTTAGTCTATGCTTTCTGCCTTAAATTAATTTCCTTTTACCTAAATAACATCCTTGGACCCACTAGGTGGAGCTCTGAATATGTTTGTTATTGTGAGGAACCCATTTACTTATGTAGGCATACAGATGGTAAGGGCAAAATAACGCGTTTCCTGGTTATTACCATGATTGCTTGAAAAGGTGTTATGTTATCTAGAGATGAGCCAGATGATTCAAAATGTGTTGAAGTTTAGTGTTTACGACCTTGCAGTTAATTTTGTAAATGTTTAGGTGAAAAGTGTTTTGGCCCCAGATATATAAAGGCCAAGGACCAGCAATTACATCATGCTTTTTGGTTAATTTATTGACCGTTTTGACCTGTTATTGACCATTTTTTTTTGAAAACCAAAGTTTCAGAGAATACAAATTTGAGCTTATCAAAATTTAAGTGTTGCCAAAATTCATAATTTTCCCAACTGGTCTCCTCAAGTATTGCAATTAGTGAAAATTGAGCTTTTCTTTCATACTACTGTGCTTTTTAGGAGGTTGGATAATGTCTCCTCTCTTTCTCTAAAGAGGAGCTTATTAAGTTAATGGATAAGAGTATGAAATTATTTTCTTGTTTTCTTTTAAAGTGGCTCTGATATGCCCCACGTTTACAGAAGACATACCCCTATAAAATAAAGCATTACATGTTCCTCCGTTTGGCAATAAAAATCAGTTTAGACATTGCACTTCCATGCCTTCCAGGCCATGCTTCCAAATGAAGTGGTTGCTCTTCAGTCTACAATTTAGTCTTCATCCTTTCTACATTATTGAATTTCATCAATGTCTTACACAGACAATATATATTTAACAAATGTCCAGTAAGAATGTCAAGGCTGAAAAAGAAATAGCTATAGCAATGTCTCAGATGTACATAGGAAGATATGGGTAATCCTTCTTGCTTCAAGAAGGTCCAGGATGACATTCAAAATAGAAAAATAACAAATCTTCCTGCTGAAACTATTATTTTAGCAACTAGTTAAGAGAGGGTATCTCTGATCTTATTGCATTTGGGATATCTAAACGTTGTTTTCCAAGGATGGGGTCTAACAGGATATTTTCTCCCTGTATTGCCTCATATAACTGCAGCCTTTCTGAATGCTGTTTTATATAGCCATAGGCCAGCCCTTGACTATCCAGCATAAGTATGACATCCATGTCCTAGCTTGGTACAGCCTGCCAAACTGAGGAAGCACATCTTATATCTCTGACAAGAACATACTACATCAGGTCCATACTGCTCAACTTATTTGTCCCTGGGAGGATCCCATAAGATGAGCAGGATAAGATGGATAGACAATATTAATGAGGACTTAAGGAAGATGGAGGTATTGAGTGAGTTGGGACAGTAGTTCACTAAGTGCCATTTATGACTGCAAGCACAGTTTTGGGTACAGTCATTTCACTGCAGTCAGTTTTGTGAACAACCTAATTTATTAAAGATATTGACATCAACGTGTGCTCCTAGCACATTAGTATAGTTCTGCTCAGAGCCCCTGCCTCATCTGCCTCCCGTTTCAAATCCAGAACTGCTTTGGCTATTGACGTAGGGGAACCCTGGAGCTTCTGCCATTACTAAGCCAGGAGTTGGCTCCAGGATTCCCACAATACCCTATGTCAATATGCACAACAAAAAAATGGTGCACACATCAATCTCATGTCAAACACTGGATATGCTGCCAATTGTATTTAAAAACCTTTCAGGGAAATTGCGTCTAATTTGTGTCAGAGTAGAAGAACAATTGCATAATTTTGTTGCATTGGCCAAAATTGCATCAACTTGCACTGGTAGCCGCAACAACACTGGAATTATTTGAAAAAAATGCTTTATTAGGGGGGGAAAAGCATTGTGTCCAAAAGTGCAGTATTCACACTGCATCTATGGTAAGTAAATTATTATGCTTGTGTGTGCTCTATATATGAGAAAAAAAACTAAATTTGCCCCAATCTAGAGTACATGTTTCTCTGGTGGGGCAAATGAAATATATACAATGGAATAGCTAAAGACAAAGGGGAAATTTTTTTTGTGAATGTTTAGCACTGCTCGCAATGTGAAATTATTCGCTGTCGAATATTACATCGCTAAGAAAAAGTTAGCATTAACACCTGCTGTGGAATTTCTTTAAATATTAAATCTCAAAATACTATTTAAGATTGCGAAATTTCATTACATACACTGTGGATGTTCACATTTGGTTGCAAACATTGGGAGGAAGTGGTTGAGGTCTGTAATCGGTCAAAATGGAGATAAACATGGTCGCTAACATTCTCAATGGTCTTTGTGAACGTTTTTTTGCGGTATTGAAAGATATTGCTTTCCCCCAAAAGCTATTTTTAGTTTTGGAAGTATTGATATCTTTTAGGATTATACAAATTATTATAATGTCAAAACAAAATCTTAAAAAAACAGACAAAAGTGTATACTCCTTTAGGTGATTCTAGTCGAGCACTGTATGCATTCCTGCATCTTTAAGTAAATACGCCAACGAGATTCTCTTTTTTCCACTAGTGAATCAATGTAATTGGGAATGTCAAACGCAAGATTCTGAACTGCTCATGACCTTCGCCTGCTGAGACAGAAGCCCGGGGACGAGTGGTATTGCCGCATTTTGACCAGGACACGGTTTATATGTTCTGTGCCAGTTTTCAACAAATGATTCATTCCCGGCTCTAGTGTTTGGCAGACAAGCATGAATACTCTATAAATTAAATGATGTAGTAGTATCCAGTTAGGCATATTAATTGTAGGCAATATTAATGAACAGGGCTTTTCTCAAACACAGTGACTAAGCAGATCGCACGGAATAAGCTGTTTAATTTATATATTTTCGATTATATGGAGCCTCTGTGTTTCTGGAGCAGCTATAGTAGCAGTTATAAGCAGTATCATAAGCAGTATCATAGTCAGCTGTAATTCATTTCCTGTGGCTTTATTTATTTGAAAAGGCTATAAATATGTCTACAGTTTTATAACAAAACTTTTTTTTACTGATGTTTAGACTTGCTTGTGTATTATCTCCCCCTTGCAATTTAAAGAAGCAGAAATGCATTCCAATACCATTGTAAGATGTGAAATGGCAAAGCATTCACATTGCCTCAAAGCATGTATCATCAGGATCATAACTATAGAGAAAGCAGACCCTGTGACTTCTGGGGTGTCCAGAAGGTATAGGGGCTTAGTATTAGTGAATTAATTCATTAAACACTAATGACCAAATGCATTGAAGTCAATGAGATATTTATCATGCCAAATTAATTTTCTTGTACAAAAAAAGTTTATTATAGTTCAGATTCATGGAAAAGATCCCTTGTCACTGGTTATCATACTGCTATTCATTGGCCAAAACGTCAAAAACAACTGAAGATGACCTCCATGTTTTCATGTATTAGCCAACATCAAACTTCAGTGGGGACACAATTCTACATTGAGATCTAAAGATCCAGAGGTCCATTGGTTATTGGATTGACATTCCATAATGTGACATTTTGTCCAAAACTTGTGTGGCTGAGAAATAAAGCATCTCTCACTGATGGTGGTAAGAAATTGCAGTCTGAAGTGCTGGTTTCATTCCTCTACATCTCTAATTATTCAAAACTATAAAGTATAACAATAACTAATTGCCTATCCAGTATATTATGCATGGTAAATTCCTTAGAGGAATAATTCAATTAAGGTATACATGCTTGGCTAAGTTAAATAAGTAGAGGTACAGTTCAGGTTTTGAGCAATACAAAAATATTCTTGTGAATTATTAGGCAAAGTAAATCTATACTCTATACTGTTACATTTTACTGCTAATTAAAGTGGAAACTAAAGGGTGTAATCCTTACCTACAAATAGGCTAATTCATCTCTAAATCATCAAATGGAAATTAAAGTATTTATTAATATACTATGTATTTTGTTTTTAATTGGCTTTATTGAGTCCAAATGTTTTAGTAAAAGAAACACCATCTAAAGTAAGAATAGCCATTGTCAGACTTGTCAAAATTGTATCAATAGCAATAGGTTAGTTTCAGGTATTTTGTTTTTTGCATTTGTTTTCTTTTAGGCAAATCATCATGTTAATTACTGGCTATGGATATTTGGGCTACAAATGACCTTGACAAGCAACTAAGTTCAATATAAGATAGAATGAGAGAGTAATTGGATAGAACTGAAAGCAAAGTCAACGCAAAGTCATTGAATGGTAATCAGAGCAGACAAGAAGCTTATTTCATATTCAGAATGTCTCAGGCATTTTAATCTATTCATGAACTCCAAATTCTCCTTTAAGGTACTCTAGCTAATGGTGTTTTTGAGTGTAGACTTTTTAATTTTCTGATTGAACTATTACCCTCGGTAGAAGATTTATTTGCTAAAATAAATAAAACTTTGGCAAAAACTGGATAAAAGCATAAATATTACATTGAAAATCTGTGAAAATCTGTGACTTTGGAATTTACTATTTAAATGCTGGCACAACAGGAGAACAATAGAAGGTTATACAAGCAGAAGACATTATAGTTGTACTTATTTACTATACTGTATATCTTTTATCATTTATATTTTTCCTATGCTACCATGAATTATTATATATCTTTTGTTACCAGGCATTTAGAAAGCCTAATAAAGAAAGTTGAAAAATATATTAATGTCAATGTACTTTTGCTTGGGTGTGCCAAGTCCCAGCAACCCTAATGAGTTATTTCAGCTTAGCCAGTCATATCTGAGTCCTCCATATATTACAGTAAACCCTGTTCTTTCCTGGCTAGAGCATTAAGGCTGAGTCCCTAAAGAGAGCACATCAGTTATTAGTGCTGCTCCAATAGACTTCTACACTGAAATCTGTTTTTTCAAAAGAGCAAACAGATTTTTTTATAATTCATTTTGAAATCTGACAAGGGGCTAGACATATTGTTAGTTTTCCAGGTACCCTCAGTCATGTGACTTGTGCTCTGGTATACTTCAGTTACTCTTTACTGCTGCACTGCAAGATGGAGTGATATCAACCCCCTCCCCCCCAGACAGGCTCTCAACAGAACAATGGGAAGGTAACAAGATAACAGCTCTCTGACAAAAGATAATAGCTACCTGGTAGATATGGTATAGTGAAATATTTGCAGGATAAACAGTGTAATTTAGAAATAAAAACTATGCCATAAAAATCATGACAGAATCCCTTTAAGAACTCTGGCTTGTCCCTGTTCTAGCAACTTCTGCATTGTCTTGTCTATTATGTGACACCTTACCTTGTCTGTGGGTTCTAGTCTTTCCTGTTCCATGCCGACTCTTCCAGTTTCTCCAGCTTTTCACCTGCTTCACCTTATTCCAGTCTCTGCTGTTTCTTGACTAAATTACTCACCACCTTACCCTTACATTGTTGCAACAATTCTTACCTCAACAATTAGTGAGCCAGATCTAATTACAATATTACTAATGGGGGTATTGATATATATTGGTTATGTTTTATGAATAAATTAAACAATGTTTGGTTTTACATGTATGAGTCATTAATTCACCAGGTGACAACCTGTAACACTGAGGTAATGTTTGTGTAGGGACCTATAGGATCTACTAGGCTCATATTGCTTTAAATCCCTACCCTTCCTTTTTCCCTAGTTACTAGGCAAAAGTCCATGTATCTAGTTTAGGTATTTCACTATCAGTCATTGGCCAAAGAGTGTATGACCACTTCCTGCCATACTTCCATATAGTGTTGGAAAGGAGTGGCCTGTTTCTCTTTGGCTGCTGGTGTCTTATCCTACTGGTTGTGCTCATTGAGCCTGGGTACACCAAGGCCCAGTAAATCCACTGCCCTATAGGGACCTGTACCTTTAGCCACTAAGTCGGGAACCAGGAAATCCCATGAACGAGGTTAGCAAGCACAGGTTATACTTTTATTAGACTCTCTAGGAGAGTAAGATAGACAGATTATATAGAAAGAGCAGTTGTGTGCTCCATCAAGGATAATAGCAGGGAGTGGCTTCCCACAAGGCTTCCTTGTATGCCTTTAGTGAAGGGACCAAAGCGGATAGGGTGGTAGGCTAGACTTCTTCTACCTAACCAATTAAAGGTGTATTGCCTGAGGGAATTGATGTACGCTTGACTATTTGACTTATGGGAGTGACATCTGAGATTGCTGTATCATCCTCCTCTGTCTACCCTCCTTTGTGACTTGTTACACCTGCATTGCCTCATTGCATGGTCAATATTGTTGCTCTTGTAAATAAATCCATCTGTTATTTCATCAAAGAACCTCCTGGCCTCCAATTTATCTATCTTTTGCATATAATAGCCTGTGTGGTGTAGTTCTACTACCTCTTAAAGGAAGCTTCCACTTGGCGAAGGCCCTGACCTTGTTGTGTAAGTCGCAGTGTAACCCATGCTCATACCAATAGCTGGACACTTTAACCATTTGTGTTCTCGATAGCCCAGATTAGAGTTACATTTGTTTCACAGGTTTGGGTGCATCATTACTTCACATATCATTACTAATACATTCACCATAATGAGGGTAGTATCAGTCTATTCTATGTCACACACAATTAAACTTTTACTGCCATATCACCCTTGAGTGGGGGGCAGAATTCTACCCTTCCAGAAGGTTCATGGTGTGCTCTTCTACATACTGAGAGCCTTATGGTTGCCTCTAAACATAATTGTATAGTAAAAGAAGTTATACAAATATGAGATGTAATCAATTGATCTATTTAATAAATATAAAAGGATTTTTTAAAATGTTGCTGAACAATACATATTCTCATTAATACGCTTCAATGTCAGGCAGTAAGTAAGCATTTTTTTTATTTTCCCAAGCATTCTGAAATAGTTACTTGTTCCTTCATTTGGTCTTATCAGGGTGACTTCTCTTTTATTGCGATTCCGACAACAAAAAACATCACTTATTCGACAGCAGTAAAATCCAACAGACATTGTCTTTGTGGCTGAAGAATGCCTTTGCCAGCCTTTTAATACTAGTTTCAATAAAAGGGAATGACAGCCGTTAAAGAAGTACTATAATTGTTAAAACAATAGGTAATTGTTCAGCCATCTTTAAAATACATACCAAGTGTGAGGCTTGTTTCATCGCTGGTTTGTTTCATGTCAACAAAAGGCTCAATAGGAAGGCAATTGCAACTGGTGCAATGTTTAAAGCACATTTATTAAAATGAGTAATCTGTACTGTCCCCTGTAATGGGGAGGATTGTTAAACCTTCAAATAAGTCTGCTTCTTTACAAATAATCTCAGTACAGATTTCAGACATTTTCATCAAAATAAAAACAACATTGAATCCACTTTAGTGTTCTTATTTTACAAACTATGAATACTATAAACACAGGAAACACTTTATATTTTAAGTGATGACAATAGCCTTTTTTGTTCCAAATATCCATTGGTAAGACACTGGGTAATAAATAATTTGCTCACCATTTAGTCTGCATTCATGTATGTGTTATTTCAAGTAGAAGTTACTGTCATACCTTATTCTAAAACTGATGCTATGCCAAGGCAGTGACCTTACTGGGTTCCCAGTACGGTCAGTATCTACAGTGTTTGGCAAATATATTAAGACACTCCATCTTAAATGACATATCCTCATGTTAAAGCACTCCACATAGGTGGTTATAGGCAAACAAACCTAATACCATGTGCAGTGGTAAGTATCAGCTGGAGCTGGTGCAAAATAGTCTGCCATTAGACTCTGGAACAGTGAAATCATTTCCCCTGTGTTGTAATACAACATACATAGATTGTTCTAGTGCATGCTACTTAATGCAGGGAGGATCTATTTTTGCTTAGCAATGAGATGTCATGTTTGACCTGTAATCCTGTATGATTTTCTTCTTCCTCTTTCGGTGTGTTCTATCTATAAAACTTCAGTTATGCTGAAGTATTTATGTTGAGTGAAACTAAGTTAATGTTCACACAGAAGTTGGTGTGTCTGTCCTCACTTACAAAGAAGCTGCACATGCAGTTCAGATCAATCAGCTCTCTGCTAACACTCTGGAGTGACAAATTGTATTTCACCATTTGTCAGTCTGATGGATAAGAAACATGCACTGGCACAACATGTTTCTTGCAGTTGTTTTGAAGGGTGCCTATTCCACCACCAAATGAGGGGTGATAAGTCCTGGTGGAGTCTCATAAAAGTTTAGGTTTAGCAGATGCCAGAGGAACATAATTTGCCTGAATGAATTATGCTAACAGTAAAGTCTGGTGGAGGAAGAATGATAGTGTTGGGCAGATTTACATGGTTAGAGGTCAAGTAAACCTGTCCCAGACCAAGTTTTAGGGCTACAGCATACAATTACATCCTTGACAGTGCTATAATTTCTGCTTTGCAGCAATAGTTTGTGCAAGGCTCTTGAATGAATTGAGGTCCATACAGAAGCAGTTTGCTGAGATGGAAGTGGAAAAACGTATGTGGCCTACACTAATCAATGTCCTCAAACCAACTGATCACTTGTGGGATGAATTATGAGTTGGAATGTCCACTGCAAGCACGGCCCAGTCAACATCAATGTCAAGCAAGCAAATTTTAAAATTTATAGGAAAGCCTTCCAAGAAGAGTGTTATAACAACAAAGGAAAGACCAATTTCAATGGACAGGTAGGTGTCAACTTACAGCAGGTAGCATTTACTGGTTATCTGTTTAAAAGCAAACATCTGAATGGTTTCTATAGTTTACTGTACCTGGCACAGACTATGCAACTTTTATTATATTACCACTTTTTAGTATATTACCTCAACTGTCTCAACCAGAGCTGTAAATTCCCCTTATCTGACTAAGTTAGTGAGAACCAATGCTCATTTTGCACTTCCTTCACCACTCCCTGTAACTACATTCTTCAACACAGAACTGTCCAACTGCTATGGTTCAGAGGGCCTCAATTTTTCTGGCCTATGTGGTGATGTGCCGATATTGGAACCAGTGTTGACCACACCACCTTTTTAAACCACACCCACTTTAACCTACTCCCATGTTATCACAAGAAATGTTGCTGATACCCACATTAATGGTGGTAGCACACCAAAAAAAGAGGATGGCAAATGCAGGAAGCATAGGGCAGACAGAGTATGGTACACACAGGAAGCATAGGGTAGGTAGAGTATGGTACCCAGATACTTCTTTGGTTATGTTTATATATGGCACACACCAGGTGCATAGGGCAGGCAGAGTATGGTACACATGGAGCATAGGCCAGGTATAGTATGGCACACACAAGGAGCATATTGAAGGCAGAGTATGGCATACACAGGGAGCATAGGGAAGGCAGCATACAGCAGGAGACAGTGAAACCTATCAGGACTACTCTAAAATGAACAGTACTACATACAGCAGTTTGTATGAGGTGTGAACAGGTGAACAACGTGGGCACTTTTAGTCTGGGCTATGAACAGTGGGTGTGAACAATGCCATTAATTGGACAGCACTGCCATAGATCATGAGTGTGTTGGGAGGGGAAATCACAAAGAGAATCTGTGGTATGTATCAACAGAAAATTCCTTCTCTCTATATACAGTATAATAATATAATCAAAATATTTGACTCACTATAGGGATGTTCTTTTAAGATATGGAGAATACTTTGGCCAAAGCAAAAAAGCAATATATTCAATTCCCTCCAATCCATGCAGATACAGTAGAAGGAGAAGGAATGCTCATTATGGCTAGGGATGCATTATCCAAAATACTTGGAGTTTTTAAAAAAGAAAGAATCTTTCCAAAATATTTGAACATTAAATCAAACCACTAGGATTGTCTTGTCACAAATATGGGTTCATGCAGCTTTGTTACCAAGTACAAACTACTTTTTTATTATTACAGAGAAAATAAATACTTGAAGAAATTTTAAATTATTAGTTTAAAATTGAGTTTTAGGGGCATATTTATTATGTTTTGTAAAAAAAAATGGCGGGATAATACACCACACATCGACAGACATTGCCATGTAAAAAATGGCATAAAATAACGGCTTCAAATCTGGCGTCGCATGGCATAAAATTACACACACCTTGATAAAATTGCCATTTATTTTACACAGCTTTTTACACAATTTTTTTGGCCAATTTCATTTTACACAGCATAATAAATATGGCCCTAAGAGATGATTACCTTCCTCAATTGTTCCTCAGTCCATAATTTTTGGCTTTTAGCCTTTGACAGCCAATGACATAAAAGGGTGATTCAGTGTTTTGGGGTACATCCTCTCTTTTTCACATGTCTAATTAAAGATGGCCTTCCTGTAATTCTGGTCTTTCTGCATATTGAGTGTAAGAGACTAGATAAGAGATCCCTTACCTGAAATAAATAAGCTAACAAATACATATACTTAAATTTATGTTGTGTGGTATTTAATATGGCCTTTTAAGTTTTTATCAAATGCTTAACTACTGGGAGTGACTGCACCTGTCCCCCCCCCCAGGAGGGCTACAACAATATCTGAAGGTGTGTGTGCAAAGTGCGTGTCTTGGTGGGGGCAGACTGGAGGAGGGGGACGGGTGCATTTTTTGCAGACAGGCCCCTGGTCCCCTAATTCTTTTTTCAAACACAATTTATAATTGTTCGCTGTTATATATCGAGCCTAATTGATAGTAGATGTAAAACTGGGCAAATGACTCTGTGCTAGCTGGAAATTGCACAAAAATAGGTTTGCTCATCTACTATTGAGCCATCTGTCAAAGAAGTAATAAAACTGAGGATTAAATCATGCTGTATAAATTCCCATTTCAGCAAGAAAATAAAAGTTACTATGTGTCATTTTTTCTGCTCTAGACTTTCAGAACAAAAGTTTAATAGGATATCTAATAAGCCTGAAACTATATTTCCTTTCCTTGAACTTCCTACCAAAACAACCCTATTCATTGCTAGAACACATCAGGCTCTGGAAATAGCACTAAAAACATAACTGTGAAATTATTTCAGGAATATTTTGTATGGTCTGAGATCCAAAATGCTTTTGCTTGGAGGTGGTTCATGTCCTGGAAAATCAATGTGTTTTACAGTTGTCTTGCTGCCTAATCCTTTTAGTGCAGAGCTGTGCCAAACATTGCAATATTACCCACAGGCATTGGAAATGGAACAGAATTTACAAAAGTACTTTTGTAGAATTCTTCTACTTTATAATTCACAAAATACATGCCAAACAATATTGCAATATTGTGAAGCAATTTTATCTATATTTGTAAGCAGATATACTAGTAGAATTTTAACTTTGATCCATTAATTTGTCCAACTCTAAAACCAGGATCACATGGTCCATAGTAAGTATGGTAGGCACAAATGGGCACATTGTACATCATTTATTGGGATACTTTTATTATGTATTCACTATTGTAAAATGTTATTTTCATTTTATTTGAGATGTGCATAAAAGTTTTTTTTTCTAGACACTGGTTACTATTATAGAATGATGTCAGTGATGCTTAAAATATGGTTAAATATAGTCACGGCAACAGAACTTCACCTTTAATCATCCATCTGGATAACTGGCTTTATTAAACACAAAAATATAATATAAATATAATATCCCCTACATAAAAAATATAATGTTACTGAATGGGCAATATTCATTTGAGTAATATAAAAATATAAAAAATATAATGTTTCTGAATGGACAACATTAATTTGAATATAATTACTAATTTAACCCTTTATTAATAATAATAATTATACCAATTTAACCCATTCGCTTTGAAACCACAGGAATGCAAATGGCTGTCATGAATCCCAGCATAACTCCATGGACTTAAAAGGAAAACGAAACCCTAAAAATGAATATGGCTACAAATGTTTTATTTTATCTACTAAACTTACTAAAGTTTCACCGTCTCTAAACAGTTATGATTCAAATCTTTATTCTTGACAGAAGAGTTCACAATCTTGCATTTTGTTCAGTTTGACACTGTACATGTTCAGTGGAGTATAAGAGATAAGTTTCTTGAAAAAGGGTTTCTGTAGTTCATTACACACGTGGGTGAGAAAAAGGAGGAATACCTGAGTGGATATACTGTAGAATGTGATTATAAGTGTTAGTTAGAAACGCAAAACACAAAGAACAACCTATACATTGGCATTTGCACTCACTACAGATTGACTTTGGCAATAAAATACTTGTAAATTGTCAGTAATAGTATTTTATAACTTCTAGCTTCTACTGAGGAGCTTATGTATTGGGTAGGGAGAGTTCCTCCATGGGTAAAGTAATGGTATTGTAAGTTATGTGAGAATACAAGAGTGAAGCAAGGGAGTGTGGGAGTTCATCTATAGTATTGTATAGAGCTAAAAGGTATTCTTGATATTGCTGCTGGGAAAAGGGACAGACAGCCAAAAACCTGGTTCTGCCTATTTGAGGCATGTGACAAAGTTAGGATGTTGTCTTCCACATAGAATGCCTCTCCCTTGCACACCATTCAGAATACACAAGGCAAAAATGCTACATAGGTGATACAAGGCATGTACATAAAATCTGAATAACAACTGAATGACTGTATTGTGGTCATTTTATTTATCTCTAAGTCTTTTTGTGCACTTTGGTCATATTGGAAAAATGGTGGTTTGTGAAACAAGACATGAACTCAATGATGGAAAATTCTGAAGTCAAGAGAACCTATGGCGAAACCTTCCCTTTGAACCTTATTTGACATTATCCAGCCTAGCCACAGCACACAGCGTTTTTTGTTTGCACCCCCAACATGCAACAGACCTTTAAGGCACAGCAGAAGCTAATTAAGGCTTCACTTTGACCTACAACTGCTATAGACAGGCATCACAAACTGTAATACATTCATTGGCAAACAGTAAAGGACTTGAGTTCCACTTTAGTAGAAGAAATAGCCACTTGCATTTAGTGTGCTGCATCTTCTGTATTGTGTAGCTACAAGGTCCACACTGGATGAATGTACTGTGCGAGTGTGTTAGACACATTTAGTCGAGTATTCTTTAAACAAAATCAGCTGATATATGTTATCAGTGTGTACCTCTTCCTGCGAGCTTTGGAAAACAAAATTCTTTATATTGCACAAACACAAGGCTAATATTTCATGGAAATGATGAGTGAAAGTTACAAATGAAATGAGAGCGAAACATATTTACTGGGACTATCGTCTTAGTTTCCCACATGTGAACAAATGCATGCCGTCCGGCATCAGAAGAGATTAGCAACAAGGAGCTATGAGGCATTAAGTAATTTACAATTTCTGGCTTAGGTTTTCATTCATCACAAGCCTTGATTCACTGCCTGCCATCTACATGGTTGCTGTTTGAAACCACACACTCATCTATCTTTTTAAATGGAACAAGTAGCTTTATTTTGAAATAGTTTAGTTTACTGATGCTGTGTTTTATTTTAAATTTAAATTTAACATCCACATCCATCTGTCAGAAGGATTTCGCTATACGCAGAACTTTGTCATCATGACAGACTTTTGTGGCCTTTTAATTCCGTATCCGCGGCAGTCTCACAATTCAGTAACTTGAATAAGCATTAAAAAACAGAATCTGTCTCTGGGAATGGGCAATTATGACGCTCGGAAAGACAATCATAGCATAGATAATTCAAAACTGGGAATGCACAGGTTGTGACTGTCTTAAGGGATGAGTAAACAATGTTATGTTTTCTCTTTTATAAAAAAACATACTGTCTATATAACAATTCTGGGCTTCTGATGCCACATGCTATACATTTACCCCCAGTGTACTAAGCCACCAATTTTCCTTTTTAAGTCATGTTCAGTTGAAATTATAAAATGTAGTGTGATGACTGGTATGCCATTATGCAAATTCACTAACAGGCGAATTTTTGCCTGGGAAGGTTCTGCCACATTACGCACCACTTTGTCAGACGTTAATTTGCAGCGCATTTGCTAATTCATCAAAATGCAAAGTTACGTCATCCCATACGAACACTGGTGAGGTTTCGCCAGCGAAATTAGTCAGCACAAACATTTCATAGCGAACTTTTTCTAGCGTTGATTTCTGCCTATTGAAACTTCGTTAACACACTTACAATTAGGTAAATTTGAATAGGGCGGGTACATATAGGTCATATATATGTCTTTATTAGTGATGTTGGGGAAATTCAACATGTTGATGCAGTCCTTATTTAAAAGGGGCCAAGTCAGCAGCTTATACTGCCTGAGTGCAGGTAAAGTGTATACAAAACAACAAAAAAGTACCACACTCAACAAAAAATTATTTTAACAGACATTTCAATCACAACATTGTGATCTTTCTCAGGGTAATATAAACCACTTGAGACAATGGGTATTTTTGCTGCATTTTTTTCTCCCACGAAATGCATTGGAATCTCACATTTTTTTTCCTGATGTATTTTATGACAACTACAAGAGTCCTCTGCACTCAACCCATTATCAATATATTTAAGACAGCAACATTTTGTGCATACTGCTACTAAGATATGCCTTACCCTTTAAACAAAACAGGGATTGTTTGTCCATATATTGCAATATATTTAAGATGGCCAACTACGTCAAAGTCATCCCATATCTGGCCAGTCCTATGCTCAATTTTCATCTGATTCATTAAGAATTCAATTGCTTCATTATACATTTTACAAAGGGACTAAGTTTTACCTGCAACTTACTAGCTGCTTTCAAGGATAAAACTCCCAAACTTGGCTGCCCTTTTATTAGACACCAGTGGGATCACCTGACTATAGCTGGGAAGGGTGGGAGCTACAACATGGAGCTGGTCACTGCTCCTGTATAACTATAACAAACAAGGGAAAGTTGTGCTCACCACTATTTTTTAAAACCATTAGGCGGGGGTGCAATGAGGGTGTGACCACAAAATACATATAGACAATTACAAGAGTCCTCTGCACTCAACCCATTATCAATATATTTAAGACAGCGACATTTTGTGCATACTGCTACTAAAAAATGCCTTACCCTTTAAACAACACAGGGATTGTTTGTCCATATATTGCAATATATTTAAGCTGGCCAACTACGTCAAAGTCATCCCATATCTGGCCAGTCCTTCGCTGTCTTAAATATATTGATAATGGGTTGAGTGCAGAGGACTCTTGTAGTTGACTATATGTATTTTGTGGTCACAGCCCTCATTGCACCCCCGCCTAATGGTTTTAAAAAATAGTGGTGAGCACAACTTTCCCTTGTTTGTTATAGTTATACAGGAGCAGTGACCAGCTCCATGTTGTAGCTCCCACCCTTCCCAGCTATAGTCAGGTGATCCCACTGGTGTCTAATAAAAGGGCAGCCAAGTTTGGGAGTTTTACTTTGAAAGCAGCTAGTAAGTTGCAGGTAAAACTTAGTCCCTTTGTAAAATGTATAATTAAGCAATTGAATTCTTAATGAATCAGATGAAAATTAAGCGTAGGACTGGCCAGATATGGGATGACTTTGACGTAGTTGGCCAGCTTAAATATATTGCAATATATGGACAAACAATCCCTGTGTTGTTTAACGGGGAAAGGCATTTTTTAGTAGCAGTATGCACAAAATGTCGCTGTCTTAAATATATTGATAATGGGTTGAGTGCAGAGGACTCTTGTAGTTGACTATATGTATTTTGTGGTCACAGCCTCATTGCACCCCCGCCTAATGGTTTTATAAAATAGTGGTGAGCACAACTTTCCCTTGTTTGTTGTATTTTATGACAACACATAATGCATGCCAAAATGTTACCGCAGATTCACAAAATGTTTTGTTTCTCACAAAGAGCACAAACATTGCTGCAAATCTGCTTACTTATCCCTAGTGTCAGCTATGTGAGGAAATCATTTAATATATGGATATATAAATGGACTCCAGTGAATTCAGTTATTTCTAATCATTAATTACATAATGTCAAGCTGTGAGCCTCTTGTCAAGAGCCACCTTGAGAACTGATAAATAAATATGTAATAAATATCATTATCTAATGGAATAATGCAAAAAAAAATGGTGACCTGCACCAAACAAAATGAACATATTTACAAAACTGTGATGTTTTGGTACGACATACAACTCTGTAGGCATAGAGGAACCCTAGAACACATATTCTGGTACTGCCCTGTAATTTAACCCTTCTGGGACAATATTTCATCTATCATAAACACCCTTACTCCATTCCCGCTTCAAAAGGACATAACGACTTTTTTGTTAGGACAGCCTTTTCCCAACCTAACCAAACGCTAACTAATCATATACTTATATATAACTACCGAGGGCCTCTGACTCAGCTGCCCCTAGATGACACTGCAACCCCTAAAAACACCTAGCATCATGGACTCATTTTTAAATAACTCTGAGTGACTCATCATTATGACCACACATCTACCTCCTTTTTCTTTGACCCAATATTTGGCGCCAATTTTCTTTTTTTCCTCTTTTTCTTCTCCTCTTCTCTGTTACCCTCCTATCCCTCCTTCCCCTGTCATCCCCCCTAAACTCCCTCTTGTCCTCCTTCTTTTGTTCTTCCATTCTATTTCTTTACCTTCCTTATGTTGGATAAATGTTTGTAATTCTGCATTTAAATTTGGAAGCTAAGACTTCAAGGTGAAGTAATACTGTCCCTGACATTTTGGATACTTTGAACAATTTGAATGCTTCATATTGGTATTGCTATATATACAATAAAATATAAGTTACAAAAATTTTTTACCCTGGGTAAGAAAGTATTGCCATATCAACCATTTCAGTGCCACATTATATACTATATATTTTGAATTCCTACAAACCCTCTGTGCAGATGTCTATAATCTATAAGGGGGCAGCAAAACCACAACATCCATAAGCCTCAAATCTTGCGTTCCTCTAATTAAGTAAAAGAGGAGAGGAGCATATTAAGCACTTGCTTTCTGACATGTTAATGGGATCCAGCAGAAGCTATTAAAAAATGGAGAATTTTTGTATGGCTTCCTGCCATGGAAACAGTAAGGAAAAATAGAGAATCACATTTTCAGTATATTTGCTTGGTATTAATAATTTGATTATCAGGCAGCTCAGTTAATATATAAGTAGGTCCTTCTGTAGCTGTTATACACAGCTTTTGATTTCAGTTACTTTTACTGTTGTGCTCCCTTAATCTGAATTAGCCATATGCTAAGTATTAGTTCCTTGTTTTCCCCATGCAATAGTTTTCAAATGCCATATAGCTTCACGCATCCCTTGAGCATCGCGACCACCTAATGTTTCAAACATGTAATAAAAGTGTAAAATGTTACATTTGACTAATATTGGATTTCTTTTCCTTGTAAATGCCACAAGCCTCATTACTAGCATTTCCAGCACCGATGGTGTTAAGCTAATATACAGCACATTGTAGAAAAGAGTTTTCCCATTTTATATCTAAGGGAATAACCTTTCAAAGAAATGGGCCTTTACAGCTATTCATTGATGAGATACTTTCATGATTCTATCACTGACTGTATAATAAAGCTAGACTGCTGACTTTTATATACACTTTTATTTTCATATAACACATTCATGAATACACAAACAGTAAAAATATAAAAGAAGAAAATACAAAAAGACCAGAGAGGGAATTATAAAAAAGAACATGATGTAAAAAAAATAATAATAGAGAATGAATACAAAGTGGATTGTAAATATACTTGGTGCTTTTCTACTAAATGTACTTATTCTAGAATTATTTTATACCATTACAAAACATGTTGTAGCTAAATATTGTAGGTTCTGCTATGCAAATGTTCTCATTATTTAAAATGCGATAAAATCATAGGTAGAATATTCTTTTGGGTGTCACAAACTAAAAAAAGAAAGCTGATATTGTGTTATTGGCAGGGAATCTTCATAGGTTTTTGAAGATGGCAGTCTTAAACTTATTGACCAACAATCTATTTAGCATCTAGTGCAGGGGTCCCAAAAAGTGATGGGCGAATTTATTCGTTGGGCACGAATTTGCGTCGAATTTGCGCGATTCGCTGCCAGCGAATAAATTCGCGAATCGCCTGCGAAAATTCACCCGAAAAAATTCGCTGACGTCCAAAAAATTTTTCACCAAAACGGACGTAAAAAACGCCGTCAAAAACAGTTTAGCGAATTTTGCGGGAAATACGAGAATTTTCCGGCGAAGCAAAACGGCGCAAATTCGCCCATCACTAGTCCCAAACCTTTTTTACCTGTGAGCCACATTCAAATGTAAAAAGAGTTGGGGAGCAACACAAACATGAAAAAGTCCCTTGGAATGCCAAATAAGGGCTGTGATTTTCTATTTGGTCGCCCCTATGTGGACTGGCAGCCTACAAGAGACTCTACTTGGCACTATACATAGTTTTTATTCAGTTAAAACTTGCTTTCAAGCTCGGAATACAAATATAAGCACTTGCTTTGAGGACCCTGAGAGCAACATCCAAGGGGTTGGAGAGCAACATGTTGCTCATGAGTTGGGGATCACTGATCTAGTGGATCCAGAAGGGAAGGCTTCCTTCCTGACATTAGAATGGCAAGCAAATCAGTACCTGGATCAAAACTATTTAATTATTCTCATTTTGGTTTGTTTTCACTAGTTGCTATAAAAGTTGTTTCTACTTGCAGCTTTAGACTTGTCAAAGCTGCCTTGACATATTATCTGTATAGCATTAGCAAGGGCAATTCTCTAAATGCTCTCATAGGCTGTACAGATACTGTAGATACCATGAAACTATGTCAGTATAGTTGCTGCCCTTTAAGAGATACTCACACCAAAACATAAACTTTTTTTTATATCTATCATAACATTGTCTTTGAATGTTATTGATAATTTTGCCTTAAAAGTATTTGCCTAATGCTTTTACATTACTTTTCTTACTCCCATGTTCCTCTATGAGGGGGCTGCCATATTTGTGCAGCAGTAGTCCATTACAAACTGACATGTTAAAGGAAAACTATACCCCCCAAACAATATAGGCCTCTATAAAAATATATTGCATAAAACAGATCATATGTAAAACACTGCTTGATGTAAATAAACCATTTTCATAATAATATACTTTTTTAGTAGTATGTGCTATTGGGTAATCATAAATAGAAATTTTTTAAAAATAAGGGCCACCCCTGGGATCCTAGGATTCACGGTGCACACAAACAAACCAAAAAAAACATACATGTTAGGTCACATGAGCCAATAAACAGACAGAGTTCTGTCTTTCGCTTCCTGTTACAGTTAGAGCTGCAGTATTTCTGGTCAGATGATCTCTGAGGCAGCACACAGACCATCATGAAATCAAGGGGTGGAATGGGTGTGTTTAAATGTTCACTGTGTATCTGTGTGTGTTACACTTGAGAAAGGGCTTTATGGGCCCGAAACATGTTGTGTCTCACAGACTGGAATAAATAATAAAAAGCAGCTAAAAAAGTGTCTCACAGACTGGAATAAATAATAATAAGCAGTTAATTCTGCATTTTGAGTGCTCTCCTCTTACTCTCTATAAGATTGAAATGGTGGTTCAAGGCAAGAGGTATAAAAGAGCAATATTTACGTATATGTATATATATAAGATTCTTTAAAATACCACTTAATTAGATATAAATATCTGTTGCTTAAGTATTCATTTTGGGAGTATAGTTTTCCATTAAAGAGATACGGACACCAGAAATTCAATCATTTTTACATATATGACAGTATTGGCTATGTTTGCTACTTATAATTTTGCCATAAAATATTTGCTCAAAGCTGTGCCTGTCTATGAGGGGGCTGCCATATTTGTGCAACAGAAGTCCGTTAGCATTAGAAACTTTAACTGACAGCCTGAGATGGGACAGTCAGTTTGGCAAAACAGTCAGGTTTAGGAACATCAACTAAAAAATATTTACAAAAACAAGCCTCTCTGAAAAAAGATCAACATGATCTATAGGTAACTTTTAATGTTCTTTCATATTTAAAAAAGTAGTTTTATAGTGTCTGTATCACTTTAAGAAGAGACAGGCTGGAAAAACAGGTTTAGGAACTTCAAGTAACAATTACTTACAAAAACAGAACTATAAATAAAAAAATATTAACATAACCTTTAGCGTCAGTATCACTTTAATGAAGATTTACTGATGACTACGTTTCTGCCTTATTGTATGGACCATTTATTTTTATTTTGATTGACTTATAAAAATAACTGTGATCCTAGCTTCTATTTAACTATTATCTAGTTCCATTTCTTTTTTTTTTGTGAGCTAAACCTAGTCTGTATATTCTTGCTAGAGCCTTATTAGTAGTGCATTATAAAGGGAAATAATTTACTTTAATCCCATAGGCCTTTGTTCATATCAGCCGAAATCTTGCTCCCCCTATGTGCCACAGACTGGTATTGCTTCCTATGGATCTATTACTAGCCTATTACTCCTAGTCCTAAATACTCCTAGGCCCTTCTGCATCAAGAATTCTCCCAACCTAGTAATATGTATTTTTCTTTTTTTTTGAGTCTATCCATGTTTGCCTTGTGTTGTCAAAATCAACAATCAGGCTAACTTCCAATGTTCTTCTAGCTAATAATATTTGCTGAGTGCAGGAGGTTTTCAAATATTTACATTCAGCAACAGCATTAATTTTAATGGTACAGCTGGTGTAAGTAATCACCAATGGTCCTTCTAATTCCTGCTTGGTTATGTGCGCAAAAAAATAAAAAATAAAACTTGTTCTGCCCCTGACAGCAATCATACGAAAGTTATATCCGACCAAAGCTGGTGACAGTCTCCCTCTGAAAATCGTACGATCAGCAATACATGCAGAGATACTACCCGCAGTCGACAGAAATCTTTTAACCTGTCCTCGACCAAATAACCGATCTCCGCCGGACGAAAATTGTTGGGACTCTCCACATACGGTCCGAAAATCGTACAAATCCTTGATTCGTACCATCAGATCTTTGCGTCTATGGCCAGCTTTAGAGGGAAGATTGGTCACCCCCCAGCACGAACTTGTGTTCCCCAATGAAACATCACTTTGCGACTTTGTCCAGTTAGGTAAGCATTTAAATTATTAAATTATTACATTAACAGAGTATTACATTAACAAGTATTAGATTAACAGACGATAACCACATTCAGTATCCAATGTGGTTGTCCACCAGCTGCTCTGATTGATAGCTAATTGAGCCATAATTACATTTTCAGTTTTCATTTAAAATTTTCATACAAAATTTACATTTTCATTGGGGAGGCTACTATCTCTTTATTTATTTAGTTATGCTGGTGCTTGTCAGGAAATAGTAGAACGTGTACTACAGTCTGTGATCTCACACTACAGTCACCTGACAATTGCTTGTAAAATTGCAGCAGGTATTCTGCTGCTTTCAGTCTTGTATTTGTCAGTATTATTAGTGTTGCTTAGAATACTTACTTCTGTGGGGAATAATGCTTTTCATTTCTTTCTTCATGAAACTTCTCAAATTGATATTTTCCTTTTAATGTAAATCAGATTGAACCTAATATATTTTCCACTCTTGAGAAAAACACTAAATGACATAATATAAAACCAAGACTTGAGTCTATTATTACTTTAGAAATAATTTTCCTCAATTACAGATATTTAACAATTGCTTTTACTCTTTGTTGGCCCAGTAACTTCTATAAATATGAATTCAGCATTAAACTTCTCTTAGTTTGACACCAGAATTCTAATATTTGGTCCACAATATAAAGTTCGCAAGGATCGATCCAAACTGCAGGATTAACTGCTCAAATAAGTGTTTATTGTTTAACACAACATGTTTCGAGTCTCATAGGACTCTTTGTTATGTGTAAACAATGGATGTGAAAAGACCTATATAAATAGTGTTCAACAGGAAATGACATCAAAGAAAGATTACCCACCCACCAACTGGTAGACAGGAGTGGAGAAACATTGTTTCCTTAGAAATAAATTTTAAGTGTCAGTTTACAACAACATAAAACGTGTCCATAATCAATAAAGTTCATTTTCCACCAACTGAAAGCCTTTGTGTTTTTCATTCAGTTTTAAGTTCGTAGATAAGCTTCAGCTGTCACCAATGTGCTGTAAGAAAAAACTTGTTTAATATACTGTGAAGGGGAATCGACCAATGGGCGAAAAAAACTAGCACTGCCAACTTTGGCCTACTAGCCCAATCTGTCTCCGGAGAATACTGACTCAGAGTCCCTTCGGACTTAAACATAATTCTACATGGTAAAGTAAACATATTCACTATACGTTACCATAACTGGAAATTCTTAATGTGTGGCTAAGACATGGGGTCAATATCTGGAAGAGAGGTAAACATGAAGATTAGTGTTAACAGTGTTTCACAAGAAACTTTTTACACTCCAAGATTCGTTTAGCCCTTTGGGGTTTACAGTGTTTAGTTTTCTAATCCAATACATCTCTCTTTGTGATAATCTTAATTTCAGATCCCCACCTCTTGGGGGGGTATGTACGACCACCAAGACTAACCATTTTAACTGGTTTACGTTGTGATTCATAGCCGAAAAATGTCTAGCAACAGCTGTATCCGAATAATCCGAAACTTTGGCAGACACAGGGAGATAAACGTTTTCGCCCCAATCTCACGTTTAAGGAGAAGAGAGCCCTAGATTCATTAAAAAATAATAATACCATTATAATACACAAGGCAGACAAAGGGAGAGCAACAGTAGTCATGGACATGATAAAATATAAAACCGAAGCCCTTAGTCAACTCACTGTACCAGGTCATTATGAGAAAATAGATCATGACCCTACACAACAGATTAAAAAGGATATCGACCTTTTGGTGACACAAGCATGGGAGAATGGAGTGATCCAGGCACAAGAGAAGGAATTCCTTATAACCGAGTTTCCGCGTATCCCTGTCTTGTACCTACTTCCAAAAATCCACAAAAACCTTGCCAGTCCACCAGGGAGACCTATAGTCTCGGGCATTGGGTCCGTCTTGGAACCCTTATCTAAATTTGTAGATACCTTTTTACAACCATTAACCTGTCATATACCAGTGTGTTTGAAGGACACCACAGACTTGTTGGTTAAAATGAACGCCCTGGATGCATTAGACCCTGATATTATACTCGTAAGTGTTGATATACAAAGTTTGTATACCTCTATCCCACAGGATGAAGGCATAAGAGTCATAGAAGAGGCTTTTCTAGATACCAACCTGTCACCTCAGTTAATGTATTTCTTGATTGACTGTTTCAAAAAAATTACTTTAGGATTTCAGGAGAGTATTACTGGCAACGCCAGGGCACGTCGATGGGTGCTGCAGTAGCACCAGCCTTTGCCAACCTCTTCGTGCATGATCTTGAATAGAAAGTGTTTCTGAAAGGGGCATTTAAAGAACATATCATCCAGTATTTCCGATATGTGGATGATATTCTTATCTTTTGGAAAGGCTCTGTCCAAACCTTTGAGGAAATGGTCGTAGAAGCTAATAAAGCCCATAAGACCATTAAATTTACATCCGAGGTTGGTGGACTCTCATTGAACTTCCTGGATGTACACCTCACCATCTCTGAAGGTCGAGTACATACTAGCCTGTATAGAAAGGATACAGATAGGAATAACGTTCTACATGCCACGAGTTTCCATGCCCCCAATGTAGTCAAAGCAATTCCAAAAGGACAGTTCCTACGGGCCCGTAGGATCTCATCCGATAAAGATAAATATGAAAGTGCTACCGAAAATCTGAAAAAAAGATTCCTAGATAGGGGTTACAACCGAAAGTCCATTAACAAGTGTATTGAAGATACTTACAAAATTGACAGGAAAGAACTCCTTGCATATAAACCTAAAAAAGAGAGTAAGCGGCTGCCTTTTGTGTCTACGTTCAGTATAAACAGTAAAGCTATAGAAAATACCATACGTAAATATTGGCCTATAGTCCAACAAGATAACACTTTGGGTAAATGTGTCCCTAATACCCCTTTATTCAGTTACAAAAGAGGAAGTAATTTAAGGGACATTCTATGCCCATCAGAGGTTAATCCCCCGGGTCCACGTACCCAAAGATTTTTTGGAAGACCAAAGAAGGGTACGTTTGCATGCTTAAATTGTGTATGCTGCACATCTATTATTAAAGGCGATACCATTAATCACCCATGTGATGGGAACCCCATACGTTTACAGCATTATGCCACCTGCGACACCTGTAATGTGGTGTATTTGCTCAAATGCCCATGCGGGATGGCATACGTGGGCCAGACAGGGAGACAGGTCAAATCACGAATCAAAGAACATCGAGGCTATATTAGGAATTTTAAAAAAGAAACTTATTCGGATACAGCTGTTGCTAGACATTTTTCGGCTATGAATCACAACGTAAACCAATTAAAATGGTTAGTCTTGGCGGTCATACATACCCCCCCAAGAGGTGGGGATCTGAAATTAAGATTATCACAAAGAGAGATGTATTGGATTAGAAAACTAAACACTGTAAACCCCAAAGGGCTAAACGAATCTTGGAGTGTAAAAAGTTTCTTGTGAAACACTGTTAACACTAATCTTCATGTTTACCTCTCTTCCAGATATTGACCCCATGTCTTAGCCACACATTAAGAATTTCCAGTTATGGTAACGTATAGTGAATATGTTTACTTTACCATGTAGAATTATGTTTAAGTCCGAAGGGACTCTGAGTCAGTATTCTCCGGAGACAGATTGGGCTAGTAGGCCAAAGTTGGCAGTGCTAGTTTTTTTCGCCCATTGGTCGATTCCCCTTCACAGTATATTAAACAAGTTTTTTCTTACAGCACATTGGTGACAGCTGAAGCTTATCTACGAACTTAAAACTGAATGAAAAACACAAAGGCTTTCAGTTGGTGGAAAATGAACTTTATTGATTATGGACACGTTTTATGTTGTTGTAAACTGACACTTAAAATTTATTTCTAAGGAAACAATGTTTCTCCACTCCTGTCTACCAGTTGGTGGGTGGGTAATCTTTCTTTGATGTCATTTCCTGTTGAACACTATTTATATAGGTCTTTTCACGTCCATTGTTTACACTTGACAAAGAGTCCTATGAGACTCTAAACATGTTGTGTTAAACAATAAACACTTATTTGAGCAGTTAATCCTGCAGTTTGGATCGATCCTTGCGAACTTTATATTGTGGACTTATTCAGCAGCACGTACGGCGGAGGTGCATCACAAGGCTTCGATTATAATTGAGTTTGCATTTGTTTGAGGTAACTAGCATCATTTATTATTTGGATCTAATATTTGGTCCAATGGACCATGCCAGTATCACTTTATCAAACTGAAAAGAAAGCAGAGCATGGGAAAGTCACTTGAACAGTCCGAACAGACCGTAGTGATGTTGTTTTAACAGTGGGGCACATGGGACATACATAAGATTCTCTTCAATCATTTATATGTCATGTGATTTATTTAATGACGTGGTATGAGAAAGAATATATTAAATTTCTGCAATAAAAAGTCAGTATTTGAGGGATGAGGGATGTACTACATCAGGAAAACTCAGTTCTAAATATAATTAAAGCAAGCAGTATGTGTAAATAGATTCATTTTGTTTAAATTCCCAAAGACAGGTTACATGCCTGTATGTATATTTTTTCCTTTGGCTAATGGTAGAGATATTTGCCATTAGCCATAGAACGGGCATATTTTTGCATCCATAAAAATGGAATACAAAAAAATAAAAAATATTTACACCAGTAAATACACTTAGGGGCACATTTACTAAGGGTCAAATTTCGAAGTTATAAAACTGCGAAATTTGACCATCGAATTTGATGCTTCGATAGTCTAAGTATTTTTTCGATTGAAAACGGCCGTTTTTGATCAAAGTAAAAATCGTTCGTTCGATCGATTGATTAAATCGTTCGAATCAAACGATTTTACAAAAAATACCTAGCCAAACACTCAGAAAGGTTGTAGGAGGTCCCTCATAGGCTAAACAGCAATTCGGCAGGTTTAAGCTGGCGAAGTGTCGAATTCAAAGTTTTTTAAAGAAACAGTACTTCGATTTTCAAATGGTCGAATTTGTGACGTTTTTTCAATTCGAATCTAATTTTGGCCTATTCAATGGTCGAAGTACCCACAAATTACTTCGAAATTTGAAGTTTTTAAATTTGAAAATTCACTTCGACTCTTAGTAAATGGGCTTCTAAGTGTCTACTTTGTTGTGTTACCTGTTTTTGTGCACAAGTGAAGTCCAGGCTTCAAATAATGCTGTGCATCTGTATGTGAATTACCAACACTGACACCCATGCATTTTACATGCAGATAACAATGGGATTTTTATAATTACTATCTTATAGTGCAGACATTTTCTGCAGGCCTGCTTTTTGCCTGTAGGTGCTGCTGTCATTGCAATCCTGGGGCCCCAATAGTGCAGTGGTAAATACTAGTGCCTGCAGGGCTCACAAGCTTTGCTGTAGGGGGGCAGAAAGATAGTTGGCAATCTCCCTACTGGGTTCAAAGCTGAATAAATTATTACACCAATTAATGATAGGAAAGTCAACGAATGCAGGGTAAATTAGTATAATGCTAATATGGAGAAATAATATCCTGTGTAAAAAATATGAAATATCTTTGCATTTTAACGCACAGCCTATACAGGCTATATTGTCTCTTCAGATTGACTCTTTGGTATACAGTAACAATTATAAGATTGAGGGCTTTCATCACATATCAGAATGCCTGCAAATTCCAAGCAGCCACCTTTGCTGTTTTTGCAGTCAGATGAATATAGTGAGTACTAGGATATGTATTCTGTCAGCTTAAAGTCCATTTGTTTTTTCTATGTTAAGTGCTATGTATACTGCTTTTTATAAGTAACAAAAAGTAGAAACGTTATCTCTAGACTTGGAATTTCGGACCAATGACCATGTACAGCAAGGAGAGAATGGATGGGCCAAGCATGGGGAAAATCAGTACAACACTAGGAGGAACTCATACAAGGTGCAAATCACCCCTTGTGGTAAAGAATGAAAATATTTTACAATCAGTTCATAATGTGTGCATCGTATTTGCCCTTCTAGTGGACTCATTGTGGTGGCCAAGATATCTGCAATGGCGCGAAACAAGGAGTTAAGGGCTGTGGCACAAAATGTATAACTTGATAGGGAAGTAAAAGAGAAGGAAGATTAAAATTAAATGAAGAGTTAAAATGTGTGAGAAATCAGGAAACAAATATTGGGAATAAAAGTAGATGCCAATGAAAGAGAAAAAATATGAGTCTGGATAGAAAGAAGGATTTTGCAAAAGTTACATAGACCAGAGGCACATTTTGAGTTTGGAAAGAACATGAGAAATGGAGGATGCGAGAGCAATTTGGTAGCTTCCACGTGTAGGTAAAAATGCAACTAGGCAGGAATAAATGGTCGTACACATAAGATGCTGATACTTTATTGTCTATTTAAAGGAAACCAAATAACTATGATAATTGCTTCTAAATACGCTGTATTTTCTCTTTAGCCAATCAATAATCCAGGCCCTATTTGCTCACTTGAAGGCAAAATGATGATGTGATGTAAAATTTCCATTTAAATTCTGGATCTTGGTCTGCCAATAATTACCTGTAAAAATGCTGATTGTATTGGTGTTTGTTATTCTATTAAATCTTCATCTTTATTTCAGAAAGCCAGCAAAATGCCACGCACAAAAAAGCATAGCAGCGCAAATTAATGTATCAAAACACCCAACTTTATTGCTCATAAATGATTCATTACAAAACTAATGCAAAGTGCCCAAAACAGCCTGCCTGAAATGGTTTTCTGCTTAATATTTTATTCTTATAAATGTTAAACTACATAACCCATCTATACAATTTCTAGAGCAAACGCAGTTATGTTGTTTAACACAAATACTTTAGCAATAAACCTTTAAGGTTTTTTTCATTCTGCTCACATACTGCTCTTCATTTTATAGGGATATGGCACGGTAGTTCCCATGTCAGAATCTAAAACTGCAGCACTGTATGTGGAACAAACAACATTATTATTCTTTTATGTTGGAGGCTTGTGCATCTGTTCCTATTAGATTCCCTGGAAGTGGCTAGTTCTTAGCTCCCATCATTCCCAGCCAACCAGTGGCTACCTGTGTGTTGGCTTCCGTAAAACAAATAATATATATTATATGAATGCAAGCTAACATTTGGCAACAGTTGCAGGGTACTATGTCTGGGGTAGGTATTAGGTAGGTATTAGGTACACGGCTGACTTGGACACAACTGCCCTTTGGGCCACATCTTTTAAATTGTTAGTATTGCCCAAAGCTCAGAGAGCAGATCGCAAGGACCATTTCCGCAGGTGCATCAGGTAACTACATGTGCCCCAAGGGTGAAATCTTGCACCCCCTTTGCACATGTACCTGGGTAAGTGATAAATGACCTCCCAAAAAAGTCGAACAGTTTCTTGTAGACACTGAGATTGCCAAACAATTACTTAAACAGCATGCTTTTGTAAAGGTGCATTTAAATACAAGAACAAAAGGCCGCCTTGAAATCATGATTAAGCCTATGTGAATATGGTTTGTGGGTGTATGTATGCCATACAGGTTGTTTGCTGTATCAAGTATGCTTAAATGCTGTCATGTTTAATTAATCTCATTATTTAATTTAAAAAAAATTATAACATTTTTAGTATTTTTTGTCAGTGGTATCTATCAATGCTGCAGATTCCAGCTGATAGAGATGCATTGACAGTGTATATAATGCAACCAGTCTGCAGTCAGTGCAGCCAAGCATAATGCATTTTTTAGAATTGTCTGGAGAATTGCCTGGAGTAAATTGTGGCCCATCGTGTAGCCTGTACATGTGGAATCACAAGGTATTAGCCTCCCAAAATGCAGCACATATATCTCATTGGGTCTAGGAAAACATTGGAGTTTTAGGTCAGAAACTTCCTCTCTGTGGGGCTGACTCTAACTACTAACTACTAATCAAATACTTTGGCAACTGCTTTTATTTGCTTTGCTGTAAGGCAGCTATTTATATAAACTGCTCAATATTCTTTAGCAGCCCCCATACTCCAGGCCCACATAGAACATTAGCAGTGACATTGGGGGCTAGCATGCCCACTGCTCCCAGTCCAGCTCCCTTCTAGCACCTCAAGTCATTTAATTTGTCAGCTTTAGCATTCCTTTACTCCTCAGTGGAAACCCCCAACTCACCACTTTGTTGGTTTAGAGCTGTAGCCTCTGCAGTGGTTATTTAATTGGAGTCTTCAATCACTGTCTCTCCAGCAGTTGTTACACCTGCAACTTCCAGCATCATCTAGTAGCCCTTGACTTTCATCATCATCATCATCATCATCCTTGATGAGGGTCATTGTTGCTCAAAAACAGCAACCGTGTCAGCGCCCTTTCTTTAAATAAACTGAAAAGAAATTACAAGTTTAGATTCCTTTTTCGTAGCATTATATTTATTTAGTGAATGTACATTTCCTGAACTAATATCCTTATTATATTACATCAGTAGGGGGCGGATGGGAAGTGCATAGTAACCTTGTATGGCAGCTTCAGTGAGAGTAGCCCCAACAGAACACATTTATAAAAGCAATTAAAAGCTGTGGCCCATGCTGCTACAGAGGTGAAATGTAAATGTCCTTGCCTTTGTGTACTGGGAAATTTAATTGCATGTGTTATTTATTATGCTTCTCTTAGCAACCCCTGTAAAATCAAAGCAATGGCTTTTGAATTGATAGGAAACAGTCCCTTCTCTCAGTGCCACCAAGAGTGATCTTTGTGTTAACTGTAAGAGGGTCTAATAATGCACATGCTACTTGAAGTTCATGTCAGGAAAACTAGGAGTCCAGTAGCAGCCATAAAGGGAATACCGTGAATAACTGTAAATATATTTATGTATAGTTCCAACACACATTTTTTATGGTAGATAAAAACACAAACATGACAAGATGTAAACTTACTCAAAACATCTTTCTAAACAGTTTTGGAATTTACATTCATTTTCTACTTTTAATGGTAACATAGTAAGTTAGGTTGAAAAAAGACACACGTTCATCAAGTTCAACCTTTTCTTTTAGATTCTGTCATGATTTTATGGTATAGTTTTTATTTCTAAATTACATTGTTTATACTGCAAATAATTCACTCTACCATACAAAATTTTATTCCTGAACCAATAAGTACAGTATATTTTCTTTTTTATATGTAATATTGGCATGTGGAGAGCCATCTCAGGTCATTTTGTTGGAGGAGTTGCAGTGGGATTTTGATTTTTACTATTGAGTACTATTCTTAGATCTACCGCTAGCTGTTATCTTGTGTTAGGGAGCTGCTATCAGGTTACCTTCCCATTGTTCTGTTGTTAGGCTGATGGGAGGGGGTTGATATCACTCCAAATTCCTATGCAGCAGTAAAGAGTGACCAAAGTTTCTCAGAGCACAATTCACATGACTGGGGGTACCTGGGAAACTGACAATATGTCTAGATTTTAAAATTAAATATAAGAAATCTGTTTGCTCTTTTGAAAACTGGATTTCAATTCAGAATTCTGCTGGAGCAGCACTATTAACTGATGCGTTTTGAAAAAAACATGTTTTTCCATGACAGAATCCCCTTAAGTTAATAATAACTGTTCATTATTGAAAGAGATTCAGAAGAAGATTGATCTATGTAAGCTTATCTATTTTTGAGTCTTAATTCCAAATAACTAGGTAAGTATGTTAGTATAATCAGTTAAGAACTTTTGAATTTGAATCAAGAAAACACCAACAATACATTACTGTATATCACACAGCCAACCCCATTCATTTAATCAGTATTATGTAACATAAGAATAGCTCTTTATTCCAAGCCTTCTGCTCTCAATACTCTTCTCTTGGGGTCCAATTAAGGAGCTATTTTAACCTGGGGCATCTTGCTGATTGGATCCCAAAAGACACAAGACGGTAGAAATCAAGAAAAACGAGGTAAAGCAGTTTTATAGTTATAAAGTATGGAAGTGATTCATTATTTTGCATTTTGACATGGAAAAGTAATTCAAAATTAAAAAAGACTTTTTCCAAAAAAAAATACATTTCTCGGTACAAATTAAAAAAATCAGTTATCACAACGTGCTTCATTAAGTTTTAATTTATTCTAAGGAAGGGCCATATGTGCTTTTATTCATATACAAACATGGGATCTCATCTCAGTCAGGTTCATTTTAATTTTGAATACAGAAAAGAAGAAACTTCCAGTACTCAATGATTCAGAAAAGCATGTTCACTTTACATATATTTTGTAATGGTTTTTCTTCAAGTATTGCCCATATCCAGGCATAGAAATGTGGCAAGATGCATCCATAACTCTTAGATGTGATGCTAAAGTGGCAGCTAAAATGGGGTGAAACAAGTAGCACCATCTTGCGTTAAGCCATTAAATCTATCTATCTTTCTATCTATCTATCTATCTATCTATCTATCTATCTATCTATCTATCTATCTATCTATCTCTGTGAACCCCTAAATCTTTGATTTCTTCTTCCTTTCCAAACTTTTACATTTACTCTTGCATTTTTCCCTCGAAGTTGCAAAGTGTCCTGTTTATGACATTGCGTAATTGCTTTAGGTCAAAATATTAAATCTAAGTAAATCTAAATTTATGATTAAAACCAATATATTTACCATGTTTTTACAAGATAAATTATTTTCATAATTTAGGCATGGCTCCGTTTTAATGAGAATTTCTGGTTCAGCTCGTGTGAAACAGAAAGACTGCTGAGTTGTTCGAGAAAGCTGTCAAGCATTGAATTGAGATAGATGACCTCAATGTGCAATCTGTTTTCTTATCAGTCCTATGCTATTTAAGCTTTTTAATAAGCCTGCAGAATGAATAAACAAAACAAGGCCTCTTAAGATTCAAAGCTTAGTCTAAGTTGAAGAAAAATATTTAATAGGTCCCAGTGAATATTTTGCTCTGTCTTTGTTTATTATGCGCTATTTCTTATAAGGGGTCTATGGGCAAAACCCTTATTAGTTGGATTTGCAAATTCTCACCTGTGCATCGCCAGTGAGGTGTCCTGTGTGATTCATTAAACCCATATGCCTGCAACAATTTGCATGTGTGACAATACCTGAATGCACATTTGCCACCTGAGATTCCTGCAACAGCAATTACAGAACCAACTGATTCATCAAAATCATGTTCCAAGCAAATGTGAATATTCATGTGAAATTTATTTTACAGCTGATTCTGCCTTGGACAGGACAACTGGGAGGCCTAGAAAGAGGTAAAAGGCACCAGCCACTTTATTAAAATTAAAACTCTCCTTATATTGTATGCTTTTTTAAAGTACATGATCATTTCTTTATTGATTTTGTTTTATCTTGAGTTTCCACGAGGTTAATGAAATAAACAGTCAACCTATGTTTAAGTATACTGTACATGAGAACCAGCAAGGGTTATTAAACAAAATAGGAAGATTTTATTGTACAAATATCAATTTAAAATGGCAATAAGTGCATGTCCTCTGCCCCTTTATTTATTAAAACAAAGCTATATGTAGATTTGTAATGTGATAAAAAAAGGATTTTTGCTCTATCTGTACCCTTACTTACTACCTCTCCTTCTCCCCCTATTGAGAGATTATATTCAAATGGAAATAATGAGCTGTCAGTGCCTGTCTGGATGCAAATCCTTCACTGTATGAAAATGTGGCAGTGCATTACCTTGCTGAGCCACAGGAGGCTTTTTGAATGCAAATTATCGAAGAATCGATGTAAACCTGCCTCGAGCTACCACTTGTGCTTGGTCATTTGATGACAAACTGAAATTTAGCCTGTTGCCTTTTTCTTTTAGCGACTGTGTGCCTGGTCTGCTGCCTAGTTCCTGATCCCCTTCCTGGTTTCTGTTCCCAAGTCCTCGCCTATTTCTTGCAATGTTCCTATCAGTTCTTGCATCCTACCTGCTACCAGTCTGCTGTGGATTTTTGGTTCCTCTGACCCATTGATTGGACTCTGCATGACTGCCTCTTTTCCTGACCTTGGCCTGTTTATTGATTTCTGCTTGTCTGTCGCCAGCCCATCCTCAACCTGTATATTAGACTTGTGATCTGCCTGCTGTGACATGACCTTTGCCTGCTTTTGGACTTGTAATATCTGTTCATTAGGATGGTTATAAAGACCTTGCCACTCCAACAAACTGTGTATAGAACCATCTACTAGCGTAACTCAGCATATTGATTCTAGCCCATCTAGTCAGCAGCGCTCCGTTGTGGAGTGCTCCACTTCGCGTCCAAGATGGTGGCACCTATGGCTGTGCATTGATGTCATTGTGCCACACCATGCCCGTGACGTCATTGCATCAAAAACAGCATGAAAATTCAAAATAAAAGGAACACCAAGACGCAGGTTCAATGTCCAAATATAGGTCGCATTTCTTGGTCATTCCTGGTTGCTTTACAATTCTATATTTACTGTTTACTGGACTCTTGACATTCTGCCTTGTACCTGACCATGATCCATTGCTGTCTGCACCTGAATCTTCTGCCTGAACTTTGACCATGATTCCCACTTAACCCTTTGGCTACCATGTATTGGACTTTGTACCTAGTGCTTCCTCCTTGGTCCTGACACATCCATATTCAGCTCCTCAGTTCTGACATGAGCTCTGTGTTCCCAGAGTTGCTGCCTGTGTCTCAGCACCCCCACAATTGTTCTGAATTGAGAATTTTGGAAGCTGAACATATCCACAATTATCAATGCAAGAAATAATAGTTATTTCTAAGTTTAAAAAGGCAAAAAGTGTGTTGAGCACTAGAATAAGTCACTGAACTCATGATGGACACAGGTGTAAATTGGTTAAGGAACACAATAAATTTTATATACTGACATAATAGTTATCTCAAATATATACATTTATGTGATACCACAAAATAGGATGGAATGTCAACAATATTCAGCACTTGTCAGCAATATGTGTTCTTATTAAATGAGCATGGCATCCTTTTTAAAGAAGGAATTTTCTTTTTAAAAAATAGTCATTCTAACCTAAGTCAGTCACATTCTTAAAGGAGAGTTCAACCCCCTAGGCGCCAAAATCCCTCCCTCCCCCCCCTCCCTCCTCCACCCGGCCTACCTCCTGCCCCCGGGCAAATGCCCCTAACTTGTTACTTACCCCTCCTTCTAGGTCCTCTCCAGCGGAGTTCACGGCAGCCATCTTCTCCCTAGAGTTCTTGTTCCTGTAGTCATCTGTATTTGGTGGCGCATGTGCAGTAGGAGGCATTTGCCGGTTCGGATCTACTGCGCATGCCCCGAAAGTCAAAAAGTTTCCGAAAAAAGAAATCGAAAACTTTGTGACTTTCAGGCGCATGCACAGTAGTTAACAGTTTGTGTGACAATGTTCCATCAGTCTAAGGTAAGATTATTTTTCACAAAATATTTTCTGTTCTCATGTCTTTATTTATTCTACTTTGCAGCAGTGTTTATAGACAGAGAAATGTGATCCTACCACAAAGTTTGAGATTCATTATATAGCTTGACAGTTTTTGAGTTCTTGTCCTTTTAAAGAAATATGTTTTGTTTTGATAAATTTATTTAGCAGGATTTCAAGTTTCATTGTATCCACACTTATTTGAATTTTACGCTATGGGAGGGTTGGTGACATGTTTGTTTATGTAAAGATGTGCTTGTCTGCATACTTAGAATTTCATCTCATGGAACATCAAGTCAATGTTAGAAATCTCAAATGCTGTTTGTTTGTTTGTTTGTTATCACACAGCAATATTTATATACTGTAACATACTAGCCACCAGCTAGTCATGCTGTTTAAAGGGCCACCATGCCCTCATATTTTCCTACAGCTGTGGCTTAGTACAGAGAAATGCCTATGAGGACATCGTTTTATAAAGAAAGCCTGGGGGAGTGTCACTGCCATGTAGTGTTCCATTTTTGGTCCCATTTATTCACTTTGCCTTCAGTGCTATCATACTTGTACTGCTAGGTTACAGCCATTCACATTTTTTGTGAATGGGATTATTATATATACCTGGAGGAAGCCCATACAAGCCCATCACAGAGAGAACATACAAGGAGGAGGATGGTGAGCAAAGTGTAAGACGGCATGTTTCTTTAATCACAATTGTTTCCCTCTATAATTCCAGCATAACTGCATCCACAAGTGGAAGTTGTGCTTTCTGCATTTGTTGCCAATGCATTTAAACATTCATGCTTGCATTTCAACATAAACTGGATGCAGTTGTGCTAAAAATCTTCATTATTAACATGTCATTATTTCTGCAGCTCAGTACATGTAAGTGTGCTGTCTCTATTGAATGAAGACTGTAGTGTCATGTCCAGTATCTCAAAACCCATAACAAGCACCAAGGTTTCTGGTCATGGCTCATGCTTCTGCCTATAACAGCCACCTTTCATGGCGGGAGGAGCCCTAGGCTACTCGGGTGTCGCCAGGTCTTACAGCGCGAGAAAAAAGGTCTAGGGCTCTGGGCAGGCAAGGGAACTGGAATGTGAGACTAGAAGAATGGGGAAGAGTAAGCATAGTTGTGGAACAGGCTAGGTCAAACCAGTCAGTCAGCAAAGTATAGAATCAGGAACCAGGAGCGTAGTCAAGGAAACAGGCCACGGGTTAATAACCAAACAATCAGTGTGGTACAGAGTCAGGATCCGGAAGCATAGTCGGTAAACTGGCAAAGGTCGGTTCAGTGATACAGCATGGTCAAGGACAGGCAAGGGTTTAGGAACAGTAGATCAGATAAGAAGCACACCAAGGAACTATAAAGGATAGGCTGTATGTTGGGCAATGAAAAAACAGACGAGGCACCTTATATTTCAATTTTAAATATTTCAATTTTGCACCAAGCGTGATGACATCAGACTTTCGGGGGAATGTAATAAAAGTCACAAAGGGCAAAACAATTCACACCAATAAGAATAAAAATCCACATCCACATGCAAATTACTTTACTAAACCAAAAACAAATTAATGTGCCCTCTAGGCTACAAAGAACATGTTTGTTCAACTAATATTTTTTTCAAATGATTGTTAAACAAGAAATTCCCAAGGTAACCAGCTTACCAGCAGGTATTAGATTTACAGGAGCCGAAAGGAGTAGAATTTATATGCATCTATCAATTTATTTTTTTCACAATACATCCGATTTGGAAATGACAATACTAATGTGCATCACAGGGAGAATTAAAGAGAAAAACAAGCCATTTGTTATTTCATGTAAATGAGGCAATACAGAAAAATATATAGCCATAGTTTTATACAGTAGTTTTGTTGTAACTGACAAGTATGTTTGGCATGGGAATGGGGGTAAATAATACTGATTCATTAAACTATGAACTGGGGTATCCTTATGGGTTCCTGCAGTTTAAACACCTACTGTACACCAATACAGAAATCAGAATAAACATTCAACCTATCAAAATTCATAAACAAACTAGTAAACAATGCCCTTGGATGCTACGGCAGCACTGAAAATTCATAATTACTACTCTAGATACGGTATGTAAGGCATAGGTAACATTCTCTGCCCAAAATTAAATAAAGCAAATCGAGCAACCAATTTCATGAAAAGTATAAGCACAAAAATTCCCTTTAGGAGATGATTCTTATCACTGTATATACATTTCCAGTTGGTGGCAAAATGTATCCAAAATGATTCAGTAACACATGATGTAATAGAAACTATGATCCCAAGCTACCCATCTCTGTATATACAGTAGAGAAAAGTAAAAGCATCAAAACGTATGTTCCAAACTCATAGTTTACAACCAGACATAAAGTAAGATTATGTAAAGTATAAATTATTTCTTAATTTTGCTCATTTTTAAATAGTTCACAATAATTATGAGGTTTCAGATGGTATCAACCATGAATAAAATGTTACTATGCCCTTGGATATGGAAGTATCGTGAATATATATTCTATGAATAGATATAATACCCACCACCAAATCTCAGGGACATGGGTACGCACCTAGTGATAAAGATGCCCAGCATATACTGTGCATAAGCCACATTGTGAATTCAAGAATTCACTGGGAGGAGTAGAAATCAATATAAAGATCTTAGAGAATTCTGAAGGTGGACTTGCACATTTGGAGGTGTAGATCTTGTATTGCATTAGTATAATGGGGAAAATACTGAAATAATCCTGTCAGGGTGACTGATTTCATATGTTTATGCGAAGTCAGTGTACACCATCTTTTTGCATCAGAGCAAGTGAAATGAATTTTCCAAGGGTATCAAATTTAATAGCAAGCTACTCAATGCTATAAAAGATGCAGACAGTAATCCAGCAAAGAAATTAGGTTTTGATTTGATTTGACCTCACTGTAATAGATGTTTATTAAACTTGTTGGTTTTGTTTATTTCACATAGTTTTTGAAAAAGCAAATGCTTTGTCCTTTGCCTTCTGTAAATAACTCAAGTATGATGTTTGGCAGGTAGACATTCAGAATTGCTGAGCCAAGGATTCACTTTTAAGGCTTTTTTTTTTTTTGAAGATTCATTCTCTAGCTGAGGACTCTCATATTAGACTCGGAAATGTTTGGTACCGTCTATATCTCCTACAATAAGGGGTTTATTTAACAACTTTCAAATTCATGGAAATGCCTTGATCTTATTGTAGAGCACCTCCTGGATCTGTTAGAAATATAGCTAGGGAATGTACAGAATAGTCTTTCTTCCTTGCAGCACCTCAGTGTTGCAGCGAGTTTTTGATCAGCAAACGTGCCGCCAATTCAGGATTAACATAGAATATTTTAGGAAAAGCACAAGATGAAGATTGGAAAAACTGAATAATAGTAGATCATCTGTCTGTGACTTGTATGATTCTTTACAGATTTCTACTTATAGTGGTATTCTTCATTTTAAAAGAGACATTAAAAAATGTTTCCAGCATGTATTTCAATAAATTCTGATCTCACTAAAAGCCACATTTTTTAAAATAAATGTAAATATTTTTTTACTTATTAAATATGAAAAGCATAACATCCAATTCTGGATCAGGACTTTCACTTTTCATGCTTACCATTTTAGGAACAATGAATTCTCCAGCCAAACTCAGCCTAAGCACACTACTGAACTAAGTTTGTTGCTAATCAGCAATATGGTTGAAATCAAAGCACAGCAAGAGAGAAGCAATTAATAACACCCAGAGTTTTTTTTCTAAAGATATTCTGTTGATGAAGCTTCACAAGATCGATCAATACTTTATCCCCAGTGGCTCCACCAGAATTTGTTAATTTGATATAAAAGCTTTGTTCTACAGGGCCCTGGTGCATTTGAAACTATTTATATGCAGAATGAATATTTATACTGATTTATTAGCACAAAGAAGCTATTGCTTTTTCTTAAATTATGTTGAGTCACATGGTTAATTAAGTGCCATTTTTAAACAGGCAATGTCAGTGTTGACACTAGTGGTAGACGGTAGCAACATAGGTAGAAGCTGCTACCCAGATAGCATCTCAAATATATTTTATGTATAGGTCAAATTCCAGGATTTTGCACTATAAAGTCCCCTCCCTAATATCAGCCATAGGCAGTCAGTAAGTGCAGAACTGTAATGCCTCTGGCTGCTGGTACTGACTGCTGCACATGGCATGGTTTCAAATGATTCATTATTCTTTCCTGGAATGTCTACCCAGTCTTTAGCTTCTGAAAATGCACGGAATTTAAGAGAGATACATATAATGAAAAAAAAGTGCCTGCAGTATAGTAGTAAAATTAAATTTAGAGTGAATATCAGTGCACAAGGCCTTGTGTGACAGCATTATAGGAATTTAAAAATGTATAAACTATGTAATTGCTTTCACAGATTGCAAAGCTTTGAGGAAAAAAAGAGACTCTCATTTTAAATCATAGATAAAATATAATACACTTGGCCAGAATCAGAGACATGCAGTTTGCTTACTGGCTGTTCATTTTCTAACATACAATACAAAAAGAAGGCAACATGAATTTACTGATACATAAAATAATAGGTTCAAAATTATTTTACAATAAGGAGCAGATTTATTATTATTCAAGTCAGGTTTAGGCATATTGATGTAGGAAAATGTAATCTTCATTTCCCTTGTGTTGTTTTGCAACAATTGCTTTTTTTTTAACAATTGTCTTTTCAAATCCATAATTGTTTTTTTTTTAATAAAAATGAAAAAACATGCATGGTTTTAAGTGGCAGACAGAAAAAAAAAGTGGATTAAAAATGACTTTTTTGTAAAACAAAAAAAAAGTTCCATTGAAAAAATGTTTAAATAAAAAAATAATTACTGCAAGGAAACACAAGCAAGATATAGATCACTATAACATTTCTTACATTGACATGCCCGAATTTAACCTTTCGATAATACATATTCTTCCACATAAGGTTTATTCTTCCACAGATCAAAATTTTTTCTAGCTGCTGGTGTTTTTTACTAATAAAATTTCAATAAAAAGTTCAAGTCTGCCAAGATTTATTCAAACCAATGGCCACATCATTGCTTGTTTGAAAATCTATCACTCCATTTGAATTCTTGATTTGTCCACTAAAATCAGTCAATCCTGAATCCTAACCCTACACAAGAACTTTTTACAATTTAGGTGATAATTATCGGAGCATAAAAAAATGGAAGAAACACTTGACAGTGGCATTACAAAAAGCATTCAATGTGACTTTCAATAAGAATAATTTCAATAAGAATTTTTGAATTTTAAATACATTTTCATAAAATAAATATGCATCCTTTTGAGAAATCATGATATGTTTATGGCATCAACACACAACAGATAAATTGGTGAACAGAGCAGAGTCACTTCAAGGAAAACATTACCACTGGATATAAATAATTGGTAAATCCATTCAAACTGAATCTCTTTTTGATAATTTTTTATGTTAATGATTCTTTAACATGGTTAGCGATGTAATTCAACAGCCAGGTTGTACAGAAGTAGCAAAAAAAATTACATTTAGCTACTTAGAAATCTACGGTATTGAAAAAGAATATTAAAGAGATACTGACACCAAAAATTAGACCTTTTTTTACATCTGCCATAACAATGTGTTTGCATGCTATTTGTAATTTTGCCATAAAAGTAGTCCATTAGCTTTAGAAACTAACAAATTAATTTATAGGCTGAGAACGGAGAGTCGGGTTGGTAAAACAGACAGGTTTAGGAACTACAACTAACGCAGACCTATTCGTAAAAAATTATCAACATGACCTATAGTTAGCTTTCAATGTACATTAAAGGGGAACTCTGGCTTCCAAACCAAAATTTGATAAAGAGGCCCACATAACACAGAAACCCCTAATATACCCATCACAGTTACTTGTTTCTTCAAAAAGTATGAATAAATGCCACAATCCAATTGTTTAACAGTTCTTCTCTTCTGCATCATTTGAAATCCTGACAGGGAAGGAGGGACTAAACACTGATGTTACAAATTGTAAAAACTTCTCCATAGTTTACAGAAAGCATGCAGAAACGACATAACCCACAATGCATTGCACTGTGATCTGTTTCTTATTGATATCACGTGTGCAGGGAATTGTGGGGTTTGGACAGATGGCTGTTGATACAAAGTAACAGTAGTCAGCCAGCTCAGCAAAGTTGTCAGACAGATCAGCAGAAGAGCAGGGTGCTAGGCTTAGGGAACTGTTCCAAACCATTAAAAATCATGAAAAGTCGGCATATATTTTAATTGATGTATACTGCAAATTTGCTTGAAATTATGTTTACTTTTCAAAAGGCTTATGTTATGTTTGTGTGGAGTTCCCCTTTAATATTTTGAAGAGTAGTTTTTAGTGTCAGTATTGCTTTGACAATCTTTGGTAAAAGCGCCATACAACAACCGATATAAGTGAAGGCTGGCAAACTATAATAGCTTTCTAAACAAATGACACACAAAGTAATTCTGACACCTGCTGTCAGCATTGGGGTATTTGTATGAAAACTATATAATTTCTACCACTATTAAAAGTAGTTAATTTCTTGCATTTGAACATCCTCCTAAACTCATTCCACATATGTCCCAATGGGATGACAGAGGTATAAAGTATTCCTTGTTGCCAGCAAGCACGTTGATCAGGCATTGGTTCCCTGCCATACACAGAAACCATTGAAGAGGGGCAGGGTGTCAGCCAAACTGAGGTATACCATGTGGTTTAAAAGTCATAAGATATTTTGTGGTTAAGCCTCAGGGGGAAAGAAGTAATTTTATAAGAAACATTAATTTATCATGCATTAACAAACAAGTGCTTGTGAAAGAGCATGAATCCATAGATTTGCTCGCAAAAGCTTAAAGCTAAAGGCTTGGTATTTAATGTCACATGGCAATTATTAATAGTCCAAGCAAAGAACCCAGTGGATACACAAGGGGGGATTTTTTTTACGCTTTAGTGATCATTTTATGTATAACAGAATGTATTATGTTGTGCCAAGATGTAATTTCTTTTAAAACTTGCATTTAATGTCTGTGTGGGTGCCTGTAGGTTACTTGGCCATATTGTATCCCCAGTTGTAACATTTCACTTGCTCACTATATAAACTCCCTAAGCTTCAAGCATGTTCATATTGTCCATTGTCATGCTTTATTGCCCAAGAGACAATCTATGTTTGCTATTTACTTAATTGCTTGGAAAATTTTGTGAAAAAAATGTGTCTGCAGTTTGGTATTCTGCTACCTTCCTGGCCAAAGATTTACAGTTTCGCACCATTTTTACTTTCAGGATTTAAGTGCCAAAAGTGTAAAGGGCACATTTTACCAGTTAAGTGCAGCAGCCGCGACTGCGTGCCTAACTCCCCACAAGCATAAGAAATACAGTATGGTTAGAAATTAGTGGTCAGCCCCTGTAGCCGCTGATTAATATTTGGCTTATTCACTCAGTAAAACTCATGTCAGATTTAGTGTTTCCCTCTTGACTAATTTGGTAGACAGACAAAGGTAATATGTAACGGCCGTATAACTTTAGAAGCCAGCTATGTCATCGCTGAATTTCCAGTACAAGAGAGGGGTATGTGTCTTGTGTGTGTTGCAGGGCACAGTTGCAGTCTGTAACAGCCCATAACAAGTTTTAAATCTGTCATCACAACATGAATTTTATATTGAGCTGCTTTTCACTGCGTGAGCCAGGAACCTAAGAGGGAAACATTCTGTATCATTTATGCTGGTGTTGGGTCAAACATGACATCACTCTCCAATTTGAAGAGCTATAATGAGGTGAAAAGACAGTTTGAAAATAATATAACACTTTATATGTTGGAAATTATGGATATGCCCTTTTTTAATATTGCTCCAAGTGTACTGCAACATTTTAGAAGATTTTTATTCACTTCATAGAGACACAATCCCTTGGTTTAAACTGATATGCAAAGCAGAACTTTGGCTTGTCTTCATAACAGTATAAGGCTTGTGGAACAGAAGAAAAGCACATACATTGGATAGTGTAAGTTATGGATTCAAGAGGAAATGCAGCTAAAATAAATATATGTTTATTTATATAAACAAACAGGTACTAAGCATTCTGTTCAGTCGAAGCCTGGATGACAGATTATTTTTTGAGGCCAAATATCTGGACACATATATATCAAGTAAATATATAAAAAAGCCATTCTACAACCAAAATGGTCTGTGGCCCAGTAGGACCTTGGCTGCTACAGACCATTTTCACAAGTAGCATTTGGATTGTTCAACATTCTGTGACTATGAACTTTTAATTTAATACCAGCTTGTTTATTCATGTTTAATCTCTCTGTGGATAGTGTCTTTGGATAATTATTGTATCTATTAATTAGCTAATACACACAAGCATGTGTATGGGATCTATTATGTGAAAAACACTGTAATCCAGAAAGAATCATAACTCCCAAAATGTATTACCCCAGTTCCAGAAGTTAATGGGACATGTGGGTGGTGATCTAGGGAGACAAGGACAGTTTTATTCAGCAGCGAAAACCTATCCCTGCCCCCCTACCAGAAATGATCTTCCACAGTGACTATAGATGTCATTCACATGATCTGTTACATTATAACATAAACCTGGTGCAATACTACTGATTGAATTGAAGAAAATACTACTGACTGATTTTTGGCAACATTTTATTAGTGATGGGCGACCAAATTCGCCAGGTATAGATTTGCATTGAATTTCCATGTTTCACCGCCTGCAAATGTTTTTGTGAAACAAAATTGTTGTACGTCAAAATTATTCAACGCTCATTGATTTTAACGTTCCAACAAAAGCGAAGATTGCACACTCAAAAATGAAGTAAATTTATTTTATTTCATCAAAAGAAAATAGTTACAAACAAAATGGCCCCAAATGTATAGGCCCAACATATAAATAGCAAAAAGAGGATTAGAAGGCGCCCAGCCACCACATCATTGTGAGGTGGCTAAATCACCAAGGTTTCCATTGACTTTAATGCATTTGGACAAAATAGTCGTGCGTATAAAACTTTTCGATTGCATTAGAAATTGTTGTACGTCAAAATCATTTTGACTTCAACGCATTTCACGAATTTTCGCCATTTCACAAATTTTTTTTACAATTCTGCGAATTATTTGGCGAAGCGAAGCATGACAGATTCGCCCATTACTTCATTTTATTCCATCTTCTCAAGTCTACCTATAACATAAGAGAAAATATACTGTTACAAATCAAGATGAGAGTAGAGACATTATATAGTAGATATAATGTACAAAGTTTATTTTACTTAACCTATAGTATGTAAATAAAATATCAAAGGGTGCCAGAGAATATGAAATCTATAATGTAGAGTAGATAGCACATATTTGGCTCCAGAACTATTATCTTCATAGGCAGCAAGTGATTGTCTCAAGCAAAATGTGATGCCCCTCTGTGTACAGTAAGCAGGATATTTAGAATCAATATAAAGTAATGGAGCATTATAAAAATACTGCTGCGCAGTTCTTCCAGCATCAAACTCCCCTTACACAACTGTAATTATTTCTGTCTACAGTGCTGGTTTAATGCTGTGCATCTCTTGGTGGTAATGATCAACCTTTCAGTGCTATTATAAAGTCATTTAACAAGATCACAGCTGTCAGGCCAGGCTCCAAATTGTAACAAAAATAAAACCATCATAATATAATTGCACTCTGTATTGGAAAAGCAAACCTTCATCAGAATTATATTTACATCTGTGGATTTTTTTTTTGTAAAACAGTTGCATTTACTTTGATTGTTTTAAATGAATGCCAGTCACTTCAGTGAGAGTTATGGCACTGCAGGTGTTTTGAACACTGGAACTAGAATGATTCCACTCAAGGACAACAAGAAAAGCTGCATGTAGCCCTGCAAAATACATATGAAATTCATCACAAAAGTGAGTTTTCCACTAATAGAATGGCTTTGATAGCTTATCTTGTAAGATTGGCATATTTTATTTTATGAAACTTAATATTGTTGATGAGTTCAGTTGTTTTGAGAATTCTGCTCTACTGCGGGCATAAACAGAGAATCTTTTTCTATGTTCTCTCTTGCCATGAAGTCAAATAGAAAATTAATTGTGTTCCTACCTTGAGCTTATGACTACCATTGAGTGTACGATGACTTTGCAAATGATTCCCAGTTTGTCTTACTCTTTTAAGCGATGACCTAATGAAAAACAGAAAGTTATACTGTATCTCAGAAGCTCCCTAAATAAACACTAAACTACTAATGATAAATGACAGAGTATTGATCTCTTTTTTGTTTGAACTACTTTGTGATTATTTTGGAATTCACAGAGCAAAAGTTCACTTCACCTGTGTGCAATTAAAATGTATGCCCTACCAATAAGAGTAGAAAAATTGAAAGACTCTGAAAGGACACATTTTTCAGGACTTATTTTACTTTTCTAGAACCTCTCAGAGGTACATTTCTGCCCAGGTGCAAATTTGGCCAGTGTTGATAAAAGATCCCCAGTGATATCTGGTTTGATAATCAGTTGGAACTAGGTTTTGAATTTATTTTTATTTTATCCATTCATATTTAGATTTCGATTTAAACAGATGTAATAGTTAGCAGAAGACAGGTTATAAATCATATATAAATCCACTGTTGGAATAAAACTTCCTCTGAACTGTTAACCTTGATTCGCTAGGAATAATGTAATTTATCCATGAAAGCCTTCTGCTGTACAATCTAATTGGAAAAAAACATTGATTCAACCAACAATTATTTGACTTTAAAGAGAATTCAGTCAATTGATGTGCAACATTAAAACCCAGCTGCTGCCTCTTGAGAAAAAGTGATGGTTATAGTGTAATAAGGGCTGAGCATCGTATTCGGAATGAAATAATGAAAAACACATTTCATTTCATTGCATATGCATTTTGTTATCAATCACACTATTTAAAGTGTAATTTGTTAGAAGCTTATCTCCAATAAAAATGCACTTATTAGCTGTTTCAGTAAGTCTCTCATTACGACACATTGGTTTGGGCATGTTACTATTGATTCAGAAATTATTTTGTAAAGCCCACTATATATTGCAATTATATAATTATGGGCTGCAACCAGTTGTGACGTGTCATGTGACAAAATGCAGATCCCTTGTGGGGACCACCAAGTCCTTATGTCCATGGCTGGTCTTTAGGCAAGGATGGGAATCAAACACCAGCCTCAACTCCACCATAATACAGAATGACAAAATCAAGTTGGAGAGTGTTCCTCTTGAGGACCACTAAGTCCTGAGGTCCATGGCTAGTCTTTGGACAGTGCTGGAAGTCAAACTCCATCCTCAACTCCACCATAATGCTAAACAGTGGAGACAGTCTTATTTTGACAGTCTTAGCAATGATGCTGTAGGGGCTCAAAACCCCCCTCAAAACTAAGAAGGTATAGGCAGGGTCATATTTACAGTATATAGAAAAATGTTTCCTTTTATTAAAGGTCCCTAGCATGCTGAAAGAAAGTTGCTGCAAAATGTGGGGTTACCCCTCACCTTCATGACTGGAGCATGTGCAAATGTATTGCTCATGTGCCAATTAGGTAGGAGAGGGGCTGTGCAAGAGGATGTGTGTAGGGATGCATGTGGTAAAAATCTGGTACTGGGTGTATCTTTTGAGCAGTTCATAGTATTTCATGGGGTTTTCAAGAAAGTCATATGCTGTAGAGCAATCCGAGCTGATGACAATTACAAGTCTGCTATTTATGAGAGATACTTTGTTCAATCTATTCTGTTTAACATTTCCTGTCGTCTTATTTAAAGTGAAAAATAGTTTTTGCCTTCTTTAAGACCTAAGGAAAAGATTGCCATCAAAGTGCTAATGCTGAAAGATATGTAAAATTCTGTACTTTTTAGGGTTAATGTGTGGATAAATCATTACTGTTTCTTAAATATATTTAATAAATACAATTACAAGAATATTCCACATATGGTTTTTAAGTGGCAAAAAAATTATAGCTACTGTACGCTCATTATTTTTCGAAGGTTCTTATTTTGATCGGTAGTTCAACACCTTCAACTGATCCAACCATGTAACCAACAGCACTGCTGTGACAGTGGAGACCTACTGCAATATATCAAGTCAATTCTTAAGCAAAAAGAAAAAATATTATAATTCAAGAAAAAATATAAATCACTACAGTAATGCAATCAAGAACATTTAAGTTTTAAGGTGCAGCAGGAAACTCTTTGTATTGATAATATTATGCCTTTAAGCTCCAAACACAAATGATATATGACTCTACTGTGAACAGTTAGGGAACTCTTACTTAGCTGGTCCCCAAGGATCACAGAATAGAAAGAATGTCACATTTGCAGTCCCAAGCCTGTTGGTGGGAATTGGGGGTGGGTAGATAACAGAGCAGTAGTTGGAAAGCTGTGACTTTGATTTATCTATTAATTTTATTTTGGGGGGTAAGCATCAGAAACCTGGCTCTTTGTTTTGCCATATACAAGTATTTTACAAGCATATGGGCTATAGTTCTGAGTTCTAGAATACTTTAAAATAAAATCTACACTATGTGGGTATACTTAAAATGCCTAGTAGGGCAATAAATACACCATGACATCTTTCATGGGACATGTTTTATCATTGATAATTATATTTTAATTAATAATTATTATACTAGTTGCAATTAACTAATATTTATTTTATTTCAACCATTCTCCTTTCATATCACTTACACTAGGGTATCAAAGCAGACAGTGACACATTTAGGGCAATGGTACAAGGGGAGATTGTCATGCCATGTGTTTTTTTAGTCGGGCCAAAACTCCTGGCTGCAATACATGACATCAGCCCTATTTACCCTTATGCAAATCACCTAAAGGTGATTGTTCCAGGGCATGTAGGCCAACTGTTGCATGAAAATGCAGAAGTCTACATTTTTAGCCAATTTCTGAGTTTCATTTAGTGCTTTGTAGATATAGAGAACAGTTTAAGCTCCCCTCCCTTATGATTATAACAGTACAGGATTTCAGATATTCGGTTCAATTGACTCAGTGTGAGCCAGATTCAAGGAACAATAATACAAAATAAAATATAAAATGATATTTTAAGTGACACTTAACCTTAGTGGTTTGCAGCGTAGTCAATAACCAACATCAATAGTTAAATTGTGAGACATTGTTTTTTTCTGTCGCTGTTATTTTTATCTTTCCCCTTATGTGGTAAGAGGTGTCATTGACACATTGGTTTCAATAAATTACATTGATTTTAGTCTTCTTCTGCCTGATTAGTACCTATTCTATTTCCAACCCAAGCTCCCTGGTGTTTTAAAACATATATATATTAGATGACAGTCATTGATGCATGCAGCTAGAAGAGGGATTTTACCATACAGTTTGCACATTTGAGAAAGTCTAGGGGATATTCTAAAGTGATAATTAGTTCTCATAAATGGGATAGATGCCAGCTAATATTCTTTTTCCCTTAAAACATCAGCATAAAATGTTGGGTTATGGTTAGGAATTCCTCTGGGCAGTTTTTTTTATTACAGGCTATGGCATAAATACCAAAACCATATTACAGTATATGAAGTGATGATACTCATTCCTAAAATATTGTAAATGAACCATGGCTTGAAATGGAAATTCTATACAATAGTGCTGTCCAATTTATATCATAGGTAAATAAATCACAATAACTAAGTGACTGCTCAGTGATTTCTTTTTCTACTTGTGCATATTAATCTTGAAAGTGAGGCTTTCGCCCTAAACACCAGTGCACCAGTAACAGAAAACGACCTATTAGTCATATCAAATGGTACTTTGCCTTAAAATTAACCTTTAGTATAATATAGACAGCACTATTATATTACAAATTGCAGTTGGTATTCATTTTTTATTTTTTGTAGCTTTTGAATTATTAACATTTTTTCTGCAACTCTCCGGCAAGTTCAACTGCTATCTGGTTTGCTTATTTACCTTATTCACGAGGCAGCAGCTTCAACATAAGAATGGAAAACACATAGGATAAGATGTACAAAGGATGAGAAGAAATAAAAAATAAAGATACAGTATGCAGCCTTTTTCATTTATTGCCGGGGTCAGTGGCCCTGACAGCATTTTTGGCTATAGGCTGGAAATAAAAACGAGAATGCTACGAATTCAAAAACCATACAGAATAAATAATGAAGCCCCGTTGTGCTAGAAGAGGCCCATCTATTTCATACTAAGAGTTAACTAAAGGTCACAATAGTAGATATATACACGGTGGAGAGTATAGCTGGTCCTATAGCTGTCTCACTGGTGCTCCGTCCCGGCACCAAAATTTAGTAATATAATTTCACAAAAGTTGAGAACAGACAGGACGCTGAAGCAGAGTTACTGCTGGTGTGCAAATTTATTTTCCACACAACATGTTTCGGGCAACATATGCCCTTTTTCAAGTGTGAATACAAGTGAATTACAATGAAATATATATAGACCACACAGGGGTATGTAACCACGCCCCCCCCACCTGATGAGTTAAATAGTAACCATTAAGCAATCCCATATAAAGGTGTATACAATGTTTCAAAAGTTCATGATGTAGCAATCGTGTAAAACAAAGAGAAGAAATTCTCATTTTCAAAACCTGAAGGTTAAAAAAGAGTGTTAAATGTGCCATTAAAAGTTGATGTGCCTTAAATAGTTAATATATATCAAAACCACATATATAAATAAACAAGATAAAAACATTAGAAAACTTGCTACAAAGCGGAAGCACTGCCTCAAATAGGCCTACTTCTGCTTAGGGCGCATGTTGCACAACAAACTTTTATATACTAAGCTGTCCCTGCTGAATTATACATTACAGAAAAGGTACATTCTTACCCTTAGAAGCGAATAATTAGATTTTCAAAATCTGTAAAGATAAGAAAGAAATGTATCATGAAAAGGATTATAAGAAGGGTATCAGGCTCCAATGGTCATTAAGGCCCATGGGTAACAATGTGTTAAATTTTTTAATCCATCGAGCTTCTTGTTGAAGGAGCAATTTCTGAATATTGCCCCCTCTTTTTGGTAGCTTAACATTCTCCAATACATGCCACCTTAATTGCATTTGATTATGGCCATGGGAAGCAAAATGCCTAGATACTGGAGTGTCCGATTGAGTACCTGGTTTAAAATTTCTAATGCACACCAGCAGTAACTCTGCTTCAGCGTCCTGTCTGTTCTCAACTTTTGTGAAATTATATTACTAAATTTTGGTGCCGGGACGGAGCACCAGTGAGACAGCTATAGGATCAGCTATACTCTCCACCGTGTATATATCTACTATTGTGACATAATTATTCCGTCCTATACAGCGGTGCAGAATTTACCTGAAAATGTCGGTGGAATCCACCCCGAATCTCAGCGACCACACATCCACTTTTGCCTATGAGGACTCTGATGTTGAACGGATCCTGAAACGCGTGGAATCATTTCATTTTGATGTGACCAGCTCATCTCCGGAGGACAATGCCGGTAAACAGCTGTTAAACCTGCAAAAGAAAGAAATAAGTATCTCTTTACATGTAAGCACCCTAGCTCAATACATCAAACATAAACGTATCCCGAGAGGCTTACGATTAGATATTAAGCCGAATCTGGGTGTGGATGACCCTACTTTTATACAGCAGTGGTACGCCATATGCAACAAATGCAGCCAAGACCTGATGTTACTTTCCGTTGATCGCCTTTCCACACAAGTGGATACAATCAGAACTGATGTTGAACTACTCCGCTCAAAGATTATTGCGGACAAGGGCGAGGAAGCGGCTGCTAAAATCTTTTCCCAACACTGCGAACCATTAAATAGACTGCGGAATAATATCGCGTCTAAAAAAACTTTGAAGTTTGACAGAGACGCCAACGATTATTTACAAAACCGCGTGTATTCATGGCGGGAGGACCGTAACCAGCAGCGCGAGGATCGTTACCAGCCCAGAGTGGAACGTGGCCGAACAGAATACCGTGCAGCAGAGGGAAATTACCGGCAGTGCTCCAGGGGGAATTATTGGATGGGACCGCCAGCTCCCCAAAGGTATCATCGGCAGAGCTACCGTCCGCCATTGGAGGCTGCACAAACAGAGATGCGCGCTTCCAGCAGCAGCGATGATTATAGCCCCTCTCCAGCCAGCCAGCCTTTTTTAGAAGTGGATACCAGAGAGCAACGCTACCCACCAAAACGCCAATACAGAAATCCACGAGCACCAATACCAAGGGAGCGATACCCGCAACGAACCCATCAGAAAGTGAGGCATTAGACTTATGTATTAATATATCCTCACATACTTTAACTGCTGTGGAAATTTCATTGCTTAACAAAGGTTTGGGTTATATACCTTATTATGAAAACAATGTGTATGATTGGGAAATAGATTTTTTGAAATTTGTTAGGAGATTGAAATTGAAAATGCATTTTGTAGATTATCCAAATACCGACTCCGCCAAATCTTTTGATCCCAGACAATTAAAAAAATCCAGTACGTTTAATCCTCTAATTGACAATGCAGCCATTTCTACCTTTGAGAATGTAATACGCAAGGAGGTCCAAAAAATATGGGATATAAGGGGTAATCCGAGGTTCTTACACAATCTTTCAATAAGGGAAAAGGAGGCTCTACACGCCTTAACCAATAATTCAGAAATTATAATTAGACCAGCTGATAAAGGGGGCGCCATAGTGATAATGAACACTTCCCAGTATATGGAAGAGGCCAATAGACAACTGTCCATATCTGAACACTATGAATTAATTTCTAATGACCCCGTTTGGGCAATTAAACGGGAGGTGGATGGTTTGGTTACAGAAGCATGGGAACAAGGTGTGATTAATACATCCACTAAGGATTTCCTCATTACAGATCATCCTCGTACACCTATTTTACATCTATTACCTAAAATCCATAAATCCCTGGTTAATCCACCAGGGCGTCCCATTATCTCAGGGATTGGATCGGTACTGGAACCTTTGTCTAAATTAGTAGACCAATATCTCCAACCCATTGTACGTGGCATACCTACATGTTTATTGGATACTACTGATTTACTTAGACAAATCCAGGATCTAGCTCTCCCAAATACCAATCTATGCCTGTGTAGTATAGACATACAGAGTCTTTATACTGCTATTCCCCAGAATGAAGGCCTCCAGTATATAGAGGAATCGCTCCTAGAAACAAACATTGAGCATCACCTCATCTACTTTTTATTGGATTGCCTGACCTTAGTATTACATAAGAACTACTTTAGGTTTGACGAGAAATTTTACTGGCAACGCCAGGGCACGTCGATGGGGGCATCGGTGGCCCCTTCCTTTGCAAATATTTTTGTCCCATCATCTGGAACAAAAATTTTTTTTGAATGGCCCGTACAGTAAATATATTTTTAAATACTGGCGTTACGTGGACGACATTTTGATATTTTGGCAAGGCACTGAACAAGCTTTTACAGAAATGTTGACTATGGCTAATTTGTGCCATCCCACTATATAATTCACTGGTGAATGGTCTAATACATCTTTGAATTTTCTAGATGTTAGACTTAGTGTCTGTGAGGATAAAATTTTCACTGAAATGTATTCAAAACCTACAGATCGTAATACACTATTACTCCATTCTAGCTATCATAATCCACACACATTGGGCGCCATACCTAAAAGCCAGTACATACGTGCACGACGCATAGCAACCACCGATTCACAGTACAAACAGGCTGCAGACACCCTCACTCTTATCTGAACGAGGGTATCCTACAGTAAAATTAAAATTGATACAAAAAGAAGTAAGCAAAATGAATCGACAGGATCTCCTGAAAGTGTCCGCTTCTAAACAGCAGAACTCAGACAGAATTCCTTTTGTGTCAAAATTTGGCAGACAAAGTAAAAAGATTGAACAAATCATTAAGAACTATTGGCCTATTTTTCAACAGGATGCCAAATATGGGTCTGTTTTCAAACAAAATCCCATTTTCAGCTACACCAGAGGTCGTAATCTTAGAGACTCTCTATGTCCCTCTGATATTATTCAACACAAAAGGCAAACACCATTTTGGGGACCACCAAAAAAAGGTACATTTGCATGTTTAAACTGCATATGCTGCTCGTCTATTATTAAAGGTGAATCAGTTAGTCATCCCACTAAAGGTAATACTATAAATCTTAGAGATTTTTCAACCTGTGAGACTAAGAATGTAATTTACATGCTAAAATGCCCCTGTGGTTTAGCCTATATAGGACAAACAAGTAGAGCCGTAAAAGAACGAATAAAAGAACACAGGGGTAACATTAGAAATTTTAAACCAGGTACTCAATCGGACACTCCAGTATCTAGGCATTTTGCTTCCCATGGCCATAATCAAATGCAATTAAGGTGGCATGTATTGGAGAATGTTAAGCTACCAAAAAGAGGGGGCAATATTCAGAAATTGCTCCTTCAACAAGAAGCTCGATGGATTAAAAAATTTAACACATTGTTACCCATGGGCCTTAATGACCATTGGAGCCTGATACCCTTCTTATAATCCTTTTCATGATACATTTCTTTCTTATCTTTACAGATTTTGAACATCTAATTATTCGCTTCTAAGGGTAAGAATGTACCTTTTCTGTAATGTATAATTCAGCAGGGACAGCTTAGTATATAAAAGTTTGTTGTGCAACATGCGCCCTAAGCAGAAGTAGGCCTATTTGAGGCAGTGCTTCCGCTTTGTAGCAAGTTTTCTAATGTTTTTATCTTGTTTATTTATATATGTGGTTTTGATATATATTAACTATTTAAGGCACATCAACTTTTAATGGCACATTTAACACTCTTTTTTAACCTTCAGGTTTTGAAAATGAGAATTTCTTCTCTTTGTTTTACACGATTGCTACATCATGAACTTTTGAAACATTGTATACACCTTTATATGGGATTGCTTAATGGTTACTATTTAACTCATCAGGTGGGGGGGGCATGGTTACATACCCCTGTGTGGTCTATATATATTTCATTGTAATTCACTTGTATTCACACTTGAAAAAGGGCATATGTTGCCCGAAACATGTTGTGTGGAAAATAAATTTGCACACCAGCAGTAACTCTGCTTCAGCGTCCTGTCTGTTCTCAACTTTTGTGAAATTAGTTAACTAAAGGTGTACTTCTACTGTGATAACAGTTAGTACAACCAGAAGATAGGAATAATAAAATATAAGCATAAATGACAGATTATTATCCATGGACTTTTATATATTATTCATCCCAACAGTGCAGTACCTACCATATACAGTTAATATTAGTGATTAGTGAATTTTTTCTCTAGGCATGGATCCATGGCGAATTTCTGCATTTCGCCATCCACTAATTTTTTACTGCAGAAAAAGCCGCCGCCAGAAATTTCGCCGCAACAAAAAGACTCCAAGGCAAAGTTGTTGCCGAGTCAAAAAAGCTTTCTTGCCCATTGACTTTAATGCATTTGGACAAAAATGTCGCTGAGACGCTCAGACACTCATTGAGATTAATGCATTTGAAGTGAGAAAATGTTTTAAATATTTGTCACAAATAAAAACATGTTGCAGCCCATTGACTTCAATGCGTTTCACGAATTGTTTTATGGTTTAACCAATTTTTCGGCAAATTCGAAATGGGACAGATTCACTGATCACTAGTTAATATTTCATATTTATTCCACTATGAAATATTGTGGTGAAATGGGCATATTCCAATACTATACTAAACTATATTTTATTGAAATACTATAAAAAAAAAAATTTGGGCAGCACCGTGGCTTAGTGGGTAGCTTGGATCTCTGCACAGAGTTTGTATGTTTTCCCCATGTGTGCATATGTTTCCTCCGGTTTCCACTAACACTCCAAAAACACAGAGAGGCAGATTTACGAAAAGGGCAAAGTGTGACGCAAGCTAAAATTCACCAGAAATCCCATTTGCAGGGACATCGCCAATTTACTAACAGGCATAGCGGACAATTTACTAGCGAAAGAGACACCTGCTATCGCAGTTCCGTGCCCTATCACATAGGTGCATTTTTGATCAGGCGAACATTCGTTATTCTGCAAATTCACTAAAGTGCGTATTTTACAGAACGTTACCTCTTTCGCCAAAGTTTCCTTTGCCAGCTTAGACCTGGCCAACTGATAAAATGAAGCTACAGCCTCCTCATCCTTATGTCAGTGACATCATATCCTGTATGCCAAAAAGTTAATAAAAAGATTAAAAAAAGCTGGCGTTTTTTCATAATTTAAAGCGGTATTGTCTTTAAAAGTTGTAACTATTAATACATGTTGTTTTAATCATTTGAGGGGCATGCCACATTTGTTTTAGGGTGGGCTCATGTCTAGGGATATTAGATGATCTATTTTGTCTTTATTTTCTTCCTACTGGAACTCACAGCAGATGGGCAATGGACATGACAGGTAGGGAATACAGAAACTAGGCAGAGGGTTGGGAACAAGACAGGGGATCAGGAATCAGGCAGATGAATGAGCTTTCATGCACCATTGAAGCTTCACAAATAACAGGAAAGGTTAGATCTCAGCTAATAACCAAGCACCACTGATAGTGAGAGGTAGGCTTACTGTATAAAGTCCCTTGATTACTGCATTACTGACATTTGGCCTTAACAAGATTGGAGGAGGAGACAGTGAACAGGTTGGAATAGATTAATCCTTCTTTGCTTGTTAGTCTTGATTTGAAACCTCCTGTTCCTCAAGATGGTAAGCACTACCACGCATGTCAGGGTTTGAATTTGGACAGAGTCATACAATGGACTTGGTTTTTCATCTAATGTAGTTAGGTAGGTAGGTAGGTAATGTAGTTAGTACTGGGTCAGCACTGACTCTTTATTCTGTGACAATCCAGAGGAGGTGCGTTTCCACAATGACGCCACATGAAGGCTCACACAACATACCAAACTTTTTCTGTTCTATCAATTGCTACTCTTCTATTTGAATTTGTTATTGCCGGACAACTAGAGAGAATGACTAGGGGATGCTGCATAAAGCAAGTATCTCAGCTGACACTATACCCTTCTGCCTGCATCTTTATCCCAGCAGTGGCATGGTGTAGGCTTTGATTTGGCCCTAGCTTTTTGCAACTATCAACTCCCCTGCGACTAATGTGATGGTGCAAATGCAGCCAGAAATTATCTCAAACTATAGTTTATGGCTAATCCAAGTCTTTTAAATGCTGTTCTAGAATGTTTTTTTTTCATGGGTAACAAAATGATAGGGTTACAAAGTAGGACAATACTTAATGATAGAATGCCTTACATGTAAATGTTTCCCTTTCCTCTAATACCGTGAAACACCTGCTATTTTCTAACCCTGTAAAATACCAGTAGAGCAAATATACTTCTTGTTGTCTCTCGTTTTGCTTACACAAGCAAATACTGTCCAGTGAGCATACAGGATACAAATGTCTGACAGTCACCTTTTCATGTATGGATTGGTAAAAAGGATGGTTCATTTTCAACCTAATCGAGCCCCCTGCTCATGTGGTTGGCAGAAATTAGAGGAAATCAATTCATGCGCTAATGAGAAAGTCCATTATTTATTGTCTGCTGAGGAATGCATCTTACATTTATTTTAACAGTAAACAATTATTTTTATTGCAAGATTAATTGTCCTGATTTATGCTAGCTCCAGTCTTCTAATATTCTGGAAAAAGAGTAGGTTTTTTGTTTCCCTTTTGTTAAACTGTCACATTATTTCATTTAAAAATATAATGAATGCATGAGATTGTCTGTTTTGCCTTTGCACAGTAAGAGGAACTTTTATTGTGAATAAGCCTGGTGATGAAATTCTATGAATTCTCATATTCAACACACTAACGGAGGAATGCAATAAATGTCGGTAACGGTAAAACTATGCACAATGTGAAAAGTTATGCCTTTGCGCAAACAAATTTTTGTGCAAATTTAATATAGCTTTTGCAAACCCGGAAACTGTTTAGCGACCACTTCCGACAGTGGAAGAATGTTTGCGAATTTTATAGTTTGCGGCAATGCGCAGTCAATGTAATAAAAATTCTTACCGAAAAAGTTATGTTTGCTCCAAAAGATTATGACACCTTCAAGCACTTCTTAAGAGTGTGCAATTAAAATTCCTAATGTATGGCTCTTTAATGCATCAAAGTTGGTTTGTTCTTGGTTAGGATTTTTACACAAAAGCTATTTTAATGGATATCAGGTTTTTAATATAGCTGATATTAATATAGCAGATCAATGTGTCAGTTTATCAGAAAGCGTGTGGCTGCTTTATTATTCAGTTCTATGGTGTGTTAGCTCATCTGCCGTACTGAGCACCTACAACTCCTTAAATAATAGAATTAAAGTTATTGGGAGCTGAGCAGTTTGGAAAAGGAGTTATCTTCTCTAGAAACATGTTAAAAGAGCTTGTCTTAATGGATCAGTGTATGGTCCACCAGAAAGTGTTTGACTGCTTTAATATTCTGTTCTATGGGGTGTTCAAGTTGCTGCATTGAGCACTGACAACTCATCTTATAAATAAAATGAAAGTTATTGTGGTCTAAGCAATTGTGAAAAGAGTCTCTGGAACATTTTAAAACAGCCTTGTTAAGTCTTAATAGATCAGTAAGTGATGCATTTAAAAGTGTTTGGCTGTTATAATACTCTGTTCTACAGGGTGTTCAAGCTCAGATGCTGCACTGAGCACTAACAACCCTCCTTATTAATAGAATAAAAGCTGTTGGAAACTGCGTAATTTGAAAATGTTTTTACCCTTTCTGGAAAAACAGAAACATACCCTGTCTAACTTTAATGGATCAGTTTATTTTTTACTGAGCTGTAACCATTGTTTCCCTTCAGGAAAAATACAGATGTTACATAGGTTCATTGTAATCATTAGTAATAACAGTAGAAAAGTTACCATTTTGGTTGAAAGGTGCTCATTCTTCTATGTCAATTTCTGTTGCATTTTTTACAATAAAAATAATCAAGACCTATTTTTTTTCCTGCAGATTATGGGGAAAATTCACTAAGCACTGAAAATACGCTAGCGACGCCTTTGCCGCACTTCGCCAGGCGAAGTTTCGCAGGGCGCCGCTAATTCACTAAAACCCGAAGTTGCGCTCAGGGAGGTGAAAGGTGGCGAAGTTGTGCTAGCGTTAATTCGTCAAGCAAAGCGAAGTTACGCTAGCGATGCCTAATTTGCATACGGCACCAAGTTAAAGTACAATGGACGTATATGTAGCAGCAAATACATTACACTACACAAGCCTGGGAAAGCTTCATAAAATAAAATAGAGTTGTTATTTTGCCCTATACATGTGCCCACTGTATAGTTTAGGTGCCATATGTTAGGAAATGTAGGGGGGGAAGGAGGGTACCCCCAAAAAATGTACGATCTTTTTGAGCCTATGTCCCATAAAAAAGTAAAAAACCCCAGCGTTTTTGGGACTTAGAAAAAATGTCAACTTTTTTGAAGCAAGCCCTATCTACTCTATTGCACTTTGCCTGGTCTGAGGTGGCGAAGGCAAGTCTGGCACAAGAGGTAACGTTCAGTAAAATGCGTAGTTACGTCCCTTTGCCATAGCGCAACTTCGCCTGGCGTAAGGGTGCAAAGTAGTGCTAGAGTAGGTCCACTTCGCTAGCAAATTTATACCAGCACCCGTTAGTAAATCGGTGAAGTAACGAAATGACGTCCCGCTGGCGAATTTGCGCTAGCGTTAGCCACTTCACGCTTTAGTGAATTTGCCCCTATGCCTGCAAGAGCCCTAAGCCCTTTCTGACAATTTTTTCATGGTATTTTTTTTTTTTTTTTCAACTTTCTGTTTATTGAAGTTAACACAGTAATTCAACAGAATGCACTTGCCATTTCCTGTTAACACATTGATCAATAAACTTTTTCTGACATACATTCTTCGCTTATTGTGTTATTCACTATTACAAATCCAGTGATGTGTTAACAAATTTATAACAATTCCTAACAAACAAGGAAAAGGAAAGGGGGAAAAAGGTGGGGGGAAGGGGGTGAGTGAAATCTCCTTATGGTTGAGGTTTATATTTGTCATAGCAACAGTCCTTCTCTATATAACCAGATATTCCATACATCCTCAAATTTACTGAGCCTATTGTTCAGCATAGCAGTAAGCTTCTCCATTTCGATAGACCACCACAATTTGTTTAGAATTTCCTGCATAGTTGGAGGTGGGCCCTTCCATCTTTTAGCTATTAAACCTCTAGTGATCAGGCAGAATTGAACACATAATTTATGTTCATTGAATGTTAGCTGTTCAGGTTTACGTAGCAGGAGAGCTAACCAAGGGTCAGGTGGCATTGATGTCGCCAAAGTGTCATTTATCGTTTTAAAGACGTCTTCCCATAACCTGTATATTGTGGTTTTTCATGGTATTTTAAATGTTTTGCAGTAGACTGTCTAATTTGTAACTAATGGGGGAATGTAATAAAAGTTGGTAACGGAAAAAATATTCACAATGTAAAAAGTTATGCCTTTGTTTGAACACATTTTCCTTTGTGCAAATTGAATATAGCCCAGAAACTCTTTAGTGACCTCTTCTAACAGTGGAAGAAGATTTGTGAATTTTATAGTTTGCGCCAGTGCGCAGTGAATGTAATAAAGTACTTACTGAAAAAGTTGTTATGTTTGCTCCAAAAGATAACGACACCTTCAAGCACTTTTAAAAGTATGCATTTTAAACTCGCAATGTACAATTAAAATTTGTAATGCAATAACAGTTTAAGAAAGAATATTACATTACGAAATGTGAATTTTTATTCTTATTTGTGCAAATTGTTTTTCTCTGCCACTTTTATTATATTCTCCCATGTTAAAGAATATGAATCAGAGAGGGAGAAAGGACAACATTCTGGTTCAACAGGGATGCATCATCGCATTTCTTAATAAATAAAATAACTATTATACTTTGATGAGAAAGCATGCATACCCTCTTAAAGAAAACCAAGAAAGGAACTTATATACACATAACAATAGCAACTAAGAAATAATCACAGATGTGACTTCTTTTCCAGAGCAGAACTGAATGTGTCCAATGATGGTCACATCAAAGAAAGGCAAGTCTACTAATAAGTAACTAATAATGATGGCAGGTGGGTCAATAGTTTATAGCCTATAGTCCAACGGAAGTACGATGTTAATTACCTAAGTGCAGGTTTCTGTGATTTGCCCTTTACAATAGCACCATCTGTAACAGCTTTATCCCATAACCTAGAGTCAATTTTGAATAGTCCCCAATACTTTAATATTGTTTAAATCAGTTCTTATAATGATCTAAATGATTCTGCTAGTGGTTCTGGACCGGCTAAATATGGTGGAAACCGGGAAAGGTATTAGTCAACACTCAAAAATTGATTTTAAATGATTCTTACATACAACAGGCCAGTAAATCATACTATGATTTGGGGGAGCTTGCATTCTAAAGGGAAGCTGCTAATCATTATTTTTTGGTTTATAATTCTGTTCTTTTTATCGGAGAATAGCATATTTTGCGCAAAGCGCATTCCACTTCTCCGAATTTTGTTTAGTGCCTGCTGTACAGTTTATACTAAATGTGTGTATTTTAATTCTACTCGCATCATCTGTATATCAACACTTAAGTGCAGCCAGAGTTTGTGAAGTGGTCTGGTTATTTGCCAGTTCATGCTCAAAAGAACGGATGAAAATATTCAGAGAAAAATGTTCAGTGGCTGTGCTAATATAACCATAAATAATATTTATTCTTTTGACATGACCATGCATGCACTTATCACCGTCAGAAATGTCTGCCATACGATAGACTTAAATAACAAGTGTACCAGTACAGCTGGCATGTCATTTAAAATATATCAAATTCCTTGGTAAACACTGTGAAGGCATAAAAACAAGCAGCAAGGCACTGCTAGGATTACACAAAGGGTAGATCATTTCATCCTCTGCAGGAGCACACACACTGCAGCTAAGCTGTCTCTGCCCAATCACTCCCCTCAAAGGTGAAAATGATTTAGAAGCCCAGGGAAACTTAATTTTTCTTGATCACCGTGTGGAACCTGGATTTTTAACGGCAGGCATAATTAATTCTTGTGATGTTAATCATCAGGGCTGGGCTGTGCAATTATCAGCCTAGTGCAGCTGGGGCATGGATCAGACATGAAAAATTAGGAAAATGATTCAGCAATAGGGTGGCAGATTTAATCGGCTTCACGAAAACAAAGTTAAAAACGGAAGATGTAAAGAATTTCCGCAGCAGCTTTTGTGCCAGGGAGAAGTGACAGAACTGAAAAATGTTGCCGATGTCCAAAGTGATTGGTAATTACCAAGCCATTGAATTTTTTATTGTCAATTTATCATTGCGGCGGAGGTTAAATTTAACATCTTCTTTTAAAGCCATCATTCTAAGGAGAAGCATGCCTCGCGCCACGTGACCTGGAGGAGTCAATGAAAGGTTAATCAGGTGGCTGTGTAGTTTGTGTGTGTTCTGCAGTCATTGCTCCTGCTGTATTAAATAGGCTTCTTTTACTGCCCTTTTACTTTGCATGCACACTGACTTCATTAATACGGTCTTCTGAAATCAGTTATAGTGCAGCAATGTCATGTACAACTATATATATATATATATATATCTGCATTGTCAGACCAGACCAATTAATACTGTTACTATAGATGTTAGCTACATAAACATGGGTATACGAACACTCTTGCTAACAAATAAAGGTTATGTGGAGTACAGGCATTTGTTCCACTACTAATAATGCTTTTACACTTTCTTGAATTTGTATGTGCATGATTTGTGGTTGGGACATGCTTTTGTATGCATTTTTAAGAGCTTGTTTGGCAGACACTGCCAACTGCTATCCCAAACGTCAATAGTACAGGAGCCAAGCTTGGCATGTGCAAGTGATGAGTCTCGCCAGACCTCAGTGTAATTTTATACTCATGTCAAACACAAGAAAGCAGAGCAGGGTTCCCTTAAATAATATTATTATAGAAATACAGAACCTACTGTATCCTTCTATCCTAGAAATTGTGTTTCTTTTGTAAAAGTATAGTTGCTTATAGGCACATCTGTTCTTGCATAGGGAGGTATAATCATATTCTATATTTATAAATATAAATTATATTTTTATAAATATTATATAAGGAGACTGCAGTGGTCAGAGCATCTATCTAAACCAATGGTGTACAACGCTGCAGCATTCTGAGCCCTTAAAAGAGAAGGAAAGGTTTGAAATTGCTTCATTTACTTTGCTGAGCTTTTGTGCCTCACGCTGCTAACTTATGCTGTTAAAGGAGAAGGAAAGTGTTTTTATACTTGGGGGTGCCAAAAGTTAGGCACTCTCAAGTGTATTTACTTACCTGACACCACTGGCTGGTGCTCCTATCAGCAGAAACTGCATCGGCCCAGGGTTTGCTTTTCAAATATCCCGGGGCAGACCATGTGCAGTAGAACGAAATATCGGCTTTTCCATTAAAGTTCAGCTTTTCACTCTACTGCACATTCACAGCAACGAGAAGACCAAAGAAGCAGGAAGAAGATCGCTCTGTGGTGCTCACTGGAATAAACCCGGGCCAGTGCAGTTTTCTGATGACAGGAAGACGGCCCGGGTGTCAGGTAAGTAAATAAAGTAAATGCCTAAATTTTGGCACCCCAAGTATGAAAACACTTTCCTTCTCCTATAACAGTATTAATTAGCTGTGTGAGCCAAAAAAGCTCAGCAAAGTAAAGGAAGCAATTTCATGATATGTATGCATTTATTAAAAAACTAAATAAAGACTGTTGAGTGCATAAAAAGTGAAATGCAAATATCTCAAGTACAACTCCTAGCAACACAAGAACATATGCAGACATGCTAAACTGACTGACTATTCTGAATCAATGACAGTTGCGCCTATTGATGCTGGAGAAACCCCGAAGTAACCTCTGCCTCCAAATGTGGTGGCAGCACCAGGATTCCAGCTGCGATCTAAGCCAATCCCCCATAGCACACTTTCCCCTGATGGATTGGACACACATGTCAGTCTCATGCCAAATACCAGAGATAACTAAGTGCAATTGTATTGTTTTGCATCAAAATAGAAGCTCAGTTGTGTAAGGGGCAGATTTACTAAAGTTACTAAAGCTAACGCTAGTGACTTTTCGCCAGCGTTGCCACCCGCAGGGACATCGCCAATTCACTAACAGGCGAATGCGCCAAATCGCTGGACGAACGGGACCATCACTAGCATTCATTCGCACTCTATCACCAGGTGCGGATTTTACTGAATGTTACCTCTTTCGCCAGAGTTGACTTTGCCACCTCAGACCAGGCGAAGTGATAAACAGAAGCTAGATCTTCCTCAATCTTATGTCACTTACATCATATCCTGTGTGCCGAAAATTCATTAAAGTTCCAAAAGCGCTGGCAGCTTTTCCTTTTCTGAAGTGGAATTGCCTGCTAAATTTTTGATTTAAACTTTTTTTGGGTAACTGGTTTTCTCCAGACATTTCATAACATATGGAACATTCATTTTACAGTGGGCTCATGTATAGGGCATTATATTAACTATCTTGCCTTTATTAAGGTTCCCTGGACATTTGTAAGAAAAAGTGGTAACTTTATTCATTGGCACCAATATTTATAATAAAGACCTCCATACAACTTTAAATTACCTGCCGTATTGACCTAAGCCCAAGATCACTAGCGAATTTTCGTTAGGCACAAATGAACGCTAGCGCATCTTCACTATGAAATGCTCGCACAGCCGAAGTAACGCTAGCGAAAACTTCGCCAGCGTTCAGAGCCCAGGGCACAACTTTGCATATTAGTGAAATAGCATAGTGTTTTTGCACCGGCGAAGTGGTGCGATGTGTGTGCGAAGCAGTCGCTGGCGACAATTCTCCCTTTAGTAAATCTGCCCCTAAGTCTTGACTCATTATTGGCTGCTGTTGTGTAAGGTACAGACCTGGCAACCAGAATTTCTCTGGAATTCTGGGTAAACACTGTATTATGGGTAAAAACATGGCAATAATGTTCAGAAATGCACTTTGCATACTGCACTTGTAGTACGTAAATGACTAGTAAAATGTAATTAAACTAGTAAATGCCCCCTCTTAAAGGATGACCAGTCACACTTAGATATATAGAAATTATTTTCTATTGTGTTTGTTATAAAAAAAATAAATAAACTTTACTTACACTAAATAAATTATTAAAATATTTGTTGCCTTCAGTCTTGGAATTCACAATCACAGCAAGCAGGCAGCCAAATCTTGTTTAATGTGCCAGAATGGGGGGCCTGATGCCCATGCCTATGCACTGGCTACACAATTACATGTGAGGAGAAAGTATGTGGGGAGTGCAGTGACATCTAGGAAATGCAGAGTGGAAAATGAAAGTAATTGCCTGCCCCAATTTTATGCATAAAGCATAGAGATTGGGCAGGCAATATATGATTGACAGCTGAGATTTTTAAAATACCTTTATAACAGGTATGTTTTAAAAATACATACAGCTTTATATCATTGGGTGACATGTCCATTTTATGATTTTTTCATTATATGTAACAACTCCCTTTTAGATCAGTCCCAAATAAAGGTTAGCAATTGGTGTAACTACCAAGGGTGTAGATGGTGCCCGCACCCCATATGAGCCCGCCAGAGCTGCTATAGATACAGTATATTAAGGGCATCAGGGCAGGGGAATTTTTTTGGACCTGGGCCCTACTTCAGCTAGCTAGGCCACTGGTGGCAATCACGTGGACTCTCCTAGCACTCTGGCTTTTAAAAGGCATCCCTGTGAGTGCCGTGAGCATACTCTGTACATCACTAGAAGGGCTCCTATATCTCAAATGTCAAACACTAGCTATTTAACATTTGACCACAGAAGATATGTATACCAAATATTCACTTCTCTTTTTAATGCAAGCAATCTCATATAACAAGGAACAGATAGTGCTATAAATGATGTCGAAGCTGCACCTTATTAAATTAACTCAAATCATTTTTTGTATATTTAGATTCTTTTGAATTTCTCTCGTAAAATGTTGCATTTTTTATCTGAACCCCTAGCTAATATACTTAAGAAAAAGGCAAAGTAATTCCATGAATGTTGCAGTGTTTTTTTTCTCTGCATTTTATTAGCATTTTCCATCTTTGCTTGTACTATTGTTTAGTAAACTAGGTACATCTGCTGTGCTAAGCCCAACAGATCTCCCAGGGTTACTGTGCAAAGAAATCAATGCATACATTAATTGCTGCAATTTATTCTGCAATTTCCTTTTTAAAAAAATGAATCAGCCTTTTAGTTGGTATAGACTTAAGGCCAAAAGACAAAGCCTTGTGATCCTGACCATGTTAATCTCTAGATCAAAGAATTTGTGCATCCGCTCCGGATGAGGCCACCTCTAGGGATATCTTGGCTAGTACCATCCCAGAGAAAAGGCAATGAATTATTGCCTCTGAATACAAAAGCTTCCCACGTGGCTTCACTGTCACTTACCAGCAGCAATGCTGTTTTTCTAAATTCCTTCCTCAGCTCTGGAAGACATAATTAGACTTGAAATATGAAAAATTAGCTGTAAAGTGACCTTTGATTGTTTTCATAAACAACGCCTAATACCTCCTTCCTGTTTGGCAAGCAATAATATACTAAGCTATCTTTATATTTGGAATTAATATTGTTAGAATATCAGAATGTAAAATGTTAACATATAATAGAGGAAATACATTAATAGCACGTGTTATAATGAAAGCCAAAAGGCTTTATTACTTACAAGAGCAATAGGGACATGCTTGGAAGTGTAAGATACTTGGCTGTAGTGCAAGATGCTTCTGCTTCTTATTGGGTGTCAGAAACCCAGCCCTACCCAGCAGGAGCTGCTTTGCATCTCTATTCCTCTCTCCTACTTTAAGTCAGATGGTAAATGATATTTAAGAGCCTGGTTAACATTACCTTGTATTAGGCTCAAAAGCTTCTGTAACAAACTGATCTGGTCACAAACAGTTTGATATATTTACATATTCAGTATTTCCATAATTTGGTAGTCTTCCAAAAGACCGCTTTTGTCAATTATAAATGCACCTGCAAGTGGGGGTGCTCTGATATTGACTTAATTATATATATTTTATGCAATTCATTAAGTGACTTTCTTACAAATATGCTCCCTTCCCCATGATTGTGGTTGTGTTCATCCTGCACAGCTGCATATATTGTACCTAGCAAATTGGTGCAAAAGCTGTTTTGTTTGTGTAGTGCTATAGTAAATTGAGTGCACCTTACTCTACTATAAGCTCCACTCCCAGTACATATGCTCCGGATGAGACCTTAAAATCTTAGGGAGTGAGCCTTTGCAGTGATGTGGAAGCAGGGTATAGTGCAACTGTAAATGTATTCAGGGTGCAAATAATTGGGCGCCAGTGGTTCTTATAACTTAACCATAGAACAGATTTATTAGACACAATATTCAATCCTCAGTGGGTTGTAAAATCAGCACATACAGGATCAACATTGGATAGGCAATACTCACAGCACCTTTTGGTCAATATGATTCTCCTCGTGAACAAGAATAATGCATGCAGCTTTGAGGAGGTACACCCAGCTTTCAGCCTTTTCCCTAAGTGGAACCTGAGGGGAATACTCTCTACCCTAGGTCTGTACACTTAGTCCCTACTTCTGGGCAATTAGTACCCGGGATCTTAATCCCACTCACAATCCTCGGAGGAGCCACAAGCTGCTCAGCTAAATAATCTGACTCTCTGTCACTCCTAGAGTGACCTATAAAGGTGAGTAGCCTATCCTTACTAGACCTGACCTGTCTAGGTTCCACTCAAGCTTTGCCTGTCTGCTCAGGCTAGAGCCAGCACAAGATGGACACTGAAAGCATGGCTTCAGAGGCTTTTATACTCTAGCACAGTGCCAGCTACTGGTCACTGTGAGAAACAACAAGGGGCATAGCTTAAAGCAGGAATAGGAAACAGTTACCCCTCCTAACTGTATTTTATGACCCAGTTAGGTGTCTATAACACTAGGGAAACTGCCTGCTAAATAGTACTGGGGATGGCTATTTTACACATCCCTACATTTGCAACCCCTGCAACCCCTGCTCTGAAAATTCTAGATGCAACTCTCACCCAATTGTAATAAAAATGCAAGAACAAATGTATTTGCATCAGACTTTATTGTGGGGGATGCAATTTGGCACATTGTTGCAAGTATACTAGAATTATGGGTTAAATGCTATGACCGGCTCCCCACCCTCCCCATTGCACAGAAAATAATGGTACGCACTATACAGTGTGTGGGGGGCAGCAGCATCTGGGTTAAAGTTTGGAGGCGCTTGTGACTGTGGTGGGGGGCGCTTAAGTGACAGCCCTGGTGGCCCCTTGGACACCCCAATCTTACATTGTACAAGTGCAAATTGCACTTTGCACACTACACTTCCATTCTAAAGTATGACACACCTTTCCTCATAGATATATTTTTTTATGGTTATATTCTAATTAAAGTCAAACATGGCAGTTGATGCCTTTAAATTCTGGGAAGTAGCGTAATGCTAACAGACCCAAGGGGCAGGCTCAGAACAAGACATTCGGAAAGTGTTAAAAATGGGATGATTTGGGCAGTCATCCATGGCATTTTAACACCCATTAGTGGCACTAACAATTGATAAAGATGCTTATGGTTTATCCTGGAGAAATCATTGATTCATTCATACTATGAAAAGCTGCTGTTTTGTAGTCCTTTCTTAACAAAATACAAAGACAAAGTGGAGAACCAGCAAAGTCACACCTTCCATAATTTGCTAACAGAGCTTAATGATTTCTGAGCAAACACACAGTGATCAATTAGAAGAAGAAGACTCAGCAGATGTTCTGGAATTAAAAAAGGTAAGTGGCAGACAAAGATAGCACTGAATAGTGAAGAAAATAGCAAAGTCCTACTAAGGCAAGCAACATCCAAAGTATCATCAAGAGATTTCTCAATCTAGATATGATGTCACAACCATTTTCAGTGAGGCTATTTATATTAAGTGGCTTTTTGCACATCACATATTTCCAACACAGATACTTTATTAATAATGTTAAGTTTACTTGCCAAAGCTGGTAGTTGCCTAATATACAGTCCTCTGCATGATATTCTGGCTGGCAATAGGGATGTGGAAGTTTGGTTTGGGTGTCACCAGAAGTGGGCAGGGCTTGTGGAGAGTGGGTGGGGGCAGGAGCATGGGAGGAGTTTTGGCATAATGTGTATTGTTACAGCAGATCAGGGGTATGTTTGTAAATGTGGTAAAGGGTAGCAAGTGCATATACAGTAGTTATTGTAAATGTCTTAAATTGTTGCATGATCAACAATAGTTCCCCTTTGGGCTGGAGCATGCAGTGTTCTGCACCGTTCACCTAATGCACCAAAGTGCAACAATCATTGAGCACAAGAAGGTGCAAAAACTTTTAGTTTGGGTCTTGTACTAATGTTTACTCCTTTCACTGCACAAAGTAATTGTAATGAGCCATTTTGTGTACTGGCTATAGTATAGTAATGTGTGCCTTATTGTTATGATACATTTTAATAAAATGAGAAATAATGTTAACAATAGTAATTTACTGAATATTAATGTCCAAAAGAATTGTTACCTTAAATATGCTTTTCAGAATTGCTCCACTTTCTTTTCAATGAGCAGTGTAAAAATTTCCATTCTTGACCGTTCAAAGAAATGGTCAATTTATTTAGTAGTAACTAAAAATCTGCAGAGAACTTTTCTCATCTTTTGTGCTTTATCTTTTCAGGGAAAGTCTGCTCTTTTTCCTTCTTTAAATTGTATAGTCTGAACCAGCTTCTAATTAGGAATCAATTCAGGGGCATTAGTAATGGGAATTAGTGATCTTAAGTTCTATATTTCAGGAGAATGAAAGTAGTTCTGGAACTAAAACAAATAAAAAAAAAAGTCCAACAGATTGGAGATAGCAGCCTGGCACTTTTAGTTATAGAAAACAACTGATTGCACATGCAAAGATGCTGAACTTGTAGCCTTCCCTAATTGATCTACTTATCGCTCTTAAGTCACGTTAAAAAATGAGTGCAGGCATTTATTGTGCATTAGTGGTTCAATAGCTATTCATAGGCATTGAGAAGAGGCACAATGCAAGTTGTATCAAAAGCACTTTTATACTAAACACGTATAAGATTACTAGAATACTAGATGTCCATATACAAAAATATTTAGCAAATTTCATCAACTGCTGCAAACTCTGCAAAACAAACATCACGTTTATAAGAATTGCCCCAGCCATTAAACAGATTGTGTGGGATAATGACTTTCAAACTCATGTCCCAGGACACAAGAGCATAGAAGGAACATTTCAGATTTTATACTGTTATTAAAGGAGAACTAAACCCTAAAAATTAAAGTGGCTAAAAATGTGATAGTTTATATAATTAACTTTTTGCACCAGCCTAAGGTTTCAGCATCTCAATAGCAGCAAAGATCCAGGACTTCAAACTTGTCACAGGGGGTCAACATCTTGAAAAGTGTCTGCAACACTCACTGTTGAGAAGCTACTGGTTTCTGTCATGCCACGTAGTAATTATCTGTATTATTGACTAATCAGCCTTATACTGTGTGTCACGATAACTAGACTCTCAACCACACATAACTCTTGGGTTTGGCTATAAGGGAAAAAAGAAAGCAGGGCACTTAACGGATCCACAGGACCAGAGGAATTGAATTAAAAGCATATTTTATTTATACAAAGTTAAAAGTTTATAAATCTGCTTCTCCATCCACCCTACGCGTTTCGCACCCATGGGCTCTCATGACTAAGCACCCTGAATGGGTGTGAAATACGTAGGGTGGATGAAGATGCAGATTTATATACTTTTAACTTTGTATAAATAAAATATTCTTTTAATTCAATTTGTCTGGTTCTGTGGGTCCGTTGAGTGCCAGTTGGCTTTCTTCTTTGCAGTATCGTTCCCTAAAGCTGATAATCTGGGGCTAGTGCACCCAGACCACTTTCACTACTGGGGTCATTTATCAACACCGGGCAAATTTGTCCATGGGCAGTAACCCATGGCAACCAATCAAATTGCTGCATTCATTGTTCTACTTGCAGCTGGCTTTAAAAAGCTAATCACTGATTGGCTGCTATAGGTAACTGCCCAAGGGCAAATTTGCCCAGTGTTGATAAATGAGCCTCATTGAGTCATTTACAATTTATTCTGGAGCACCTTGTCCTTTCCTGGCTATAATGGGTTACACTCAGTCTCTCAATCACCTTACAGACAGGTTAGACACATCAGACACCCCAAAACATACCAACACCCAGACAATTATTTCGCTGCCACCATCTATCATTAATAGGTGATAGAAACCGAATGTGACTATTGCCCTGCCCGCTACCACAGGTAATAACTCACACTACAACAATGCATCAAACACTCTCTCCTATGGTAGATAGTCAGGGTAAGATCCTACTAGTTCAACAAGCACTCCAGGAGCCAAAGGGTTAATTTACAAAACACGCTTTCCTGCTAGCCATACTAGTTATTCAACATACAAGTAGGTAACTTTCCACACAAAGAGTTAATACACTTAGGCACAAGCTTTCATATGGGATATGAGTTTGTTAGAGCACAAGAACAAAAGTTATTGAAATGTTATTTTCAATATAACTGCAGTAACAGTGATTACTACATTGCAGGATAACTACTCTATAGTTTAGGCATGTTTATAACTGAGATATTGGAGTAAATTTATCAGAGAGTAAAGTTAGAGATCACCACAGTCCTCTAGAGTGAAATTCCACCTCTCTCCATTCATTTCTATGGGATTTTTAAAGGCGTATTCATCAAAGGGTGAAAGTGAAAGTTCACCACTGGATAAATACACCTTTAAAAATCCCATAGAAATGAAAGGAGAGAGGCAGTATAGAACGCTAGCAGACTCTAGTGATAAATATACTCTATTGGCTTATAGTATACTATACACTGAATGCCATTAAAGGCAAATGATCAGATCCTACCGAAACAGATACAGCCCTGTCAGTAGAGGACACATTCCCCCTGCACTCTTTACCATTTAATTGTGTAACCAGGGCATGATGATAGACATCGGGTCCCCCATTCTGCTGCACAAGCAAGATTTTAAGATGATACAAGGCTTGTCTTAACAACAGTATCCACAAAATGGCTCCTGCCTGCTTGCTATAATTATGAATTCCCAGACTGAAGGAAACAAGATTCGAATAATTTATATTGTGTAAATAAAGTTCATTTTGCTTGACTAATGTGATAAAATAGGATTATGAATGATTTTTTTGGGTGACGGGTCCCCTTTTGAGGTGTGGTTCTTATCCCGACCTGTCCAACCGATATCTGGTTGATTTCAGAGAGGGCCCAAACAGGGGCAGATGAGCTGCCCAACCCAGTCGATATGATCAATATTACTCTTAAATTCTTCCATAACAGAATAACAGAATAGATCAGAAAAAATTAATAGAGCAACTTCAGAATGTTGTTGAACCAGAACATGAACTAGTAGAGGTGCTGGTAAATTTGGTTCTGAACAGAATGATTCAGGGTTGGCCAGAGTACTCCCTTTTCTTATTTCCACCATGAGTCTACACAACCTCTATATCACTTGACACTGTCTTCAACTTATTGTTGTGAGTGTGGGCCCTGGGTGTCAGGTTCACTGATGGGCCCTAGAAAGCCCAATCAGACTCTGGATGGATTGTGTTTAACATTTCCTGCCCTCTTTCTTACTCCTGTCCTATGTTTAGTGATTTTATATCCTCCTAAATCTGAACTGAGGGAAGCATATTACAATGAATTTGTGCATTGAACACTATACTCTTCAGCTTTGGTATTTGTGTCATTAGACTAAATATTAAACACTTTACTTACAAATCTTAAATTAAGTATATACAGCTGGAGCTTAAATTATTATTTTTTTTTCATTTTTAGATTTAAGAAAAAAAATGAAAACTGTGGCAAGGAAACAGACATAATAGTACATCTCTCTTCACCCCAGCAACAATTATATTAGTTGGAACATATGGTTGCTGTTATATCCAGCTGTCATTTCTTATTAAAATGTGTGTTTTAGAATGTGTTTTCAATGTCTTACATAGCTACATGCCCCTAAAAATAGTGAAAACTTTACATTGTGATTAACTGATCCATTGGGAAAATATGTACAACATTAAAAGCCAGTAAAATTAAACAAGGGCTTTATATTATTAAATCATGCAATTTAGCTGTTTCTTTTATCCTTGAGCCAAATGTACCCTGTCCCCCTGTAAGGAACTGGCCTAATGGGCTGATGTTACCATGTAATCTCCTGTTTATTTATTGTAGTGTTATGTAAAGCGAATGCCATTTATAGGCCCAAAATATACAACAGTTTTAGTTCTTGTTGCCAATTGTAGTCATGTATCTGGAAACTGTTGTCTACTTGATATCCATGCTGAGTCTTTACCAGTTTTTGCACTGCTTTATTTCTTTACTGTCTACTCCAAGCAGTTTTTCATATGGCAGTGCTGGTTTAATATTTGCGTCCAGTCCAGTCTAATCCATCATCAGTTTACCTCTTATGGCTCCTACTATTATATTTATACATTTATGCATACGTCTAAACTGGTAATATTTTAGAAACTGCTAAAATGAATGTAAATTGCTAAAGTTCTTAGAGAAACACCCTATGTGAATTTACATCTATTCATTTTTGGGTTTAATAAACCCTTAATATAAATTCTCTGTCCATCTACAGGGGAAAATTCAATAAAGGGGGCATTTTTGCCAGTGAATGATCCGCCACACTTTGTCAGCCACAAATTCGTTACCACTGATAATTCAGTAAAATGCGAAGTTTCGTCTCAGCAGACAAATGCTGGTGAAGTTGCTGCTGGGACAAAATGGTTTATGGAGGTATGGTGAAATGTAGGGGCAAATTGAAGGTAAGAGAAAGGTAAGTAAGGGAAAAACACAAGGGGAAGTGTTAAATGTTTGCTCCATCTCAGCGCTCAGCAGATAAAATGATTGGGAGCAACGGGTAGGTGAATAATATTTAATTAAAATAACCATTGAATTTATGTTATATAACAGAATGATTTATTACATGAATTGTGACAGATTCTCCCAACTGACCTGTTATGGTACACGTCACTAATAGTTATACATTTCCATTTCTGAACCAGATGTAGGGTGTCCACCCAGTCTTTGCTTTCAACTGTGTCAAGCAAACACAGTTTTTATCTCACTGCTGTGTTTCTGCAGGACAATTTTAGGAAGATTCCGCAGTATTCAATTTTATTTATTTATTTTTTGTTTTATGCTCAAAACATGTTTATGGTGGCTACGTGAAACAGAACAGTTTGTTAAATCATTAAACTCTGATATAAAGCTTTGGCTGATTTTGTTTTTCCAGTATAATTGCTTGTGGACCTCTGAGATTACCTGAAACATCAATGCAGGGGGAGATTAATTATTTAAGTGTATGTATGCCTTGCAGAACAGAAACGAAGAGCCTCACAGACAGTGCAACCTTGCTCTCCTAGAAAAGAATCCTTCTTGTCATAAAGAAGTACCTCAAGCTGCTCATCAATGCTTTTAAAAAAAAATATGCATTTCTGAACAGTGTATTGAAAGTTTGTTTATTTACCATCCACAAACAATATAATTGATGATCAGGATGTTGTTTACATTGCTGACTGTACTTCAGATTTACTGGACTTGAAATATGGAATAAGAACAGGAATTATAATAAGTATATAATGTAAATAGCGTACAGATGTAGCAAGCTAGACATGAGGGGTTATTTACAAACCACCAGTGCAGCTGTGATTATAGGTGCAGCTGTAAAAATAACTTTCGTTAAAGGTACTTTTGCCCAAAGCCACTCCTTGCAGTTCTACACAGATGCACCTAGCAGCAACGATTAAGGGTCCCCCTGCCCATTAAGGCAGTGGAACAATGGATCCACAACCACTTTCAAAAGGGGTTCCCACCGCGGGCTGCATCAACACCCAAGCAAACTTATGCCTTAAAGGAACAGTAACACTCAAAAATTAAAGTGTTTTAATGAAAATATCATGTACTGTTGCCCTGCATTGGTAAAACTGACGTGTTTGCTTCAGAAACACTACTATAGTTCATAAAAACAAGCTGATGTGTAGCAATGGTGGAAATTGAGCAAAGGCTATATGGCACAGGTTAAATAGTGGATAACAGATGACACCATTATGTTCTACAGCGCTTATCTGCTGAACCTTTTCTCCTTTGAATCGCCCCCCCCATGGCTACACAGCAGCTTATTTATATAAACAATAGTAGTGTTTCTGAAGCAAACACCGCAGTTTTACCAGTGCAAGGCAACACTGCATTATATGCTTATTACTTAAAAATACTTAAATTTGCTTTCAACAGACCAGTAAAGTGCACAACTGGTCAGAGAGTCTCCTTGCTTCAACTATTGTAAGGGCAGAACCCTGGGTGGCATCATAATTCCAACAGACCCTGTGAGTAAATACAACAAAAGCAAACAGACATGACTGACCCCTAAACCTGGTGTCTTCAAGTGCAAAGTCTGCATTAATTAATTAATTCTTGGGGACACTATAACTCAACCTCATACTGAAGATACTTTTAAAATTAAACAGCATCTAACCTGTACTACAGAAGGAGTAATATACTGTATGCAATGGGAATGCAAATTAAATTATGTTGGAAAAACTGAAGGAACATTCAGAGACAGAATGACACTACAAAGATCTCAGATTAAACAGGCATTAGACTCTGGATCAACATAATTTCCTATTGCAAAGCATTATTTAGAGCAGGGGTGCCCAAACCTTTTACAACGAGGGAAAGATATGGTGAGGTGAAAATGTGTGGGGGCCGACCATTCAGCCTGACATTCTTTGAACCATTAACATTTAACTCATTTAAACAAGGAATCGCATAGCCGTAGCTGTAATATTTTGGCACATTAGAGAAATGATTTGCCACTTGGTCTATACTGCTGCCTGTGTAATGAAGGTGTTAGCAATAGACACGTACTGGCACTTAGTGACGCCATATTTGTTTAGTTTACTTTACTGGCACATCAGTACGTCTATTGACACCTTCGGCCCTAAAGAAATATGCAAAAACAGCGTGTCACTATGTGCCAGTACGTGTCTATTGCTAACACCATCAGCACACAGGCAGCAGTATAGACCAAGTGGCAGATCATTTCACTAATGTGCCCAAATATTACTGCTACGGCTACGCGATTCCTGATTGCACTGTGCTGGGGGGCCTCATTATTATTAATTTCATGATGGAGGCTGAGGGCCAGTGTAAATTTGAATTTGGACTCTTAAGACTCTAAGATCAAAATATGTAGAGCCAGAGAAGTGAATGTACATAAACCATTTCAGATTAGAAGATTACAATGCAAAAACTATGTTCGTAGTATTTTAAAAGGATACTGGAGACAAACAAAATGGCTGTTAAGACAGCGTCATAGGGCACCCTTATTTGTGGCAGTCATAGAGGATTTGACAGAATATATTCTTTTTGCATTTCATTAATGTCAAACTATGGGAATGACGTCTAATCAGCTGTTAATTCTCTATACAGATGCATTTGGTAGGCTTTGTTTCAAAGCATATTGGTCTACCAAGAAAAAGGATGATGAAAACATTTCTTAAAGGAATTGTTCGGTATAAAAATAAAAACTGGGTAAATAGATAGGCTGTGCAAAATAAAAAATGTTTTTAATAATAGTTAGTAAGCCAAAAATGTATTGTATAAAGGCTGGAGTGACTGGATGTCTAACATAACAGAACAAAACATTACTTCCTGCTTTGCAGCTCTATTGGTTTCCACTGGTAACCAGGCAGTAACCAATCAGAGACTTAAGGGGGGCCACATGGGTCATAACTGTTGCTTTTTAATCTGAGCTGCATGATGAGGATAAATTGCAAACTCACTGAACAATTATGTCTCATGTGGCCCCCTTAAAGTAGCTCAAGAGTTAGAGAGCTGAAAAGCAGGAAGTTGGATTCAGGCTATTCAGCTCATTCCAGCCTTTATACATTACAGTTTTGGCTAACTAACTATATTTATAAACACTTCTGCACATACAAACTATTTACCCAGTATTTATTTTTACACTGAACTGTTCCTTGAACCAACTCCCACAGTAAGGAGGAAAGAGAGGATGGTGCCAAAACAAAAACTTTTAATATTTCCAGAATGTTTTAATTCCAAGGCTTCCATGGCTGTACAGGGGCCCTTCTTGACAATAACTGAAGGGTAGGTTTGGAGACCTGAGCCACACAGAACTATTAGCTATTAAAATGCCATTCCAAAACGAATAAACACAGTGGAGGAATCGTTTTTTTTTTCTTTTTTTTGGCACTTGGTATTATGTTACGATCTATTAATACATTTTGGTTAAATATTAAACATTTTCTTATACAAGAGAATGTTGGATTAGTTATGCTGTTAAAATGTCTTAAGGGTTTGAATTTTGTTTTACCACATTAAGCAAATCAAATTTTAACCTTATTTCGGTTAACTCAGGGGTAGGCAACCCGCGGCTCCGGAGCCTCATGCGGCTCTTCATCCGGCTTGCTGCGGCTCAGTATGCGGCTTTGCCTATCACGTCATCTATGCAGCCCTCACACCTGCTGGTGGCTTCTTGAGTGTGTGAACGCGGTAAGCTAACGGCTAGCTTACCGCGGTTGCACACTCAGGAAGCCGCCAGCAGGTGTGAGGGCTGTATAGATGTCCCAGGAGTGACAGGCAAGACCAAGCCGCAGCAAGATGATTCATCATGGTCCTTACCGCGGTCAGCAGAAGTCACATTAAACAGATAAGAACACTATCATTTAATAGGGCTATTCAGTGTTTAATTTATTTCAAAGTAGGCCTACACATACACACTGCACTTCTGTTTGTTGTATTCTGTTGTTGTAACAATTAAAATTAAAAAAGGTTAAAACTTTTAAAAGTTTATAAGCTGTGTTATGTTTTGCGGCTCTAGACTATTTTTCTTTAGTGGAAAAGGGGCAAAATGGCTCTTTTGATAGTAAAGGTTGCTGACCCCTGGGTTAACTGTATATGTTTTCTATATGAAGTAAGTAAAACATGTTCAATACAACTCTGAACAGTATGGGGCAGATTTATCAAAGGTTGAGGTGAATTTTGAGCTATTTTTTGTGTACTTCAACTAGAGAATAGTCCAAATTTGATTCGAATTTGAAAAAAATTAGAAGATTCAATATCGAAATTTATCATGCACTGTGTCTTTAAAAAATTTGACTTCGACCATTCACCATCTATAACCTGCTGAATTGCTGTTTTAGCCTATGGGGGACCTCCTAGAACCTATTTGGAGTCGATTGGTGGAAAAATCTAAGTTTTTTTTGGGAAAAACTTTGATTCGAATTAAATCGAATGCTCTATTACTTTGATTTTTACAATTCGAATTCGGCTGAATACGGACCTATTCGATCGAAAAGGGACCTATTCGCCCAAAAAACAACTTTGACTTATTTCGGTTGGTATTTTAAAATTCGAATTTCAAAGTTTTTCAAATTCTAAATTCGTCCCTTGATAAATATGCCCCTAAGTAATGGAAGACTAATACCAGGTAATATAAGCTTACAGTATACAAAAAAAGCATTCTTTCGAAGAGAACCCAAAACCTATCCATTCATTTTCATCATGATGACATGTTGGCAATACAAATTGGTGCACATGCAGCCACTGCATTAGTATGCCTACTGAGACTGAATCAATATACTGCAAAGGATGCAAATGGTCTACAGCATATCCCACTGGGAGATTAATGTGTTACTTATAGTAATGAATTTGAACAAATTTGCCTTAACCTGCCTCACCTTGATTTTGCTTTTTGTTTTCTAGGTTATGATATCTCCTAGAAAGATGCTGATTGTCACATCTTTGTTTCATTGAAATATTGGTCAAGAATATGTCATAATGGCCGAACCTCATGAACAAATAATTTTATTGTTTATTGTTAACAATGACACTTTTTGTTTTAAATGATTAACTCATTAGAATACATTTGCCTTAACCAGTTCACCTTGATTTTAATTTTTGTGTTTAGTTTTTTGATTTTCTGCAGCCTACAAGATACAAATTATACAGTTTCTAACTAATGCTTGGCCAAGAGAATGTCTTTTCACTATTGCCAAACCTTGCTGCATTACATAATTATTGCAATTTTGCATTTTATAAAACAATGTTGTTTCTAAGACACTTTCTCAGTTTACAGTATATATTTACATGATGTAATACTCTTGAAGGGGACTTGCCACCCTAAGAAATAATTCATCAATAATCATCATTATCATTATACTAGAAGCCTACTTTTTTTTTTAAATAAAAAAAAACAAATGGGGTTGTTTTGCCACCAACACCATGACTTGTGCAAAGTACTGTATATATATATATATATATATGTGTGTGTGTGTGTTTTTTTATTTCTATGTCTATGTTTTGTTTAAAATGAACTCTATAGGAAATAGCATTGCCACATTTTGGAGCTTAAAATGATACTGACACTAAAATATTTCTTTTCAAAATATTAATCTACATAACAAGTCACTTATAGGTCATGTTAATCATTTTTCACTGATAGTTCTGCTTTTGTAAGTAATTGTTACTTGAATTTCCATAACCTGCCTGTTTTGTAAACCTAACTGTCCCTTCTCAACCTGTCAGTTAGAGTTAACGGACTACTGCTGCACAAATATGGCAGCCTCCTCATAGAGGAGCATGGGAGTAAGAAAGGTAATGTAAAAGCATCTGACAAATACTTTTATGGCCAAATTATAAATAGTATGCAAAGACAATAGTATAAAAGATATAAAAAAAGGTTATTTTCTGGTGTCAGTCTCTCTTTAATGGTTAATGAGTTTCCAGATAATACATACAAAACCTATGATATTTTTTTAAACTCTTTGGTGTGTTATAATTCTTAATATCACTCAAAGGACAAAGGATCCCAAACAATAAAGCTTGACCAAGGGGCAAAGAAAAGCGAAGCGAATATGAAGGACAATTACAGATACATTTTAAGAGGATGTCTATTTTTTGTAGCTAGATCTCCTTTAGCAATATTTCAGTGAGCCATCATAACATTTTGTTGAAATTAAGGGTGGTAATGTACTAAAGGTCATTAGGTTTGAGCCTGGTCTAATAACCTGTAGCAACCAATCAGCAGGTAGTGTTTGCTATACACTTGTTTAAAAGCATCTCATTGGTTTATTGTTTCAGACATTTAAGTGAATGTTTGGTCTATAGTTTGTAAACTATCACTTGACTCACCCACTTCATTTAACAAAAGGAGCCTATGACTAAGTGCCCAGAAGGCACGAAACGCGTAAGGCCACCCTCTGAGATGATTCTTTCTGTACAATAAAACTTTTTGTTATTTGCATCTATCTTTGGAGTGAAGTCCAGTTTTTGTGCCAGCCTACAACTGCAATTCGAATAACAAAAGGAGCTACAGTATATCTTGGAAAATGAATGTCAGTAGTATTTCAATTAAAGTAATGCTGACATTAACAAAAGTCCTTATATTCCCTTCAGTCCTCTTATACTCACTTGTGATAGGCTATAGCACCACAAAATATGCAAAATATGGAGCTATCACATCAGTTTGGGGTGACAGTGTAAAGACCTGATTGATTGGAAGATTGAATGAACCAGCCTATTGGATGCTGTCTTGCCTTCAGTGAGACCTAGGGGGTTATTTATTAAAGTCAGATTTTTTGTGGTTGGACTTTTTAAAGGGGAAACACCATGATTGGAAGGTATCATGATCTGTGCAGGGTTTTATACAATAATCCAAAAAAATTGTGTTTTTTCAGGCAATCATACAATTAGCATTTTTTCACTATTTTATCTAGTCTTTTCCCAGATTTTTTCAAGTTAATTTATTGATAAATAAGGTGAAAATGTGGATGGAATGGATGGTTTGGTTGAAGTGGTTTTAATAAAATAATGGAACATTTTCAGATTTTAGTGAATGACCCTCTTAATGTTTGCCTCAAAGTCAGCAGCAATAGAGGCCAACTTCCATCTGGCTCTGTACTTGTCAACAAAGAGGACATGAACATACAGTTTACAGCTTACAAAAATATAATCAACATCAAAAAATATTAGGCTTGTTTTACCACCAACATGGCTGCTAATTACCATTACATAAAGCTACATTTTTAATATTACAGAGAAAAATTAAATCAGTCAATAACTGCTGAGTTAAAAGGCTTCTCAAGTAAATAACCCTCCTGTATTTCACATATTTTTGGCTAAATGGTTTCCTAATAATAGATCCCATGTCTGTACTAGCAGTTTCCCATAAAGTGCCATTGGTTTCAGATCTTTCATGTCAATAAACAGCAAACAATTCTGTTTTTAACATAGCTGGAAGAAATGGAACTCAAATGTTTGTTTAATTAAAGAATTTACTACTCAATTATTCTACAGCCTCAGACTCATTTTAGTGCTTTCTATCAAAGTTTTACAGAAAAGTTGAAGCTTATATTACATTGAATTTATACTGTGCCAGGCAGGGTGTTAATTAAATATTCACAAGGCAAATAAATGGGAAATTTCAATGCATAGTAATCTAAGCAACATCTTGAAGCGGCAACTAGTTTCCTAGAGGTTTTCTGATTAACAGTTTAATTATGTGGGTGTGTTTGCATGTACCTTACGTGTCACTGTAGAATTTTGTGGTTACATTTAATTTTAGGTAAAATAAACCAATCTTTGTTTTCTTGCATTGCAGAATAAAATGAAAGATCTGCTTTTTCTTCTTGTCTGACAAAACCATTATTTTCATAATATCCTCCAATTCAAAAACTGAATGGCCACACATGTTACCCCAGTCCTACCCCCCTAATTCACTTATCTGCTCCTGCTTGCTTGCTCATTGGAGAACGTATAAGCCAGAACTGCAACAGGATCAGAGTATGGAGCAGATTTATTAAAGGACAAAGTGGGCATCGCTAGCAAAAATTTGGCAGAAATCCCATCCGCAGGGACATCACCAATTTACTAACAGCTATAGAGGACAATTCGCTAGTGCAGTTTCACGCCCTTTTGCCAGCAGCATTTTCGCTCAGGCGAAAGATCGTTACTCTGCAAATTCACCAAAGTGTGTATTTTACAGAACGTTTTTGCCAGCTTAGACCTGGCGAACTGATAAAATGAAACTACATCCTCCTCAATCTTATTTCAGTGACATCATATCCTGTATGCCGCAAAGTCATATAAGTTATAAAAAACGCTGGTGTTTTTCATATTTTAAAGTGTGATTGTGTTTGTTGTAACTATTAAAAAATTTTGTTTAACCTTTTTTTTATCATTTGAGGGTATGCCACTTTTTTTTAGGGTGGGCTCATGTCTAGGACATTACAGAATCTGTTTTGTCTTTATTTTGCTTCCTTGAACTTTTTTAATAATAAGTGGTTACTTCAAGCATTTTAACCATAATCTATAATAAAGACATCTATACAACTAACTGACCTAAGTACTACCAAAGTTTCACTTGGCAGAAACGATCGTTAGTGAAAGTTCGCTATGAAATGCTCGCGCTGATGAATTAACGCTAGCGAAACTTTGCCAGCATTCGGCTGCTGAGACACAACCTCGCGTTTTACTGAATAGCGAAGTGGTAACGAATTTGTGGCACAAAGTGTGGCGCAGCCTTCGCAGTTGAAAATTCGCCCTTTTGTGAATTTTTCCCGATATGTTTCAGTAATTTTTCTAAACTGCACCCCTCTGAGTCCCTAGGCAACTGCTTTTTCTGTCTAGTTATAATTTCTGCTCTGGTGTATAGAGTTGACTCAAATGCTGACCCAAAAATACATTTTGCATGATGTAAGAAAATGTCATTTTAAGCAACGTTCATATATATATATATATATATATATATTCTTAATTCATGATTTTAATTGCCAGATTGACTCATCAGTTATAGGTTAGCACATATCCAATTAGAATGTGTTTTCCTGGATCATCAACTAGCATTTTCCTGCCAATTTTGTATCATATACGTCTCTGTCCTGCTCTTCTTACAGGACAGAGATGCTGATGTCATTGTGCCAATGCTAGGAGGACACAACTGGTCCAGGTGGAATACATTTACATTTCTACTCATACTGAAATAAAGAGGAAATTTCAGTGCAGCAAGTGATGTGAACAATTATGATTTTAACCTCCCACTGACACCAAAGCCCAAAAGTGTACACACTGCTAATACTGAACATGCATTTTTTAACCAGATTCCTGACTACTCTTGAGCTGTGCCTGTCCTCACCAGTGCTTGACTTTGACCAAGAACTTTGTTTGCACACTTGCTTGCTTGACCAGGTTTGACCCTGACAATTAGATTTCTCAGTCAGCACCCATGCTTCCCAATTCTTAAGCCCTGATGCACGACCAACGGTTTCCACCATACGTCCGTTTATTCACAATTTACAGATGTCGACAGCACCAGCCATAGATTATGCTGTTTAAAATGCCTTTATTGAGACATGGGTTTCTGGCCCCAATACACTTGGCAACGTTTCAGACCGCCATCGGTCTTTTATCAAGCCCAGGTTTGACCCTGATCCAACAATGAAAGTAGCCGATGCCTTTTTATACGAAACGTTTGATCTTGTGAACAGTGTGGAGAGCACCATGGAATAAAGTTTGGGATCACCCCGTTTGATGCATAAAAAGGTATCGGCTACTTTCATTGTTGGATTCATTGCTGGCGTGTGGCTAGGCCAGTGCCAATACCTGCATCCCCTTCTGCCTTCGTTATTGCATATTCTGTAACATTGACCCTGATCCTACATTGTACACTTGTCTATACTACCTGTGCCTAATACAATGTTAAAGGGGATGTATGGTCAAAAATTAAAATGCCCCTTTGCCTTTGGGGAATAAATAAAAGCCTTTTTCAAAGTGTATTTTTTTCTATATAGATACAAATAGGTTGTGCATTCATGTCACTTTTTGTGTACAGTAGTTTTTTTTTATTAAGTAATGACTTGCCATGTTTGCTTTTTTGTGTTTTCCATTTGCAGTGATGGAGTTAAATGCAGAAGTGCTCGTCTGTGTAGCGAATGCATTGTGGGAAGGCACATTTCTAAAAGACTGCCGTTAGAAAAGTTGACATAATTTATTGCACCAATGTATTTGTGTGGAGAATGGGAGACAGTAGGAATCACTTCATAAAAACCAATATTCAGGCAAGAGAAATCCTTTAATTAATGGGCAAGGCACAGCCGGATCAATACATGCAGACAAACAATGTTGTCCTTGCTAAATGGCATTGCTAATTTAAAATCTACTTATTGTTGGGTCAACTTGAGTTTCATATACATCTGGCATGTGGCCACATTATGGCAGATGAAATGGTACTTTGAATAAGAGGATCCTGTTGACTTCAGCGGACATAAATATCGGGGAGAATTCCTGTTTATTGTCTCAGTTCAAATATGGTTTATTATGTCTAATTCAAGTTGTCATGCTGTGACTCTGTGCTGGATGTTACATCACTGTGGTTTTTCACATTTCACATTTGGAAATTTTACATTAACTGTGCAAAAAGGAGTTAATAAATGTTGATTAAGTTAAAAGGAGAAGTTTGAAAGCCTTGCCATCAATTAAAGATTGTATTAATAAATAGCTTTTAATGATTACACTTGGCACTGTGCTTCATTTAAATAATAGAGTATTCTCATATTTTTATGTTTCTTAATTATTATTTCTGATTTGAATGCGTGCTAAGGTCACCAAAGGATAGCCAATCCTTTTGGGGATAAACAATACTGGTGTGTTAGGACATGATGTAAATAGTCTGGAGTGACAGCAAACTGTACGTATAGTCAATTATAAAAGCTCCAAAGGAATGATTTGTTGAAGCAGCCACTGTTCAACCTCAGTGACATCAATGTTTCTATGGCAACACTTACTCTAGCACTCCTTAGAATTGAGTATTGATCAAAGAAGGAGAAACAGTATTTCAGACTTGCTACTTTGCTGTGTTGCAATTTACGGTAGGAACCCATAACATCACTGTATATATTTCATGCCCCAAGGAACCAATTTCGCAGACAGTTACAGTAGAATATTAGAGGAGGTCAATAATGGAAGTCTGATTATTGTCCTTGGATAACTACTCAATACTCATTCTTGTGTATGGATTCTAACATTCCAGGGACTAGTCACCTTTCTGTACAGCTTCTTATATACCAAGGACTATTTCCTTTTAATACACAGACTTTAAATTCTTTTATTTCCTAAACTTGATTTTACATAGTTAATTTACCAATAATGCTATCCGGCTGCACCCTGTTAGGATGTGGTCTAGGATAAATAAATAAGTATTGATTAAGGTGGGACTATCTCACAGTGTACTCAAGATATTCAGTTAAAAATTCCATAGGGTGATCTGATAAGATTTTACAAAAGCAAGACTAAAGGATTTTTATTCAACTGTGTTTAACTGATAAAGCAATAAACTACCAAATACAATGAATCAACAAAAACTATGGGGCCTTAAAGGTAAAGAATCAAGAAGTGCACTCAACTGTGTGCCATTTCTACTGATCCATTGCTGGCTGATAAACTGTAGCTATTATTATGCAATTTTGTTTCACATACTGACATGAGTTCTGTATGAGCAATACATTGCTATAGTTTTCTCATGTCTACATGAAATAATGTTGTTTCTATGTGATCAGAGCACTAATCAGTTGATTTGGGACATAGCATTAATGATCCATACAATCTGGTTCATCTCTGCCCAAGAACCCAAGAGACAATAACAGAAGCAACAAAGCAAATGTGAAATCCATAGCAACCAATAATATATTCGCTTCCATGAGAACTTGTCATGGCCATCAAATGAGGCGATTTGTGTCTGATTTTTCTGCCCAGGCCATGGGCCAAATTGGCTGATCCAACCTGTTAGCCTCTGGGCCATTGCATATTATGCATTTGCATTTTAAATTGCATTGCATTTGAAACTCAAGACAGTGCTTGGTTATGTTTTTCTAAAGATTCAAATACGCAGGTAACCATATTTACCTATCAGTAACAGGTAAGGTAATGAATAAATGCACATAGTAATACAGTTATCCAGAATGCTCGGGACCTAGGGTTTTCCAGATAATGCATCTTTCTGTAATTTGGATCTTTATACCTTAAGTCTACAAGAAAATCATGTAAACATTTAATAAACCCAATAGTTTTGCTTCCAATAAGAATTAATTATATCTTAGTTGGGAGCAAGTACAAGCTACTGTTTTATTATTACAGAGAAAAAGGAAATCATTTTAAACATTTTGGATTATTTGCATAAAATGGAGTCTGTGAGAGACAGACTTTCCATAATTCGGAGCATTCTGGATAACCGGTTTCCAGATAATGGATCCCATAGCTGTACTGCAGTATTATACCGATCCATACAATTTAAATTAAATTGCTGCTTTGCTGTTTTGTGCACTTCTTTGTACAGTGCAGTGTCTATTTTTTATATACAGTCTCCTGAAATACATGTTTTATATTGCTGATTTTAGTAGGTCATAAAATGGTATGATTTTGTCCCACTGTGTACCTGTATATATATATATATATATATATATATATATAGTTTAAATGACAATAAACCTAACATGACATAATTACAGGGCCTATATAGGCCTGTCAGGAGGGGGTCGCTTCTGAACAAAAAATATTTCACACCCAGGCTGATAAGCTGCATATGGGATGCTGAGGGGTGTCTTGGCTTTAACCCAGGCATAAGAAAAAGGCTGGCCTTGGTGGAGGTGCCATGAAGATTGAAGGAACCTGACATGGAAAAGAAGCAAGCTGAGCAGAATATAATGAGTAGACAGGAAGATGCCAGATAGACTGTGGGTGGATTAAGGAGGTGCTAGGTAGATGCTAGAGTGGCATTGATTCCATTTTACAAAAATAAACACCCTCCTACTACCTTGTTTAGTTTTACTATTTACTCCTGGCATCCTTGGTCTCTGCTCCAAACTCCTGCATCTTTCAGAGAGCCCATGATCTGTTCCTTCTGTTGTAGCTACTCTTTTGGAACCTGCTCTGGAAGTTCTTTATTCTGGGGTATGCTTGCCTTTACTTTTACCCAATTAATGCTTTGCTCATTTTTCTTTATTACTTTTCCTGTTTTTACAGTCCCCAGGCATCCTTGAACAACAATCATCCAGCCTTGTTCTGGATATGCCAATACTACAATATCATGTAGGAGGTACCTGACTACTCCCTCATACCTTAAGTCTATGGATGTGTCTTTTGGACACTCACTCATTGGCTTCTTACTTAATTCTTCTCTGCTTCATTACATATGCAAGTCAGCCTGCATTTCTCACCTGCTTTAGCAATTTTTACTTGTCCTTCCTATCTTCTCTCTCATTGCTGTCATGTACTCTCCCCATGTGCCTTATTTACCACTTGCCTTTATCATTTTCCCAGGGCACCACTTTTTGAATGGATCTCCCACAGAGCCATTTAGTTGGCTTACCCCCTAAGAAGCGTAGATGTCAATTGAGCTTAGGATGCCATGCATTGGGTATGGTTGCCTCAGTTCAATTCCATCTTCATTCTATTTATAGGGTTCTTTATGCTTTTTTATGAAGAACCACCTGCAAATTACTAACACAAGTGCAAAGCTTTGAGGGTATTTATAAAATGATTTTGTGTTCAATTCCTGCTTGTTCTGTCACCTTTTTGTTTGGGATGATTTAGCTACAGTGGCTTTGGTTCTCTTATGAATTATTGTTCTCTTTAATATTCCTCTTCAAGGTAATGTAAGCCCACTAAATTGACTTAATATTTTCAGTTGCACAGTGAATGACGACAAACCACTTGCCAGCAAATAAAAACATTACTTGCTGTAATTTGAATGCTGATCGTACATTGTATATATTAACTCACATAATGTTAAGGGGGTCCAATAATATAAATCAGACACTTCCAATGAAATGAAGCATTTCATGTTCCAAACAGGAACAGTAGAGATCATACAGATAAACATTACAATTTTTTCTCCAAAGCAAAGCAACAGCTGTTGCCAAAAGTCTGTTCTGTCCTTCATGGAAAAAAATGAATTATTAATACCATCCTCTATTAGTCTTTAAGGTAGATAAATACATGTCAAGATTATTAATTTTCCTGACATTTAATCTGATTGACTATTCATTCACTAGATTTTGTCTTTTGTTGCCAGTACCTATTTGCATACATTTTATCTTGTATTATATGTTTTATCTGTAATCTAACAGATATTTTTGAATGAGAATTTTTTTCAATTATGCTCAGCTTCTCTTCTATCCTAATGGAACTTGTCCATTGCAAGTGTAAGTATTTACAGCATTGTAACTTCTCTGCTAGATACTGTAAGTACAGGTTGTATTGATTTAACATGCCCTTATATTACATTTTCTAATCAAATGTGGCAGGTAATGGAAAATAAACACTCTTATTTTATTTTATTAAAAAGGCAAAACAGAATTCATTTTGTCTATTCCCCAAAGTCTTTAAGAAGATTTTAAAGTAAATAAATACGATATACTATTTAAAAAATAGACACATACACAGGGTACCAGAACTTTCCATTCTTTTATATTTACCTTGCATTTCCACTATTATACCACACTGGTCACTATTTATGTAATTCTGTATGTTTCTTTGTTTAAACATATTTGAACACATATATATTGGCGCTCATAAAATACATTTTAATTATAAATAATAATAATAATACACAATTTAGCTATTTGGACCCTGGGTAATGCTGGGTATAGAACCAGCATGTGTAGTGTAAAGCATACAGCTTGGCTTTTGAGAATTGGTTGGATTTAGTTGTAACCCAACAATAGTAAAGACACAAAAGTATGTGAAGTGGTTAAGTAAATCACAGCTACAGATATTTATAGGAGTATTGAAAGTGGTATTTTCCAGCAAAACGGGGTGGCACACTGGTGTCTACCCAATCTATGCCAGAGATATGAAGCACTCAGGGACTTTAGTGTATTGAAGTAACAGCCATGATACTTGTTTGGTTTTTGTAACTCTTCATGATGAAGATCATGAAAATAGGAGGAAATATTGACATTTAAGAATGGAAGTCATTGCCAATATTTGTGCATATTCCATAAACCTAATTAGCTGCTGTCTTCATTCTTTCACTGTCTCTTTACTATACTTTTATCTGTCTTTCTGTGTATAAATATCGCTAATTATGTTTTTGCATTTAGTATCATATCTGAAAGGATGCACTTATTTTTAAGGCTTTGTTCTTCAGTGCAGTTCATTAAACAGGAACAAAAAGTAGCCTGACACAAACAGAGGGACCTGTTTTCCATGCTATGTAAAAAAAAATACAACTCACATTGCCAGGCATCGCGGTGTTAAAACCTGTGTACTTATTAAGTTGTGTACTGATATTCAATGACACATACCTCTGTGTAAAAATCCAGCATAAACGTAAGCAGCTGCTTACAGCATTTATTCATTATGGTTTTTATGGGTTTTTTTTTCAAGAGTGACTTCTGCCAGAACTTTTTTGAATTTTTCCCATTGAGTTTGATTACATGGGGTCTGAAATGGTGCAAAACAGGAAACTAAAATCCAGTATTCGGGCTGCATAAGATGAAATGCACCACTTGATAAATTTGCTATTTATTTTTAAACAGCTTTTTAACCCTTTTTTCAGTGTTAATTGTTTTGCACAGTATTATATATAGGCCCCAGAGTGGACCTTCCATTTGATTAGATTCCAACTTGCTGCCTGGTCGTCATTCCATGTATATGAGAAGCTCTTGAGGACATAAGCCATCATTTACAGCTGTAATTGCAGTGTGCAAGGTGCGATTTCACGATTATTACCCACAACACAGCATTTTCCTTCATCATTCCATTGTGCTTGCAGTTGCCAGGGAGAGCTGTGTCCAATACAATTGCAGCTGATGCATAAAAAGTAATGCAATTGCACTTGCACTTTCACACAAATTGGACACAATTATGCTGAAAGTTATCATCATTCATTTTTGGTGTTCATCGTGGTGGGTGCGTGTGCCTGATTCTTATGGCACATCTGCCGATTGATGCAGGGTGCTGTGGGAAACCTGGTGCTTTGAGAAACCTTGTGCTGCCCCTTGATTGGGATATGGTGGGAGATTTTGAGTTTGTCTGCATAAAAACAAGAAACAGGAGGAAGGCTGGAACACAACTACATGTATAAGTGCAAGGGGCTCATGTTGATGAACATATCTTTAATGAGTTGAGTTTTATAGGAAATTTTGTGGGCTCACTATTGATCTTGCATTAGTTAATGACCTCATATATTATTTTAAGTTTAAGGTTGGTGTGCCCATTACTAATAGAGCAATGACTGATGTGAAGAAGATGGGGCAGCATCTTTGTGAAGATGTTTATATCCACATACAATGCAATATGTCTGTTTGAGTGCATGGCAAATTATAATAATATCTGCCTGTTCAGCCTGTTGGCTATTCGTTTGAATAAGAAAAATCCTATCCACATGTCCCTGCCTGTGCCCATATAATAGGACTCTGTACAATATTTTATCATAGCCTTCAACTCCCATTGTTAATGATCCTGCGATCAAGTAAACAAACATTTGTTCCACTTTATCTTTATCAAGCCCAAACACTTAATGTTAAATAAACTGCGGCTTTTCTTTTTTGCTCATATCTCCAAGCAAGTTTACTGCATATATATCCATGGCTTGTGTTGAAGATGGATGGTTTGAAACATCACCATTGTTTATAATTAGCTGTTCTTTTTTTTTTTAATTAACATAGCTACATGCAAATTACATGAACGCAGTTTATTGCGTGGCAATTTCATCAGCTCAGCTCATGAATATGATAATTTGTTTGATTTTAAGCTCTCTTGAGACATCTTGTTAAAAAAACATTTTATTGGCAATTTGAATATTTTTACTAAACTCCAAGGCCCTGAAAACTTGTTGGCAGCCATCATTTTGTTGGTAAGTATACCCCGTTTGCAGTAAATATTTACCAAACATGCACTTTTTATTTTCTCTCCTGTTTCCCAAGTGATACACTTTGTATTTTTTTTTCAGATTGTGTATTCAGGTGATGACGCTGCAGTTTGAAATGTGAGAATATATTGATACTTGCCTCCTGGAACCACATATGTTGCTATGAGATTACTGATCACGTTGCTATTTTTACACAGTCACCTGGAATACAGCAAACACTTATATTGGCATGTTCCTTTATTTATTCAGCGAGGAGGTACCATGCTTGGGCAAATGGTCTTTATTTAGGGCAATTTAAATTCAAACATGCTCATCTTCAGACATGCAATTACCAAGGCTCTGCTGTTTTCACTAATTGCTCTTACTAGGGACATTGGTGGGAAGCCAATGATTTTCATTGTTGGCGCATTATCATTTTTATTCCACTACTTGAAAAAAAAAATAGTTTGCAAAATCCCCTATGTAATTAGTAGGACTCATGATTAATTGTCCTGCAAAATTAGCTCCACTGTTGCTTTTATTTCAGCGCTTCAAATATTAATTAACGTTAACTTCCCTTCACTGTTGCCTCTTGAATATTCAGTGTTGCGGTGAAAAATTAGCCAGGTTTTCTTCCTGCATTAGCTCGCTGGAGCTTTGATTGCAGGAATAAGTATTGTGATTTAAGAGATCACACTTGGGTCAGAAATAATTTTTATACAAGGGCAGGCAAGGAATCATGGGAAGGCATTCATGCACTAACTGAAAGCAAATTGTTTAAATAATGATTCATTCCATGGTGCTTTTGGGTACTATTAGCAAATATGCAAACCTCTGCATGGTTCTGTGCCCAGGAATTCTTTATTGACATGCAGTTAATGTGTATTACCTAATCATTAAAATGTTATGAAGAAGCGAAGTGGAACTGTAGACTCTACAAATTAAACGCTCTGATTTCTATAACTTTTGGATTACAATTTATTTCATGGTGTTGAAAGCATATAGTGTTCCTTTTGCCTTTCCCATGTGTTATGTTTTTTTTTTTTTTTGGACTCATTGAGATTTATGGCAGGGCCCTTTCATCATAACCTTTGAGTCTTATTGCCACTAAGAAAACTTTGACAGTTTTATTTCATGAACGTTTAGCTTTCCAGTAAGATTTGAGGTTAGCACATGAATTTTTGATGTGTGTTTAAGGAGATATAATGTGTAAAACATTAATACTATAATAAAAAACATCCTATTTTGAACTCACAGCGTGAAAACATTTTTTTAAAGCATGTGCTAGAAAATATATGAATGGGGAGCCGGCATGAAATGGAAATGATGCTGCATTGAATTTTAAAAAAACTCAAATGAAAGTGCTGCATAAGCCACAGGTGTAATTAAAAATATATATATATTTAGATATCTCAAGAAGCAGACCATTACAGTACCTTTATAGATACTAATAGCACAGAAGCTGGTATTACTGCCTTGCAGTTATAGGGTTCAGAGGTCAGTTCTGACCAAAGCACTTTCTACATAGAGTTTATACTTGAGAGTCTTGTTCGTATGAAATTCTGTCAAGGCAACTGAACTGCCTCCTATCAATTTATACGTAACAGAAAAAATATCTGCACATCCAATGAAAAGGAAAAGTATATCTATACACTCTTAGGTGGTTATTTACTAAACTCCGAATGCAAAAATTCCAAAAAAAAAATGTTTTTTTTAATAAAATCTGACTTTTAAAAAATAACAAATTTTTCAGAATTTATTAAACCCTGAGGATGGAAAAGTCCAAATCAGAAAATCCGGCATCTCAGACCTGTCGAGGTTGCATATATGTCAGTGGGAGAAGTCCCAATGATTTTATGATGTGCGCTGGGTTTCATGTAATACCCCAAAGTTTTCGGCAAAAACGCACAAGAAATCTGAAAAAAAAGTGAAAATCTGATTTTTCCCACAAAGTAAATTTTCAGGAAAATATAATATAAATAAGTGTAAAAAACCTGAGTGTATTTGATCAGAGTTTGTAGCAGAAAATGTTAAGTTAAAATCAGACTTTGATAAATAACCCCTTTAGGGTAGGACCCTAGTGCATACCCGAACATGGAAAGGAGAGAAAGGTATATGGACCATTTCAATTGAAGTCAAAGAATAAACTCATAAATAAATTGTCAAACGAAAGGGGTAATTTATTGTCTAACATGCACCCACTTAAGATTAGAATTAGAGAGTAAATTATATCTATAAAGAACTATCAATCAATTTTGAGCTATTTTTTGTGTACTTCTGTTGCGGAAACAGTGTTATTGCGTCACAGTGTTCTGTGAATTTTATACTGTATACCAGGGGTGCCTTTTCATTAAGATATTTTTTATGTTATGGTTACATAAGAAATAGTTATTTGTTAAATATAGCAATATGCATTTTCCCTTAAATCAATATAATAATTTAGTAATATTTTCCATGGAACAGAATGCTAACAATGTTTTTATGGATGTAGATCATAATGGGGCAACATCACTAAAAGTAGACTTTGCATTAGTAGAGTATGGGCACTCCTGCTGTATATAATATCATGTGTGTGTATATACAAGCCGTCAGGGTGCCCTAGGCACCTAGTTGGCTACATTTGCAACTGCACATGCGCTATAATAAGAGAAGGGAGGGAGGGTAACGAAGGAGAAGCTAAGGGCAGGGAAGGGCCTCTAGTTGTGGCCCTGTGTATATATATATATATATATATATATATATATATATATATATATATATATATATATATATACATATATATATATATATATATATACAGGGTCAGACTGGGGGGCCCGGGGCCCACCGGGACTACTGTCCAGGGTCCCCCTCTGACCCCCCAGGCACCCTACTGTGACGCGCCGAGCACGCCTGCATGAATGGCGCCATTCTCATGCACAGATGGCAATCTTTGTCTAATCCAATCACGAGAGGGGTCTGGCCCGGCAGGGGCCCACTAAGGATCGGGGCCCAGTCTGACACTGTATATATATATATATATATATATATATATATATATATATATATATATATATATATATATATAATCATATATTACCCAGACTTGGCATGAGCATCGATAATAAAAGATGGCATGACACATGCCATGTCAGTGAGATGTGCATAGGTACTTCAGCATTTTTGACTGATAAGTTGATTGCCAAGAAAAGGTTGTGAAAACCTACAAATTGATACTAGAATGGGTGCAGGTAAGTTCTCCATACATTAGCATGACTTGTCACCCTGAGTATCCAATAGGAAGAGTGCACATCATAGTCTTCTGGACCAACTGGAAACAAGTGCATAACAACATCCTGGATTTAGGGGAAGGTGTGGCTTTTCATCTTTTCACCAATGGGGAATTTGTTTACTATATCTAGTGGCCAATAAGGAAATGACATGATGTCATAGAACTCAAATCTCCCTGAGCAAGCTATCTTTTGGTCAGCCAATAGAAAAAGCAGTATTCCAAACAGTAGTGACCAATGAGAAAGGCAGTCTATAAATACATGTTAATAATAATAGTAATAATAATAATCATTTTGTTTAACTTTGTTTTTGAAACTGTTCAATTTCTGGTAATGTGAATAATAAATAGACTTTAAAAGGGCAGCTCACCTTTAAATTAACTTTTAGTATGATGTAGAGAGGGATATTCTGAGACAACTTTAAATGCTTTTCCTTTTTTAATTATTTGTGGGTTGAATTATTTAGCTTTTTCTTCAGCAACTCTCCAGTTTGCAATTCCAGCAATCTGGTTGACAGGGTCAATTTAAACAAGAGATTGGTATATGAATAGGAGAAGGCATAAATAGAAAGACAGGGCCCACTGGGTTTTTTTTTCACCACTGGGTTTTTTTTTTGCCCACTGGGTTTTTTTCCCCCACTGGCCCAGTCTGACCCTGCAATGATGCCATTTTTAATTTAAGGGTAGTGATGGGCAAATCTGTCCCATTTTGGGCGAAAAATTCGCAAAACGCATTGGGCGTCAAAATTATTTTGACATGTGACAATTTTTACACGAGCAACAATTTTTATACACATGACTATTTTGTTCAAAGGGGCATCCAAAAAATTTTGACGCAACATAATTTTCATGTGCTCGACAATTATGCCTCAGTTTCGAGAAAACATTCACAGGTGGCGAAACGTGAAAATTCGCAGTAAATCCATGCCTGGTGAATAAATTTGCCCATCACTTTTTAAGGGGATAAAACTTCCTCTAGTGGTCTGTAATGTCACATTAGATATTTGTAAAGAGTAGTGATGAGCGAATTTGACCTGTTTTGCTTTTTTTTATTTAACGCGCAAAAATTCTTTCATCTATTTGTGTCTATGTCTTTTGTGCCGATACCAGAGAGTAATTATGAGTGCCTCTAATCCAGAGAAATCATACTAACCAGGAATAATGTGGGTCAGTGATGATCTGAGAAACACTGACCGGTTGGACGCATTGGTGTCTTATTTCAACTCAAATTGATTAATTATGTAACTGAAATCAACTTCTAAACATCTGTCTTTAATGAAACACCCCTGTATGAACCATATATCAGTAATAAAATAGGCTTTAAAAGAAGCGGAAGTAATATTTCATTGCACTACTGTCCCATTTATATGGCATTTTTAGAATCTCGTGACAAGAAAGTGAATTGCATAAATTGCTACTGAAGTAAAAAAAACAAATTGAAAATGATTAATCTGAATAACATGTAGAGCACTACTCCATAGATGCAAATTTATCTAGTTAATTGTACATCTTCTATTGCTCACTTTTGAAGAACTCTTGGAAGTTTCTAGGTGTTTAGGACTATCAGGGAAGTAAAGAGACACTCTAAGGAACAACATGATGTAGCTGACAAGTCATATACCTTCTGCCCATTGTAATGCTGAAAGCGCTTTCATCAAGTTCACAGCAGGGAGATTTACAGCTGATGGACTGAAATCAACCCTGTAAATAAAAGCAAAGGTTGTTTAAATCATAGGGTGCAAACTCAGACATCAAATTAGATCAACAGCTACCAAAAAAATACTGCATATTATGCCTCAATATCAAGTACCTTTTGTTTTACTGTGTGCATACTAAATTAGCTTTGTCAATATTTGCAATTTGTAATATATATATATGTATTTTTTTACTTGGTCGACATACAGGTGTTCAGAATTCCGAGCCATAAGTTTTTGAGCTCCCAAATATGAATATGTTAAAATGATATTGTAATGCTATTTTTGGCTACATTAAGCTATGATAGGTCCAGCTGAACACAGTCCAGCTGAACACAGTAGAGCAAGGGTTACACTTGACTCTTAACACACAGGTATGGGCCTTCGCTAGGTGTGATGAAGGTAAGAAGGGGAAGTGTAGAAGAACTGCAACTCACTTAGGCTAATAAAATAGAGGCAAGTTAGTGCAAGATGATAAAATGCCAAAGACAGCACTCTGTGGCACCATGTGGAGACAGCTAGGGAAATATAAGGTGCACCTCAATTATAATTTCAAATTGTGGTCCGAATCCCATACAACAAAATGGGTCAGGGAGAAGACTATGCTTGAATCCCTCTTCAGGGTCCCTTTGCAGGGTCCCTGCTCCCCAACTTTCACTAGAGGTAGGGGCAGAACAGTTTAACTTGGGCTGTGTTGAACCCAGGCTCCCTGGATCACCTCCAGCTGGGTCAACAAATGAAGGCCAAAGAGAAAGATTCACCCCTAACCAAAGAGTATATTACAGTATGGCATGAAGTGGTCATAATCCTAAAAGCCAATAATACAGATAAGTAAATTAGATAAATAGATACATGGGAATCTGCCCAGCAACTAGGGAGATAAGGAAGTGTAGGGGTTTATAGTCATAGGGGCTTACTGAACCTAAGGGTCTCTACAAAATCTTAGCCTTTGCTTCTATGACTTGCTGGTCCACTGACATTCTAACAGGATATAGAACACTGTTTGTCTTTGATGCACAATTTGTGTTTTTATTTTTCTGTTTTTACAATATCTGCGCACTAACACAAAGGACAAAAAAAAATTCTGTTTCATTAGTCTAGAGGAAACCATTAAAAATGAACAGGGTCATTTATGACAACACAGCAATTTCTTTGGTTTTCGTGACCTGTATTAACAAATCTGATGTGTGCATTCACACAACTGACCAAAAATTGATGTCTGCTGAGTTTAGTTGATTTGGGATAGTGCACCTAGAGCAAAATTGCAACCCTTATTTATCTTGTAATATTGTTCCTGACACTTCTTGCATGAAGCGTAGCATGTCCTGGTAACTAATAGATGGCTGATTAGAGCCTCTTGCCTTTCCTTCTCTAATCATAGGGTCATCTTTTTTAAAAAATTTTATTCTAAATGTGCCAGAAGCTGTTGCTTTGGGCACACTATTAGGAGTAAGAGTTTACACACTTTGTATTTATATTTTATATGCAATTGCTAATGTAAGAAAATTCTCCAATAAGAATGCTCATTGACCCTTTAAAGGTCGGTGTATGGAACAAGCAGGAATCCGGAAATATGGCACAGTCAAGAGCTTGGCAAACAGGATACACTTTATTACAAGTTCTGGTATGTTGGGTTCCATTTGGAGGGGTTTAACTTGATGAATTTTGGTCTTTTTACAACTCGATTTAACTATATCACTACTGTATGTTGACCAAGGCAGACAAGGTAGATATAAGGTGCACAAAGGTAACTCTTCACAGCAAAGGTAACTCTTCACAGCAAAAAAGTGGTTAACAAGCAGGGTCAAAAACAAGCAGGCAAGAACAAAAGTGTACGGCAAAAACAGGCAAGACTACCTACAACAGAAAGGGAGGCATACAAAAAGGTAACTTGACACTGGCATCACCAATTTTGTGGGATTACTGTGCTGATGTCCTGTTTGTGCACCTCTGCTCTCCCATTGGTGCAGGAACCTGACATCAGGAGGCTGGTGCTTATGAGGACACAATGATGTCTGTATCAATGTGCTGATGGGAGATGTTTGGTGTCTACACCAAAGACCTGGCCTTTACTGATGAGCAAGTTTTTTTGCCAGGCATAGATTTGCAGCACAATTCCTCATATCTCCATCTGGGAATCTTTTTAAGAAAATGCTGCAAAAAATTAGCCTCAAGAAAAAATGCCCATTGACTTCAATGTATTTGGACAAAAAAAGACACAAGTCACAGAGACAAAGTCACTGCAAGAAAAAACTCCCATTGACTTTAATGCAGTCTGAGAAAGACACACCTGGACCAAGTAATCTTGAAGCAAAAGGCAAGAAGATCAATTGCTGGCCTGATGGTGCTCACTCGCCCACTTCCTCACTGTATCTCCCCTGTGTGTGGTCATTTAGCCAGAGTAGATAACCCCTGAGTCAGTTTAGGTATATCAGTCAAGTAAGTCAACCAATGGGGACAGGCAAGGGTTCCAACCATGCTGTGTAAAACCCTTCTACACATTCACTGACTGTGAAATGGTTCTCATTTACCAACAACCAAATGTTTACCTGGGTAGCAGCAAATCGGTGATTAGCAGAATTCAACTGCTGTAGGTAGAACAGTGACAAAAAAAATTTGGTTGCCATAGGTTGCTGCCCAGGTGCAAATTTGCCCAGTGCCCAGCGTCAATCAAAGGTTTTCTAATAATAATGGCAGGAAAAAATTAGACACTGGAATTGCTTCCCAGGATTGTTTCCTATTCATAATATACATAAATTTGTACTGTATATACTGTATGCTGCGTTCAATGTAAACTCATTTCAGACCCAGTCTGAAATGAGCAGTTAATATTTGAAACATTTTATCGTTATACATTTATAATGATTCACTCTCAATCATCTTCGGACCTATAGAACACTTGAAATTAAATGCAGCTTTAAGGAAGATTAAATTAAAGGGTCTTTTATTTCTGAAAACTGCATCAAAGGTTGTAGATCTTTCCTTAATGTCAGTGGGTTATTAATAAAAGCCAATTATGATATTCTCTGTCATGTATTTCATTAGAATAGTTTATATCTTTACAACGAGTTCTTTTATCCTCATATTGAATTCAATTATTTAATGAGGAATGGTCATACTTATGTCTTTGGTATAGACACTCTTTACAGAGATTAGTGAATTAGCACCCTCAATGATGATAAAAGGATTGCGCTGTTATTGGAGTTAACCTTAATTATTGTATGCAAGATGGCAGCCCCCAATCATATGAACAGTGGCAAATGGGAATGGACGATGCAAAGAATAATTATATACTGTATTTACAGTATACCTTTTTAAAGAAAATAATACATAGCAAAGAAAGTGTCATATTTAAAAATAACAAGGACATTTCAGCCAACTTTCAGTTTAGTATTTATTCTAAAACAAAATTTATGGCAGCTCAGCATCATACAAAATAGCTATAAAATTCTAATCTTTATGACACAAATTAAGCTCAAACAGCTCAGATTAAAGGCCCTATTTTGTCTGACCACTATATGAATGTAGGTAATGATGCATAGGTCAGTTTTTTTGCTCCCTCCCCCAGGATTACATATGGGTGATTTGGAGTGTTTGTTCCTACCCATAGAGCTTCAAGAAACCCAAGGCAAAAATGTACTCATCTTGCCATGTGCCATTTGTAAGGCATGCTATGATTGCCATCTGTTGTTTGTACCTGAGACTGGTACTTTGAAGCCTTTGCATTCTCCTACAGTGACAAAGTACAGTGTACATGCATTGTCTGAAGCCAGTTGAAGCCTTCAAATTCTATTCTTTGTTCTTATGACCAAGGATATATGCAGAGATTGCCTTCATCAGGATAAAAACACAAGTTCTACCCCGGCATTTAAAGCATTGTTAAACACACCCATTTGCCCATAGTTCCAAAGTCCTTTGTGAATCCATAGTGAGGCTTGACACTCATTTCCATCTTGCTGCAGTTCTATGTACCAAATCTTGTTTAACGTATGTAATCATGTTCAGTTACAATGTGTCCATTGAACCAATTACTTTGTATACTTATTCAAAACATATTCAATTGTATCATTTGTATAATTACTAACAGCCAGCAAGCAGGGTTTTACTATCATTAACTCTATCGTTCTTTATCACCCTGGCTAGATTATCTGTGAAAGAATGATACATAATTAGTGGCATCTTAAAAGTACATTATAAAAAAAAATTTAAAAAGACTTAAATGTTCATTTAGGCCTTTTGGATGTACAATTTCAAGTTTCCAGATCCAGAATGCCTCTCTTTTAAGGAAAGCCAGTTTCAGATCATTGCTGGATTGTGTTACCACTTCTTCCAGAATTTGCCATCTGTATGTGACAATAAAAGGCCCCACCTGCAACAAAAATTGGTGTTGTGCGACTCTTCTTCAAAACTTCGAATTGCATGTGACTGACGGTGCCAACCGTCTAGAGGGATCAGCGCCACCAGGCAGGAGAATCATAGGAGAGGAAGGGAGGTGTGCCAATTGACAAATATTAAAGTATTGAAGCCTTCATATTCTATTCTTTGTTCTCATGGCCAAAGACTCCTGCAGAGGTGGCCATGATCTTGAATTGAACTCTGCCTGTGGTAGGTGCTTCTGTTATGATGTATTATGATGTACCCTGCTTGATCTGTCTGCCCTAACCTATTGCCTGAACTTGCACTATTTCATGTTCATCCTGTGTGTACCAGTGCCTTCCTTCTGCCTTGCCTTGTTAAATTTGCTTGTGCCCAATAAAGTGTTCATGTTTCCCAAGTATCTGTCCTGTCTGTTTCCCAGTCAAATTCCTCTTTGGTTTTTAAACCAAACACTATGTCCAATAGCCCCTGAGACTCCATTATGGCTACACTATTACTGTAATGGAGAACAAGATATTAATAAATAAGGAAAGATGTGGAATAGGAAGCAGAATGTAATACAATAACAGAAAAATATGCAAACTCATTGGAATGCAGAGTCTTGTACAGAGAAAATAACCCGGCAGAGGCAAGGTTTTCACATTAGTCATTTCTTTTTAACAACAAAAAAACTATTCACCCTGTTAACTCTTTCTGCCATGTAATAATTATAATTAATTGCTATTTTCATCTTTTAACAATAACCTTGCTTGTCCATTGGACTTCAACCTTTACCACAATAGTCTAGGCATATTGTCTATTATGTTAGCTGTTGTTCTTCAGTCAGTTAAACACTTCCTCCAGGTTCGGAACAAGAATACAAATCTCGACATGCACATTATCTTGGAATTTAGATATATGAACATAAATTACAATATAAAAAATGGGTCCAACCCTGTATATATGATAACCAGAAATGTTTTGATTTTGTGACCAACCCAGTTAGGTGGCAGTTATCCAAGGCTTCACCACAGATTACCAAAGGGAAATATCACAGTTCCAAGGACATATGTTTAATAAATATTCACTAGATTATGAATGGGCATTACATTTTTTTTATTTTTGTATTTCCTAATAATCCCTGTAGCATCAGAAGACTATTAACTGTTAACCTTACAAAAATTTCCTACATTTTTCCACCAAAAGACCAACAAACTTAGATAATATAAAATAACTAGACATTAAGCTAGTTAAATTAACGGGCGCTAGAACATATGTAGAAAATTCGCCAGAGACGGTCCGTGGGGCACATGCGCAGTAGCGCCAGAGACGGCCCGTGGGGCACATGCGCAGTAGCGCAATCCCACGGACACAGGGACTGGACGCAGAGACACTTCAACTTTATTATATAGGATAGGATATTAGATTATACCTTCTGAACTTGGTCATGGTTGAGCTCAGTGAAGAAATATGCCAGCAAGTGGGAGGCTATCATGTCTCTTCAGCCTAGGGACCTTCTCTTCCAGGAACTCTCAGGCCGGGTGGCTGGTTCTCTATTGCCCCTGTGTGTGTCAGTCAGTCCGTCTGTCTGTCTCTGGTGGCGCGTATCTCTCAACACTGCCTGCTTTTAATTATCTAAAGTCAAACTGCTTGAAATGATTCTTCTTGGTGTGTACAACATATTTCTTAGCTATTCCAAGAAAAAGAGAAATGATAAAAATACGGGTTACCAAGTCATAACAGTGTGCTTGATAAATAGCTGCAAAATCCCAAGAGGGAGTGACCTCTGGCAAGTGGAAGTAGGGTCTGTGAAAAGATATTTGCAGATTCTTGCTTTTTTTAAAATACCCTTCATTTGTGGTATTCACTAGAGAACACACAATAGTACATTCAAAGTGCAAGATTCGGAGTATTATGACCTTGAACAATAACATCTTTCCGGTCATAGTACTGAAACTGCAGTTTAATAGTACAAAGTCATTCACATGCTGTATACCCTACAGATATGTTTATTTGCCTTTCTTACAATATGTTATTTAGGTGTTTTGAAAACAAATAAATTCTATGTATAAGGAGGCTGTGCATTTATTTTGTAGAGACATTAAAACACAATGGGTCTCATATACAGAATCTCATTCAACAAGCACTTCTATCTAGGGCTGATCTGCTCTCTGTACCTCATGCAGGATTAAAGACAAGCAATACCTACATGCCTCCCCAACCTATCCATCATAAATACAGTGTGGCTAAATGCAAACAGCATAGTCTTCAGGCCCGGACTGGCAATCTGTGGGTTCTGGCAAATGCCAGAGGGGCTGCTATAAGGTGCAATAGAAAGTCAGTATTTAGTGGGCTGGTTGGGGCTGTTTGGGCCTCTGTGTTGGCTGAGTGGGCCTCTATGTACCTGAAATGCCAGGGCCTATTTTAATTCTCAGTCCAGGCCTTATAGTCTTCATATGTAAAGCGCACGTCCTTGTGCTGGACCTGCTTTCAGATGCTAAGGGAACTTTGAACGCCACAGTACTATCTGTAAATGGGCTCTAATATTTAGTTCTGCAAGAGCTATGTTTTATCTCTGAATTTATATTAAATTAATTGGAGCTGCCAAGATTGCATGGACTAGGTCCTATTCAAAATATCTAATTTATCAGTTAGCCAAATATATAATGACTATATAATACTATTTTAAAGCCCAAATACCCTTTAAGGAAGAACATGTGTTTTGTTGGATTCTCTACACACAGTCCAGTCCTACAAATAAAGGCTTTAAGTAGGTGTTTCAAGCTTCTCAGACACAACGATTGGCATCAGTGATTCTCAACCAAATAGTATTTATTAAGAAATCAGGATAAATAGAGGTACCACAGTATAGCAGGTGTGCTGTCATTAGAGAACCCTTCAGTTCCAGTATTGACAATTAGGTTTCCCATCCCCTGTACCAGTACTCTCAAAGATGGGCTACCAAGATATACAAAGGTCTGAAACAGTGTAAAATAATGATTCAAATCCTGTAAGACGCACCTTGATAAATTCACCATTTATTTTAGACAGCTTTTTTTGCCGAATTTCATTGTACACAGCATAATAAATAGCCCCTTAATATATTCACCTTGGCCTGTCATTGGAATCTTCTATCCTCTGTAATCCATC